>NW_027361802.1:17555000-18205000 GCF_039654945.1 Dendrobates tinctorius | reverse complement strand
GACTGGCCAACGCCCCGGGGACCTTTCAGCGGTTGATGAAGCGGTGTCTGGGAGATCTCAATTTTGAGGCCACGTTGATATACCTGGACGATATCATCATTTATGCTGCCAAGTTTGAGGACCACCTGAAGCGGTTGGGGAAGGTACTTGGCCAGTTGCAAAAGTACGGGTTGAAGGTAAAACCCAAAAAATGCCACCTATTTCGCACCCAGATCGAATATCTGGGCCATGTCGTCTCGGCAGAGGACATAAGGCCATCCCAGGAAAAGGTTGCTGTCATTCAGGGATCGCCTACCCCCGAGACGATAAAAGACATGCGGGCCTTCCTGGGGTTGGCCGGATACTACCATCGTTTCAGACACGGAGCAGGAGACGGAGGAGGCGTGACAGAGCGTGAAGGACACTGACAGTTGAAAGAAGAGACCAGCAGCAGAGGGTAGATACGCCGTGGCCCTCAGGAAAGAGTTGCAGAGCCTACTGACAGGGGACTGTCTCTCCACCCCAATTCCGGGTTACGGCCTGCCCCCGGTCATCCTCGGCCATTACCGCTGAACTCGAGCCCTCCGTGGCCTGTCCGCTCCCTCTCCCGGCTGCTGCTATTCCTCTTCAGCCCGCGGTTGCGGCCTGCCCGCTGCCACCCGCGGACGCTGACGGTTCACGTCAGCCCGTGGTTGCGGCCTGTCTATCACCGCTCACAGCCGCCTGCACCCCGCTGCAGTCGGCAATGGGGGCCTGTTCCTCGTCAACAGAGACACTCTGCACACAGCCCCAGGCTGTTCACGCGGCCAGTAAACCGCCACTCTTGAGCACTGCAACACCACCCTGCTTGTGGACAGGAGTCCCATTGAACTCGCTAACAAGTGCAACCCCGCTGTTACAACAGGGGGTTACTTCATCTCAGGACTCCATCAGGGCCTGTTGTGCCCCAACTCCTCCTGGGCGCTGGGGCGCCCGAAGACTACTCCAAATCTTCAGCAGCTGGGCCCAGCGGCTGCAACGCCAAGGCAGCCTCATCAAAGACTCCACAGCAGCCTCATCAAAGACGCCACAGCAGCCTCATCAAAGATGCCAAAGCAGCTTCATCAGCAACGCAGCTTCCACAGAGATGCCGAGGGATGTCAGGACAGATAAGTGACATTATAGAGTATAAGGACTCGTAGACGGCCATACCGTGGCCCCATAGTATCCGGCCTCGGCCGGGTTAGCCGTGTTCTTTCCAAATAGTGTTTGGTTGTACTGAGTCCCTGCGAGGACAACTGTTGTTACCCCTTTTTGGTTGCTTAGTATAGCCCTACCGGCTTTAAATTATAAAGAGTTTGCTTTTCAAAGTTCAACCAGTCTCGCGTCTCGTCACTGCATCCTGCGAACCTGCTGTTACCTACACAGAGATCACACAAATAGCGAATGCACTCAACAAACTCCTCTCCGGAGGTGCCAGAATTCTAATGGATAGACACCAGCCCTGAATTCACACAAACTCCTCTTCGGAGGTACCGGAATTCTAATGGCTTACCGCCTACCGTGCGCGCATGATGGAAAAGATCACACTGCTACAATGTTCCTTACACACACATAACTTAATGATACTAGCGCACCCGCAGGCATCGCTGGGAGCCTTTTATACCCAATGCTCCAGTCCAAACATTCTCACTGACATCGCCCACAGGTCAATCCGGAGCTGCCACTTGGGAATATCCTAGGACTAACAGGATCTCTTAAAGTAGGAATAGTCTGAGCTGAACTTAAGAAAATGATGAAAATGTAGTGCGTGAACAAAGTAAGTGGTGAAGGGTGCTGTGCCCTATACTGAATGTTAAAAACTCATGTGATTGAACTATCCAGTAAAGCTGAACTTGTTAACATGAACCTGGTGTCCCCTTAGGGGTGTGTAGCTGTTCCTGGAACTATGGACATAGAGAAAGTGAGTGTACTGACCATACACAGAACAACACATATGGACTGGGACACTATTTTCTTGTAATGTGCAAGGGCGTTATGGAGAAGCAGCTCACTCACGTCTACCGTCCTGGGCACCTTGCAATGTCACTTCCATGAGCTTCCTGTGACTGGCACCCTGATGTCAGCTGCTGGATTCTTATAGCCCATTGAGGTGTATTGCAATGCTGGTAGCTACCACTCTCTTCACCACAATACATTTGCCCCACTAACACAAAGAATGGATTACGGTCACAGAGGGTGCACTCTTACTTTGGTCCACTGTCTGACATTCTTGGACCATTTGTGGGACATAATAATCATTGCATATTGGAAACACCCCACAAGACTTCCTGTTTTACAAATGCTGGGACAGTCTACAGATCAAAATTACACCAGCCCACTTTTCATGCTTCCAATTCCAACTTTACAAAATGACCAATTGCTGCCTCATTATCACTTCTTGACAGATGTAAAAATGAAATTCCCTTTACTTGTCAGTGGTTTAAGTGGCATGGTTAATCGGTGTATAAACATCAAATCAATACATTCTCTTAACCAAAAGAAAACCGTAACAATAAAAAAAAAACATTTCTTGAAATTCAGATACAATTCATGGAAGCAGTGTGAGACTAGAAATACACTGAAATACATTGTCATCCTCTTGTTAAATGTGAATAATGTAAATCCTGCTGTCATTGGAAATTGTTTGAAGACTATTTCTCTTCAGCATTTTTGTTTCCTTCTACAGTGTAGTTTATTTGGTAAGTTTTCATCACCTTTTTATTTGCCTGAATATTTATGCATTAAAGTTACCTGCTGGTCAAACAGCAGGTATTATATTTCAATTTATATTATTGTGATTTCTGTGAATCATTACTTTTGGAGCAAAAGATTTACTGTTTGATGTGCGTATAATTAGATGGTATGCATGTATTTTCTTTATGGTATACATGTATATATCAGGTGAAATAAGTAATGAACACATTACCAATTTTCAAACTAAATATTTTTCTAAAGGTGCTATTGACATGAAATTCTCACCAGATGTTGGTAACAACCCATCAAATCCTCACAGACAAGGAAATCAAACCATAGATGTTCGTACATTAGGTTATGTGTAATAATGAGAAGTAACACTGGAAAAAAGTATTGAAAAACGATAAAGAGTGGAGATCCACAAGGCGCCACGTTTTGAGTCACAAATCACCCATGTCCAATAAGAAAAGTCAATTTATTCAAGTTCAATAAAACAATTTTTCTTATGTGACCTGGGTGGTTCGTGACTCAGAGCGTTGTGCCCTGTGGATCTCCACCACCCACCCTTCACTTGTTTTTTA
Source organism: Dendrobates tinctorius (assembly GCF_039654945.1). Lineage (NCBI taxonomy): Eukaryota > Metazoa > Chordata > Amphibia > Anura > Dendrobatidae > Dendrobates > Dendrobates tinctorius. Next base: position 18,201,725 of record NW_027361802.1, on the reverse strand, counting down.
CTGCATTATGGCTCCTGAGCAGGATGTCGGGAGTGGGTGAAAGGTGCTGCAGCGCTCCCGGACCACCGTCATTTCGCTTAGCATCATCATTGGCATGCACAGCTACCAGAGGTAAGTTGAGTACGGCCCTGCCACATATGTGTTGTGACTTTCTTCACATTGAGCACCCTCTCTTTTGATTTATTTTTACAGGGAAAAAGTATTGAACACATGAAGAAAGAGAGATGCAAAAAGGTATGGAAAATCACAACACCATCTGAAATCTATCAGTAATTAGAAATCAATCCTCCCACTTAGTGAAAAATATCAGCTGGTTCAACTGATGGCCTATAAAAAAGTGTCTCATTACCAAGGTGCCACACTAGAAACCTCTCATGATGGGTAAAACTAGTGAGCTGTCTGAAGACTGTTGCAACCTTATTGTTGCAATACATATTGATGGCATTGGTTACAGCAGAATTTCTAAACTACTGAAGGTTCCAGTGAGTAATTTTGGGACCATAATTTGAAAATGGAAAGAACATCTTATCACCATAAACTGCCACAACCAGGTGCTCCCTGCCAGATTTCACAGAGTGAAAAAAATTATCAGAAGAGTTGTTGAAGAGAAAACAACCACTTTTGGGGAGCTAAAGAAAGGCCTGTAATCAGCAAGTACAATTGTTTCAAAGAAAATTATGCACTCAACCCCCATGACCCATATGCATGCTCACCCACAAGTCTCCATTGCTAAACAAAAAGCTTGTTCAAGTGCATTTATAGTTTGATCAAGAACATTTAGACAAGCCTGAGAAATGCTGAGAGAATATAGTCTGGTCAGAGAAGACCAAAATTGGACTGTTTGGATGCCATAATACACCCCATGTTTGAAGGCAAAAAGGTACTGCATATTACCCCAAAATAATATACCAACAGTGAAGTTTGGAGGTGAGACCATCTTTTTATGGGGCTGTTTTTCAGAATATTGCAATAAAATGTCATGCAATTGAAGGAAGGATGAATAAGCAAATGTACACAGACATTCTTGATAAAAATCTGCTGCCATCTACTAGGATGATGAAGATGAAATGAGGGTGGACATTTCAGCAAGATAAAGATCACAAACACACAGCCAAGGAAACTCTCAATTGGTTTCAGAAAAATAAAATAAAGCTGCTTGAATGGCCCAGCCAATCATCTGACAATAATCCAATAGAAAATGTATGGAAGGAACTTAAGCTCAGAGGTCATTGAAGGAGCCCATGGAACCTTCAGGATTTGAAGAGTCTTTATGTGGAGCAATGGGCCAAAATCATACCTGAGCAGCTAGTTTCTCCATACAGGAGGCTGTTTACGCTGTTCTCACTAACAAAGGCTTTTGTATTTAGTATTGAATATATTTCAGTAAGCATGTTCAATACTTTTTCCCTGTGTCATTTCTCATTATTACACATAAGCAGTGATGAGTGAGCACTAAAATGCTCAGGTGCTCGTTGCTCGGGTCAAGTAAATTGGAATGCTCGGGTGCTCGACCCGAGCAACGAGCCCAATGTAAGTCTATGGGAAACCAAAGCTTTAAGGCCGCAATCCCACAAATGTCTTTTGAGGGTCGATAAACTGTGGAAAATTAATGGGAAAAGTGCTCAAATGACATGACAACAGAATGGGGAAGACACCTGGAAGCATTTCTGACTCCCAGGTCACAGCTGTGAAGAATGTTGCGTTTTGAAATTTAGCAGAGAATGTGTGTGTCTCTCTGCAGCTGTCTGTGTCCGTGTGCAGTTGTCTGTGTGTGTGCAGGTGTCTGGGGGTGTGTGGGTATCTGCGTGTGTGTGGGTGTCTGCATGTGTGTGCAGCTGTCTGTATGTGCAGCTGTGTGAGGGTGTCTGTGTGTGTGTGTGCGTGTGTCTGCAGGTGTGTGCACATGACTGTGTGTGCGGTAATGCTACCGCCGATACTGTCGGTCACAGCACTGCGGGTTCATGCTGTCAGGTGTCAGCGTGATTCCGGAGCTGACTGTGACCCGCAGCGGTGAAGCAGGCTTGGCCCGATGAGACCACTGCTCCCATCCGGCTATGTCTGGTGTCACTGATAACAGTGACAACAGTTGCCGCTGATGGGAGAGTAGTATCATCTGCCGGCACCTGTGCTCACTGTTAAAAAAAAAAAAAAAAGGAAAATTACATACATATTCATTATTCACATAATGCACTGCTCAAAAAAATAAAGGGAACACATAAACAGCAAAATATAACTCCAAGTAAATCAAACTTCTGTGAAATCAAACTGTTCAATTAGGAAGCAACCATGATTGACAATCAATTTCACATGCTGTTGTGCAAATGGAATAGACAACAGATGGAAATTATTGGCGATTATCAAGACACTCTCAATAAAGGAGTGGAAACCTGACCATAGCGTGAGGGCGGCCATGAGGTCAATGACCAGAGCACCAAAGTCGTGTTTCAAATGATGCTTCCAGCACCCTTTTTCAGCCAATGATGGAGGACGCACACTGTGGGCAATGCGATGACATGGGCAGCGGTCACCAACATCTATGAGAAGGGCATGCAAGTGATTGGCTTGCTTTGTGTGGCGTCACAGGTGCTATAAAATTCTCCCCAATACTATATACACCTCGTACTTTGCCATACACCAGCCTATTTCAGCCTGTTACATTGAGGTGTAATCTATTGTGGGCCTAAGATAATTGTTCAGCCTCCTAAAATCTCTAGGGAGATTCAAATTCTCCCCAATACAATATACACCTTGTACCTTGTCATACACCAGCCAATTTCAGCCTGTTAAATTGAGGTGTAATCTATAGTGGGCCTGAAATAATTGTTCAGCCTCATACAATCTCTAGGGAGATTCAAATTCTCCCCAATACTATATACACCTTGTACCTTGCCATACAGCAGCCAATTTCAGCCTGTTAAATTGAGGTGTAATCTAAAGTGGGCCTGAAATAATTGTTCAGCCTCATACAATCTCTAGGGAGATTCAAATTCTCCCCAATACTGTATACACCTTGTACCTTGTTTTACAGTACCATATAGCTGGTGGTATTTTGGGTACATTTTCCCAAAAAGGAGGAAGTATGGTGGAAGAGGCCGTGGAAGTGGGCAGGGGTTGCCAGCTGGTACTGATGGTGGTGGTGGTGGTGCATCTGCTGGTAGTGGCAAAAGCACAATAGCTCCTAAGGCAGGAGGTTTTGAGCCTGCATCATCATCTGGCTCCACAAGGCCTCGAAGGCTCCCTTTTCTGGGAGTAGGTAAACTGCTTTTAAAGCCGGAGCTTCAGAAGCAAGTTTTGGCTTACATTGCTGATACAGCCTCCAGCTCTATCGCCTCCTCTTCTGAAGTTTCAAAAATAAAAGCACTGAGTCGTCAGTGGAGGCTCCTAGTCAGGAACAACACCTTTCCTTGTGTCCTTCACCCCTATCAAAAGTGAAGGATGCAGCAGGCCACACTACAGATTACTCCAAGGAGCTCTTTTCACATACCATGCCTGGGTTATCAAGTCAAATCGTGAATTCCCCAGGCCAATATGAATCTGATATGGAGTGTGGGTCGCCAGCCAGGGCAGTGGGGTTAATCGGTACCGGTGTCTCAGAGGGATGTGTCACGGTGGTGGTGACCCGGTCCGTGGCCCTGGGCGTCTATGCAAAGGGGTGAATAACGTTTATAGGTGAATGATACATGACGCCACTTGTGGTTTCTGATCAGATTGACCAGGGCTGCAGTGTCGCTTCTCTGGGACAGATGTTTTGGTGCAGCTAAGATGTAGAAGCCCTGCACAGGTAGGGCCGTAGTCGCAGGGCAGATGAAAGAGTTGGTAGATGGTGTGCAGTGCAGGATGTAGCAGAGCCATGTGCCAGGAGCAAGAGAAAGATGACAGACACAGTCGTGCAGTTCCTTTACCTGCACTTGGTAAATGCCATCCAGGACCCAGAGTACAGATGGAGAAGGAGTTGGTCAGCCTGGAAGCAAATTAGGAATTCTCTCTCTGCAGATAGGTAGTGTGGCCTCCATTCTAGCGCTTATCTGAGGTACTCGCAGTACTGAGTTCACTGAAGTTCCCCCTGTTGACTCTCTTTTGGAACTTTCTCATATGGCAGGCAGCCGCAGCCTTTTCCTTCTGGCTCACACACGTCGCTACTGGGGCCTCCGAGCCTTCATTGGGAACAGAGCATTTACAGCTGCTACTTCCTCCGGTTTCTGCTGCAGGACCGTCAGTGTCCCTACAAACTCGGAGACCGGAATCTGGACCATGCGCTCCAGCTAGGAGTGTGCCTTAACTCTGCTCATCCTCCAGCTCCCCTTCTCATGTCCACACACTTCCCCTTCCCTTCACAGACTGCCCTAACTTCCCTCCGCCTGACCACAGAGAGCAGCTCCTCAGCAGTCAGGTTCAGAGCTCTCCCTGCTGGCCTGGAGTGGGAACTGTGTTGTGTGTTGGTTTAACTGCTAGAGAGATCCTTCGTTGCTCCCAAGCATGACATCACACTCCCTAGGAGGAAGGTAATGCCACTGTGGCGACCGTACTCCTGGGGGCGCCACAAGTGCACTGATGCCTAGCCACTGCTAGATGATTCTGCTGGTACATTGACCCAGACCACTACATTCCCTCGCACTCTACACAGCCAGAATCTGACCCTGATGAAACTCTGGTTCCCCTTCCCGCATACTGTACCACCTTACACGGTGACAAAGAGGAAGGTGCAGATGAAAGTGAAGGTTCCTTGAGCAGGTGGGGGGCATACTCTTGGGCGACGCACTGGCACAGGGCCCCTCATAGTACACAAAAGTGTCTCTGCCGGTGGGAGGGCCCGTCTCACCCACCGTCAGACACACCGCCGTACTATGAGGGGCCCTGTGCCAGTGCCGTCGCCAACGAGTGGGCCCCCCTGCTTGCTCAGGATCACAGCACTTACAAAGTTGAAATACTTACCTCTCCCTGCTCCACCGCCGTGACGTCTTCCGCATTTCCTGACAGTGACATTCTTTTCAGAGAGCACGATGACATCACGTCTGTACGCCCTCTGCCTAAACAGTCCAAGTGCAGAGAGATGGAAGATGGGGATGACGAGTCCAGAGTACAGGGATTCCCTAGCGAGGAGACATATTTAATTGTTTTAAAGGTTGGGAGCAATTTTTGGGGAGGACTATACTCTGGAGAATGATATATGGGGCCCACCATACACTGGAGCATTCCAAAGGTGGACATCAGACACTGGAGCAGCATTTACAGGACCCATTATACACTGGAGCATTAGAAATGGGGCCCATTATATATGGAGCATTATTTGGGCCCATAAGACACTGGAGCATCATCCATGGGGCCCATGATATACTGGAGCATTGTAAATGGGGCAGATTATATATGGAGCAATATTTGGACCAATCGTACACTAGAGCATCATCCGTGAGGCCCATCAAATGCTGGAGCTTTCCACATGGGGGACATCAGACACTGGAGCAGCATTTACAGGGCCCATTATACACTGGAGCATTAGAAATAGGGCCCATTATATATGGAGCATTATTTGGGCCCATAAGACAGTGGCGCTTCATCCATGGGGACCAACATATACTGTAGCATTATGTGGAGCTCATCATATACTGTATCGAACATTATATGGGACCAATGATTCTGTATAGAGAAATATATGGGCCTCATTACTCTATATAGTGCACTATGCAGTGGCCATAATACTGTATGGAGTAATATACTGTCCGTTTTTGGAGCTATTGGAGAATTTAAAAAGGATATCAGTCATTTTACTATAACACTATTTCTCTGCCATATCAGAGGATCATGAATTGTGGCATGTGTTAAAGGAGCCCAGTGACACTCTTTGGCCCTGCGCCCACGAAAATCTGGAGCCAGCCCTACCCCCCCACAACTTTAGCCAAATAACCCCCAGTTTTCAATGCCTAACTATTATTATAAAGTAAATTAAGGTTGACAAGCTTAAGTAATAAGAATTGATGTTTTAGGCATTAAAATGGGCATTGTAGGTGTGTTTCCTGTACTTCACTCACTTCCGACTTTTCTTCCCCATTGACTTGCATTGGGTTTCATGTTTCAGTCGGCCTTCGACTTTTCACGATAATCGGCCGATTGCATTCGACCCGACTTTTGCGAAAGTCGGGTTTCGTGAAACCCGACTCATCCCGAAAAAAGGCAAAGTCGCTCATCTCTACTCCTGCACGTTATTACATTTTCTGCAGAAATCCATATGATAAAATGCAATACCAATCTTCTCTGATTATTGTATTTTTGCTGCATTTCTTAAAAATATTTTCCTTTATATTTGATGTGTTTTTGGTGCAGATTTGAAGCAATGTTTTTATAACTCATTTTTTAATACTGTTAAGTTTGTATTCTGCACTAAAAAAAACAAACACTTTTTTACATGCTTATTTACATGAATTTTTCACTTGTTTTTTGTTTCTGGTTCCTATAAATAAAAAAAAAACAACAGGAAAACACACAGTTCAAAAGCATCTAGTGGGTGTCAAACCGGTTTTTGAGTCCTGTCTGCCCCTTTTCTCCGTCTGGTCATGTCAGGGGTTAACTTTGCCTTGCCTTGGTTTGGTTTCAGGTTGACTATTTCTCCCCGCTACATCCTGCAGGCAATGTCAGTTATATTTTCTGCCTACGGCATGAGTATCTAACTCTGGTAGCACCCTGATTTGTCCTGCTGCACTTACTGACTGTCGTGCAATACAAGGACAACCACCAGAGGGCAAGGAAGAGAGGTAACAGGAGCTCACCTCAAGCGAAGACCTGTAGACCTGAGCAAACTCTGCTAGGGGGCAGTAAAGCAGTCATACAAGCCAACTCAGCAACAGCCAGGAAAGCAGTGTCAGAGCGGAAGGCAGGAGCAAGGTCTGAAGCAAGCTAGAGGTCAAAAAGCCGGTCAGGAGCTCTGTATCAAGTGGACGAGACAAAATCACTGCCAGAAACATGACAAAGATCAGAGCTATCAGAACAATCCAAAACAGGAACGGAAGACGGATGGGCAGGTCAGAAATCAAGCAGAGAAGGTTTACGTAAAGTACACATCCATCCTTCTGTCTCTACTGTGACTACTGGATTTTTTTTGTTAAGAAAAAAGATGGTGGTTTATGCCCTTGCCTTGATTTTTGGGAACTTAATAAGATTACGGTGACAAATACCTGCCCTCTGCCACTTATCCCTGATCTTTTCAACCAATTGTCCAAGGCTAAGTGGTTTTCCAAGTTAGACCTCCGGGGAGCATATAATCTTATCCATATTCGGGAGGGGGATAAGTGGAAAACAGCAATTCTCACCTCTGAAGGTTTTTTGAAAACTTGGTTATGCCCTTTAGTCTCACTAATGCGCCAGCGGTGTTTCAGGATTTCATTAATAATGTTTTTTCTGACTTCATTGGGCGCTTTCTGGTGATATATTTAGATGACATCGTGATATTTTCATCTGACAAGGAATCTTACATGGGTCATCTGCGTGCAGTTCTTCAGAGGTTCCGGGAAAACTTGCTGTTTGCTAAACCTGAGAAATGTTGTATTTTTGTCCAAGAACTGTCCTTTCTGGGGGTCATTCTGTCTGCTAAGGGGTTTCGCATGGACCCTGGAAAGGTGCAGGCCATTGCTGATTGGGTGCAACCCAGAGACCTTAATAGTCTGTAGTAGAGTTGAGCGAAACGGGTCGAAAAAATTCAAAAGTCGCCGACTTTTGGCAAAGTCGGGTTTCATGAAACGAAACCCGACCCTAGGATGAGGTCGGCCACGAGGTCGGCGACTTACGCGCCAAAGTCGCGTTTCAAAAGTTTGTTTTGCGCTCTTTTTCAGCCAATCAGGATCCACGGACACTGTGGGCAACGTGATGACATAGGCACGGGTCACCACCATCTTTCAGAAGGGCATGCAAGTGATTGGCTTGCTTTGGTGGGCGTCACAGGGGGTATAAAAGGGCGTGCACGCCGACCGCCATCTTACTTCTGCCGATCTTAGTATAGGGAGAGGTTGCTGCTGATTCTGTAGGGAGAGCGTTAGGCAGGGAAGAAGACAAAAAAACTGCTTCTGCTGCTAGCGATTTGGCCTGCACAACACACAAGTCACTGTGTGTGCAGTGCAAGGGGAGGCTATATTGTGGTGTATCAGTGGTGTTGGTTGTTGGGCTGCCTTCTAAGGCTTCCTGACACGCTGGCATTGCTGTTTACCCACTGCTCCGCAAACTGCTTTTTTAAAAGCAATCCAATCTCCCTTATCCTCTCGTCACTTTGGTCACAGGCAGCTGTGCCATCGAGCGTGTCACATAGCGCTCAGATATCAGTGGGCCGCACACAATCCACAAGTGTCCAGTGTCCAAAAGTGTACGCAGAGATTCAAAATCTCCATTATCCTCTCGTCACTTTGGTCACAGGCAGCTGTGCCATCGAGCGTGTCACATAGCGCTCAGATATCAGTGGGCCGCACACAATCCACAAGTGTCCAGTGTCCAAAAGTGTACGCAGAGATTCAAAATCTCCATTATCCTCTCGTCACTTTGGTCACAGGCAGCTGTGCCATCGAGCGCGTCACATAGCGCTCAGATATCAGTGGGCCGCACACAATCCACAAGTGTCCACTGTCCACAAGTGTACGCAGAGATTCAAAATCTCCATTATCCTCTCGTCACTTTGGTCACAGGCAGCTGTGCCATCGAGCGTGTCACATAGCGCTCAGATATCAGTGGGCCGCACACAATCCACAAGTGTCCACTGTCCACAAGTGTACGCAGAGATTCAAAATCTCCATTATCCTCTCGTCACTTTGGTCACAGGCAGCTGTGCCATCGAGCGTGTCACATAGCGCTCAGATATCAGTGGGCCGCACACAATCCACAAGTGTCCAGTGTCCAAAAGTGTACGCAGAGATTCAAAATCTCCATTATCCTCTCGTCACTTTGGTCACAGGCAGCTGTGCCATCGAGCGTGTCACATAGCGCTCAGATATCAGTGGGCCGCACACAATCCACAAGTGTCCACTGTCCACAAGTGTACGCAGAGATTCAAAATCTCCATTATCCTCTCGTCACTTTGGTCACAGGCAGCTGTGCCATCGAGCGTGTCACATAGCGCTCAGATATCAGTGGGCCGCACACAATCCACAAGTGTCCACTGTCCACAAGTGTACGCAGAGATTCAAAATCTCCATTATCCTCTCGTCACTTTGGTCACAGGCAGCTGTGCCATCGAGCGTGTCACATAGCGCTCAGATATCAGTGGGCCGCACACAATCCACAAGTGTCCAGTGTCCAAAAGTGTACGCAGAGATTCAAAATCTCCATTATCCTCTCGTCACTTTGGTCACAGGCAGCTGTGCCATCGAGCGTGTCACATAGCGCTCAGATATCAGTGGGCCGCACACAATCCACAAGTGTCCAGTGTCCAAAAGTGTACGCAGAGATTCAAAATCTCCATTATCCTCTCGTCACTTTGGTCACAGGCAGCTGTGCCATCGAGCGTGTCACATAGCGCTCAGATATCAGTGGGCCGCACACAATCCAAAAGTGTCCACTGTCCACAAGTGTACGCAGAGATTCAAAATCTCCATTATCCTCTCGTCACTTTGGTCACAGGCAGCTGTGCCATCGAGCGTGTCACATAGCGCTCAGATATCAGTGGGCTGCACACAATCCACAAGTGTCCACTGTCCACAAGTGTACGCAGAGATTCAAAATCTCCATTATCCTCTCGTCACTTTGGTCACAGGCAGCTGTGCCATCGAGCGTGTCACATAGCGCTCAGATATCAGTGGGCCGCACACAATCCACAAGTGTCCACTGTCCACAAGTGTGTGCAGAAATTCTAAAACTCCCCTGTCCTATAGACACCTTGTACCTTGTTTTACATTACTATATAGTTTGTTGGATTTTGTCTACATTTCTACCAAAAATGAGGAAGGCTAGTGGAAGAGGCCGTGGAATTGGGCGGGGGTTGGCAGCTGGTAATGATGGTGTTGGTGGTGGATCTGATGGTAGTGGCAAGAGCAAAATAGGACCAAATGCAGGAGGTGCTGACCTGCGTCATCGTCTGTCTACATAAGGCCTCGAACGCTTGGTTTTCTAGGAGTTGTCAAACCGCTTTTAAAGGCAGAGCATCAGGAAAAAGTATTGTCTTACATTGCTGACTCAGCCTCCAGCTCTATCGCCTCCTCTTCTTCAGTCGTAAAAAGTAAAAGCACTGAGTCGTCATTGGAGGCTCATGTTCATGAACCACACCTTTCCTTGTGTCCTTCACCCCAACCAAGATTGAAGGATGACGCAGGCCATACTACTGATTACTCCATGGAGCTGTTTTCACATACCATGCCTGGATTATCAAGTCAAATGGTGAACTACCCAGGCCAAGATGAATCTGACATGGAGTGCACTGATGCACAGCCGCTCATGGATTATTCTGCTGGTACATTCACTCAGAGCACTACATTGTCCTCGCAGTGTACAGAGCCAGATTTTGACCCTGATGAGACTCAGGTGCCCCTTCCCGCACACTATACCACCATACACGGTGACACAGAGAAAGGTGCACATGACATAGAAGAGGAGGTGATGGATGACCCAGTTGTTGACCCAGATTGGCATCCATTGGGGGAAGAGGGTGCTGCTTCCAATAGCTCAGATGAGGAGCATCCACAGCAGACATCGACATCGCAACAGCTGTTATCTGGCAGGCCCGGAGCACTCCAAAGACAGGTTCCAAACATCAAAAGAGTTGCTGGACAGCTTGTCCAGAGGGTCAAAAGATCACAGCGTGCTAGGCCGCAAAATGTCTGCCAAAGTAGGAAGAGTGCAGTGTGGCAGTTTTTTGAACAAAATCCTCATGATCAGGCCAAGGTTATCTGTAAGAAGTGCGCAAAGACCTTTAGCCGAGGGAAAAATCTGAAAAATTTTAATACCAGTTGCATGCTTAGACATTTAACCAGCATGCACTTGCAAGCGTGGACACAACACCAAACCTCAAGTGCCACATGTGCAACTGATCACAACGAAGGTAGTCAGCAACGCTACATTGTTTCCCCCACTGTAAGCACACCGGTTAGCACAGCAGCAAATGTTGAGGTGTCGTTGCAAGGCCACAGCAGTCAGGGAATCCCACTGTTATATTAACGAAAGACTGATTCTAGGCCATCAGAAAGAACACCAACTCCATCACCATCATCAACCCTCTCTCAGTCCGCCCTGTCCACCGCTACTTCCACCATATGCAGCTCTCAAGTCCAGCTCACCCTCCCAGACACTATGAGTTGGTCAAGAATGTACTCAGTCTCTCATCCGCGTTCACTGGGTTTGAACGCCCACATTGCCAAACTAATCTCGTTTGAGATGATGCCCTTTCGGTTGGTGGAAAGCACAGTTTTCCGCGAACTCATGGCCTATGCAGTACCACGCTATGACCTACCCAGTCGCCACTTCTTCTCTCGCAAAGCCATCCCAGCCCTCCACCATCATGTGAAAGACCGCATTGTCCATGCACTCAAGCAGTCAGTGAGCGGAAAGGTGCACCTCACAACTGATGCATGGTCCAGTCGGCATGGCCAGGGCCGTTACGTGTCCATCACTGCGCACTGGGTTAATGTGGTGGATGCAGGGTCCACAGGGGACAGCGGTGGTGGGACAGTGCTGCCTAGCCCACGGTCTAGGAAACAGTTGGCTGTAGGCGTTCGACCCTCCTCCTCCTCCTCCTCCTCCAGAAGCGACAGCTCGTCCACAGAGCACAGTCGTACGAGCACTCCATCTGCAGCTGCCACTGTTGCACACGATGTGTCCCCCTATCGAGCAGCTAGTGGAAAGCGTCAGCAGGCTGTGTTGCAGATGATGTGTTTGGGCAACAGACACACCGCCGAGGTGCTGGCCGAGTACTTGAAGCGACAAACTGAGTCATGGCTGGGCAGTGTACATCTTGAGGCAGGCAAGGTAGTTAGTGATAACGGGCGTAATTTTGTGGCAGCCATAGCCCTTTCAAAACTCAGCCACATACCTTGCTTGGCTCACACCTTGAACCTGGTGGTGCAGTGCTTCCTCAAAAATTATCCGGAGTTAACAGCCCTGCTCCAGAAGGTGCGAAGACTGTGCGCGCACATCCGCCGGTCGCCTGTACACTCCGTTCGTATGCAGAAGCTGCAGCGATTGCTCCACCTTCCCAACCACCGCCTCATTATCGACATTGCAACAAGGTGGAACTCCACCCTGCACATGGTGGAGCGGCTGTGCGAGCAGAGGCAGGCCATAATGCATTTGTGGGAGGATACACGGCCAGGCACTTTGAGAGCAGACATGGAGTTGACAGGCGTGCAGTGGTCAAAGCTGAAAGACCTTTGTAAAGTCCTTCAGTGTTTTGAGGAATGCACACGGCTGGTAAGCGCAGACGACGCCATCCTAAGCATGAGCATCCCACTTATGCGTCTGCTCATGCAAACTTTGACGCACCTTAAGGAGCAGGCGTCTGCAGCCAATGTTGATGAGGAGGAAGAGGAGGAGGGAATCCTTGATGACATTCAGCCATTGTCTGCTCAGGGACCTCTCCTGGACGAGGTGGAGGAAGAAGAGGAGGAGGAGGAGGAGGATGATGGGGATGATTACTTAGGGGAGGAGGATGCATCTCGTGGGGCAAGTGAAAATGTTGGCGTGGCAAGGTCTGGTACAGGGTTTGTGCGTGACTGGAGGGATGTGGATTTGCCAGAAAGTGCTCCTCCACCCAGCACTCGCAGTGCATCATTGACACCGGGAACATTGGCCCACATGTCAGATTATGCCTTGCGGATCCTAAAAAGGGACCCCCGCATTGCCAAAATGATGAACGATGATGACTACTGGTTGGCCAGCATCCTGGATCCACGCTATAAAGGCAAATTACAAAACATCATGCCACAGGAGAACCTTGACCTAATATTGGCTAATAAACAAGCAACTCTGGTAAATCGGTTGCTTGAGGCATTCCCAGCACACAGCAGCGGTGATGGTTCTCACACGAGCCGTACGGGCCGGGGGCAGCTTGGCAGAGGTGTTCGTGGTGCACACAGCAGAAGTGGCGTTGGAGACAGGGGTTTCATGACAATGTTGTGGACTGATTTTTCAAATACCGCTCACACAACTGGTAATACTGCATCGATGGAAAGTGACAGGAGACAGCAGTTGTCAACTATGGTTACAAACTACTTTTCCTCCCATATCGATGTTCTCCCACACAGGTCATTCCCCTTTGACTATTGGGCCGCTAAACTGGACACCTGGCCTGAATTGGCCCAATATGCCTTACAGGAGCTCGCTTGCCCAGCTGCAAGTGTGCTATCGGAAAGAGTCTTCAGTGCAGCTGGATCAATCCTGACAGAAAAAAGGACCCGTCTGTCAATCCAAAATGTGGATGATCTAACCTTCATTAAAATGAACCACGCATGGGTTTCCAAGGATTTTGTCCCACCTTCCCCTGATGACACATAGGGTGACAGAAAAATGGCTTGCTTTGGTCCACCTCTTCCTGATACTTCACCTATTTCGCCTTTTGCATCAGTTGAATGTCCAACATCAACATATGCCACTTTCTAAAACTCCCTAACTGTGCTGCCTCCCCCCCATGGCCGGGGTCACCACCTAGCGCACGACACCGCACAAGTGCCGAGTGCACGAGTGCCGTTGCCCTGGACAGGTGGGTAGGCCGACTCTTGGGCGCGGGCACTGGCACAGGGTCCCTCATAGTGCATTCAAGTGTCTCTGACGGTGGTGGTGCACACCCGCCGTCAGACACACCGCTGTACTATGAGGGGCCCAGTGCCAGTACCGACGCCCACGAGTGGGCCCCCCTTGCTTGGCCAGGGCCCCAGCATTTGCAATCTTTACCTCTCCCTGCTCCTCCGCTGTGTAATCTGGGCCGTCAAATCCATACTGTGCCTGACACCGTCTGAGCCTGCCTCCTGATGTATAGACATATATTTTGAATGTGTACGCTATCCATACATGTTATCCAGGGATACGGTACCCTTTCTAACCTTTGTGCAATCACGTGCAATCCATACTGGGCCTAAAACCGTCTGAGCCTGCCTCATGCTGTATAGACATATAGTTTGAATGTGTACGCTATCCATACATGTTATCCGGGGATACGGTACCCCTTCTAACCTTTGTGCAATGACGTGCAATCCATACTGGGCCTAACACCGTCTGAGCCTGCCTCATGCTGTATAGACATATATTTTGAATGTGTACGCTATCCATACATGTTATCCGGGGATACGGTACCCCTTCTAACCTTTGTGCAATGACGTGCAATCCATACTGGGCCTAACACCGTCTGAGCCTGCCTCATGCTGTATAGACATATATTTTGAATGTGTACGCTATCCATACATGTTATCCGGGGATACGGTACCCCTTCTAACCTTTGTGCAATGACGTGCAATCCATACTGGGCCTAACACCGTCTGAGCCTGCCTCATGCTGTATAGACATATATTTTGAATGTGTACGCTATCCATAAATGTTATCCAGGGATACGGTACCCTTTCTAACCTTTGTGCAATGACGTGCAATCCATACTGGGCCTAACACCGTCTGAGCCTGCCTCATGCTGTATAGACATATATTTTGAATGTGTACGCTATTCATACATGTTATCCAGGGATACGGTACCCTTTCTAACCTTTGTGCAATGACGTGCAATCCATACTGGGCCTAACACCGTCTGAGCCTGCCTCATGCTGTATAGACATATATTTTGAATGTGTACGCTATCCATACATGTTATCCGGGGATACGGTACCCCTTCTAACCTTTGTGCAATGACGTGCAATCCATACTGGGCCTAACACCGTCTGAGCCTGCCTCATGCTGTATAGACATATATTTTGAATGTGTACGCTATCCATACATGTTATCCGGGGATACGGTACCCCTTCTAACCTTTGTGCAATGACGTGCAATCCATACTGGGCCTAACACCGTCTGAGCCTGCCTCATGCTGTATAGACATATATTTTGAATGTGTACGCTATCCATACATGTTATCCGGGGATACGGTACCCCTTCTAACCTTTGTGCAATGACGTGCAATCCATACTGGGCCTAACACCGTCTGAGCCTGCCTCATGCTGTATAGACATATATTTTGAATGTGTACGCTATCCATACATGTTATCCGGGGATACGGTACCCCTTCTAACCTTTGTGCAATGACGTGCAATCCATACTGGGCCTAACACCGTCTGAGCCTGCCTCATGCTGTATAGACATATATTTTGAATGTGTACGCTATCCATACATGTTATCCAGGGATACGGTACCCTTTCTAACCTTTGTGCAATCACATGCAATCCATAATGGGCGTGAGAACGGCTGGCGAGCTGTTCAGCAAGCTACAGCACCAGTCCAGACAAGTACAGGGATTCCCTAGTGAGGAGACTTATTTGATTGTTTTCTATGTTGGGACAGCAATTTTTGGGGAGCACTATACTCTGGAGAATGATAGATGGGGCCCACCATACACTGGAACATTCCAAAGGTGGACATCAGACACTGGAGCAGCATTTACAGGGCCCATTATACACTAGAGCATTAGAAATGGGGCCCATTATGTTTGGAGCATTATTTGGGCCCATAAGACAGTGGAGCTTCATCCATGGGGACCAACATATACTGTAGCATTATGTGGAGCTCATCATATACTGTTTCAAACATTATATGGGACCAATGATTTTGTATGGAGAAATAGATGGGCCTCGTCATGAGATGTAAAAAGTGAGGTGTTTTTCATTGTACTATACCGCTATTTCTCTGCCGTATCGGAGCATGATGAGTTGTGGTATGTGTTAAAGGGGCGCTCTTTCGCCCAGGGCACATGAAAACCTGCAGCCAGCCCTCCCCCCCCCACAAATTTAGCCAAATAACCCCCATTTTTCAGTGCGTAACTTGTATTATGAAGTTAATTAAGGTTGACAAGCTTAAGTAAGAAGAATTGATGCTTTTGGCATTCAAATGGGCACTGTAGGTGTGTTTCCTGTCCTCCTCTCACTGCCGACTTTTATTCCCCATTGACTTACATTGGGTTTCGTGTTTCGGGACGACCCCGACTTTTCCCTATAATCGGCCGATCTTGCTCGACCCGACTTTTGGAAAAGTCGGGTTTCACGAAACGAAACGCGACCCTAAAAAAGCAAAAGTCGCTCAACTCTAGTCTGTAGCATTTTTTAGGGTTTGCCAATTACTATCGTAAATTTGTTAGAGGGATTTCTCAGGTTGTCAAGCCTCTCACTTATCTCACTCATAAGGGGGCTGATCTTAAAAACTGGTTGATCCCAGCAGTTGCAGCCTTTTCTTCATTGAAAAAATGTTTCCATTCTGCTCCTGTATTTGTCCAGCCTCATCCGTCTGAACCATTCATTGTTGAGGTGGACACATTGGAGGTGGAGGTGAGGGCAGTGCTGTCCAGGGACCCGCCACTTTGACTAAATTAAGACCTTGTGCCTTTTTCTCCAAGAAATTTTCTCCTGCTGAGAGTAATTATGATGTCTGGAATCGAGAGTTATTAGCCATAAAACTGGCTTTTGAAGAATGGAGGCACTTTTTGGAGGGGGCTGTTCATTGGATTACAGTGATTACAAACTACAATAACCTGTCCTACATTGAGTTGGCTAAGCACCTAACTGCTAGACAGGCGAGGTGGTCACTTTTTTTTCACGTTTTAATTTTTCCATCACCTTTTGACCTGGTTCAAAGAATGTCAAGGCCGATGCCTTGTCTCACAGTTTGGATCCAGTATCACCTCCTGAATCTCCTTCCTCCATTCTTCAGCACAGGGTGGTCATTGCTGGGGTGCCCTCCGAGTTGGAGCGGGAGATTCATAAGGCTCAGTATCTTGTCATTGCCTGATAATAAGCTCTTCATTCCTGTTCAGTATCAGTTGAGAGTTCTCCAGGAGTTTCATGACTCTGCTCTCAGTGTGCATCCAGGAGTCTCAGCTACCCGGAGAGCTATTGCTAGACTGTTCTGGTGGTCCTTGTTTGTGTCTGCTTGTGATATGTATGAACATGCTATTAGCTCCCATAACCAGCCAGCTGGGGAATTGGTGCCATTGCCAATTCCGGATAGACCATGGACTCATTTGTCCATGGGTTTTATTACTGATCTCCCTTCTTCCAATGGCAATACTGTGGTTTGGGGGTGGTTGACAGATTTAGTAAACAGACATATTTTGTACCGTTGGCAGGACTACCTAATGCGGAAAATTTATCCAAGTTATTTATTGAGCATGTTGTGTGGTTGCATGGGGTGCCTCTGAATTTGGTGTCTGATAGAGAGGTACAATTTGTGTCCAAGTTCTGGAGGATATTTTGTAAGAGATTGGGTATTGACTTGACATTCTCCTCAGCCTACCATCCTAAAACCAGCGGGCAGACGAAGAGGACCAAGCAGCCACTTGAACAAATTATGCGGTGTCTTGCCACATATTGGCAAGATTATTGGTGCTCCTCTCTGCCGATGGCTGAATTCGCATTTAATAATCAGGTTAATCAGTCCACTGGTTCTTCTCCATTCTTCTGTAACTACAGTTTTCACCTCCATTTTGGTGAATTTTCCAGGCTGGATTCCAGGTGTCTTGTGACTGATTCGGCGGTCCAACAGTTGGAGGAAGTGTGGAGGGAGGTTCAGAAGAACATTGGGGTGGCTCTGGGCAAACAAAAACATTTTAATGATAAGCAACAATCTGTGGGACCTAAGATGCTGGTGGGAGACAAGGCGTGGTTGTCTACCAGGAACATACGTCCGAAGGTTCCTTCTGTTAAGCTGGGTCCTAAGTTTATTGGTCCTTACGAGATCATTAAGGATGTCAACCCAGTTGCCTTCTGTTTACGCTTACCTCCGTCTCTTTGGACCTCCAATGTACAGTCATATGTTAAAGTTTGGGCACCCCTATTAATATTAACCTTTTTTCTTTATAACAATTTTGGTTTTTGCAACAGCTATTTCAGTTTCATATATCTAATAACTGATGGCCTCAGTTATATTTCTGGATTCAAATGAGGTTTATTGTGCTAACAGAAAATGTGCAATCTGCATTTAAACAAAATTTGACCGGTGCAAAAGTATGGGCACCCTTATCATTTTCTTGATTTGAACACTCCTAACTACTTTTTACTGACTTCCTGAAGCACTAAATTGGTTTTGTAACCTCATTGAGCTGTGAACTTCATAGCCAGGTGTATCAAATCATGAGAAAAGGTATTTAAGGTGGCCACTTGCAAGTAGTTCTCCTATTTGATTCTCCTATGAAGAGTGGCATCATGGGCTCCTCAAAACAACTCTCAAATGATCTGGAAACAAAGATTATTCAACATAGCTTTTCAGGGGAAGGATACAAAAAGTTGTCTCAGAGATTTAACCTGTCAGTTTCCACTGTGAGGAACATAGTAAGGAAATGGATGAACACAGGTACAGTTCTTGTTAAGCCCAGAAGTGGCAAGCCAAGAAAAATATCAGAAAGGCGGAGAAGAAGAATGGTGAGAACAGTCAAGGACAATCCACAGACCACCTCCAAAGACCTGCAGCATCATCTTGCTGCAGATGGTGTCACTGTGTATCGGTCAACAATACAGCGCACTTTGCACAAGGAGAAGCTGTATGGGAGAGTGATGCGAAAGAAGCCGTTTCTGCAAGCACACCACAAACAGTGTCGCCTGAGGTATGCAAAAGCACATTTGGACCAGCCAGTTACATTTTGGAAGAAGGTCCTGTGGACTGATGAAACAAACATTGAGTTGTTGGTCATACAAAAATGCGTTATGCATGGAGGCTAAAAAACACAGCATTCCAAGAAAAACACTTGCTACCCACAGTAAAATTTGGTGGAGGTTCCATCATGCTTTGGGGCTGTGTGACCAATGCCGGCACCGGGAATCTTGTTAAAGTTGAGGGTTGCATGGATTCAACTCAGTATCAGCAGATTCTTGACAATAATGTGCAAGAATCATTGACGAAGTTGAAGTTACGCAGGGGATGGATATTTCAGCAAGACAATGATCCAAAACACCGCTCCAAATCTACTCAGGCATTCATGCAGAGGAACAATTACAATGTTCTGGAATGGCCATCCCAGTCCCCAGACCTGAATATCATTGAACATCTGTGGGATGATTTGAAGCGGACTGTCCATGCTCGGCGACCATCAAACTTAACTGAACTGGAATTGTTTTGTAAACAGGAATGGTCACAAATACCTTCATCCAGGATCCAGGAACTCATAAATAGCTACAGGAAGTGACTAGAGGCTGTTATTTTTGCAAAAGGAGGATCTACGAAATATTAATGTCACTTTTATGTTGAGGTGCCCATACTTTTGCACCGGTCAAATTTTGTTAAAATGCAGATTGCACATTTTCTGTTAGTACAATAATCCTCATTTGAATCCAGAAATATAACTGAGTCCATCAGTTATTAGATATATGAAACTGAAATAGCTGTTGCAAAAACCAAAATTGTTATAAAGAAAAAAGGTTAACATTAATAGGGGTGCCCAAACTTTAACATATGACTGTATTCCATAAGTCCCTTCTTAAGCCATGTATACCTTCCTCTGCTGTGTCTCCACCCCGTCCACCTCCTGTCTCTGCAAGTGTTCAAACTGAGTATGAAGATGAATGGATTGTTGATTCTCAGAGTTCCAGTGCACTTCAATACTTGGTCCATTGGAGGGGTTACAGCCCTGAGGATCGATCTTTGGTTCCGGCACGATCCATCCATGCTGATCGTCTGGTTCGGGCATTTCATGAACGTTATCCTGGGAAACCTGGGGGTCCGATGGCCCTTGAGAGGATGGTACTGTCATGATCCAGACCGGGTTTGGAGTCCTGTCTGCCCCTTTTCTCAGACTGGTCATGTCAGGGGTTAACTTTGCCTTGCCTCGGTTTGGTTTCAGGTCGGCTATATCTCCCCGCTGCATCCTGCAGGCAATGTCAGTTATATTTTCTGCCTACGGCGTGAGTTTCTGACTCTGGTAGTACCCTGATTTGTCCTGCTGTGCTTACTGACTTTGACTGTGTCTGTTCCTTCCTCTCTGCCCATCCCGTCTTGGTGTTTTCCTTTGTTTTTGGATTTCCCGGTGTCTGATTCAGCTTTGGCTCTGACCTGACTCTGTCTTTTTCTTCTGGTACTTCTGCTTTGGACTGGTATTGACTCTCTGGTGCTCCGCTGACTCTGTGCTTGTTTTTTCTCTTTGTACTGCGTGACAATCTAGGTTTTGACTCAGCTTGATTGCTACTCTGCTGCCACCTGGTGGTAGCCTCACTGCAGCGCTGCAGGTCTGCTCTTGCAGATGTGCTGTCCTCCTCCCACTCTATTGCCATGTAGTGGAGCTTGCAGCTACCTGCATAGCTGCAGCGTTACAGTGGGCAGAAGTTTTCATGAAATCTTGTCCACTTTGCTTGGGCAGTTAAAGTGGGTACAGAAAGTATTCAGACTCCTTTGAATTTTTCACTCTTTGTTTCATTGCAGCCATTTGGTAAATTCAAAAAAGTTCATTTTTTTCTCATTAATGTATACTCTGCACCCCATTTTGACTTATAAAACCCAGAACTGTAGAAATTTTTGCAAATTTATTAAAAAAGAAAAACTGAAATATCACATGGTCATAAGTATTCACACCCTTTGCTCAGTATTCAGTAGAAGCACACTTTTGAGCTAGTACAGCCATGTGTCTTCTTGGGAATGATGCAACAAGTTTTTCACAAATGGATTTGGGATCCTCTGCCATTCTCCCTTGCAGATTCTCTCCTGTTCCGTCAGGAAAAAAATTAACTTTTTTGAATTTACCAAATGGCTGCAATGAAACAAAGAGTGAAAAATTTAAAGGAGTCTGAATACTTTCCGTACCCACTGTAAATTCTGAAGACTTTCTGAACTCAAAAATACAGTGGAAAAAGCACAGTATTTACACCACGTGGAAGCATGGTCTTAGCATGCTGCTGTACAGCCTTCTACACATGGCTATATTGTAAGTTGCGTTGGTACATCCAGTCAACTCTTGTAAGACATAACCTTTTTTCAATTCAGGAAAAAATGGAACAGTAGCATTATTTGAGGTTGATGACGATTTTTGCTCTTAGAGAACGTAATTTCTCACACAAAAAGAATAATAAATTGATTTCTCTGGATTAAGTTAACTCTTTCTTGCCCTCTTATTACATACAGTTAACCAATTCACTCCATTTAGAGAAATATACGCCGAGCAATGATTTCCATCATAAATAATTTAGAATTCTTGTATTTACTTGCTATAACAATTATATTTTAAAGAAAGTAGTAAGCATTGCCTTGATTTTCTGAATCTGTTTTATTTCATTTTGCTTGGTTTCAAAGCGTCAACATATTATTAAGAAAATACAAAACAAAATAAAACATAAAAACTTTTCTTTATAATTTCTAACTAATTTTAGTAAATGTAAGTTTCTAACAGGTCTCGATTCATTGTTAGGCTTCCATGGACAATTGATTGCATTGACGCAGCATTGAATTCTCCAGCGGAGAGAAGATACAATTGTGTGCAGGTGGTCTTGAGTGAAGCGGTACATTGTTTGTACACAAGTGATGTCCTGCTTCCTCTTTTTGTTGTCCCAAAGAAATAGAAGACACATTTAAATGTAATTGTCTGCTGAGGCATTGTGGCTAGTGCTCCTGCTACTCAAAATTACACTGTTTACAAAGCATGCTTTGCAAGTTGGCACAGATTCATTCATATTGGATGCAACCGGTAACTTTGTGATCTTTCTCATAGATAAAAGGGAGATGTGAATGGAAATATGAATACAGTCAATCAAAGGACACATAATGCAAAGGAAAATGACAAGTTAAAAAAATAACAGAATTGAAAATCTGCAAAAAAGTCACAGTTTGTATCCGCCATTAGAACGATCTTCAAATTATGCCTACTGTAGATAGAAAGACAGTACAAGTTGGTTCACCCGTTTATCTTTTTTTTATATTATTGGTCACTTTCCTCCTTTCTTCTGACCTTTATTATTTGCAGTATGGCAATTTACAGTCTCATATAAAGTTACCATAATAAACTTCTGTTTCAAATTTTTAAAATGTAGAACCAATGCCATAATATCTTATACGGTGGGTTTGGAAAGTATTCAGACCCCTTTGGTTTATTTTTTTTCTCATTAATGTACACTCTGCACCCCATCTTGCCTGAAAAAAACAGAAATGTAGAAAATTTTGCAAATTTATTAAAACAGAAACTGAAATTTCACATGGTCATAAGTATTCAGACCCTTTGCTCAGTATTGAGTAGAAGCACACTTTTGAGCTAGTACAGCCATGAGTCTTCTTTTGTGAATTATGCAACAAATTTTTCACACCTGGATTTGGGGATCCTCTGCCATTCTTCCTTGCAGATCCTCTTCAGTTCCGTCAGGTTGGATGGTGAACATTGGTGGACAGCCATTTTCAGGTCTCTAAAGAGAAGCTCAATTGGGCTAGGTCAGGGCTCTGATTGGGCCAGTCAAGAATGGTCACAGAGTTGTTCTGAAGCCACTCCTTTGTTATTTTAGCTGTGTGCTTAAGTCATGGTCTTCTTGGAAGGTCAATTTTCGGCCAAGTCTGAGGTCCAGAGCACTTTTCATCCAGGATATCTCTTTACTTGGCCGCATTCATGTTTCCTTCAATTGCAACCAGTTGTCCTGTCCCTGCAGCTGAAAACACTCCCATAGCATGGAGTTGCCACCACTGTTGTGAATTCACTTTCTGGTCTACCTCTGGTTGCTGGTGAGGGTGTTGGAGCTGGTTGTATTGACAGAGGAGTCATGAGTAGAGTTGAGCGAAACGGGTCGAAAAATTTCAAAGGTCGCCGACTTTTGTCAAAGTCGGGTTTCATGAAACGAAACCCGACCCTAGGATGAGGTCGGCCACGAGGTCGGCGACTTACGCGCCAAAGTCGCGTTTCAAAAGTTTGTTTTGCGCTCTTTTACAGCCAATCAGGATCCACGGACACTGTGGGCAACGTGATGACATAGGCAGGGGTCACCACCATCTTTCAGAAGGGCATGCAAGTGATTGGCTTGCTTTGGTGGGCGTCACAGGGGGTATAAAAGGGCGTGCACGCCGACCGCCATCTTACTTCTGCCGATCTCAGTATAGGGAGAGGTTGCTGCTGATTCTGTAGGGAGAGCGTTAGGCAGGGAAGAAGACAAAAAAACTGCTTCTGCTGCTAGCGATTTGGCCTGCACAACACACAAGTCACTGTGTATGCAGTGCAAGGGGAGGCTATATTGTGGTGTATCAGTGGTGTTGGTTGTTGGGCTGCCTTTTAAGGCTTCCTGACAGGCTGGCATTGCTGTTTACCCACTGCTCCGCAAACTGCTTTTTTAAAAGCAATCCCATTTTTTTTTTTCTCCTGCTGAGAAGAAAAAAAAACTGCTTCTGCTGCTAGCAATTTGGCCTGCACAACACACAAGTCACTGTGTGTGCAGTGCAAGGGGAGGCTATATTGTGGTGTATCAGTGGTGTTGGTTGTTGGGCTGCCTTTTAAGGCTTCCTGACAGGCTGGCATTGCTGTTTACCCACTGCTCCGCAAACTGCTTTTTTAAAAGCAATCCAATCTCCCTTATCCTGTAGTCACTTTGGTCACAGCTGTGCCATCGAGCCTGTCACATAGCGCTCAGATATTCATTGGGCCTCACACAATCTACAAGTGTCCAGTGTCCAAAAGTGTGTGCAGAGATTCAAAATCTCCCTTATCCTCTCGTCACTTTGGTCACAGCTGTGCCATCGAGCCTGTCACATAGCGCTCAGATATTCATTGGGCCTCACACAATCCAAAAGTGTCCAGTGTCCAAAAGTGTGTGCAGAGATTCAAAATCTCATTTATCCTGTAGTCACTTTGGTCACAGCTGTGCCATCGAGCCTGTCACATAGCGCTCAGATATTCATTGGGCCTCACACAATCCACAAGTGTCCAGTGTCCAAAAGTGTGTGCAGAGATTCAAAATCTCCCTTATCCTGTAGTCACTTTGGTCACAGCTGTGCCATCGAGCCTGTCACATAGCGCTCAGATATTCATTGGGCCTCACACAATCCACAAGTGTCCAGTGTCCAAAAGTGTGTGCAGAGATTCAAAATCTCCCTTATCCTCTCGTCACTTTGGTCACAGCTGTGCCATCGAGCCTGTCACATAGCGCTCAGATATTCATTGGGCCTCACACAATCCACAAGTGTCCAGTGTCCAAAAGTGTGTGCAGAGATTCAAAATCTCCCTTATCCTGTAGTCACTTTGGTCACAGCTGTGCCATCGAGCCTGTCACATAGCGCTCAGATATTCATTGGGCCTCACACAATCCACAAGTGTCCAGTGTCCAAAAGTGTCTGCAGAAATTCAAAATCTCCCCTGTCCTATAGACACCTTGTACCTTGTTTTACATTACTATATAGTTTGTTGGATTTTGTCTACATTTCTACCAAAAATGAGGAAGGCTGGTGGAAGAGGCCGTGGAATTGGGCGGGGGTTGGCAGCTGGTAATGATGGTGTTGGTCGTGGATCTGATGGTAGTGGCAAGGGCAAAATAGGACCGAATGCAGGAGGTGTTGAGCCTGCGTCATCGTCTGGCTACATAAGGCCTCGAACGCTTAGTTTTCTAGGAGTTGGCAAACCGCTTTTAAAGCCAGAGCATCAGGAAAAAGTTTTGTCTTACATTGCTGACTCAGCCTCCAGCTCTATCGCCTCCTCTTCTTCAGTTGTAAAAAGTAAAAGCACTGAGTCGTCATTGGAGGCTCATGTTCATGAACCACACCTTTCCTTGTGTCCTTCACCCCAACCAAGATTGAAGGATGACGCAGGCCATACTACTGATTACTCCATGGAGCTGTTTTCACATACCATGCCTGGATTATCAAGTCAAATGGTGAATTACCCAGGCCAAGATGAATCTGACATGGAGTGCACTGATGCACAGCCGCTGATGGATGATTCTGCTGGTACATTCACTCAGAGCACTACATTGTCCTCGCAGTGTACAGAGCCAGATTCTGACCCTGATGAGACTCAGGTGCCCCTTCCCGCACACTATACCACCATACACGGTGACACAGAGGAAGGTGCACATGACATAGAAGAGGAGGTGATGGATGACCCAGTTGTTGACCCAGATTGGCATCCATTGGGGGAAGAGGGTGCTGCTTCCAATAGCTCAGATGAGGAGCATCCACAGCAGACATCGACATCGCAACAGCTGTTATCTGGCAGGCCCGGAGCACTCCAAAGACAGGTTCCAAACATCAAAAGAGTTGCTGGACAGCTTGTCCAGAGGGTCAAAAGATCACAGCGTGCTAGGCCGCAAAATGTCTGCCAAAGTAGGAAGAGTGCAGTGTGGCACTTTTTTGAACAAAATCCTCATGATCAGGCCAAGGTTATCTGTAAGAAGTGCGCAAAGACCTTTAGCCGAGGGAA
Source organism: Dendrobates tinctorius (assembly GCF_039654945.1). Lineage (NCBI taxonomy): Eukaryota > Metazoa > Chordata > Amphibia > Anura > Dendrobatidae > Dendrobates > Dendrobates tinctorius. Next base: position 18,176,284 of record NW_027361802.1, on the reverse strand, counting down.
AAATCTGAAAAATTTAAATACCAGTTGCATGCTTAGACATTTAACCAGCATGCACTTGCAAGCGTGGACACAACACCAAACCTCAAGTGCCACATGTGCAACTGATCACAACGAAAGTAGTCAGCAACGATACATTGTTTCCCCCACTGTAAGCCCACCGGTTATCACAGCAGCAAATGTTGAGGTGTCGTTGCAAGGCCACAGCAGTCAGGGAATCCCACTGTTATATCAACGAAAGACTGATTCTAGGCCATCAGAAAGAACACCAACTCCATCACCATCATCAACCCTCTCTCAGTCCGCCCTGTCCACCGCTACTTCCACCATATGCAGCTCTCAAGTCCAGCTCACCCTCCCAGACACTATGAGTAGGTCAAGAAAGTACTCAGTCTCTCATCCGCGTACACTGGGTTTGAACGCCCACATTGCCAAACTAATCTCGTTTGAGATGATGCCCTTTCAGTTGGTGGAAAGCACAGCTTTCCGCGAACTCATGGCCTATGTAGTACCACGCTATGACCTACCCAGTCGCCACTTCTCTCGCAAAGCCATCCCAGCCCTCCACCATCATGTGAAAGACCGCATTGTCCATGCACTCAAGCAGTCAGTGAGCGGAAAGGTGCACCTCACAACTGATGCATGGTCCAGTCGGCATGGCCAGGGCCGTTACGTGTCCATCACTGCGCACTGGGTTAATGTGGTGGATGCAGGGTCCACAGGGGACAGCGGTGGTGGAACAGTGCTACCTAGCCCACGGAATAGGAAACAGTTGGCTGTAGGCGTTCGACCCTCCTCCTCCTCCTCCAGAAGCGAAAGCTCATCCACAGAGCGCAGTCGTACGAGCACTCCATCTGCAGCTGCCACTGTTGCACATGATGTGTCCCCCTATCGAGCAGCTAGTGGAAAGCGTCAGTAGGCTGTGTTGCAGATGATGTGTTTGGGCAACAGACACACCGCCGAGGTGCTGGCCGAGTACTTGAAGCGACAAACTGAGTCATGGCTGGGCAGTGTACATCTTGAGGCAGGCAAGGTAGTTAGTGATAACGGGCGTAATTTTGTGGCAGCCATAGCCCTTTCAAAACTCAGCCACATACCTTGCTTGGCTCACACCTTGAACCTGGTGGTGCAGTGCTTCCTCAAAAATTATCCGGAGTTAACAGCTCTGCTCCAGAAGGTGCGAAGACTGTGCGCGCACATCCGCCGGTCGCCTGTACACTACGTTCGTATGCAGAAGCTGCAACGATTGCTCCACCTTCCCAACCACCGCCTCATTATCGACATTGCAACAAGGTGGAACTCCACCCTGCACATGGTGGAGCGGCTGTGCGAGCAGAGGCAGGCCATAATGCATTTGTGGGAGGATACACGGCCAGGCACTTTGAGAGCAGACATGGAGTTGACAGGTGTGCAGTGGTCGAAGCTGAAAGACCTCTGTAAAGTCCTTCAGTGTTTTGAGGAATGCACACGGCTGGTAAGCGCAGACGACGCCATCCTAAGCATGAGCATCCCACTTATGCGTCTGCTCATGCAAACTTTGACGCACCTTAAGGAGCAGGCGTCTGCAGCCAATGTTGATGAGGAGGAAGAGGAGGAGGGAATCCTTGATGACATTCAGCCATTGTCTGCTCAGGGACCTCTCCTGGACGAGGTGGAGGAAGAAGAGGAGGAGGAGTATGATGATGGGGATGATTACTTAGGGGAGGAGGATGCATCTCGTGGGGCAAGTGAAAATGTTGGCGTGGCAAGGTCTGGTACAGGGTTTGTGCGTGACTGGAGGGATGTGGATTTGCCAGAAAGTGCTCCTCCACCCAGCACTCGCAGTGCATCATTGACACCGGGAACATTGGCCCACATGTCAGATTATGCCTTGCAGATCCTAAAAAGGGACCCACGCATTGCCAAAATGATGAACGATGACGACTACTGGTTGGCCAGCATCCTGGATCCACGCTATAAAGGCAAATTACAAAACATCATGCCACAGGAGAACCTTGACCTAATATTGGCTAATAAACAAGCAACTCTGGTAAATCGGTTGCTTGAGGCATTCCCAGCACACAGCAGCGGTGATGGTTCTCACGCGAGCCGTACGGGCCGGGGGCAGCTTGGCAGAGGTGTTCATGGTGCACACAGCAGAAGTGGCGTTGGAGACAGGGGTTTCATGACAATGTTGTGCACTGATTTTTCAAATACCGCTCACACAACTGGTAATACTGCATCGATGGAAAGTGACAGGAGACAGCAGTTGTCAACTATGGTTACAAACTACTTTTCCTCCCATATCGATGTTCTCCCACACAGGTCATTCCCCTTTGACTATTGGGCCGCTAAACTGGACACCTGGCCTGAATTGGCCCAATATGCCTTACAGGAGCTCGCTTGCCCAGCTGCAAGTGTGCTATCGGAAAGAGTCTTCAGTGCAGCTGGATCAATCCTGACAGAAAAAAGGACCCATCTGTCAACCCAAAATGTGGATGATCTAACCTTCATTAAAATGAACCATGCATGGGTTTCCAAGGATTTTGTCCCACCTTCCCCTGATGACACATAGGGTGACAGAAAAATGGCTTGCTTTGGTCCACCTCTTCCTGGGACTTCACCTATTTCGCCTTTTGCATCAGCTGAATGTCCAACATCAACATATGCCACTTTCTAAAACTCCCTAACTGTGCTGCCTCCCCCCCATGGCCGGGGTCACCACCTAGCGCACGACACCGTGCGAGTGTCGTTGCCCTGGACAGGTGGGTAGGCCGACTCTTGGGCGCGGGCACTGGCACAGGGTCCCTCATAGTGCAATCAAGTGTCTCTGACGGTGGTGGTGCACACCCACCGTCAGACACACCGCTGTACTATGAGGGGCCCAGTGCCAGTACCGACGCCCACGAGTGGGCCCCCCTTGCTTGGGCAGGGCCCCAGCATTTGCAATCTTTACCTCTCCCTGCTCCTCCGCTGTGTAATCTGGGCCGTCAAATCCATACTGTGCCTGACACCGTCTGAGCCTGCCTCCTGAGACATATATTTTGAATGTGTACGCTATCCATACATGTTATCCGGGGAAACGGTACCCTTTCAAACCTTTGTGCAATCACGTGCAATCCATACTGGGCCTGACACCGTCTGAGCCTGCCTCCTGAGACATATATTTTGAATGTGTACGCTATCCATACATGTTATCCGGGGATACGGTACCCTTTCTAACCTTTGTGCAATCACGTGCAATCCATACTGGGCCTGACACCGTCTGAGCCTGCCTCCTGAGACATATATTTTGAATGTGTACGCTATCCATACATGTTATCTGGGGATACGGTACCCTTTCTAACCTTTGTGCAATCACGTGCAATCCATACTGGGCCTAACACCGTCTGAGCCTGCCTCCTGAGACATATATTTTGAATGTGTACGTTATCCATACATGTTATCTGGGGATACGGTACCCTTTCTAACCTTTGTGCAATCACGTGCAATCCATACTGGGCCTAACACCGTCTGAGCCTGCCTCCTGAGACATATATTTTGAATGTGTACGCTATCCATACATGTTATCCGGGGATACAGTACCCTTTCTAACCTTTGTGCAATCACGTGCAATCCATACTGGGCCTAACACCGTCTGAGCCTGCCTCCTGAGACATATATTTTGAATGTGTACGCTATCCATACATGTTATCCGGGGATACGGTACCCTTTCTAACCTTTGTGCAATCACGTGCAATCCATACTGGGCCTGACACCGTCTGAGCCTGCCTCCTGAGATATATATTTTGAATGTGTACGCTATCCATACATGTTATCCGGGGATACGGTACCCTTTCTAACCTTTGTGCAATCACGTGCAATCCATACTGGGCCTAACACCGTCTGAGCCTGCCTCCTGAGACATCTATTTTGAATGTGTACGCTATCCATACATGTTATCCGGGGAAACGGTACCCTTTCAAACCTTTGTGCAATCACGTGCAATCCATACTGGGCCTAACACCATCTGAGCCTGCCTCCTGAGACATATATTTTGAATGTGTACGCTATCCATACTTGTTATCTGGGGATACGGTACCCTTTCTAACCTTTGTGCAATCACGTGCAATCCATACTGGGCCTAACACCGTCTGAGCCTGCCTCCTGAGACATATATTTTGAATGTGTACGCTATCCATACATGTCATCTGGGGATACGGTACCCTTTCTAACCTTTGTGCAATCACGTGCAATCCATACTGGGCCTAACACCGTCTGAGCCTGCCTCCTGATGTATAGACATATATTTTGAATGTGTACGCTATCCATACATGTTATCTGGGGATACGGTACCCTTTCTCACCTTTGTGCAATCACGTGTAATCCATACTGGGCGTGAGAACGGCTGGCGAGATGTTAAGCAAGCTACAGCACCTGTGGTTTGCACACGTAAGTTTTTTATTTTTTCAGGAATGACGGTTAGGCCTAATTCCGGAACTGCGGTTGACCTGCACTTACTGGGAAATCATCGTTCGCGGGTAATAATTGTAATCAGTGATCCCCATCACTAACGTTGTTCAGCGGGTTATCTGCACCCGTAAGCGACAAACGCTGGCCTTTTCAGTGTAGCGCACATGCAGCCACGGACATGTAAGGGCATGACACACCAGTTATTGGCCAATCTCATGTGCCAGAGCCTCACGTGTCCTTCTAGTAAGCCGGACTCGGACCACGGGGCATGACGGAGTCTCGTTCGTTAACGGAATTAAGCTTGCAATGTGTGCATCTGTTCTGTAGCTGGCATGGTTGAGGTTGCCAGTGTTGAGTCAAATTACGCCGTTGGCTCCACTCCTGCTGGTGCCTTTCTGGACATTCCTTTAAGGTTCAGCTTTGCAACCATACTGCCCACGTAAAACAAACACTTTGCCTTCATGAACGCTGTTTGGAGGGTCATGACTCGTGGGAATAACGCCGCCCAATCAGTTAACCTGCTAGAGAGATCGTTCGTTGCTCCCAAGCATGACATCACACTCCCTAGGAGGAAGGTAATGCCACTGTGGCGACCGTACTCCTGGGGGCGACACAAGTGCACTGATGCCCAGCCATTGCTCAATGAATCTGCTGGTACATTGACCCAGACCACTACATTCCCCTCGCACGCTACCCGGCCTGAATCTGACCCTGATGAAACTCAGGTTACCCTTCCCATATACAGTTCCATCTTACACTGTGACAAAGAGGAAGCTGCAGATGAAAGTGCAGGTTCGGCCCACCCGCCATCAGACACACCACCGTACTATCAGGGGCCCTGTGCCAGTGCCGTCGCCAACGAGTGGGCCCCCCCTGCTTGCTTAGGATCACAGCACTTGCAAGGTTGAAATACTGTGCAGTGAGATGGAAGATGGGGACGACGAGGAGTCCAGACTAGTACAGGGATTCCCTAGCGAGGAGACTTATTTGATTGTTTTCAATGTTGGGACAGCAATTTTTGGGGAGCACTATACTCTGGAGAATGATAGATGGGGCCCACCATACACTGGAACATTCCAAAGGTGGACATCAGACACTGGAGCAGCATTTACAAGGCCCATTATACACTAGAGCATTAGAAATGGGGCCTATTATGTTTGGAGCATTATTTGGGCCCATAAGACAGTGGAGCTTCATCCATGGGGACCAACATATACTGTAGCATTATGTGGAGCTCATCATATACTGTTTCAAACATTATATGGGACCAATGATTCTGTATGGAGAAATAGATGGGCCTCGTCATGAGATGTAAAAAGTGAGGTATTTTTCATTGTACTATACCGCTATTTCTCTGCCGTATCGGAGCATGATGAGTTGTGGTATGTGTTAAAGGGGCGCTCTTTCGCCCAGGGCACATGAAAACCTGCAGCCAGCCCTCCCCCCCCACAACTTTAGCCAAATAACCCCCATTTTTCAGTGCGTAACTTGTATTATGAAGTTAATTAAGGTTGACAAGCTTAAGTAAGAAGAATTGATGCTTTTGGCATTCAAATGGGCACTGTAGGTGTGTTTCCTGTCCTCCTCTCACTGCCGACTTTTATTCCCCATTGACTTACATTGGGTTTCGTGTTTCGGGACGACCCCGACTTTTCCCTATAATCGGACGATCTTGCTCGACCCGACTTTTGGAAAAGTCTGCTTTCACGAAACGAAACGCGACCCTAAAAAACCAAAAGTCGCTCAGCTCTAGTCATGAGTTCTCTTTCCGGGCTCCCTCTGGTGGTTGCAGGAGGTAATGAAGCTAATCTAATTAACAGAGACCTGCCACCTGATAAGGAGGATGACGATTGGACATCTGGAGTCTCTGACTGGATTTAAGATAGCCGACTCCTATCCCTGCTGGTGATTTTTCCTGCCCCCTGAGGTCTTAGTTTCCACTTCAGTCCCTGCATTCTCAAGCTAAGTGTTCTTTGCTATTGTTCACATTTGATTTGGTTTTGTCTATTCAGTTTTTTGTGGTCAGCCTGCCCCGGCTGGGGCTGTGCTGAATTTCCATCCTTATATTACTGTTTGTGCCAGTTTGCTTTTTGTCCCTTATTAGATTGGCCTCTTTTTGCTCTGTTTTCAGAATACGCCAGAGTGCTGATATAGTGGGTGAAGTCTAGTGACTTCAGGGTTTTTTTTGCTATCAGAAGTGTTGGACATTTTTGCAGGGTTTTTTGGCGTGATTGCAGACAGTATCTTTCTTTTCCTGTCCTTTCTAGTTAGTGTGGTCCCCATCATTTGCTCAGCCTATTTTCCTACCTGTGTTTGTGTTTTCATCTTGATTCACTGATAATATATGTTTGGGGGCTATCTATTCCTTTGGGGTCTGCTCTGGGGCAGTTTAGATTTCCCCTTTTCTTGCTTTAGGCTTATTTAGTCCTCCGGCTTTGTCGAGGTGTCTAGAATCATCCCAGGTATGCTCCAAGGCTAGTGCTAGTTGTGTGGATAGGATCAGGGGTCTGCAATCCGCTTAGTTACCAACCTCTCTAGTTTTCTGTGGCTTAGCTTTGTCTTGTTTTCCTCCTCGGTGACCCAATCTTAACACACCACCATGTTTCACTGTTGGGATTGTATTGGGCCGGTGATGAGCAGTGCCTGATTTTCTCCACACATACCACTTAGAATCATCACCAAAATGTTCTATCTTCATCTCATTAGACCAGAGAATCTTATTTCTCAAAGTCAGAGAGTCCTTCATGTGTTTTATAGCAAACTCTATGCGGTCTTTCATATGTTTGGCACTGAGGAGAGGCTTCCGTAGGGCCACTCTGCCATAAATGCCTGACTGGTGGAGGGCTGCAGTGATAGATGACTTTGTGGACCTTTCTCCCATCTCCCTACTGCATCTGTGGAGCTCAGCCACAGTGATCTTGGGGTTCTTCTTTACCTCTCTCACCAAAGCTCTTCTCCCACGATTGCTCAGTTTGGCTGGACAGCCAGGTCTAAGAAGACTTCTGGTGGTCCCAAACTTCTTTCATTTAAGGATTATGTAGGCCACTGTGCTCCTAGAAACCTTGAGTACTGCAGAAATTCTTTTGTAACATTGGCCAGATCTGTGACTTGCCACAATTCCGTCTCTAAGCTCCTTGGTCAGTTCCTTTGACCTCATGATTCTCATTTGGTCTGACATACACAGTGAGCTGTGAGTAGAGTTGAGCGAAACGGGTCGAAAAAATTCAAAAGTCGCCGACTTTTGGCAAAGTCGGGTTTCATGAAACGAAACCCGACCCTAGGATGAGGTCGGCCACGAGGTTGGCGACTTACACCCCAAAGTCGCGTTTCAAAAGTTTGTTTTGCGCTCTTTTTCAGCCAATCAGGATCCACGGACACTGTGGGCAACGTGATGACCTAGGCACGGGTCACCACCATCTTTCAGAAGGGCATGCAAGTGATTGGCTTGCTTTGGTGGGCGTCACAGGGGGTATAAAAGGGCGTGCACGCCGACCGCCATCTTACTTCTGCCGATCTTAGTATAGGGAGAGGTTGCTGCTGATTCTGTAGGGAGAGCGTTAGGCAGGGAAGAAGACAAAAAAACTGCTTCTGCTGCTAGCGATTTGGCCTGCACAACACACAAGTCACTGTGTGTGCAGTGCAAGGGGAAGCTATATAGTGGTGTATCAGTGGTGTTGGTTGTTGGGCTGCCTTTTAAGGCTTCCTGACACGCTGGCATTGCTGTTTACCCACTGCTCCGCAAACTGCTTTTTTAAAAGCAATCCAATCTCCCTTATCCTCTAGTCACTTTTGTCACAGCTGTGCCATCGAGCGTGTCACATAGCGCTCAGATATCAGTGGGCCTCACACAATCCACAAGTGTCCAGTGTCCAAAAGTGTGCGCAGAGATTCAAAATCTCCATTATCCTCTCGTCACTTTGGTCACAGGCAGCTGTGCCATCGAGCGTGTCACATAGCGCTCAGATATCAGTGGGCCTCACACAATCCACAAGTGTCCAGTGTCCAAAAGTGTGTGCAGAGATTCAAAATCTCCATTATCCTCTCGTCACTTTGGTCACAGGCAGCTGTGCCATCGAGCATGTCACATAGCGCTCAGATATCAGTGGGCCTCACACAATCCACAAGTGTCCAGTGTCCAAAAGTGTGCGCAGAGATTCAAAATCTCCATTATCCTCTCGTCACTTTGGTCACAGGCAGCTGTGCCATCGAGCCTGTCACATAGCGCTCAGATATCAGTGGGCCTCACACAATCCACAAGTGTCCAGTGTCCAAAAGTGTGCGCAGAGATTCAAAATCTCCATTATCCTCTCGTCACTTTGGTCACAGGCAGCTGTGCCATCGAGCGTGTCACATAGCGCTCAGATATCAGTGGGCCTCACACAATCCACAAGTGTCCAGTGTCCAAAAGTGCGCGCAGAGATTCAAAATCTCCATTATCCTCTCGTCACTTTGGTCACAGGCAGCTGTGCCATCGAGCCTGTCACATAGCGCTCAGATATCAGTGGGCCTCACACAATCCACAAGTGTCCAGTGTCCAAAAGTGTGCGCAGAGATTCAAAATCTCCATTATCCTCTCGTCACTTTGGTCACAGGCAGCTGTGCCATAGAGCGTGTGACATAGCGCTCAGATATCAGTGGGCCTCACACAATCCAAAAGTGTCCACTGTCCACAAGTGTGTGCAGAAATTCTAAATCTCCCCTGTCCTATAGACACCTTGTACCTTGTTTTACATTACTATATAGTTTGTTGGATTTTGTCTACATTTCTACCAAAAATGAGGAAGGCTGGTGGAAGAGGCCGTGGAATTGGGCGGGGGTTGGCAGCTGGTAATGATGGTGTTGGTGGTGGATCTGATGGTAGTGGCAAGAGCAAAATAGGACCGAATGCAGGAGGTGCTGACCCTGCGTCATCGTCTGTCTACATAAGGCCTCGAACGCTTAGTTTTCTAGGAGTTGGCAAACCGCTTTTAAAGGCAGAGCATCAGGAAAAAGTTTTGTCTTACATTGCTGACTCAGCCTCCAGCTCTATCGCCTCCTCTTCTTCAGTTGTAAAAAGTAAAAGCACTGAGTCGTCATTGGAGGCTCATGTTCATGAACCACACCTTTCCTTGTGTCCTTCACCCCAACCAAGATTGAAGGATGACGCAGGCCATACTACTGATTACTCCATGGAGCTGTTTTCACATACCATGCCTGGATTATCAAGTCAAATGGTGAATTACCCAGGCCAAGATGAATCTGACATGGAGTGCACTGATGCACAGCCGCTGATGGATGATTCTGCTGGTACATTCACTCAGAGCACTACATTGTCCTCGCAGTGTACAGAGCCAGATTTTGACCCTGATGAGACTCAGGTCCCCCTTCCCGCACACTATACCACCATACACGGTGACACAGAGAAAGGTGCACATGACATAGAAGAGGAGGTGATGGATGACCCAGTTGTTGACCCAGATTGGCATCCATTGGGGGAAAAGGGTGCTGCTTCCAATAGCTCAGATGAGGAGCATCCACAGCAGACATCGACATCTCAACAGCTGTTATCTGGCAGGTCCGGAGCACTCCAAAGACAGGTTCCAAACATCAAAAGAGTTGCTGGACAGCTTGTCCAGAGGGTCAAAAGATCACAGCGTGCTAGGCCGCAAAATGTCTGCCAAAGTAGGAAGAGTGCAGTGTGGCACTTTTTTGAACAAAATCCTCATGATCAGGCCAAGGTTATCTGTAAGAAGTGCACAAAGACCTTTAGCCGAGGGAAAAATCTGAAAAATTTGAATACCAGTTGAATGCTTAGACATTTAACCAGCATGCACTTGCAAGCGTGGACACAACACCAAACCTCAAGTGCCACATGTGCAACTGATCACAACGAAGGTAGTCAGCAACGCTACATTGTTTCCCCCACTGTAAGCCCACCGGTTAGCACAGCAGCAAATGTTGAGGTGTCGTTGCAAGGCCACAGCAGTCAGGGAATCCCACTGTTATATCAACGAAAGACTGATTCTAGGCCATCAGAAAGAACACCAACTCCATCACCATCATCAACCCTCTCTCAGTCCGCCCTGTCCACCGCTACTTCCACCATATGCAGCTCTCAAGTCCAGCTCACCCTCCCAGACACTATGAGTTGGTCAAGAAAGTACTCAGTCTCTCATCCGCGTACACTGGGTTTGAACGCCCACATTGCCAAACTAATCTCGTTTGAGATGATGCCTTTTCGGTTGGTGGAAAGCACAGCTTTCCGCGAACTCATGGCCTATGCAGTACCACGCTATGACCTACCCAGTCGCCACTTCTTCTCTCGCAAAGCCATCCCAGCCCTCCACCATCAAGTGAAAGACCGCATTGTCCATGCACTCAAGCAGTCAGTGAGCGGAAAGGTGCACCTCACAACTGATGCATGGTCCAGTCGGCATGGCTAGGGCCGTTACGTGTCCATCACTGCGCACTGGGTTAATGTGGTGGATGCAGGGTCCACAGGGGACAGCAGTGGTGGGACAGTGCTGCCTAGCCCACGGTATAGGAAACAGTTGGCTGTAGGCGTTCGACCCTCCTCCTCCTCCTCCAGAAGCGAAAGCTCGTCCACAGAGCGCAGTCGTACGAGCACTCCATCTGCAGCTGCCACTGTTGCACACGATGTGTCCCCCTATCGAGCAGCTAGTGGAAAGCGTCAGCAGGCTGTGTTGCAGATGATGTGTTTGGGCGACAGACACACCGCCGAGGTGCTGGCCGAGTACTTGAAGCGACAAACTGAGTCATGGCTGGGCAGTGTACATCTTGAGGCAGGCAAGGTAGTTAGTGATAACGGGCGTAATTTTGTGGCAGCCATAGCCCTTTCAAAACTCAGCCACATACCTTGCTTGGCTCACACCTTGAACCTGGTGGTGCAGTGCTTCCTCAAAAATTATCCGGAGTTAACAGCCCTGCTCCAGAAGGTGCGAAGACTGTGCGCGCACATCCGCCGGTCGCCTGTACACTCCGTTCGTATGCAGAAGCTGCAGCGATTGCTCCACCTTCCCAACCACCGCCTCATTATCGACATTGCAACAAGGTGGAACTCCACCCTGCACATGGTGGAGCGGCTGTGCGAGCAGAGGCAGGCCATAATGCATTTGTGGGAGGATACACGGCCAGGCACTTTGAGAGCAGACATGGAGTTGACAGGCGTGCAGTGGTCGAAGCTGAAAGACCTTTATAAAGTCCTTCAATGTTTTGAGGAATGCACACGGCTGGTAAGCGCAGACGACGCCATCCTAAGCATGAGCATCCCACTTATGCGTCTGCTCATGCAAACTTTGACGCACCTTAAGGAGCAGGCGTCTGCAGCCAATGTTGATGAGGAGGAAGAGGAGGAGGGAATCCTTGATGACATTCAGCCATTGTCTGCTCAGGGACCTCTCCTGGACGAGGTGGAGGAAGAAGAGGAGGAGGAGGAGGATGATGGGGATGATTACTTAGGGGAGGAGGATGCATCTCGTGGGGCAAGTGAAAATGTTGGCGTGGCAAGGTCTGGTACAGGGTTTGTGCGTGACTGGAGGGATGTGGATTTGCCAGAAAGTGCTCCTCCACCCAGCACTCGCAGTGCATCATTGACACCGGGAACATTGGCCCACATGTCAGATTATGCCTTGCGGATCCTAAAAAGGGACCCCCGCATTGCCAAAATGATGAACGATGACGACTACTGGTTGGCCAGCATCCTGGATCCACGCTATAAAGGCAAATTACAAAACATCATGCACAGGAGAACCTTGACCTAATATTGGCTAATAAACAAGCAACTCTGGTAAATCGGTTGCTTGAGGCATTCCCAGCACACAGCAGCGGTGATGGTTCTCACACGAGTCGTACGGGCCAGGGGCAGCTTGGCAGAGGTGTTCGTGGTGCACACAGCAGAAGTGGCGTTGGAGACAGGGGTTTCATGACAATGTTGTGGACTGATTTTTCAAATACCGCTCACACAACTGGTAATACTGCATCGATGGAAAGTGACAGGAGACAGCAGTTGTCAACTATGGTTACAAACTACTTTTCCTCCCATATCGATGTTCTCCCACACAGGTCATTCCCCTTTGACTATTGGGCCGCTAAACTGGACACCTGGCCTGAATTGGCCCAATATGCCTTACAGGAGCTCGCTTGCCCAGCTGCAAGTGTGCTATCGGAAAGAGTCTTCAGTGCAGCTGGATCAATCCTGACAGAAAAAAGGACCCGTCTGTCAACCCAAAATGTGGATGATCTAACCTTCATTAAAATGAACCACGCATGGGTTTCCAAGGATTTTGTCCCACCTTCCCCTGATGACACATAGGGTGACAGAAAAATGGCTTGCTTTGGTCCACCTCTTCCTGGTACTTCACCTATTTCGCCTTTTGCATCAGCTGAATGTCCAACATCAACATATGCCACTTTCTAAAACTCCCTAACTGTGCTGCCTCCCCCCCATGGCCGGGGTCACCACCTAGCGCACGACACCGTGCGAGTGCCGTTGCCCTGGACAGGTGGGTAGGCCGACTCTTGGGCGCGGGCACTGGCACAGGGTCCCTCATAGTGCAATCAAGTGTCTCTGACGCTGGTGGAGCACACCCACCGTCAGACACACCGCTGTACTATGAGGGGCCCAGTGCCAGTACCGACGCCCACGAGTGGGCCCCCCTTGCTTGGGCAGGGCCCCAGCATTTGCAATCTTTACCTCTCCCTGCTCCTCCGCTGTGTAATCTGGGCCGTCAAATCCATACTGTGCCTGACACCATCTGAGCCTGCCTCCTGAGACATATATTTTGAATGTGTACGCTATCCATACATGTTATCCGGGGATACGGTACCCTTTCTAACCTTTGTGCAATCACGTGCAATCCATACTGGGCCTAACACCGTCTGAGCCTGCCTCCTGAGACATATATTTTGAATGTGTACGCTATCCATACATGTTATCCGGGGATACGGTACCCTTTCTAACCTTTGTGCAATCACGTGCAATCCATACTGGGCCTAACACCGTCTGAGCCTGCCTCCTGAGACATATATTTTGAATGTGTACGCTATCCATACATGTTATCCGGGGATACGGTACCCTTTCTAATCTTTGTGCAATCACGTGCAATCCATACTGGGCCTAACACCGTCTGAGCCTGCCTCCTGAGACATATATTTTGAATGTGTACGCTATCCATACATGTTATCCGGGGATACGGTACCCTTTCTAACCTTTGTGCAATGACGTGCAATCCATACTGGACCTAACACCGTCTGAGCCTGCCTCCTGAGACATATATTTTGAATGTGTACGCTATCCATACATGCTATCCGGGGATACGGTACCCTTTCTAACCTTTGTGCAATCACGTGCAATCCATACTGGGCCTAACACCGTCTGAGCCTGCCTCCTGAGACATATATTTTGAATGTGTACGCTATCCATACATGTTATCCGGGGATACGGTACCCTTTCTAACCTTTGTGCAATCACGTGCAATCCATACTGGGCCTAACACCGTCTGAGCCTGCCTCCTGAGACATATATTTTGAATGTGTACGCTATCCATACATGTTATCCGGGGATATGGTACCCTTTCTAACCTTTGTGCAATCACGTGCAATCCATACTGGGCCTAACACCGTCTGAGCCTGCCTCCTGAGACATATATTTTGAATGTGTACGCTATCCATACATGTTATCCGGGGATACGGTACCCTTTCTAACCTTTGTGCAATCACGTGCAATCCATACTGGGCCTAACACCGTCTGAGCCTGCCTCCTGAGACATATATTTTGAATGTGTACGCTATCCATACATGTTATCCGGGGATACGGTACCCTTTCTAACCTTTGTGCAATCACGTGCAATCCATACTGGGCCTAACACCGTCTGAGCCTGCCTCCTGAGACATATATTTTGAATGTGTACGCTATCCATACATGTTATCCGGGGATACGGTACCCTTTCTAACCTTTGTGCAATCACGTGCAATCCATACTGGGCCTAACACCGTCTGAGCCTGCCTCCTGAGACATATATTTTGAATGTGTACGCTATCCATACATGTTATCCGGGGATACGGTACCCTTTCTAACCTTTGTGCAATCACGTGCAATCCATACTGGGCCTAACACCGTCTGAGCCTGCCTCCTGAGACATATATTTTGAATGTGTACGCTATCCATACATGTTATCCGGGGATACGGTACCCTTTCTAACCTTTGTGCAATCACGTGCAATCCATACTGTGCCTGACACCGTCTGAGCCTGCCTCCTGAGACATATATTTTGAATGTGTACGCTATCCATACATGTTATCCAGGGATACGGTACCCTTTCTAACCTTTGTGCAATCACGTGCAATCCATACTGGGCCTGACACCGTCTGAGCCTGCCTCCTGAGACATATATTTTGAATGTGTACGCTATCCATACATGTTATCCAGGGATACGGTACCCTTTCTAACCTTTGTGCAATCACGTGCAATCCATACTGGGCGTGAGAACGGCTGGCGAGCTGTTAAGCAAGCTACAGCACCTGTCCAGACAAGTACAGGGATTCCCTAGCGAGGAGACTTATTTGATTGTTTTCAATGTTGGGACAGCAATTTTTGGGGAGCACTATACTCTGGAGAATGATAGCTGGGGCCCACCATACACTGGAACATTCCAAAGGTGGACATCAGACACTGGAGCAGCATTTACAGGGCCCATTATACACTAGAGCATTAGAAATGGGGCCCATTATGTTTGGAGCATTATTTGGGCCCATAAGACAGTGGAGCTTCATCCATGGGGACCAACATATACTGTAGCATTATGTGGAGCTCATCATATACTGTTTCAAACATTATATGGGACCAATGATTCTGTATGGAGAAATAGATGGGCCTCGTCATGAGATGTAAAAAGTGAGGTGTTTTTCATTGTACTATACCGCTATTTATCTGCCGTATCGGAGCATGATGAGTTGTGGTATGTGTTAAAGGGGCGCTCTTTCGCCCAGGGCACATGAAAACCTGCAGCCAGCCCTCCCCCCCCCACAACTTTAGCCAAATAACCCCCATTTTTCAGTGCGTAACTTATATTATGAAGTTAATTAAGGTTGACAAGCTTAAGTAAGAGAAATTGATGCTTTTGGCATTCAAATGGGCACTGTAGGTGTATTTCCTGTCCTCCTCTCACTGCCGACTTTTATTCCCCATTGACTTACATTGGGTTTCGTGTTTCGGGACGACCCCGACTTTTCCCTATAATCGGACGATCTTGCTCGACCCGACTTTTGGAAAAGTCGGGTTTCACGAAACGAAACGCCACCCTAAAAAACCAAAAGTCGCTCAACTCTAGCTGTGAGGTCTTATATAGACAGATGTGTGCCTTTACAAATCAAGTCCTATCAGTTTAATTAAACACAGCTGGACTTTAATGAAGGAGTAGTACCATCTCAAGCAGGATCACAAGGAAATGGACAGCATTTGACTTAAATATGAGTGTCTGAGCAAGGGGTCTGAATACTTATGAAAATGTGATATTTCAGTTTTTCTTTTTTAATAAATTTGCAAAAATTTCTACATTTCTGGTTTTTTCCTGTCAAGATGGGGTGCAGAATGTACATTAATGAGAAATAAATGAACTTTTTTGAATTTACCAAAAGGCTATAAGGAAACAGAGTGAAAAATTTAAAGGGGTCTGAATACTTTCAGTACCCACCATATAACATGGACATAAAAGGCAATTATGCATCATGTGCTACATGTTTGAGATAGATATATATATATATATATATATATTTCTGGACACACATTGCATTTATGTAATGAATTATCTTATATGTGTATATGTTCCAACCTTTTATCAGAATATTTATGCTACTACCATTATTTGTATTTGGTCAGTATTTTACCTCAGTATCTATTAGCCAAAACCAGGAGAGGAACAATCAGAGGAAAAGTATAATGGAAACACGTCACCATTTCTGGATTTATCACCCACGTCACCATTTCTGGATTTATCACCTGTATTGGCTTACAGATATTGATGTAAAATACTGACCTAATACTGTAAACGAGTCCTTAAGGGCATGTCACACTAAGAGATATCGCTAGCAATATCGCTATAACTAGTGACGTTATAGCGATATTGCTAGCGATATCGCTGTGTGTGATACTTACCTCCGACCGGCTCCCCCGCTGGTTATCGCTGATCACGCGAGAAGCTCCTGGATTGTTTCTCGTCGTCAGCTTCCTGCTGGGCTTCCTGCTGTGACGACGAGTGACGCGTGGAGCCGGGCGGGAGGACGCAGGATCGCCTGGTGTGACAGGTAAGTAGCGACCCCCATCCCCAGCGATGTCGCTAGTGAGATCTGCCTGTGTGGCAGCTCACTAGCGACCACTTAGCGATGTACCAGCGATCCTGACCGCGTCATATCGCTGGTCGGGATCGCTGGTACATCGCTAAGTGTGACAGTACCCTTACAGTCAAAACTGTATAGTCCAACATGCAGAGACATAAATAAATTTAAACTCATTTTTTTGTCTAAAACAGGGTTCAATGTGCTTTTTTGTGCTACAACATATGTGATTGCTGGCTCCTGATCAGGGTTGCCAACATGAAGTTTTTATTTTTTCTGGACACCTTATAAAAAAACCACAGACAGACAATAATATTTAAGGACACATTGGAAAACCATCATAAATCATTTTGATTATAAGTGATACTTGTCTACAGTCTATAATTATGATAATAAGACATTAGCTGCATTCACTGTAAACTCTAAAATGATAATTACAGAATAATATTCTTCAGCCTCAAAAACCATCATGGATGCCTCAATTTTTTTTACGTGAAAAATGAGGATGATTGACCTCATTTTTCACAGTCTTCTACTAGGCATTGCTCCTACTAGCGAGTTTCCTACTCCACACTGATGAAGGGCAAATACCCCGAAACAGCTGTCTGTGGATGGATACCATGTTTTGGCATAGGTGGTTTCCTTCATTGGAGACTGCCCTTCCCGTGGTTGTTCCTTCCCGGTGAAAGACCTGGCTAGTCATTGCTTGCATTGAGAAACATGTGATGGTGTCTCTGCGGCTTCTGTTTTGCATCAATTTTTTCTACAGACAGGGTAAAAAAGTGCCCTATTTTTACATACTGTCCTGAAATTTCTGGACTGTTAGCAACCTTGCTCCTGTCAGATGATGCACCACTTGTTTTATGTAAGATTTTGGCACCAATTCATTAAGACTAGCATTGCCCTGGCTATTGATGTAGTCAAAACAGTGCCCACCCTCAGGTGGTCATTGGTTGCAGGTTACAATACAAAACCATGTGGTCATTGGCAGTGTCTGGGCCACAGCAACAGCTGAGCTTTTTAAAATCAGCAAAATTAATCTGTCTTGCATCCAAAACCTTGTTCACCTGCAGTTGCATCAATGGCTGTACAGTTGTTTTTCCATGCTACCAAGTGTGCCAGGTAAAACATTCTGTGGCAAATGTTCCAAAACATTCTCTGTTTCTCTGTAGAGTCATGCAGTATAAGAAATGTTAATGTTTTGCTAAATCTATTTGGCCACAATGAAATAAAGAAATGGAAATATCGTCAAACAATATTTAAAGTCTTTAGTAGCAGTCCCATATCAGATTATCCCTATTAAACAAATTTTACTAGTGAACTGCATTTACTTTTAAAATAGGTAATTTTTACTTTAACATTCTGTTTAGTAGAGATGAACAGATCATGCAAAATCCAAATTTGCCTGTTCACGTGTTTTTACCAGGAAATTTGAATTGAAATTATTCTCTGCAAATTTAATGTTCCTTTTTATGCTGAAATGTCTCCACTAGAGATGAGCGAACCTTTTAATGTTCGGTTAGGTAATGTTCGCTGAACTTCCCTATTTTTGCTGAATAGTTCAACCAACATAACAGAACATCATTGAATTCAATGGGAGTTAAAACCAAATGCATACAGTTTCAAGGGGAGCCCAAAACCACCAAAACAGCTCAAATCAGGGGCAGACACCAGTCAAAGTGGAATCAATTAACCTGTCAATTGCAATTTGAATAAATAATTTAAAAAAAAATTGTGTTCCCCTGTATTTTTGATAACCAGCCAATCAAAACTGACAGCTGTGGGTTGAAACCCTCAGCTGTCAGCATTAGCAAGGCTGGTTATCAAGAATGGAGGGGTCCCCATGCTGTTTTTTAAATTATTTAAATAAGTAATTATAAAAAATGGCTTAGGGTCCCCCTTATTTTTGACAACCAGCCGAGCTAAAGGTGACAGCTGGGGATTGGTATTCTCAGGCTGGTAAGATGCCATCGATGTTGGCTAGCACATACTACTCAGTGTCTCTGCTGGAAGACTGTATTGTTGCATCATGCAACAATGCAGCCTATCACCGAGATATAGCAGAGATAGACCCATCGATATTTGATATATCATATTTGTGGGGTTGATGTCACCTTTGTATTGTCCTGTGACATCAAGAAAATGTCTCACGGTGCAGCTGAACTGAAGTCACAGGGCTGAACTGAGGTGAAGTCACTGAGCTGCACTTTTTCTCTTGGTGTTGAGGTAACCACAGAAATGCTTATGTGGGATGGCATATGTGGGATAGACATCGGGAATAATTAAAACTCATTTGTAACAACATCATTCAGCTATCAGAATGTTTGAACGGAAGAAAAAAGAAATAGAAAATAAACATCCTAAAAAATTTAGATTGAGAAAAAATACATAGAAACAACCATTGCTTGGCATTTTTTGGAACATAGACATCAGGTATGGGAGCTAAGATAGATGATATTTCAAGAAGCAATTGGAAGGGATCAGCAAGAAGTGGAGATTTGGTTATTAAAAAGAGAATCTTATTGGATCTATAAGTTACCGTATTTTTCAGACTATAAGATGCACTGGACGACAAGACACATCTAGGTTTTTGAGGAAAATAATGAAAAAGTAATAGAAGCAAAAAATGTGGTCAATTCTGTACTAATGTCCCCAATCCAAGTATACATGGTCCCCTCATCCTCCATTCTGGTATGCATGGTCCCCTCATCCCCACTCTGGTATACAAGGTCCCCTCATCCCCAACCTGGTATGCATGGTTCCCTTATCCTCATCACGGTATGCATAACCCCCTAATCTCCATTCTGGTATGCATGGCCCCCTTATCCACATCCTGGTATGCATGGCCCACTCATCCCCATCCTGGTATGCATGGCCCCCTCATCCTCATCCTGGTATGCATGGCCCCCATCCCCATGCATCGTTGTGACGATGTGGTGACCCATGTCGAACGCAACATGTTGCAATTTTGATGTGGTCGCCGCATCGTCAAAACGACGCATGCGAAGGCATCTGCATACATCCGCATGTACCTAATGTACCTAAAGATAGGTACGCAGGCTGCATGCTGACATAGGCGGAGCTGACCGGAGAAGGTGTGGCAGTGGTCGGAGCTTCACAGAGGAAGTCTGCAGCCCTCCACAGCTCAGCCATCCACAAATGTGAACCTAGCCTAAGACCTCACAGCTCACAGTGCATGTCAGACCAAATAAGAATCATCAGGTCAAAGGAGCTGGCCAAGATGCTCAGAGACAGAAATGATGCAAGGCACACATCTGGCCAAGGTTACAAAAGAATTTCTGCAGTACTCAAAGTTCCTAAGAGCAAAGTGGCCTCCATAACCCTTAAATGGAAGAAGTTTGGCACCACCAGAAGTCTTCCTAGACTTGGCTGTCCAAACAAACTGAGCAATCATGGGAGAAGAGCCTTGGTGAGAGTGGTAAAGAAGAACCCCATGATCACTGTGGCTGAGCTCCACAGATGTAGTAGGGAGATGGGAAAAAGTTCCACAAAGTCAACTATCACTGTAGCCCTCCACCAGTCGGGCCTTTATGGCAGAGTGGCCGACGGAAGCCTCTGCTCAGTGCAAGACATATGAAAGCCCACATAGAGTTTGCTTAAAAACACATGAAGGACTCCCAGACTATGAGAAATAAGATTCTCTGGTCTGATGAGACGAAGGTAGAACTTTTTGGTGATAATTCTAAGAGGTAAGTGTGGAGAAAACCAGACACTGTTCATCACGTGCCCAATACAATCCCAACAGTGAAGCATGATGGTGGCAGCATCATTCTATGGGGGTGTTTTTACGATGCAGGGACAGGATGACTGGTTGCAATTGAAGGAAACTTGAATGTGGCCAAGTACAGAGATATCCTGGATGAAAACCGTTTGCAGAGTGCTCTGGACCTCAGACTTGGCCAAAGGTTCACCTTCCAACAAGACAATGACCCTAAGTATACAGCTAAAATAATAAAAAAGTGTCTTCAGAACAAGTCTGTAACCATCCTTGGCTGGCCCAGCCAAAGCCTTCACCTAAACCCAATTGAGCATCACTGGAGAGACCTGAAAATGGTTGTCCACCAACATTCACCATCCAAGCTGATGGAACTGGAAAGCATCTGCAAGGAAGAATGGCAGAGGATCCCCAAATCCAGGTGTGAAAAACTTGTTGCAGCGTTCCCAAGAAGACTCATGGCTGTACTAGCTCAAAAGTGTGCTTCTACTCAATACTGAGCAAAGGGTCTGAATACTTATGACCATGTGATATTTAAATTTTTCTTTTTTAAAAATTTGAAAAAATGTCTACATTTCTGTTTTTTTCAGTCAAAATGGGATGCAGAGTGTACATTAATGAGAACAAAATGAGCTTTTTGGTATTTATCAAAAATCTGCAATGAAACAAACAGTGAAAATTTTAAACGGGTCTGAATACTTTCCGTACCCACTGTAGCCTATTCTCTACTTCTCTGAATATTATTTGCCATCAAACTCAACCGTACCCAAAAGCCTCATGCAGTCTTTATATAACTCCCATTTCCTCAAAATAGCTGTACCATCGTGGTAAATAAGCACCTACAGTATATTCTATGTCACCCCACCTCATTGTAAATTGTAAGCTCCAAAGAGCAGGGTCATCATTATTTTTGCTTTAATTGTTTGATTATCAACTTTGTAACTTATGACTGTTTTACATGAACTGCTGACTTGCAAATATGTTTTACACTATATTGAGTAGTATTGCTATTCATATTTGATATATTCCATATCTACATGCTTTAGCATGACAGAGTGCAACTTCTTTTGTATATTATATATGGAGTTGGCTGCTCCTTGTATTCACCTGTTCACATTAGCGTGGAAGTGCCAGTCAGTCTTTTGTTAATTGTATGTTAGCTCTCTGACCAAGCATTCTGTCCCACAACATGTGGTGGTTTTAATTACAGCAGGATCCTACCTACCCTTGGAAGAAGCGGTAAAGCAAAACGCACGTCGGGGGTTCCCTCTCTCCTTGCAATCCTTGCAACCACAGCATCCAGGTATTATTTACAATTAGAAGTGTTCTTTACAGTTCAAGGATGTTATCCTCTGCTAGCACACTACAGCACTTTGGCACATTGCACTTTGTCTAGCTTTCGGATACCACCTTGTGTTTTATGGGGTGTCAGCATTCAATACATTTAGCCCTTTGGCATTTTTCTATATGTATTATTTTGTGACCCCCTATATTAATGCTACTACTGCTTGACATTTAGTCCTGATACCTACCCATATTAATTATTTTTATATACACATATATCATACTCACATGTGCATTTTACTTTGTTAAGATATTTGGTATTTATATCTGGTCTTGGACTAATTGGACTGTTATTATAGGTACCTGGTTCATTTGAATTTAATTATTACTGCTTGGAGTTCACTCTGCCTTGTTCTGCACTTATATTTCTTTTTGGAGTAATTTTAAATATATATTAATAAACTATTGATATTTTATCTTGGTTGTTTACTTCCCTTTTTTGGGTATATCTTATCCTGGGAGACTTCAACATCCCAATTAACAGCCCCACTTCCACATCTGCAGCCCAGCTCCTATCACTAACCACTAGAGTTGAGCGAAACAGGTCGGTCAATTTAAAAAATTGCCGACTTTCTCCAAAGTCGGGTTTCATGAAACGAAACCCGACCATAGCGTGAGGTCGGCCATGATGTCGGCGACCCGAGCGCCAAAGTCGCGTTTTAAATGATGCTTCCAGCGCCTTTTTTCAGCCAATGATGGAGGACGCACACTGTGGGCAACGCGATGACATAGGCAGCGGCCAGCACCATCTTAGGGAAGGGCATTAAAGTGATTGGCTGGCTTTGTGTGGCGTCACAGGGAGTATAAAAGGCTGTGAACGCCGATCGCCATCTTACTTCTGCCGATCTTACAATAGGGAGAGGTTCTGCTGCTGATTCTGAAAAGGGAGAGCGTTAGGCAGGGAAGAAGAAAAAAAAAACCTGCTTCTGCTGATAGCGCTTTTCACTGTACAGTTAGTGTGCAGTAAAAGGGGAGGATTTGTGTTGTGTGCAGCAGCGCTGGTGGTGATTAGGCTGCCTTTTAAGGCTACCTGCTAGCTGCATTGCTGTGTGCACACTGCTGTTCAAACTGCTTTTTTCAAAGCACTCCAAATTTTATTATCTTGTCCTGGTGAGTTACTGAGCGTTCATTTTTTCACACATCGTCTAGCGGTGTACGCTCCTCAAACACTACCATATATTCCGGCTTGTATTACGGAGAAATAGAAGCTATCTGGGTGTGACTCTGGAAGAAAAAGCCGAGGAGTTTGTCCGTTTTTTCAGACCTACACCTTAGAGTTGTGTCCGTTTTTCAAACAGTTTTGTATATCTGCTGTTTGATTACAGTCAAAACTAGACAGAGACAGCGTGTGTCAGTCCGTATACAAATACACGGAGCTTGACAATTTTACATACACACACCGTACAGCGGTGTACGCTCCTCACACACTACCATGTACCGCCTTCTATCACGGACAAATAGAAGCTACCTATGTGTGTCTCTGGAAAAAAAAACAAGGACTTTGTCCGTTTTTCCAGACCTACCCTTAGAGTCGTGTCCGTTTGATTACGGTCAAAACTAGACAGAGACAGCGTGTGTCAGTCCGTATACAAATACACAGAGCTTGACAATTTTCCATACAGACACCATCTAGCGGTGTACGCTCCTCACACACTACCGTGTATTCCGGCTAGTATCATGGGCAAATAGAAGCTATCTGGGTGTGACTCTGGAAGAAAAAGCAGAGGAATTTGTCCGTTTTTCCAGACCTACACCTTAGAGTTGTGTCCGTTTTTCAAACAGTTTTGTATATCTGCTGTTTGATTACATTGAAAACTAGACAGAGACAGCGTGTGTCAGTCCCTATACAAATACACGGAGCTTGACAATTTTACATACACACACCGTACAGCGGTGTACGCTCCTCACACACTACCGTGTATTCTGGCTGGTATCACGGACAAATAGAAGCTATCTGTGTGTGACTCTGGAAGAAAAAGCCAAGGAGTTTGTCCGTTTTTCCAGACCTACACCTTAGAGTCGTGTCCGTTTTTCAAACAGTTTTGTATATCTGCTGTTTGATTACAGTCAAAACTAGACAGAGACAGCGTGTGTCAGTCCGTATACAAATACACGGAGCTTGACAATTTTACATACACACCGTACAGCCGTGTACGCTCCTCACACACTACCGTGTACCGCCTTCTATCATGGACAAATAGAAGCTACCTGTGTGTGACTCTGGAAAAAAAAACGAGGAGTTTTTCCGTTTTTCCAGACCTACACCTTAGTCGTGCATGTTTTTCAAACAGATTTGTATATCTGCTGTTTGATTACAGTCAAAACTAGACAGAGACAGCGTGTGTCAGTCCGTATACAAATACATGGAGCTTGACAATTTTACATACACACCGTACAGCCGTGTACGGTCCTCACACACTACCGTGTACTGCCTTCTAGCACGGTCAAATAGAAGCTACCTGTGTGTGACTCTGGAAAAAAAAAACGAGGAGTTTGTCCATTTTTCCAGACCTACACTTTAGAGTCGTGTCCGTTTTTCAAACAGTTTCGTATATCTGCTGTTTGATTACAGTAAAAACTAGACAGAGACAACGTGTGTCAGTCTGTATACAAATACACGGAGCTTGACAATTTTATATACACACTGTACAGCGGTGAACGCTCCTCACACACAACCGTGTACTGCCTTCTATCACGGACAAATAGAAGCTACCTGTGTGTGACCCTGGAAAAAAAAGCCGAGGAGTTTGTCCGTTTTTCCAGACCTACACCTTAGAGTCGTGCCTGTTTTTCAAACAGTTTCGTATATCTGCTGTTTGATTACAGTCAAAACTAGACAGAGACAGCGTGTGTCAGTCCGTATGCAAATACACGGAGCTTGACAATTTTACATACACACCGTACAGCGGTGAATGCTCCTCACACACTACCGTGCACCGCCCTTCTATCACGGACAAATAAAAGCTACCTGTTTGTGACTCTGGAAAAAAAAAAAACGAGGAGTTTTTCCGTTTTTCCAGACCTACACCTTAGAGTCGTGCCTGTTTTTCAAACAGTTTCATATATCTGCTGTTTGATTACAGTAAAAACTAGACAGAGACAGCGTGTGTCAGTCCGTATACAAATAGACGGAGCTTGACAATTTTACATACACACACCGTACAGCGGTGTACACTCCTCACATACTACCGTGTACCGCCTTCTAGCACGGACAAATAGAAGCTACCTGGGTGTGACTCTGGAAAAAAAAAAATGAGGAGTTTTTCCGTTTTTCCAGACCTACACCTTAGAGTCGTGTCCTTTTTTCAAACAGTTTTGTACATCTGCTGTTTGATTACGGTAAAAACTAGACAGAGACAGCATGTGTCAGTCCGTATACAAATACACGGAGCTTAACAATTTTACATATACACACCGTACAGCGGTGTACGCTCCTCACACACTACCGTGTACCACCTTCTTGCACGGACAAATAGAAGCTACCTATGTGTGACTCTGGAAAAAAAAACAAGGAGTTTGTCCATTTTTCCAGACCTACACGTGTCCGTTTTTCAAACAGTTCCGTATATCTGCTTGTTGGATTACAGTCCAATACATACTGTGAGAGTGTCTGTGACTAGCATAATATATACGTTGATTTAATTTGTTTAATACACCTTACACAGCTGGACGCTCCTCATATAGTACCATCTCTCTGCTGGTATTTTGGTTACATTTTCCCAAACATGAAGAAGTATGGTGGAACAGGCCGCAGACGTGGGCAGGGGGGCGCGGTGGGTATTGATGGTGGTGGTGCATCGGCTGGTTCTGACAAAAGCACAATAGCAGCTAAGGCAGACGGTGTTGCGCCTGCGTCATCCTCTGGCCCAAGAAGGCCTGTAAGGCTGCCTTTTCTTGGAGTAGGAAAACCGCTTTTAAAGCCAGAGCATCAGGAACAGGTTTTGGCGTACATTGCCGAAACAGCCACCAGCTCTTGCCTCCTCTTCTGAAAGGTCGAAACCTGAAAGCACGGAGTCGTCAGTGCAGGGTTTTGGTCATAAAAAACCCTTTCCTTGTGTCCTTCACCACCACCAAAAGTTAAGGATGCGGCAGCCCACACTGCAGATTACTCTATGGAGCTCTTTTCACATACCATGCCTGGGTTATCCAGTCAAATCCTGAATTCCCCAGTCCAAGATGAATCTTACATGGACTGCACTGATGCACAGCCACTGCTAGATGATTCTGCTGGTACATTGACCCACAGCACTACATTGCCCTCGCAGTCTATTGAGTCAGAATCTGACCCTGATGAAGCCCAGGTGCCCCTTCCCGCATACCATACCACCTTACACGGTGACACAGAGGAAGGTAAAGAGAAGGTGCAGATGACTTTGAAGAGGAGGTGATGGATGACCCATTTCTGGACCCGGATTGGCATCCATTGGGGGAGGAGGGTGGCACTGGCAATAGTTCAGATAAGGAGAAGGATCTGCAGCAGGCATTGACATCGCAGCAGCGGGTATCTAACAGGCCCATAGCTGTCCTAAAACGTGAAACAAAAACTAAAGAGTTGCAGGACAGCTTGACTAGACGGTCAACTTAGCACAGCGTGCAAGACCAGAAAATGTTTACCATAGTAGGAAGAGTGCAGTGTGGCACTTCTTTGTCCAAAATCCTACTGATGAGGCAAAGGTTACCTGTAAGGCCTCTTTCACACATCAGGTTTTCGCCGTCAGGCGCGATCCGGCGCTTTTGACAGAAACCGGATCCGGCGAAATGCAATGCCGGATCCGGTTTCCCCCCATTGACTTGCATTTGCGCCGGATCGCGCCGGATGGCCATGCGTTTAATCCGGTTTTCGCCGGATCCGGCAATGTGTCGCGATCCGGCGTCTGGAAAAAACGGCTACTGTAACGTTTTTTGTCTCCGGCGTAAAAGCCAGACACGCCGGATCCGGCGCGTCCGGCTTTTTCACACAATGAAAGTCTATGAGCGCCGCAATCCGGTGGCCGGATCCGGTTTTTTTGGTCTGAGCATGCTCAGTAGCTCTGCCCACAAGACATATATAAAAGCAAGACAGTGGGACCCACAGCCACACCCAACATGCCACCCAAGAAAGCAACCAAGCGCAGCAGGAGAAGGCAGGAGACCACTGCAGCACCATCAGCACCACCACCACCCCAAATAAAGCAGCAAATGGAACATGCTGAGGAGGGGAGGCCAGCAGCAGATGAGAGACGGTAATTATCAAATCCCCCATTCCTCCAAACTAGGGCTATTGAATATCAAGATATTCATTGGCCCTTTGTTTCTCTTTATTCAACAGCCGCCCAATAGATGCAGCAGCAGCAGCAGCAATGGCAGCAGGTGGAACACCACCCACAGGCATGGAGTGTGGCCACCAGGAAGACAGCACATCATCTTCTGGGAGCCCTCCCTCGCATCGTCAGCGTTTGACGGTAAGTTTTTATTTCCAAAATCCATCATCTCTGTAATATATGTCTATTCATTTATTTCAAAACAGGATTCACAAGATGAAGAGGAGCTCCCAGAAGAAGAAGGAAGGGGTGGACAGACGCTTGGAGTGGGCTCACAATTGGTAAGTTTTTTGCATCAAACGCAGAAACACAACATCACACTACACACAACACATAGAAAACAATGTTCTGCAGACCACACACAGCAAACAAATGCCTACATCCAAAGACATAACATTTTTTGTTTTCTTCTCTAGTCTTCCCAATCTGGTGCTCGGCCAAGAGGTCCTCGCAGTGCCTCCCAGGGTCGTCGGCGACAGCAACGCGGCGGTCACCAGCGTGTAAGTATAAATATTTTTGCTTTGTTTTTTTGCACTTTTTATTTCATTTCTTTTGTGTAGGCTAATTATGTTATTTTTGTCTTTTTCTTTAACAGCCTTCACAGCGTGCTCCCGACTCTGACGGTGAGGATGGAGGACTCGATGTGGACCACCTCATCGATCTCGTCAGAGAAAGGGAGCCGCTCTGGAATATGGCTGACCGCCGCCACGCTGACCTTATCGTTACCCGACGACTCTGGGAGGAAATCTGTTCGCTCCTTGTGGGCCGCTGGGAGGACCTCGATGTTCGGGCCCAGATTAAAGAGCGTAAGTATATACAGTACCGGTTGCTTGATGTAAACCAGTGTTTCCCGAACTCCAGTCCTCGTGGTCCCCACGGATCATGTGTTCAGGATTTCTATTTACTATGGAAATCCTGAAAACATGACCCCTGGGGACCATGAGGACTGGAGTTTGTGAAACACTGATGTTGTATACTAACCACTTCTTTCTCGTTTCAGGGAACAGAATTGTGAATCGGTGGCGGTCTGTGAGGGATCGTTTCAAGAAGGAGTTCAATAAAGAGATGCGGGCCCCGAGTGGATCTGGAGGACGCAGGAGCAAGTACGAGTACGCACAAGCCCTGTCGTTCCTCCGGGAAACAATGGTCACTAGAAGGTAAATATTACACACCACATGTGAAAAAAAATGTTAAACTTTTTTTTTCAGCCGGGGCCATACCATGTCAGTATTTTAATTGTTTTTTTTTCTCTTTATTCCACAGCACGGTGAGCAGCACTCGGGAGCCTGCACGATTGGACCCTTCTGAGGCGATCCCTGAGGAGACCGGCACCGAGGGACACTTTGACCGCCCCGGTACATCTGCACCTTCCCAGCCTTCCCACACATTCGACCCATCTGTCCCATCCACCAGCACAGGAGCATCGTGGCCGCCTACATTACATGAAGCTGCTGGTGAGGAGATCGCTTTCCCTTTACCCCACCCTTCTGCCCCTGCCACCTCTAGTACACCTGCGGGTACTGGGCGGCAGCGGCAGAGGGGTCAGGAAAAGAGTTATGCGCCAGAGTTCTTGCATCTGAATGCATCTTTCCAGAACTGTCTTAAAAGTCTTGTCAGAGCAAATCTCCGCAGGCTTTCAGCAGATCAACTCCAGCATTCTGGAGGTGAAGACACTTCTGCAAACCATGCATTCAGAAGCAAGATCTTCGCCAAACCACACCTTTTTCAGGTCTGTTGTGGAGCGCATGGCAACACTATCTCCTACCCAGCAGATGCATGTAATGCATTCATGCCACGGTGCTCTACAGCAGGTTACCTCCCAACCTCCACCTCCCACCACTGTAGTTCCTCCACCTGCACCCCCTCCAGCCACTTTCCATCCTCCCCCTCCTATTACATCTGCACCCCCTCCAGCCACTTTCCATCCTCCCCCTCCTATTACATCTGCACCCCCTCCAGCCACTTTCCATCCTCCCCCTCCTATTACATCTGCACCCCCTCCAGCCACTTTCCATCCTCCCCCTCCTATTACATACCAGCAACCTCACCAGTACCAGCAACCTTCCCAGTACCAGCAACCTCCCCAGTACCAGACATCTCCCCACTTCCAGCAACCTGCTCCGTACCAAACTCCTTCCCCGTACCAAACTCCTTCCCCATACAACTTTCCATCAACATCATCTGCTCCTACAGTCCCTGCCCAACCCTCCACTCCACCGCCCACCACTTCTTCTGCCTCCCACATGTCCACCCATTCTGTATCTTTTTCCACACCATCACCTCTAACTGTTCCTTCCCCACCACGATCCCAGTCCTCTCTCCACACTCCCATTGTCGAAGTGTCCCGCAGCCCCTCCAGCAGTATTTCCACCCCACACTACACCGAGTTATAATGTATTTTTTGTAATAAAAATGCCCATTTGGTTGGTTTCAAACCTTTATTAAAAAAGTTTTTTTAACTTTAAAAACAGTTTACACAAAAAAAAAATTTTTAAATAAAAGTTAAATTATTGTTTACACTGGTTGTCTGTCATTTCTTTCTGCGGTGAAATATGTTTAAAAAAAAGGTTAAATACAGGGTATTTAAAAGGTAAAAAGGTATTCAAAACCAGGTATATAACTATGGGTAAATTTTAGCTTTTTGCCACAGTTGTGTTCCTGGTTGTGTTTGAAGCAAAGTATTTCACCTGAAAAGTTGTGTTTATTGTTGGTGATTTCCTAACAATGTACACAACTTTTGTTAAAAGGTGAAATACTTTGCATAAAACACAACCAGGTACACACCTGTGGCCTAAAGCTAAAAATAGTAAGACCATGACAAGATAGCCAACTTTGGTTGGCAAAGGTATATACTGTTGGTCCAGAAGGTACACAAGTTTGGTAGGGCACAAATCTTTCACACTCTGTCATCCTGCCAGTGTACTCTGTCTTGAGGTGACATAAAGTATAGTGCAAAATTGTCCCTCATTACTGAAACCGTCACAGAACTTCTAGTGGTAATATTTCCAATGACAACATCCATCCTCGCCAGTAACTTGCTCTTCTCTCCAACCTGCACTTTCTCCTCTACAACCTGTCAAAGAAGGGCTGTAGGAACATGCTATATATAGTTTTCCAGTAGCAAATCCCGTTCGGAAGGCCACAAGGGTCAATTTTAAAAACCAGATCCGGCGTAATCCGTTGAAAAACGGATAGAAAAACGGATGAACCGGATGAGACGGATCCGGTTTTGTCTGTCAAGAACAAGACGGATCCGGCAGAAAACCGGAACCGGCACATCAGGTTTTACAAAACATTTGCCGGATCCGGCATTCCGGCACGACGCCGGATCGCGCCTGACGCCAAAAACCTGATGTGTGAAAGTAGCCTAAGAAGTGCAGAAGGACCTTTAGCCGAGGTAAACAACTCAGAAATTTGAATACCAGTTGCATGCTTAGGCCTCTTTCACACTTCAGTTTTTTGCCATCAGTCAAAATCCGCCCAAATTTGAAATTGGCGGATCCGCTTTTTCTTGTTGCGGATCCGCCAATTTCCCCATTGGGATACATTAGTGGCCGATTTTGACGGATGGTCGTCCGTTGCGTCCGATATTCGGCGGATCCGCAAAATTCTTTGCGGATTCTGTCTGAGGGGGACGGAGCATGTAACGTTTTTTTTTGCCGTCAAAATGGCGGATGACGGCGGATCTGCCGTCATCAGCCATGCGGTAGAATGGGGCCCTATTGGCGGCGGATCCGTCGGGATCCGCGATTTTGCAGAATCCGCCGGCAGGATCCGCAAAATCGCACTGCGCATGCCCAGAAAAAAAGATACTTTTCCAGACAGTCCCAAAACTATATAAGATGGGCTAATTGGGCCCAGACATGCAGTAGCAGCCAGACAGCAAGCCAGCCAGACCACCACCAAGCCTGCAAGACAGCCACCAAGCCTGCCAGACCACCCACCCAGCCTGCCAGACCACCCAGCCTGCCAGACACCCACCAAGCCTGCAGCCACAGCTATCAAGAGGCCTGCCAGTACCAGCTTTACCAAGTGTGAGTATACCTATGACATTTCTGTGTATGGCCTGCAAGTGTGTGGTCTGCGAGTGTTGCATGTCTGTTTTTTTTTTATATTTTTTTTTTTCTGTTGCTTGTGTACTGCATTTTATTTTCATACAACTGTAATTATATTGTATTTTTTATGGTGTGATTGCTGCGATTGAGTGGTGTATGGTATGTGGTGTAATTGGGCCCAGACAATCCGGCACCAGCAACACTGAATACTCCAAGCAAGATATCCGACTCCAGCCTGCTTGACAGAAGATTCAACTAGAGCTATAAAACCTGTCTGCCCAGCTGCAAGTCTACCACCTGCAAGACCCCTGGAGCGTGTGTGTGTATGTGTGTGGCCTGTGTGTGCATTTTTATTTTTTTTTTCCATTTTTTTTTTTTTTTCTGTTGCATGTGTACTGCTTTTTATTTTCATACAACTGTAATTATATTGTATTTTTTATGCTGTGATTGCTGCGATTGAGTGGTGTATGGTATGTGGTGTAATTGGGCCCAGACAATCCGGCACCAGCAACATTGAATACTCCAAGCAAGATATCAGACTCCAGCCTGCCTGACAGAAGATTCAACTAGAGCTATAAAACCTGTCTGCACAACTGCAAGTCTACCACCTGCAAGACCCCTGGAGCGTGTGTGTGTGTGTTGCATTTTTTTTTTTCCATCTTTTTTTTTTTCTGTTGCATGTGTACTGCATGTTATTTTCATACAACTTTAATATTGTATTTCTTGCTGTGATTGTGTGGTGTAAGGCCGGTTTCATATTTGCACTTTATAGCGCAGTGATAACCTGCACACGTCCGCCACTAATCCCCGTCCCATCTGGTCATCACCGCCTACTAGCACACATGGACGCTTGCGATCTGCACACCCTATCTTTAGTATGGGGTGCGCAGATTGCAAGCGTTCATCTGCGCTAGTAGGTGGGGATTAGTGGCGGAAGTGTGCAGGAAATAGCTGCGCTATAAAGTGCAAAGGTGAAACCGGCCTAAATGGTATTGTATGTGGTGTTATTGGGCCCAGACATCTACATCAAACACCAGCCTGACTGTATCAGTCAGGCTGGTGTTTGATGTAGATGTCTGGGCCCAATAACACCACATTCAATACCATTTAGGCCGATTTCACATTTGTACTTTATAGCGCAGCGATGGCCTGCACACGTCCGCCACAAATCCCCGCCTACTACCGCACATGAATGCTTGCGATCTGCGCACCCTATCTTTATCATAGGGTGCGCAGATGGTGCGCTGGCAGGATTTTACCGTGTGCTGCGCACTTTTGAAGGTGTGCCCTTGTGCGCCAAACGCAGCATGTTGCATTTTGGCGCGCACGGCACACCTTCAAAAGTGCGCAGCACACTGTAAAATCCTGCCAGCGCACCATCTGCGCACCCTATGATAAAGACAGGGTGCGCAGATCGCAAGCGTTCATGTGCGGTAGTAGGCGGGGACTAGTGGCGGATGTGTGCAGGCCATCGCTGCGCTATAAAGTGCAAATGTGAAACCGGCCTAAATGGTATTGTATGTGGTTTGGGCCCAGACATCTGGCAACAGCCACACTGAAGAAACCGAACCAGACATCAAACACCAGCCTGACTGATAGAATTTCAAACTCCGCTGCAAATCTTCCACCTGCAAGACACCTGGAGTGTGTAGCCTGGCTGTGTGTTATGCGTGTTTGCGTTTTTTATTTTTCATGTATTGTGGTATTTAAAATAAAGAGCAGAGTAGCTCCTATTTTTTGGAAAAAAAAAAAATAATAAAAAAAATAAATAAATAAATTGTTTTGAAAAAATCTCCTTTGTATCATTTTAAAAAAGGTAAAATTAAGTTACCATAAAGGTAATTGAAGTGTTCTGGTATACAAGTGTGGTTAAAAGTGAGATTGCAACATTCCATGAAAAAATGGGTATACACAACTGAGTTTCAGGGAATTCAAAACCATGCAAACACAGTGGGTATACACAGAAATTAAACACTTTCAATCACTGGTTACATACTCTGTTGAGAGTTTCAGGGAATGCAAACACTGGTATACACAGCAATTACACACTACACGCCTTCAATCACTGGTTACACTCGGTGAGACCTTTAATCACTGGTTACACTCTCGGTGAGAGTTTCAGGGAATGCAAACTGGTATACACAGCAATTACACACCTTCAATTACTGGTTACACTCAGTTACAAAACACAAAGAAAGTAGGTTTACACAAAATATTACACACCTTCAATCACTGGTTACACTCTGAGATAAGGGAATGTAGACATGCAAACACTTAAAATTGCGTATAATTAGTTTCAGGGAATTAAACATACAAAATGTGGTTTGTTTTTTTTGTTTTGTTTTTTTTTTAAACTTTCATATCATTTTCTTTCAGTTCACACAATGAAGCGCCACCATACCGGCAGACACGGCCAGCCCAACCGTAGCAGAGATTCAGACCGCAGCAGGGATCAACGCAGCAGACATGACCGGTCAGACCGCAGCAGAAACAACCCTGACCGCAGCAGAGAGGAACAGCCACACCGCGGCGTACAGGCAACCATTAGTTTCCCTGTAAGTATAAAGACCTGAAAGCTTATTATGATCCTTTGTATAGTAGCTTAACAAGTGTCTTTATACTTGCAGATCACTTCAAGCACTACCAGCAGGGTCGCAGCAGAGAGAGCAGCAGCAGAGAGAGCCAGCCAGGCTGCAGCAGAGACGGCCAGCCAGACCGCAACAGAGACTGCCAGCCAGGCCGAAGCAGAGACTGCCAGCCAAACATTTTCCCTGTAAGTATAAAAGCCTGAAAGCTTATTATGATACTTTGTATAGTAGCTTAACAAGTGTGTTTATACTTGCAGATCAGTTCAGGAAGCAACACAGCTGCCCCAAGCCGTAATGTCTTCTCCTGAAAGCTCCCCCTCACATCATCAGCGAGCTGAGGTAAAAAAAATTTTGTTTTTTTTTTATTTAAAATAATTTTTTTGTGGTTAAAAACACTATCCTATTATGTTTTAACAGGAAGCTGATTCAGAGGAGCTTCCAGGAGGAGACGTGCAGGGTGGAGAGACACACGGAGGGGGTGCGCAGATTGTAAGTTTAGCACATACACAGATACATAATGCTACACCCAACACAAACATTCATCACAGTGCACACACCATAACTATGCATCCATCCAAACATTTTCCCCCCCCACAGTCTTCAGAATCCGGTGCCCGCACTAGAGTGACTCCCAGGACATCCCAGGGTCGTGAAGGTGATGCCTCTGGTGGTCGGCAAACGGTAAGTAACCCTATTTTGATAATTGTTTAAATGAACATCATGTGTTTGAATATAATGTAATTTTTTGCTTTTTGTTTTGTTTTTTATCTTCACAGGTTTCACAGCGTGCTCCCCGCAGACATCAGGAGGAGGGTGTCATTATTGATACTGATGACCTCATCCATGAGGTGGAAATCCGGGAGCCGCTGTGGAACATGGCAAACCGTCTTCATGCCGACCAACCAACCACCCGACGGCTCTGGGATGAAGTCTGTTCTTCAGTTATTGACAACTGGGAGGAACTCAATGTGAGGGCCAGGGATTTTGTGCGTAAGTATTACAACTTCAGTAACTTATATTTCCAGCATGTGATGTGTTGAATACTAAACCTTTTTTTTTTTTTGCTTCACAGGTGACAGGGTTATCACACGGTGGCGGTCGCTCCGGGATCGCTTCAAGAGGGACTACAACAAAGAGATTCAGACCCCGAGTGGATCGTCGGGAGGACGCCGGGGACCCCAGTACAAAAACTACAAAGCCCTGGCGTTCCTGCGATCTACAATGGCGTGCAGAAGGTAAATATTCCCAAAAACAATTCCTGTAGTAGAAATGTTTAACCAATTTTTTTTTCAGCAGACTTAAATTAAATATCAATATTTTTAATATACATTTTTTTCTTCTTTTTTTTTTTTAGCACCATCTGCAGCACTCGGGAGTCTGCATCAGAGTTGCGTCCCTCTGGAGTGATCCCTAGTGAGACCGCCCCCGGTGACCACATCGAGGTATCCGACCCCTCTGTACCTACCCTCTTGTCTGATCCCTCTATCCCCTCCACCAGCACTGGAGCAGCAGGGCAGACTTCATCACATGAAGCTGCTGGTGACGACTTGTTCCCTGTTCCCCACCCCTCAGACACTGCCGCAACATCTCGACCAACTTTTGGTTCTGGCCGGCAGCGTCTGAGGAGTCCGGAAAGGCTGACCTTGACTGTTTGAGTCTAAACTCAACTGTTCAACACGGTTTCCACACTTATGGACAACGGTTATCTTCTGGGTTGACCATGATCAATCAAAGTATCATGGAACTCAGAAGATACATGGAACAGATGAGTTTAGAATCAAAC
Organism: Dendrobates tinctorius; assembly: GCF_039654945.1. Lineage (NCBI taxonomy): Eukaryota > Metazoa > Chordata > Amphibia > Anura > Dendrobatidae > Dendrobates > Dendrobates tinctorius. The sequence continues at coordinate 18,140,720 of NW_027361802.1, read as the reverse complement.
CAGACACCGAGACATACCTTTTTTCAATCTGTTGTCCGGCAAATGGAAGGTTTAAGTACTCACCAGCAGATGCGTGTGATGCAAGCCTGTCAGAATGCTCTAGTGGAAGTGCTTGCTGAAGCATCTCTTCCTCCCCCTGTCTATCCTTCCACAGTCCATCCTCCCCCTGTCTATCCTTCCACAGTCCATCCTTCCCCCGTCCATCCTTCCACCACCATCCATCACACAGCCGTCCCTCCTCCTACCACTCCCTCTCCTTTCTCTAGTTCCCCATTCCATTCTTCCCAGTACCTACCTTCCCCATTGCATTATACCCCAATGCCCTCGCCATACCCACCCCCACATACACCTTCAATGTACCCACAAACCTCGTCTGTCCATCCACTCCCGTCCCAACCACATGTGTTAAACCCCCCTTCCACTTCTGGTCCTCACCAACTCCCTCCCCAGTCCCCTACCCCCCCTCGATGTGGTCAACCCTGTTAACCCCCCCTCCAATACTATCTCCACCCAATATTATCATAGTTTGCAATTTTTCTGTTGTAATATACCAAAAAAAAATTAAAAAAAGGTAATATACCAAAAAAAATTAAAAAAGGTAATATTATACCAAAAAAAAAGTTACCAAAAAGGTAATATACCAAAAAAAGTTACAAAAAAAGTTAAGAAAAAAAATGTAAAAAAAAAAATACAGTTAATACAAATTGTCAGAAATAAACTGTTTTTTTTTCAAAAAACTTTATTGTGATGTTTATTTTTTGCTTCTTTATTCAAATTACACCAGTGGTGTAAAAGGTAAACACAACACTTGGTAACACAACACTTGTTAACACAACACACAACACTGGGTAATATTTCACAGTACACCGGTGGTGTACAAGGTACAAAAAAACACTTGGTAGCACAACATTTGATAACCAACACTTGTGAACATTTCAAAGTGTAAAACGCTTGGTACACAACACTTGGTAACTTTACGCTTGGTACATAACACTTGGTAACTTTACGCTTGGTACCCAACAATTGGTAACACTGCAAAGTGTAAAACTAACCAAATCACATGGTAAAACACAATGCTTGTGCAAAGCAAACACTTGGTAAAATTTCAGATAAAAAAAAAAAAAAAATTACTCACAATTGGTATGAAGAAAATTATATCATGTCATCTTGCCAGTCCACTTGTCCCTCTGGTGTAACAAAATAATCTGCAAAGGTATCCCTAATTCTTGCCACTGAACCAGTACTCCGAAAAGTTTGCTGCTCATAATCCCACAAGGTGGTTTCATACACATTTTCATCGATGGAAACTGGTTCCTTTGAAAGGACAAAATTGTGCAGGATTACACAGGCCTTTACCACCTCATCCACAGTCTCTGTTTTCATTTTCATGGCCGTTAACAGTACTCTCCATTTGGCAGTTAAAATTCCAAACACGCACTCCACCACTCTGCGCGCTCTGGTTAACCGATAGTTATAGATTCTTTTCTAGTGTGTTAATCCACGACTACCATATGGCTTCAGTAGGTGTTTTGAAAGTTGAAAAGCATTGTCGCCAACGCACACAAAAGGCATTGGTGGGCCTGTTGTTCCAGGGAGTGGTCTTGGAGGTGGGAAGTTAAAATTGTCTCCATACAAGCGACGGCCCATGGTGGAAATCTTGAACACCTGAGAGTCATTAGAACGACCGTATGCACCAATGTCCACGGCAATGAATTTGCAGTTTGCATCCGAAATGGCCATAAGCACAATAGAAAAGTATTTTTTATAGTTGTAAAACTGTGAACCAGATCCCATGGGTTTCACAATCCTGATATGCTTGCCATCCACGGCACCGATGCAGTTTGGAAACTGGCAGATTTCTTGAAACTTCTCTGCAATCTCCAGCCAACTCTCCTGTGTTGGCTCTGGGATGTATTCCTCCTGTAGAGAATCCCATAATGCCCGGCAGGTCTGTTGTACAATTCCAGCAATAGTGGAAATCCCAATACGGAACTGGAAATGGAGGGAGGTGAAGGATTCTCCAGTTGCCAGGAATCTTAAAAAAAGGGAAAAAAAAGTAAAATTAATACAAACTACAAGCCATAACATAACAATAAAAGCCTGCAGAATCTGAAACATTTTAAAAGGTAGATAGCTTACCGAAGGGTCACCATCAAACGCTCCGCCGGTGATATAGAAAACCGCATGTAGGTGTCCCTTCTCCGGATTTGTTCTCCAACACGATCCACCAATATCTCAAAGAATTCCATCCGCATGCGCACGTAGTTGAAGAACTTGTCCGGATTCTCCCTCAATTCCAGGTACAGTGTGGAAAAAACGCCACGGGTGAACCTCTGCGCATTAATGGGATGAATCCACTGGCGCCGTCTCCTCATACGCAGGATTCGCAGTCTTCTTTTCTCCCTCTCGATAGCAATAATTGCCAACCGATTCAAGTGAAGATCCAATTCCACACAGAAGCTGTCAATACTCGCAATAACTCCTTCCAGACTCGGACTAACTCCTTCCATCGCTGCCACTAGCTCTAAAACCTTTCAAAGAAATTGTATCACAACACCCTAGATATATTTCTCCCTAGTTTCCAGCATCCAATCACATTTGAGAGCATTTTCCAAGAGCGAATCATATTTGGGAGCATCCCATTTTGGAGGTGTGGAAAAACGGATCCGCAAGAAAACGGATCCAACGGATGACAAAACGGATGCAAACTGATGGAACGGATCCGTTTTGTTGAGGATCCGCAATAAAATCGGTATGGCGGATCCTCAACAAAACGGATCCGTTCCATCAGTTTGCATCCGTTTTGTTTCCATTTTTTGCGGATCCGCCATTTTCAAATTTTGGCGGATTTTGACTGATGGCAAAAAACTGAAGTGTGAAAGAGGCCTTAGACATTTAATCAGCATGCACTTGCAAGTATGGACACACTACAAAACCTCAGGTAGCACATGTGCACCTGCTCCGACTGAAGGTAGCCAACAACGCTCCATCGCTACCCCCACTGTAAGACCACCGCCACCATTAAGCACACCATCTCTTCCTCTTCGTCTTCCTCTTCCTCCTCTTCCTCGGACTTGCCCAATTACGCCCTTTGCAGCAGCTGAATGTCCAGCCAACACATCTACCTATGCCAATTTTTAAACCTCCCTAACTGGGCTGCCCACCCCCCCAATGACTGGGGTCAAGACCTGGCGCACCCCTGCAAGTGCCGTTGCTCTGAACAGGTGGATGGGCCCACAGATGGCCGCCGGCAATGGCACAGGTCCCCTCATAGTACAATACAGTGTCTCAGACGGTGGGAGGGTCCACTCGCCATCAGACACACCAGCGTACTCTGAGGGGTCCTGTGCCAGTACCGTCGACCACGATTGTGCCCCCCCTGCTTGGTCATGGCTACAGCGCTTGCAAGTTGCAATACTTACCTCTCCCTGCTCCACAGCTGTGTAGGTCTGGGCAGTTAAATCCTTCACAGGGATGGCCACTAGAAATTTGGTGTATTGATCAATGATGGTTAAGATGTAGCTATGGCCTGTCCTGCTGGCCTCTACCTTCAGATGATCAATGGCTACCATTTGAAATGGACGTCAACTTACAAGCGGATGCAGTGGTGGTTTAAGATCACCTTTCACAGTTGTGATAGTCACAGACGTGTGACATTCCTGCCACCATTTTTCAATGTCTCCTCTCATGCCAATCCAATAGAATTGCCTACGGCCTGTGGCTTCTGTCTTTTGCACTCCAAAATGACCATACACATCATGGTAGGCAGTGAGGACCATGGGTACATCTCTCCCTGTCATCACAATTTGATGGAGACGAGTAACGGTGATGTGATCCAAGCTTCTGCGATAAAGCAATCTTTTCTTCACAAAGAACCTTTTTCGCTTTCTCCACAGACACAGTAATTGAGGGTCTGCATCGCCTCTGCAACATATACTGGGAGGTTTCCCCGCGATGAGTAATTCCAAAATTTCTGCTAACACTCGACTTTGCGTCTATACTTGTATACATGTAGTTTCCAGTAGTGGAGATTCTTGACTGGCTTACTGTGATTGAATTGTATACGAAGATTTAAAAGCACCACAACTCACTGTATACTGATGTACGCTATGAATACCTTTCCCTTTTTCATAGTGAGTCTGTGAGTGTCTGTGTCTGACTCCGGAAGTATAGACGGAAATTTAACCCTTGACTGGACACACCTGGTATGTGCTGATACAGTACCTTTTTTCAAAAATTTGTATTAAGGTATCATCTGTAGGATAACCCACTGTGGGGGGGACCCTCTTCTTGCCACAGACAAACACGAGACTGAGACAGAGTTTGTATTGAACAGGTCCATTTTTAGTGCCCATCCTTCTGTCAACAACAGCAATTCACCACAGCCGTTTCACATTTCTCTGTACACAGGCCCCGTTACCTTCACTTCTTTTGTAACTATAATCGTGGTGTTGAGGTAGCTATTTAGGGAGGGCTAAATTAACGGTTGAGCCAGTGATGTCCAAATTATTCCACAGAGTGTTGCTAGCAACTCAAATGACCACACGGAGACGGGGGTCTCTGAGAGTGAGGATCGAGGCAGATCACTAAGCCCCTTTAATTTAGTAACTTCTTTTATAATCTTTTGCTTAATTTTGCAAAGTTCTCAACTACCAATAACATCATTTCACTTTATAAGCCGTAATATTGCAAGAAAACCGGAAACTGCATATATGTCCGTATCCAAATAGAAAGTAGTATAATGGCATATTCTTCAGAGTTTTATACCCCCGCCTCCCTTATCTTGCACCTGATGGGAACAGTCTGGTGTCATGACAGTTTGAACTTTTACCTAATTGCAAAATTTATCTTACAGCAACAAAAACGGAGAAATGAAACCTTCAGAGAATGAATGGATAAAACGAAACTTCAACTCTGATTTTAGTATTAACCCTTCACAGTAGCATCCTCTGTGGCTCTTCCACTGTGGCTGGCCTAGGCCCAACCACCACAGCGCTGCACCAGTCTGAGAACACTGTCCGTATGATAGCCCCAGGCTGTCTTCGTCTGCGGCTACCGTCCTCTGGCCCACCCCCCCGTGACCACCTCAACTGTCAGTCCTCTCTGGAACCTTTCCACTGTCTCTATTTCCTCAGCAGAACTTCCTCTTTACTGTGCTTCCTTCGCTGACTGACTCTTCCAGAACCTTCCCTCAGCCTTTTATACTTCCAGTTCTGGTAACTCCGCCCACCATCACCTAACAATTTCTCTGACCAATGGCAGTTATTCAGTCTCACTCCTACACTCTCCACTGCCCTCCAATGGGCAAGCTAAAACACTGCACCCTTTCTCTTTATCTTAGCGGTCTCACACCTACACTGTGCTACACCTCTGCTTCTCACTACAGGCTGGTTTGTCTGTCAGTCCACCTTCCCTACATCATCCATAGTGAGTGAGCGTGTGTGGGTTATGCCTTATATATATATATGGTGAATCGGAGAAACAAATTTTTACACTATACTCGATACAGCTGGTCTCTTGTTATACAGTACCTTTGTTCGACATTTAGCATTACCGTCCAATCCATACTGTGTAAGCGTCTGAGAGTGACTACGGGACTATTTATACGGAGATTTCAATTGTCCCCTAAAAAATATATACTTGCTATCTTGTTATCCAGGAACTTTTTTACAACATTTTTATTAAGGTCAAAACCAAACTGAGTGAGCGTCTGAGGGTGACTACGGAAATATATACCGATATTTTCAATTTGGCCAACACTGTATACAGCAGAACACTTCTGATGCAGTGACCTTTTTAGCTATTTAGATTCTGGTGTAATCCATAATGAGCCTATAAATGTCTGTCTGTTACTCCGGTAATATATTTAGAACTTTAAGATTACCCCCACACTGTATACAGCTGTATGCTTGTGTTACATAACCCATTTACAGCTTTTCATATTCTTGTGTAATCCATACTGGGCCTGAGAGCGTTTGTGTCTGCCTCCTGAAATGTATAAGGAGAATCAGAATATTTACACCATACTATATATACTTTTTATCTGGTGATACTGTACCCTTTTTCAACTTGTTATTTTATTGGGTAATCCATACTGAGCCAGGGAGCGTCTGTGTATGCCTCATGAAATATAGAGATTTACTGTTATCTATAGACTGTATAGAGCTGTACGCTTATGAAACAGTACCATATATCTGCTGGTATTTTGGGTCCATTTTCAAAAGCATGAGGAAGTATGGTGGAAGAGGATGCGGATGTTGGCGTGGAGGGCCACCTGGTACTGATGGTGGTGGTGGTGCATCTGCTGGTAGCGCCAAAAACATAATTGCAGCTAAGGCAGGAGGTGTTGAGCCAGCATCATGGTGTAGCTCTGGAAGGCCTGTAAGGCTCCCTTTTCTGGGAGTAGGTTGACTGCTTTTAAAGCCGGAGTATCAGGAACTGTTTGCGACTTACATTGCTGAAACAGCCTCCAGCTCTATCGCCTCCTATACTGAAGTTGTAAAAAATGCAAGCACTGAGTAATAACTGCAGGCTTCTGGTAAGGAGCAACCCCTTTCCTTTTCCACACCAAAAGTGAAGGATGTGGAAGCATACACCTCAGATTACTCCATGGAGCTCTTTTGACATACCATGCCTGGGTTAATTAAAAATAGGGCCCATCATGTACTGGAGCAATGTAAATGGGGCAGATCAGGCACTGGAGCAGCATCTTAGGGGCACATTATACACTGGAGCATTACAAATGGGGCCCATTATATATGGAGCATTATTAGAGCCCATGATACACTGGAGCATCATCCATGAGGCCCATGATATACTGGAGCAATGTAAATGGGACAGATCAGACACTGGAGCAGCATCTAAGGGGCACATTATACACTGGAGCATTACAAATGGGGCCGATTATATATGGAGCATGATTGGAGCCCATCAGACACTGGAACATCATCCATGAATCCATGAGGCCCATGATGTACTGGAGCAATGTAAATGGGGCAGATCAGACACTGGAGCAGCATCTAAGGGGCACATTATACACTGGAGCATTACAAATGTGGCCCATTATATATGGAGCATTATTAGAGCCCATCATACACTGGAGCATCATCCATGAGGCTCATCATGTACTTTAGCAATGTAAATGGGGCAGATCAGACACTGGAGCAGCATCAAAGGGGCACATTATACACTGGAGCATTACAAATGTGGCCCATTATATATGGAGCATTATTAGAGCCCATCATACACTGGAGATTCATCCATGAGGCCCACCATGTACTGGAGCAATGTAAATGGGGCAGATCAGACACTGGAGCAGCATCTAAGGGGCACATTATACACTGGAGCATTACAAATGGGGCCCATTATATATGGAGCATTATTGGAGCCCATCATACACTTGAGCATCATCCATGAGGCCCATGATGAACTGGAGCAATGTAAATGGGGCAGATCAGACACTGGAGCAGCATTTAAGGGGCACAATATACACTGGAGCATTACAAATGGGGCCCATTATATATGGAGCATTACATGGGGCAGATCAAACACTGGAGCAGCATCTAAGGGGCCCATACCTGGAAATCCACCCTGCATTCTGAAGACCCTTTTCCCTGCCTCGCCAGTTTTTAGCTAAAGTAAAGGTAATAGATTTCTTCATAAGATATCTTTATTTAACCAAGACACATTTAATTAGCGCAAGTTTCTATCAAGGGGCCCATTATACACTGGAGCATTACAAATGGGGCCCATTATATATGGAACATGATTGGAGCCCATCAGACACTGGAGCATCATCCATGAATCCATGAGGCCCATCATGTACTGGAGCAATGTAAATGGGGCAGATCAGACACTGGAGCAGCATTTAAGGGGCACAATATACACTGGAGCATTACAAATGGGGCCCATTATATATGGAGCATTATGTGGAGCTCATCAGATACTGTATGGAACATTATTTGTGACTAATTATTTGGTATGGAGAAATATATGGGGCTTATTATTCTGTATGGCGCACAATGTGGTGGCCATAACACTGTATGGAGTAATATACTCTCCTGTTTTTGAGCTATTGTACAATTTAAAATAGATCAGTCATGTCATGTAAGCAGTGAAGTATGTGTCATTGTACTATACCTATATTTCTGTGGCGTATCGGAGTATCATGAGTTGTGGTATGTGTTAAAGGGGCACGCTTACACTCTTTGGCCCAAGGCATACGAAAACCTGGATCCAGCCCTACCCCCCACAACTTTAGCCAAATAACCCCCAGTTTTCAATGCATAACTATTATTAGGATGTAAATTAAGGTTGACAAGCTTCAGTTATAAGAATTGATGTTTTTGGCATTGAAATGGGCACTGTAGGTGTGTTTACTGTCCTCCACTCCCTGCCAGCTTTGCTTCCCCATTGACTTGCATTGGGTTTAGTGCTTCAGTCGGCCTCTGACTTTTCCCTATAGTCGGCCGATTTCGCTCTACCCGACTTTTGCGAAAGTCGGGTTTCATGAAACCCGACTCGACCCGAAAAAAGGCAAAGTCGCTCATCTCTACTAACCACTTCCCTTGGCCTGTCACAGCTCTCAACCTCTGAGACACACAAAGATGGCAACACCCTTGACTTGGACTTTGTCCAGCTCTGTTCACTCTCCTACCTAAATAATTCACTGCTTCCCCTCTCTGAGCTCCACAGATGCAGTAGGTAGATGGGAGAACGTTCCACAAAGTCAACTATCACTGCAGCCCTCCACCAGTCGGGCCTTTATGGCAGAGTGGCCTACAGCTGACGAGGGGCAGTACCCCCAAACACAGTGTCTGCAAATTAAGATTCTGGTTTTGGCTTTTTATCTTAAGTCATGTAACAAGGCTCGTTAAAGGGTCGACATTGACTTTTAGAATTGCTACTTCCAATAGGTGGCACTTGAGTTCTAGTCCTCTTCCTCTCTGAAGAGACAATTTGCATATTTCCCAGAGGAGCATTGCAGATTTAAATCTCCTCATCTCGGCATGCTTAGCATGTCAATCTCCACAAGGAGAAACGATACTTCTTGGATATCCGTCAGACGCCTCTCACACAGCCAAAACAGATCTCTCACTTTGCACTTACGAGGGGGAAGAACCCCGAAACACAGTGTCTGCAAATTGAGATTCTGGTTTTGGCTTTTATCCTAAGTCATGTAACAGGCTCGTTAAAGGGTCGACATTGCCTTTTAGGATTGCTACTTCCAATAGGTGGCACTAGAGTTCTAGTCCTTTTCCTCTCCGAAGAGACAATTCCAACTCTGACCATAACATTCTCTCCTTCATGCTCAAAAATCCTCGCCCACCCCAGCACACTCCTACCTACCACACATTCAGAAATCTACAAGCCATTAACCCTCATACACTTTCAGACTCCCTACACTCATCACTGTCCCCAATCTCCTCTTTTTCCTGTCCTGATCTATCTACACACCACTATAATGACACTCTCAGAAGCACCCTTGACCAAGTAGCGCACCTCACCCTCAGAACCTCCAAGCACAGAGTAAAACAGCCCTACCTCACATCGCAAGCTCGACTGCTCCAGCGATACTCTATGAGTGCTGAATGAAGGAAAATTCGCACACCAAAAGACTTCATCCTTTTCAAATTTATGTTAAGAACCTATAACTCTGCCCTTCACCTTGCCAAACAGACCTACTAGACCACCCTGATCTCTTCACTATCCAACAACCCAAATAAACTTTTTTGACATCTTTCACTACTTCCTCAGGCCAAAAGCACAAGCCCCTATCACAGATATTTGTGCTGATGACCTGGCCTCCCACTTTATACAGAAAATAGATAACTTCCATCAGGAAATCTGCTCCCGACCACCAAGTGCTGTTACTCCCATCTCTCCTTTCATTTCCTCTGGCTCACTCTCGACATTTGATCCCATCACAGAAGAAGTCTCCAGACTCCTCTCTTCTTCTCGTCCAACTACATGCACTACGACCCCATTTCCTCACATCTCCTCCAATCTCTCTCCCCAGTTGACACAACTCACCTAACTACAGTCTTTAATCTCTCCCTCTCCTCGGGCATTTTCCCATCTTCCTTCAAACAGTCTATCATTACTGCATTATTAAAGAAACCCGCTCTTGACCCATCCTACACAAATAACTACAGACCAGTCTCCAATCTCCTCTTCATCTCTAAACTCTTGAAGTGCCTGGTCTACTCCAGCCTTACCCGTTACCTCTCCATTCACTCCAGTCCGGCTTCCGCCCCCTACATTCAACAGAAACTGCTCTTATCAAAGTGACCAATGACCTTCTGACAGCAAAATGTAACGGTGATCACTCTCTGCTCATTCTTCTCGAACTTTCTGCAGCTTTCGACACTGTTGACCACCATCTCCTACTCTCCAGGCTCAAGACACTAGGCATTAAGGACACTGCTCTCTCCTGGTTCTCTTCCTATCTTTCTGACCGCTCCTTCAGTGTTTTTGTTCATTGTCTCCACCTCATCTCCTCTTCCTCTCACTGTTGGGGTACCTCACTGTTGAGGTTCACTTCTCTATCTACACGGCCCTAATTGGACAGACCATCAGCAGATTTGGCTTTCAGTACCATCTTTATGCTGATGACACACAACTATACACGTCTTCCCCTGACCTTACCTCCGCTGTAATACAGAAAGCCAATGATTGTCCGCAGTTTCCAACATCAAGTCCATTCTCTATCTGAAACTCAACCTCTCCAAAACTGAACTTCTTCTGCTCCTTCCTTCTACTAACCTCCCTAAATCTGACATTTCCCTCTCCGTGGATAGCACCATAATAACACCCTGGCAGCATGTGCGCTGTCTGGGTGTTATGTTTGACATCAACCTCTCCTTCACATCCCAAATACAATCTCTCACCTGCTCTTGCCACTTACACCTAAAGAACATCTCTAGAATCCACCCTTTTCGCACCATGGAAACAACAAAAACTCACTGTCACCTTGATCCACTCTCTCCTGGACTACTGCAATGCTGTATTACATGACCTCCCCGTTACTCGACTTTCCCCTCTCCAGTCTATCCTTAATGTAGCAGCCAGGGTCGTCCATTTAGCTAATCGGTATTCAGACTTGTCCGCTCTTCGCCAGTCGTTACACTGGCTGCCCATTCATTATAGAATCAAATTCAAAGTACTTGTTATCATCCACAAAGCTCTCCACAGTGCGGCACCCCCTTACATCTCCTCCCTCATTTCTGTCTATCAGGCTAACTGACCGCTGAGCTCTGCAAACGACTTTTGACTAACCTCTGCACTAATCCGTACCTCCCAATCCCGATTCCAAGACTTCTCCCGTGCAGCCCCAATCCTCTGGAATGCTCTACCCCAAGAAATTAGGACCATCCACAATTTGCATAGGTTTAGGAGCTACCTTAAGACACATTTGTTCAGAGCGGCCTATCACGTTCCCTAATCAAAGTCATTTTATGTGTGTGTGTGTAGCCCATTCACTATCTCTATCTATCCCCCACTCCCTCAAGATGGCTGGACGATCATTGTAAATATATCATTGTAAATACACACCTGTACTTTGTACCTCCCCCACCTCATTGTAGATTGTAAGCTCTCACGAGTAGGGTCGTCCCATTTTGCTTTAATTACTGTATTGTTAACGTTGTTACTTATGACTTGTGTCTGAAACTGTTAAACTGTAAAGTGCTGCGGAATATGTTGGCGCTATATAAAGATTATTATTATTATCTTCTCTCTCGTAAAATGTAAATGTTTATTGTCACATTTGTGTCAGATTCAACAGACTATTGCTCTTCATTTGGATGCAGAAAGTCTCTGCGTTTGGCACTACAGATGCCTCCTTAATCCTTCTGACTCTTGGACCCAGTGGCAATCTCCCTCTGACTCTAGTTGAAACACCTGGACCTGGGTATTTATAAATCCCCAGTCTGCTGCAAAGAGTCATTGGTAATAATGACATTATTCCATGTGAAGGCTTGACTCTATAGCAGTTGGCTAACTTCCTCTCTGGAGCTGTTTGAGGACATTTGGTGCTATCACTCTGAGTCTTCTCAAGAAAAGTTCACTCCCCTTGACTGTCTATCTTTTTGTCTTTAGTTTACAGTGGAGACTAACCAGTGCTCATTCCAACCCCTTCCTATCCAGGGCTTAGCTTTAGGGAGATAGAGGGCTTAGGTTTCCTGCTCAGTGATTGGGGAGGAACCAATTTAGGGATGGGAGGGCATGTATGGTGTTATTGCATATGCCTAGGAGTCTCCACTCACCCTTTCCCTAGTGTCTGGGCTTCTTTCCCCTCATCCCTTCTTGTTGCACTTAGTATTTCCCACACTGTGCATGACACTTATAGTCAGCAGAGTCCTCTCACTCTCTCTTGAAGAATGTAAGTGCTTATCATCAGCAGAGTCCTCTTTCTTTCTCACCTTGAAAGTGCAAACGTAAAAGATCAGCAGGGTCCTCTATCTATCTCACAAGTAAAGTGTAAACTCAAGATCAGCAGGATTCACTTTCTCTCTCTCTCCTGTAAATTGAAAGCTCTCATTGTCAGTGTGATGGGCTCTATCTCTCTTGCTTGTAGAATGTAAGCTGCTATCATCAGCGGGGTCTTTCCTTTCTCCTCTCACACTCACATATTTTCTTAGTAATTACAAGCCATCCAGTTTCTAGATTTGTGAAAATGTATATGCCTCAAATCAAATTTTTGTGGGAAAATTCAGAAAAGTGAATTAGATTTTAAAAAGATCCTCCTCTCCTCTCTAATTATTATTGTCATTGCAAATAATATTATTATTACAATTTTTCCTTCACAATTTTTTACAGGGAATTTCCTGCATGAAATATTCCTTCTTTGTTCTTTACTGTTTTTTTTAGTTGAGGTAAGGTAACACTAGAAAACTTTCAAGATCACAGTGATAAGAGTGCTCATTAATCACAGCATATTTTCATTTGTTACTAAAGTTTTCAGAAAAAAATTGTCTAGAGAAACTGCCTAATATAATTGAATTCAGCTATTGTGTGACGGTGATGTGATTCATTCAAACAATGCAATAAACCTAGCAGATATTAGCAATTCAAAACCTAATATTGCTTCTCCGAGCAGATTACAAGCTGATTGCAGAGAAAACCGTTTGATTGTTTTACAAAAGAGATACTGGACACTCAAAAGTAGAAGTTAAATAGTGATTCAAAAGAATAATTAAGAACGATATGCACGTTAAACAAGATGGATTATTCTGGAAGGAGTCCTAATGAGAAACAATTATAGGTATCATATAAAAATTTACATGTCAAAATTGTCAAAATGTGTATGATAAGATTGATTCATGAATAGCTATATAAATAGATATATAGAAAGATGCAAAAAAAGCTGCACGCCAAAAAATAAGTGCAAAGACACAAACTTTATTAGCCAATAGTTGTGGCGAAGTTTACCACAACTAAAGAGCCTTTCTCAAGCAAATACAGGATCCAGTGTTCACATATTTATAGGTACATACATTAACCTCTTCATGCATATGGGCGTAATTGTACGTCCTTCACTGGAGTGATCATGTGTAGAAGGGGGATCAGAAACTGAGCTACCTCCACACGCGATGTCAGCAACTATTTAGATGCCACTGTCAATCAATTCATCTTACTGAAGAAATCGTAACTGCCCTCTTGGTACTACTGTCAGTTAAGCTGAGATTCATTGGAGACCACAGTTTTTACTATCTACAGGAACATTGTGGCACTAGAATATATAGAATAAAAAAGTGTGAAAAAATATAAAACATAAAAATTGTTATCACACTCTTTTGCCCAAATAATAATAAATAAAAAAAAAATATATATATGGTTTTGATATGTATGTGATTGTAAAACAAGAGAAAGAAGTGCAGAAAACAGAGAAACTCAAAGAACATGACTTTTATTCAAGTTTTGTTAAAAATATATATACAAGTGCTTCTCACAAAATTAGAATATCATCAAAAGGTTAATTTATTTCAGCTCTTCAATACAAAATGTGAAGCTCACATATTATATAAAGTCAATACAAACAGAGTGATCTATTTCAAGCATTTATTTCTGATAATGTTGATGATTATGGCTTACAGCCAATAAAAACCCAAAAGTCATTATCTCAGTAAATTAGAATACTTTATAACACCAGCTTAAAAAAAAATTTAAAATCCGAAATTTTGGCTTACTGAAATGTACAGCTGTGCTTAAAAATTTACATACCTCAGCAGCATTTTTGCTTTCTTGGCCTTTTTTCAGAGAATATGAATGATAACAACAAAACTTTTTCTCCACTCATGATTAGTGGTTGGGTGAAGCCATTTATTGCCAAACTACTGTATTTTCTCTTTTTAAATCAAAATGACAACCCAAAACATCCAACTGACCCTGATCAAAAGTCCTCATTTCAGTCTACTGACCTCAATATTATTGATCCACTCTGGGGAAATTTCAAGCGTGCAGTTCATTCTAGACAGCCCAGGAATTTACAGTAACTGGAGGCTTTTTGCCAACAAGAGTGGGCAGCTTTACCATCTGGAAAAATAAAGAACCTCATCCTCAGCTACCACAAAAGACATCAAGCTGTCATTAATGTTAGAGGGGGCAATACACAGTATTAATAATTGGGGTATGTGAACTTTTGATCAGGGTCATTTGGATGTTTAGAGTTGTTAATATGATATAAAAATAGAAAACACAGAAGTTTGAAAATAAATGGCTTCACCCAACCACTAACCATGAGTGGAGAAAAAGTTTTGGTGCGATCATTCATATTATCTGAAGAAAGGTCAAGAAAGCAAAAATTCTGCCAGGGTATGTAAACTTTTTAGCACAACTGTATGTTCAGCAAATGCACTCAATAATCGGTCGGGGCTCCTTTGGCATCATTTCCTGCATCAATGTGGCATGGCATAGTGGCGATCAGCCTATGGCACTGCTAAGGTGTTATGGAAACCCAGATTGCTATGATAACAGTCTTCAGCTCTTCTGCATTGTTGGGTCTCGTGTCTCTCATCTTCTTCTTGACAATACCCTATAAATTGTCTATGTGATTAAGGTCAGTCGAGTTTGCAGACAAATCAAGCACAGTAATACTGTTGTTTTTAAACCAGCTATTGATACTTTTGGCAGTGTGGACAGATGCCAAGTCCTACTGGAGAATAAAATTTCCATCTTCAAAAAGCTTGTTGGCAGAGGGAAGGATGACGTCACCTAAAATTTCCTTGTAGATGGCTGCACTGACTTTGGTCTTAATGAAACACAGTGACCTACACCAGCAGATGACATGGCTCCTCAAGCCATCACTGATTGTGGAAACTTCACACTAGACCTCAAGCAGCTTAGACTCTGTGCCTCTCAACTTTTCCTCCAGACTCTGGGACTTGGATTTCCAAATGAAATGCAAAATTTACTGTCATCTGAATAAAACACCTTGGACCACTGAGCACCAGTCCAAGATTTCTTGAACGTGGTTATAGCAGGCGATCACTGAAGAGAGCCTTTAATAGGGCTAAGCACACGTCACGTCACCATGCACTTTACACGGATACGAATAGATCTGAATCTAAGGAAGTGGTCAGGTTTATTACTACTTTTAATGGTCAAAATGAACAAATGAGATTTTATTTAAATAAATTTTGGCCTATCTTAAAAAGTGACCCGACACTTTCCAAGTACATTGGTGACTATCCAAATATTGCTTTCCGCAGATCACCAAATCTTGGTGATCGGTTAGTGAAAAGTCACTATATTTCCAAACCAGTCAATAATTTCATGACCCAATACACACGATCCACAGGGTGTAAACCCTGCGGCTCTTGTGTTGCTTGCTGCAATATTGTCAGAGCCTGCACCTTTACTAGTTCTGATGGACTGTGTGTCTTTGATATCAAGAAATCTATCACCTGTTCATCAACAGCTGTGATCTATTATGCCACGTGCCCATGTTCCCTCATCTACGCTGGCCTTACCACCCGCCAGCTCAAGGTGAGGGTTCGTGAGCACGTTTTAGGCATAAAGGCAGCTAAAGAGGTTGAAGACATTGCTTCCCTTAAAACCTTGCCAAAACACTTTAAAATGTATCACAATTGTGATCCAACTTTATTAAAAGTGTTTGGCATTGATATGATTTGTAAAGGGATTAGGGGAGGCAATGTCAGCAAACGTCTTGCTCAGTTAGAAACCCAGTGGATCTGGACACTGAACACTGTGTCTCCACTGGGTCCGAATGAGAGTCTATCCTTTGTTCCGTTTTTATAAAAATATTTTTATAAAATATTATTGTACACTTTTTAATTTTTTATTGTGTTTATCTTAGATACTTTGGTCGACATTCTGTGTTATGGTGGATCGTCAACATCTGATAAAGAAGAAACAGTGACAAGATCTTTTTGCTTGTATAGAATATGGACGGAGACAAGCTTCTCAGCTGTATTTACACATATATTATGATGTGCAATGTGCACCCCTTCCTTGTGCACCGTATATATTTATCACTTTGTAGCAAGTTATTACACAGATTGTTGTATTTTTGTTTCTATTTCTATAAATATGCGGCACTTGTATTATTATAAATATACACATTGTCACGTTTTCTTATTTTTATTATTTTTCTTATTATTATTTCCATTTTATTTATTTTTCCTTATTTATTATTTTTTCTTTTATCTATTATCATGCTTTTCTCTTTCATTATATTGATTTTTATATTCGTGTCCCCTTAAGCTATATATTCACTGTGGCGATATGCTGGGTTAAGTAGTTTTTCTTGCAGCATTTGCTGCACCTGCACATCTCCTCATTTGTTCTGGGACAGGCACTGGTGCGCGTGCGCCGCCTTGGCGACGGCATCCTTCCATGCCCTGACACGCCGGGCTCACCCAGCGGTGTTTGGTCATGTGACGCCGCGCGCGATGTGTCTTCCGGTTCGCGGTGGCGGCGCATGCGCCGTTATGTGACTTGCCCAGCATTGAATTCACTATAAATAGATGTACCGGCCATTAGTACATTCACCCCCTGACGAAGGAGATAAACTCCGAAACGCGCGTCGGGGCGCATTATAGGCACCAATTATTGGCTCACCAGGTAATTGTTTTATTCTTGGCTCCCCATTTCTTCTCTCATTTTGTGGTTTTGTTTATTGAGTGGCTGTTTTTTTTTTTATTACGCACTGGTATTATTTGTCCATCATTTGTGCACTTTATTGTTTGGTCTTTGCCAATATTCCCTTCTTGTTCCACATTGCACATTATATATATTAAAACTTTCTTTGGGGGCCTTAATCAGCATATACTATTACACCTATACTTTTTTTTTTTTTTACCTGTCTATCATTGAGCCTGCCTTACATGGTTATGTATAAAGCTCTATGTTAAAGCTTATTAAATCACAATACCATGTATATATTTGGGATGCCTTTTTATTTAATTGTTTAATGTGTACACCCATTTATATTTTAATAAAGGTCATTTTATTTATTTTGCATGTTGCTGCATATATTACATCTATAGGATACCTTGCCGGTTTCAGCTTCCACCACACCCAGTGTGTACAGTGGCTTTTTCTTTGGATGGTCTGCCATCCATTAATTCAGAGGGGTTGTTTTAATTTTAATATTCAGTTTTATATTATATTATTTTATTATTAAATTGATATAGGATATCACCCTCACTGTTTTAATCCCTAAAACTTCCTTGTAGATGGCTGCACTGACTTTGGTCTTAATGAAACACAGTGACCTACACCAGCAGATGACATGGCTCCCCAAGCCATCACTGATTGTGGAAACTTCACACTAGACCTCAAGCAGCTTGGACTGTGTGCCTCTCAACTTTTCCTCCAGACTCTGGGACTTGGATTTCCAAATGAAATGCAAAATTTACTGTCATCTGAATAAAACACCTTGGACCACTGAGCACCAGTCCAGTCCTTTTTCTCCTTGACCCAAATAAGACGTTTCTGGCGTTGTCTATTGGTCATGAATAGTGATGATCGAATATGTTCGGGAAACAATCGGCAAACATAAATTCGATATGAATATGGTACATTCGGATTCGTGATCGATAATACGAGCATTTTTCTTAAAATCAGAAAAAATCAGTAACATTAGGTAGAAGACTTAATAAAAGCCAGTAATTCATGTGCCACGTTCTGTAAAATTACAGCATGACAGGTTAGAATAGAATAGATAGAATAGATATATACACATAGAATGGATACATATAGATGTCAGTGACACACACACATATATACATGTATGTATATATATATATATATAGTCTGCATTGTGATTGCTATAAGTGTGTGCTAGAAGTGTGAAGATTAATTTAAGAATTAAAACCAGAAGGATGAATACAGACTGTGCCCTGCTACCTGCCACCATCGCACTCTAACAAGCATCTCTATTCTTCCGACAGGTATGTCCATCCACCCAGCTCTCCTGCTCTCCTGCTGTCTGTCTGTCTATGAAGGACACACAGTGCGTCACCCAGCTTTGCACATAGACTTGCCTCTGCACCTAGCATTCACATGGTATGTCCATCCACCCAGCTCTCCTGCTCTCCTGCTGTCTGTCTGTCTATGAAGGACACACAGTGCGTCACCCAGCTTTGCACATAGACTTGCCTCTGCACCTAGCATTCACATGGTATGTCCATCCACCCAGCTCTCCTGCTCTCCTGCTGTCTGTCTGTCTATGAAGGACACACAGTGCGTCACCCAGCTTTGCACATAGACTTGCCTCTGCACCTAGCATTCACATGGTATGTCCATCCACCCAGCTCTCCTGCTCTCCTGCTGTCTGTCTGTCTATGAAGGACACACAGTGCGTCACCCAGCTTTGCACATAGACTTGCCTCTGCACCTAGCATTCACATGGTATGCCTTTCAGCTAACCCCAGCTTACCCCAGTGTTATTTATGACCTTGTTTACTCTGGCTTGATCATATACATCTGGTCCACTCTTAATTGTCTGGCCAAGATGAGCAGAGACCACTCCTCTCTGCTTCACACCTGACTGCACTTAGTTGTACATATATTGCAGAGTACAAGTCTGCATAGACTTCAGTCTGCATTGTGATTGCTATAAGTGTGTGCTAGAAGTGTGAAGATTAATTTAAGAATTAAAACCAGAAGGATGAATACAGACTGTGCCCTGCTACCTGCCACCATCGCACTCTAACAAACATCTCTATTCTTCCGACAGGTATGTCCATCCACCCAGCTCTCCTGCTGTCTGTCTGTCTATGAAGGACACACAGTGCGTCACCCAGCTTTGCACATAGACTTGCCTCTGCACCTAGCATTCACATGGTATGTCCATCCACCCAGCTCTCCTGCTCTCCTGCTGTCTGTCTGTCTATGAAGGACACACAGTGCGTCACCCAGCTTTGCACATAGACTTGCCTCTGCACCTAGCATTCACATGGTATGCCTTTCAGCTAACCCCAGCTTACCCCAGTGTTATTTATGACCTTGTTTACTCTGGCTTGATCATATACATCTAGTCCACTCTTAATTGTCTGGCCAAGATGAGCAGAGACCACTCCTCTCTGCTTCACACCTGACTGCACTTAGTTGTACATATATTGCAGAGTACAAGTCTGCATAGACTTCAGTCTGCATTGTGATTCCTATAAGTGTGTGCTAGAAGTGTGAAGATTAATTTAAGAATTAAAACCAGAATTGAACCAGAAGGGAACTGAAGGTAATTGTACACAGTCACTGTAAACAATGTTTCTGTTTGTTTTCACTTTCACCCCAATAATCCTTCACTTTCTGCTAATTCCCCTAATCCCTACTCCTAGTAAGGAACTGTTCATCTCTTCTTCAATCCTCCCCATCCACCTCACCTCCGCCTCAAAACTGTTCCTTAACATACAATCCTCTGTCTCCAAACACAGACAGCCCCCTCATGCCCTCTCCTGCTCCCACCTGCTAACACTTTCTCTGCTCCTTCTCACTGCTGGTGATATCTCTCCAAATCCTGGTCCTCCTCACCACATTCCCACAGTCATTTCTACCTCCCATCCACGCTCTATCACAACCTTCCGTAACCTCTCCAACCTTATACCCATTCACCCAGCCCCCGCTTCCCCAGTCCCACTAACAGGAGCTCTGTGGAACGCTCGCTCTGTCTGCAACAAGCTTTCCTACATCCATGATCTTTTTGTTACTACCAAACTCTCCTTCCTCGCCATCACCGAAACCTGGCTCACCCCTTCTGACACAGCCTCTCCTGCTGCACTTTCGTATGGCGGCTTCCACCTTTCTCACACCCCCCGCCCCAGCAGCAAACATGGTGGAGGAGTTGGTTTTCTCCTGTCAGATACCTGCTCCTTCACCCCAATCCCACTGCCACCCTCTGTTACCCTCCCTTCCTTTGAGGTGCACTCTGTGCGCATCTACTCCCCCTCCAACCTCCAACTGGCTGTCATCTACCGCCCCCCAGGGCCAGCCACCACCTTCTTTGACCACTTCACCACCTGGTTACTTCATTTCCTTTCCGCGGACATCCCTACTATCATCATGGGCGACTTCAACATCCCCATTGACACTTCCCTCTCAGCTGCCACTAAACTTCTATCTCTCACTTCCTCCTTCGGCCTCACTCAATGGTCTTCTACAGCCACCCACAAAGATGGCCACACACTGGACCTCATCTTCACCCGCCTCTGCTCCCTATCTAACCTCTCTAACTCACCTCTTCCTCTCTCTGACCACAACCTGCTCACATTCTCTTCCCTCTTCACTCCATGTCTACAATCCCCACCCCACAAACTTTCACACCCTCGCAGGAATCTTAAACACCTTGACCTACACTCATTCTCCGAATCCCTCCTCCCTCTTACAGATATAAGTTCCTTACACAATGCGGATGACGCTGCCGCTCTATATAACACCACAATAGCTGTAGCTTTGGAATCCGCTGCCCCACTTACACATACCAAAACTCGCAAAATCAACAGACAGCCCTGGCACACCAGCCTGACCAAAGAGCTGAGGCGAGCTTCCAGGGCTGCTGAGCGCAGATGGAAAAGATCCCACTCCAACGAGCATTTCATCGCATTCAAACAGTCCCTCACTACTTTCAAGACCACACTCGCCACAGCTAAACAAACCTACTTCTCATCTCTCATATCCTCCCTGTCTCACAACCCTAAACAGTTATTCAACACCTTCAATTCTCTCCTCCGCCCCCCAGCACCTCCTCCCTCCCCACTCATCTCAGCTGAAGACTTTGCCTCATTTTTCAAGCAGAAAATTGATAACATCAGGGACAGTTTTGGTCAACAACCCCCAGAGCCCTTCCTCCCGACTTCCCAGCCCTCCACCTTCAAAACCAACTTCTCCACCATTACAGAAGATCGACTCTCCACTCTACTCTCAAGATCACATCTCACCACCTGTGCACTCGACCCGATCCCATCCCACTTCATCCCAAACCTCACCACAGTCTTCATCCCAACCCTAACCCATCTCTTCAACCTATCACTAACAACTGGTGTTTTCCCCTCAAGCTTTAAACATGCCTCCATCACACCTATCCTCAAAAAGCCCTCTCTTGACCCATCCTCTGTATCTAGCTATCGCCCTATATCACTTCTCCCATACGCCTCCAAGCTACTGGAACAACACGTCTACCTTGAACTGTCCTCCCATCTCTCTTCTTGCTCCCTCTTCGACCGCTTACAATCTGGCTTCCGGTCACACCACTCCACTGAAACTGCCCTTACTAAGGTCACCAATGACCTCTTAACTGCCAAGAGCAAGCGACACTACTCTGTCCTCCTCCTCCTGGACCTGTCGGCTGCCTTTGACACAGTGGACCATTCCCTATTATTACAGACCCTCTCATCCCTCGGCATCACAGACTTGGCCCTCTCCTGGATCTCATCATACCTAACAGACCGGACATTCAGCGTCTCCCACTCACACACCACCTCCTCACCTCGCCCCCTATCTGTCGGAGTCCCACAAGGTTCAGTCCTAGGGCCCCTGCTGTTCTCTATTTACACCTTTGGCCTGGGACAGCTCATAGAATCTCATGGCTTTCAGTATCATCTTTATGCTGATGACACACAGATCTACATCTCTGGACCAGATATCACCTCCCTACTAACCAGAATCCCTCAATGTCTGTCCACTATTTCATCCTTCTTCTCCACTAGATATCTGAAACTCAACATGGACAAAACAGAATTCATCATCTTTCCCCCATCTCACGTGACCCCCCCTACGAACCTATCAATTACAGTAAATGACTGCCCACTCTCCCCAGTCCCACAAGCTCGCTGCCTCGGAGTAATCCTTGGTGCTAATCTCTCCTTCAAACCACATATCCAAACCCTTTCCACTTCCTGCCGACTTCAACTCAAAAATATTTCACGCATCCGTTCATTCCTCACCCAAGAATCTGCAAAAACCCTAGTCCATGCCCTCATCATCTCTCGCCTTGACTACTGCAACCTCATGCTCTGCGGCCTCCCCTCAAACACTCTCGCACCCCTCCAATCTATTCTAAACTCTGCTGCCCGACTAATCCACCTGTCCCCCCGCTATTCCCCAGCTTCTCCCCTCTGTCAATCCCTTCACTGGC
Source organism: Dendrobates tinctorius (assembly GCF_039654945.1). Lineage (NCBI taxonomy): Eukaryota > Metazoa > Chordata > Amphibia > Anura > Dendrobatidae > Dendrobates > Dendrobates tinctorius. The sequence goes on along the minus strand of NW_027361802.1, from coordinate 18,118,123 downwards.
TCCCAATTGCCCAGAGACTCCATTACAAAACCCTAACCATGACATACAAAGCCATCCACAACTTGTCTCCTCCATACATCTGTGACCTCGTCTCCCGGTACTTTCCTGCACGCAACCTCCGATCCTCACAAGATCTCCTTCTCTACTCCCCTCTTATCTTCTCTTCCCACAATCGCATACAAGATTTCTCTCGCGCATCACCCCTACTCTGGAACTCTCTACCACAACATATCAGACTCTCACCTACCATCGAAACCTTCAAAAAGAGCCTGAAGACCCACCTCTTCCGACAAGCCTATAACCTGCAGTAACCACCGATCGACCAAACCGCTGCACGACCAGCTCTACCCTCGCCTACTGTATTATCACCCATCCCTTGAAGATTGTGAGCCCTCGCGGGCAGGGTCCTCTCTCCTCCTGTACCAGTTATGACTTGTATTGTTTAAGATTATTGTACTTGTTTTTATGTATACCCCCCTCACATGTAAAGCGCCATGGAATAAATGGCGCTATAACAATAAATAATAATAATAATAATAATATATGACATAGAAAAAAAGCCGGCAATTAAGCAGCCACAGTAGTGTGAAATCACAGCAGGAGCCGACAGGATAGAAGAGATGGCTTGCATACAGTAAATACATATAGAATAGGTAGATATACAGATGACTGTGACCAATACAATTAGTACAGTGTGTGTGCAGCTTACTGTCCATGTATTTAATTAATAAAAGTTTATTTTTCTGAAAAAAATGGTGTGGCTCCTGCGTAATTTTCGTAACCATGGGATGGAAAGCAAAAGGCTGACGGCCGATGTTTATAGCCTGGGAAGGGGTTAATACCCATCAGGTTTCCCAGGCTATTAATATCAGCTCACAGTTGTATTCTTAGTCTTTACTGCCTATTAAAATGTGGGACCCTAAAAAAAAATGATGTAGGGTCCCCCTATAATTAACAACCAGTAAAGACTACAGTATGCAGACAACTGCAGGCTGATATTATTAGCCAAAGAATGGGCCATGGATACTGCCCCCCAGGCTTTAAACATCAGCTCTCAGCCGCCCCAGAAAAAGTGCATCTCTAAGATGCGCCAATACTGGCACTTAGCCTCGCTCTTCCCACTTGCACGGTAGCGGTGGAAAGTGGGGTGATAGTTGGGGAGGCTTATGTCACCATTGTGTTGTCAGGTGACATAAAGCCCCAAGGTTAGTAATGGAGAGGTGTCAATAAGACGCCCCCATTACTAACCCATAGTCACATTGTAAGAAAACATAGACACTGAGAAAAAGTTCTTTAATTAAAAGAAAGACAGACTCCTTCAATAATCTTAATTAAACTATACTTACAACCTCGCCTAATTTCACCGAAGCCCTCGTTCTCCCATTATAAACCAAAAATAATAAAACAACAATATACCATACCTGTCTGTCATTCTGTACCACACCCTAATCCATGTCTGAGGGAGAAATAGCCTTCAATCTGGACAGTGCCAAGATGCAACCATTCAAGCTGAGAACTACTGGTAACTGAACTGCTGTGAGCGCAGCCTCAGTGACTAGTGGTGACGATAAAGTTGCAGTGTACAGAGGTGAGTTCACCACGAGTGCATCTAATAGATGTGCCTTTTTGGGGCATTTGCGGGCTGCAATTTTTAGGCTGGGGGGGCAATATCCATGGCCCCTTACCAGCCTGAGAATACCAGCACCCAGCTGTCTGCTTTAGCAAGGCTGGTTGTCAAAAGTAAATAATTGGGGATACCCCACGCTGTTTTTTTAACTATTTATTTAAATAATTATAAAAATAGCCTGGGGACCCCTCTATTCTTGATAACTAGCCTTGCTAATGCTGACAGCTGAGGGTTGCAGGCCCTAGCTGTGAGTTTTGCCTGGATATCAAAATACAGGGGAACCCACGTAGGTTTTTTTTATATTATTTACTTACAGGGCAGGAGCGGATGATGAATACTCTCGTCCATGGCTCCTGCTCTCGCAGTTGTTAGCAGCTGTAGTCCCATCAGCTAACACCAGTGACAGGAGCTAAACTGTATACCTCCAATCACAGTTGAACACTCACGCTGTCTTTTGAGTGTTGGAACCACGGCTCTTCTGATCAGCGAGGAAGATTTCACCGCCGATCAGAAGTGGTGTTTGCCGTGCTGTCATGCATATGACAGCATGTCAAACACTGTATTGTCTGGCCCCCCATTCAAATGAATGGGGTTTGGGTCGGTTCTGCTGGACCGCACAACTTTTTTAAAATTTATTTACAGCGCAGGAGTGGTTGATGAATACTCTCACCCTCCGCTCCAAATCTCCAGATTTCACTGCCAATCAGAAGCGCTATGCCAGTGTTTCCCACACTATCACACAGCTTAGGAAACACCAGCTTTTGTGCTGTGTATGTTCGACTATATTCGGCGATTTAATCTATGATTAAATTGGCAAATATTGCAGACTCAACAATCATGAGTAGTGTTGAGCATTCCGATAAAGCAAATATCGAGTATCGGCTGATATTCGTGGTATCGGAATTCCGATACTGAGTTCCGATACTTTTAGCATATCGAATACCAGAATCGGAAGTTCCCATAATGCTATGAGCCAGTTTGATTTGATTCAGCCAATGAAGAATCCTAAGAAGTGTGGGCACATCCTGTTAGGCATGTAGGCATGTTAACTAATGGCATGGCTGTGAATGGCTGCTGAAATGATGTCATGATGCACTATAAAAGCCGCCGCCGCCATTTTGGGTTCACTCTGCTGTGAATTCAGTTAGGGACAGGACGCTGCTCTTGTGACTCTGAGGGACAGTTAGAAATATCAATTTGCTAGATTGTGCTTTACCCAGACAAGTTTAGCAACCCCTGTGGGAAGCTTTCTTTTGCCTTGCAGCGCTGTTCACAGCTGTCTGCAAGGTCTGTGTGAGTGCAGCTCACACTGTAGTGTGTCCTGCAGCCACCTATGGTTGTAGGCCGCTCAGCATGCATCACTGCCTCATACATATTTATTTTTGTTTTATTGCTGCTCATTTTTCATTAACTCTCCTATTAGTGTGCATCCATCCGTATCCATCTACATTGGTTGCAAACACTATATAGGAGTAGACAGCGGAGCCTTTCTGCAGCCTTTCAGTGCCAGTGCACAGTTCTCTGCACTGTTCACGGCTGTCTGTGAGGTCTCTGTGTGTGAGTGCAGCTCACGCTGTAGTGTGTTCTACAGCCACCTCTGATTGTCGTCCGCTCAGCGTGTGTCACTGCCTCATACATTGTTCTTTTTTGCTGTAGTGCTGCTTATTTTTCCTGAATTTCTCCTATTAGTGTGCTTCCATCTGTATCCAGCTACATTGGTTGCAAACACTATATAGACGTAGATAGAGGAGCCTTTTTTCTGGCTTGTGCCCTGCAGCCCCAGCCAGAATAGTATTAGCCTATTTTTTGGAGCCTCATCTATTGCATTGTAGGTTGCCTTCCTGCATTGTAATAGCTCCAAAAAGTTTGTGATACTATTGCTTTCACATCTTTGGTCACATCCTTTTTGTTTTTTTGGAAAAAATCACGTAAATAAAGTTCACCAAACACTCCACTTGACAGTTGTGTAGGCAACATTAGCTCATATTAAAGTGTGTCCACACACTTTATAAAATTAGTGTTTCTTATACCTTTTAGCAGCTGTTCAGGAATAAGCACACTAAGCCCCCCTTTGTCATTTTCTGCCTATCTTTATCAGTCTACCAAGATGAAGAAGGCATGGACTAAGGCACGTGGTCGTGGGCGTGGAGTTTCAGCAGGGAGAGGATGTGGGGATTCTGTGCCTGCTGCGGGCACCAGTGACTCAGCATCCCCCAGTTTTACCAAGGAACAGTCCTTTATGCTCAGCTTTGTAGGACCTCGCCGTACCCCACTGCTGTGGGACAAACAAATTGAAGCCGTTGTCGGATGGATGGCAGCTAGCGCATCGACTTCAATTACTTCCTCATCCTCTCAGGGCCAGAGCACTGAAGAGCAACCATCTGTCTCTTCACCACCTGCCAAATTGCCCAGGCAGTCAGAGAGCCCTAGACAGGAGCCATCTCTACTTCTGTTCTCTAAATCTCTTGGCTTGGAAACAGGGGGCCAGCCAAGCAGCATTCTAGAATGTGAAGAAGAGGGAGTATGCAGTGATGCGCAACTGCTTTGTCCCTCTGAATCTGAAGAGGCGGGTTGGCCAGTGCCTATGGTCAGCACACCTCAGTACGCATCAGATGATGAGACTCAGGTGCCACTTTCTGGTGCGTACTGTGCTGGCGAGACTACCCAGGAGAAGCAGGTGTTTGAAGAGGGGAGTGTAGATGATGAGGTCCTTGACCCATTATGGCGTGAGGAACAGGAAGGTGGTGGGAGAAGCTCTGAGGAAGAGATTCCCCGAACGGCCAAAACAGGAGGGAGAGGGAGGGGGCAGACTTGTTTGCCTGTAGCCTCCACTTCCGCACCCATTAGGAGCATTCCTCTTCCAAAACCCAAAACGGGCGCTCCCAGGACTTGCAGTGCGTGGTCCTTTTTTGACACAGTTGCAGATGACATTTGCTTCGTCAAATGCAAGCTGTGTAATCAGAAAGTTAAAAGAGGGAAAAGTGTCAGCAACCTCAATACCACAAATATGTGGAAACATGTGCGGATCAAGCACGTGGTGGAGTTACAAAGACACACTGAAGACGTAGGCCAACCTACAGCACCACCTACCACCTCTTCAGCTCGTGTTGTAGCCTCTTCCTCCAGCTCACACACAGCTGGTTTGGCTTCCTCACATCATCGCCATGGAAGAACCTCTGGCACTGTTGTCCAGAGACCCAGTGACATTCCACCCACAGCACCACGTTCCCTGTCATCCTCACACTCCCAGGCCACCCTACAGCCATCGGTAGCACAGGCATGGGAGAAAAGGCCATACTCAGCAAACCATCCCAGAGAACAGGCTTTGAATGCTGGCATTGCAAAACTACTGGCCCTTGAAATGCTCTCATTCAGGCTGGTGGAGACTGACACCTTCTGTAACTTCATGGCATTGGCAGTCCCACAATACACCGTGCCCAGCCGCTTTTATTTCAGCAGGCAAGCCATCACTGCCCTGCAAAAACATGTGGAGGGAAAAATTAAACATGCGCTACTAAACGCCGTCAGTAGCAAGGTCCACCTGACCACCGATGTGTGGACCAGTAACCATGGACAGGGACAATACCTTTCCCTCACTGCCCATTGGGTCAATGTTGTGGAGCCGGGTACAGATCTTGAGAGTGGCGCTGTACGTGTTCTGCCAACTCCAAGGATTGCAGGAATCCAGTCTGAACACATTGACTCCTCCTCATACTACAGTTCCTCAGAATCAGTGCTGCAGGAGCCGTCACAGTCTACATCCACATGGACCCGTGAACGCTTACCTGTTACGACTGATATGAGCACAGCCGTGGCAAAACGTCAACAGGCCATACTGAAATTAATTTCTTTGGGGAATCGAAGCCACACAGCGCAGAAGCTCTGGAAAGTCATCAAGCAGGAGAGCGACGTGTGGTTTGTGCCAGCGAATCTCCAGCCATGCTTGGTAGTGTGTGACAATGGCCGAAATCTGGTGGCAGCTCTGGGCCTAGGCAACCTCACTCACATCCCATGTCTGGCACATGTGCTCAACTTGGTCATGCAGAGCTTTCTGAGGCACTATCCGGATCTTGATGCACTGCTGCGCAAGGTTCTCATAGAGTGCGCTCACTTGCGGCGTTCCAGCATGGCAAGATCGCGCACTGCAGCTCTGCAGCGCCGATTCCGCCTTCCGGAACATCGCATCATATGTGACCTACCCACCAGGTGGAATTCAACGTTACATATGTTGGAGTGGTTGTGTGAGCAGCAGGCAGCAGTAATGGAAAAACACTAGCTCCTGTGTTAGTGGGGTTCAGTAACACTAGCTGCTCCCCTGCTGTGTGTCCAGTAATGTCTCCTGCTCTCTCCATATTCACACTACATCAGATATTAAACTTGCTCCAAGTAGCCCTCAGCCTACACCATGATTGATCCTGGGCTCCAACACCACCAGTTGTTGCTCAGAAGTGCCATCTGCACAGAGAAAAACACTAGATCCTGTGTTAGTGGGGTTCAGTAATGCCAGCTGCTCCCCTGCTGTGTGTCCGGCAATGTCTCCTGTTCCCTCCACATTCAAACTACATCAGATATTAAACTTGCTCCAAGTAGCCCTCAGCCTATACTATGATTGATCCTGGGCTCCAACACCACCAGTTGTTGCTCAGAAGTGCCGTCTGCACAGAGAAAAACACTAGCTCCTGTGTTAGTGGGGTTCAGTAACGCCAGCTGCTCCCCTGCTGTGTGTCAGGCAATGTCTCCTGTTCCCTCCACATTCAAACTACATCAGATATTAAACTTGCTCCAAGTAGGCCTCAGCATACACCATGATTGATCCTGGGCTCCAACACCGCCAGTAGTTGCTCAGAAGTGCCGTCTGCACAGAGAAAAACACTAGCTCCTGTGTTAGTGGGGTTCCGTAACGCCAGCTGCTCCCCTGCTGTGTGTCCGGCAATATCTCCTGCTCTCTCCACATTCAATCTACATCAGATATTAAACTTGCTCCAATTAGGCCTCAGCCTACACCCTGATTGACCCTGGGCTCAAACACTGCCAGTTGCTGCTCAGAAGTGCCATCTGCACAGAGAAAAACACTAGCTCCTGTGTTTGTGGGGTTCAGTAAAGTCAGCTGCTCCCCTGCTGTGTGTCAGGCAATGTCTCCTGCTCTGTCCACATTCATGCTACTACTGATTTTAAACTTGCTCCAATTAGGCCTCTAGCTCCACTCTGTCTCTAGTATTTACCCTGGGCTCAAACACCGCCAGTTGCTGCTCAGAAGTGCCATCTGCACAATCGACACTTGCTCCTGTGTTACTGGGGTTCAGTAACGTCAGCTTATCCCCTGCTGTGTGTCCGGCAATTTCTCCTGCTTTGTCCACATTCCCACTAGAATGTGGACAGAGCAGGAGAAATTGCTGGACACACAGCAGGGGATCAGCTGACATTACTGAACCCCAATAACACAGGAGCAAGTATTGACTGTGCAGACGGCACTTCTGAGCAGCAACTGGCATTGATGGAGCCCAGGGTAAATACTAGAAACAGAGTGGAGCCAGAGGCCTAATTGGAGAAAGTTTAAAATCAGTTGTAGTCTACAACAGATATTAATCATGATCCAATTAGGCCTCTGGCTCCACTATGATTGTAGTATTAACCCTGGGCTTCAACACCACCAGTTGCTGCTCAGAAGTGCCATCTGCACAGTCAGCATATGCGCCAGTGTTATTGGGGTTCAGTAATGTGAGCTGATCCCCAGCTGTGTGCCCGGCAATTTCTCCTGCTCTGTCCACACTCACACAACTATAGATTTTAAACTTGCTCCAATTAGGCCTCTGTCTCCATTCTATTTGTAGTATTTACCCTGGGTTCCAGCACCGCCAGCTGGTTCCTGGCAGTGTCTTTGGCACGGGTACTCCCTCCTGCCCAGCCTGGTTCCAGCACGCCAGCTGTTTCCGGGTAGTGTCAACATCACTTTGCCTCCAAACCTTTGTCCTGTCGTGTTGCGGTCGGGTTAGCCGACTCTATGGTGCCTGCAGTTTAGGTGCTTCCTATGTGGGCTGTGGGATCTGGCAATAAAGGCTGATTCTGTAGTGCCAATAGGACAAGCACCCCCTGTAGGACTGTGGGTTTCGGTAACTGCGGTCGGCTCGCGGCCTTGCAACTTTGTTTTTCATGGGTACCTTCTGCTACCCATCCGGGTGCCAGTACCGTCAGCTGGTTCTCGGCAGTGCCTTTGACTTAGGTGCCTCCTTCTCGGTATCTGAGTTCCAGCAACGTCTGCTGGTCCTTGGTAGTGGTTTCTGGCACAGGTAACTCCTGCTTAGTAACTGGGTTCCAGTACCATCAGCTGGTCCTCGGTAGTGCCATTGACTTTTGTTCCTTCTGCTGCTCCTCCGGGTTCCAGCACCGTCAGCTGGTCCTCGGTAGTTCCATTGGCTCTTGTAGCTTCTGCTACCCATCCGGGTTCCAGCACCATCAGCTGGTTCTCGGCAGTGTCTTTGGCACGGGTACTCCCTCCTGCCCAGCCTGGTTCCAGCACGCCAGCTTTTCCGGGTAGTGTCAGCATCACTTTGCCACCAATACGTTGTCCTGTTGTGTTGCGGTCGGGTTAGCCGACTCTATGGTGCCTGCAGTTTAGGTGCTTCCTATGTGGGCTGCGGGATCAGGCAATAAAGGCTGGTTACGTAGTGCCAAAAGGACAAGCACCCCCTGTAAGACTGTGGGTTTCGGTAACTGCGGCCAGTTCGCGGCTTTGCAACTTTGTTTTTCATGGGTACCTTCTGCTACCCATCCGGGTTCCAGTACCGTCAGCTCGTTCTCGGCAGTGCCTTTGGCTTAGGTGCCTCCTTCTCGGTATCCGAGTTCCAGCAACGTCTGCTGGTCCTTGGTAGTGCTTTCTGGCACAGGTACCTCCTGCTTAGTAACCGGGATCCAGTACCATCAGCTGGTCCTTGGTAGTACCATTGGCTCTTGTTCCTTCTGCTACCCATCAGGGTTCCAGCACCGTCAGCTGGTCCTCGGTAGTTCCATTGCCTCTTGTTCCTTCTGCTGCCCCTCCGGGTTCCAGCACTGTCAGCTGGTTCTCGGCAGTGCCTTTGGCTTAGGTGCCTCCATCTCGGTATCCGATTTTCCAGCAACGTCTGCTGGTCTGGTCCTTGGTAGTGGTTTCTGGCACAGGTACTTCCTGCTTAGTAACTGGGTTCCAGTACCATCAGCTGGTCCTTGGTATTGCCATTGACTTTTGTTCCTTCTGCTGCTCCTCCGGGTTCCAGCACTGTCAGCTGGTCCTCGGTAGTTCCATTGGCTCTTGTAGCTTCTGCTACCCATCCGGGTTCCAGCACCGTCAGCTGGTTCTCGGCAGTGTCTTTGGCACGGGTACTCCCTCCTGACCAGCCTGGTTCCAGCACGCCAGCTTTTCCGGGTAGTGTCAGCATCACTTTGCCACCAATACGTTGTCCTGTCGTGTTGCGGTCGGGTTAGCCGACTCTATGGTGCCTGCAATTTAGGTGCTTCCTATGTGGGCTGCGGGATCAGGCAATAAAGGCTGGTTACGTAGTTCCAAAAGGACAAGCACCCCCTGTAGGACTGTGGGTTTCGGTAACTGCGGCCAGTTCGCGGCTTTGCAACTTTGTTTTTCATGGGTACCTTCTGCTACCCATCCGGGTTCCAGTACCGTCAGCTGGTTCTCAGCAGTGCCTTTGGCTTAGGTGCCTCCTTCTCGGTATCCGAGTTCCAGCAACGTCTGCTGGTCCTTGGTAGTGCTTTCTAGGACAGGTACCTCCTGCTTAGTAACCGGGATCCAGTACCATCAGCTGGTCCTTGGTAGTACCATTGGCTCTTGTTCCTTCTGCTACCCATCAGGGTTCCAGCACCGTCAGCTGGTCCTCGGTAGTTCCATTGCCTCTTGTTCCTTCTGCTGCCCCTCCGGGTTCCAGCACTGTCAGCTGGTTCTCGGCAGTGCCTTTGGCTTAGGTGCCTCCATCTCGGTATCCGATTTTCCAGCAACGTCTGCTGGTCCTTGGTAGTGCTTTCTAGCACAGTTACCTCCTGCTTAGTAACCGGGTTCCAGTAACGTCAGCTGGTCCTCGGTAGTGCCATTGGCTCTTGTTCCTTCTGCTACCCATCCGGGTTCCAGCACCGTCAGCTGTTTCAGGAAAGTGTCAACGTCAGTTTGGCACCAATACATTGTCCTGTCGTGTTGCAGTCGGGTTAGCCAACTCTATGGTGCCTGCAGTTTAGCTGCTTCCTATGTGGGCTGTGGGTTCTGGCAATAAAGGCTGGTTACGTAGTGCCAAAAGGACAAGCACCCCCTGTAGGACTGTGGATTTCGGTAACTGCGGCCGGCTCGTGGCCTTGCAACTTTGTTTTTCTTGGGTACCTTCTGCTATCCATCTGGGTTCCAGTACCGTTAGCTGGTTCTCTGCAGTGCCTTTGGCTTTGGTGCCTCCTTCTCGGTATCTGAGTTCCAGCAACGTCTGCTAGTCCTTGGTAGTGCTTTCTAGCACAGGTACCTTCTGCTTAGTAACCGGGTTCCAGTACCATCAGCAGGTCCTCGGTAGTTCCATTGGCTCTTGTTCCTTCTGCTACCCATCCGGGTTCCAGTACCTTCAGCTGGTTCTCGGCAGTTCCTCAGCCTTCTTGTACCTTCTGCTACATTTCCAAGTTCAAACTTTTTGAAATGGTTTTTGCTAATCACTCTGGATCTCCCTGACGACGACCCTGAAGACCACCCCAAAGAAGACCAAAAAGATGACCCTGAAGAAGATGACCAAGAGGACAAAGAACATGAAGACAACCACCAAGATACAGAACAACAAGAGACAGAAGACCAAGAAGCAGAAGAACAAAAAGCAGAAGAACATTAAGCATAAGACTAAAAATCAGAGCAAAAGATATTATCTAAATTATAAGCAGAAGAAGACTAAGCAGTGTATGGGGGTGAGTCCTTTCCTCCTCGTGGTGCCCCTGGAAAATGCCTGCTGCTGCAGGCCAAACTGAACGCGGACAAATCCTGTTGTAAATCTTTTGTGACAGGTAGAATGGCTGGTGTAATCTTCAAACTTTTATAGATAACAACTACAGGAATGCCTGTCACAAATAAGAATATGATGAAGAAGAAGAATAGGAAGAAGATGAAGAAATAGAATATGAAGAAGAATAATAGTTGAATAAGAAGAATATGAAGAATGTAAAAAAAAAGAATAATAGGAAGAAGGTGAAGAAGAAGAAGATGAATAAGATGAAGAAGAATTTGATGAAAAAGATGCTGCTGCTGCTGCTGAGGATCATGAAGGAGAAAGTGTGGGAGAAGTAAAAAAGAAGGTGAAGAGCATGGAAGTAGTGAAACATACATATCTGACAAAATATAAAAAAGTTAACATAGTCAATATCTTTGTAACTCCGAACGTCTTAAAAAAAAATTATTCCTGCTATTCCATTTGATTGGGCTAAACCTCTACGCCTTTAATGTCTCCTCCACCTCCCCCAATGCATTCTACATTATTATTAGTTGTTTTTCTTCATGTAGAATTAACCTACAAGGAAAGAAAGGTTTTATTTTCATTCCGATATTTCTGTCCCATTGACTTGCATTGGCTTACGGTATCGGAATCGGCGATATCCGATACTTTTTGGGTATCGGTCTGATCCAATCCGATCCGATATTTCAAGATATCGGAAGGTATCGCTCAACAATTAATCATGAACCAAACCGAATATTGAAATATATGCTCATCTTTAATCATGAGTGGCTTGACATAAGGAATGCTACACTTGTAGCCCATGTCCTGGATATGTCTGTGTGTGGTGGCTCTTGAAGCAATGACTCCAGCAGCAGACAACATCTTGTGAATCTCCCTACAAATTTTTAGTGGTCTTTTCTAAACAATCCTTTCAAGGCTGAGGTTTTCCTGGTTGCTTATGCACCTTTCTCTACTACACTTTTTTCTTCCACTCAACTTTCCATTAATATGCTTGGATCTAGCATTCTGTGAATAGCCATCTTCTTTAGCAATGACCCTTTGTGGCTAAGGCCTCTTTCACACTTCAGTTTTTTGCATCAGTTCAAATCCGCCAAAAAGTTAGAAAAGCGGATCCGTTCTTAACTGATGTGAACGGATGGCACAGGATCCGTTTTCAGACGGATCCTGAAAATGAGGAAGTTTAAAGGAAACGCTGGCCGGGAAAAGAGAGAGAGAGAGAGAGAGAGAGAATGAGAATTTTTTTTTCTTGTTTTGTCCGGCACCCAGAAAGAAATTCGGGTTAAATCAGTGTCTGGAGGATCCGCCAGAGAAAAAAACGTTGCAAGCTCCGTTTTGAAATCTTTGAGGATGGTGACGGACAGCAACTTTTGGCGGATCCTCAAAAAAAACGGATGCAACGGACAGCAATCCGTCACAATCCGCCATTAATGCAAGTCTATGGGGAAAAAACGGATCCTCATAAGAAAATTGAGGATCCGTTTTTTTCAAAACCTGGCGGATTGTGACTGATTGTAAAAAACGGAAGTGTGAAAGAGGCCTTACCCGCCTTGTGGAGTGTGTCACTAACTGCCTTCTGACAAGTCAGCAGTCTTCCCCATGATTGTTGAGCCTAATAAAAAAAGACTAAGGGACCTTTTTAAATGCTTAGGAAGCCCTTGCAGGTGTTTTTTTATTAATTATTCTAATTTTCTGAGAATGACTTTTGGGTTTTTTTTTCATTGGCTTTAATCCATAATCATCAACATTAACAGAAATAAACACTTGAAATAGATCACTCTTTTTGTAATGACTCTATATAATATATGAGTTTCACTTTTTGCATTGAAGAACTGAAATAAATTAACTTTTTGATGATTGTCTAATTTTGTGAGAAGCACCTGTAGACGAATTTATAGGAAGCAAAAAATGCCAAAATACACAGTCCTTGAAAGAAATGGTGGGTTACCAAATAATTTATATATACATATAAATATCACATGCAAAAATTTGTATAATGTAATATAAGACTAGGGAGTACCATGAAAAAGGTGCCACCCAAAAAATATGCATATGCTATATGGTAATGATTTTAACCCCTTCATGACTTTGCCATTTTCCGTGTTGTGATTTAGTGTTTACCTCCCTTTTTCAAGAGCCATAACTTTTTTTTCTGTCCCCATAGGCGCGCATACTCTTGCTTTTTGTGGGATGAGCTGTACTTTTGAATAACGCCATCCATTTTATCATGTGATGCACTGGAAAGTGGGAAAAGTATTCCAAGAGCATTGAAATTCCAAAAAAGCAATTCTACAATAGTTTTATTGTTTTTTTTAGTTTCAATGTTCAAGATGTGGCAAAACTGATCTGGCAATATGATTCTTCAGGTCAGTATGAGTATACAGATTGCAAACATGAATAGGTTTTATTAAATTTAAGTTGTGAAAAAAATTACAAAATGTGTAAGAAAATTTTGATTTTACATTTTCAGAGATCCGTAATGTTTTCATTTTTTGAGATCTGGGGCTGTGTGAGTGCTTATTTTTTGCACCATGAGCTGAAGTTTTTATTAATAGCATTTTGGTTTAGAGACGATGTTTTGATTGCCTCTTGATTGCATTTTATTGCAATGTTGTGGAGGGCAAAAGAACGTAATACTGCCGCTTTGATTTTTTTTACCGTTTATCGATAACATTAATTTTGTTTTATATTTTGATAGATCAGAGTTTTACGAACACAACAATACCAAATATGTGTTTTTTGCTTTTTTAGTTTTTATTTCCAATGGGGCAAAAGGGGATGATTTGAACTTTTTGTGTTTTTTAATGATTTTTAAAAAATTTTTTTTTTTACTATATTTAATCGTCCCATTAGGAGACATGAAGTTGTGATCGTCCAATTGTCTGTGCTATATATAGCAGTGCTTTATCACTGCTACACATATAGCAGAAATCACAATCTCCTATGAATGCCGGACCGTGAGCCGGCGTTCATATAGGTATTGTAATGACAGGCATGGGGGTCTTCAGCAAACCACCAAATATCGTGACAACCCATTAGTACCTCGTGATCACGTGACAGGGGTGTCAATGATCAGGATGTATGACACAGTCGTGTGTCAAATTTCACTGTCAGAGCTTGACAGGGAACTTTAACTGGTTAACAGCTGTTAAAGGCACATGATGACTCATTAAATCAGTCCATATGTGCCGGGGGGGGGGGGGGAGATGTGCACTCGCCTTGTGAGCCCACATCAAAGGCAAGGACAAAACCTTTGTCGTGAAGGGGTTACTTGACATTCTAGAGCGGTTGCTATCAAAAATAAATATGCTATTTGTAACAGTTGATTTGGTGTACCATGATAGTAGCCAGTATTTTGGCACTTTGACACTTGAATCCAAGTTTATTCTCGACTGGTGCTTCTTTCAACATTGATCCTTAGGAGCTAACCTCTCTCCAGCCTCCAAGCTGTTTGCTTGTTAGAATGTTAGAATGCCATATGCTCCTGATCAATTGACTGGAAGAGTGGTATCATTATTTTCTTGACTAGATAGATAAATATGGAGTTCTGTGAATTGAAACATCGGCATATGGCAAAAAACAGTCCATCTTTTCTTTACACTATATATTGGGGGGCTACCTTTTTCTTTTTTTAGATAGATGTATAGTCTACTTAAAAGACTAGTGGACATCACACTATCTGGGAAAAAATATCTTTACTCACCAGAGGCAACAAAGCATTTTTATTCTAAAACATGTGAATGTGTACAATTGCCTGCCTCAGTGAGCAATTTTCTGCATTATAATTTTCTTTTCCCGATATTCTTCTTTGTGGTGGTCAATTTCTGCCTCTTTCTTTCCATATGATTAATATGATTTGGCAAAAGCAAAAAGATTATTAAATCAACTACAATAATAGAAAAGCACAAAACAAAAAGACCTTCATTTATTATGGCCTTTTGTTTACTGTTGACAATGCAAGCTATCATAATAGTGTGGCTTGATTTTTTTGTGCTACAAATATCTTTTTAATAGATTCTATATAAAAAAGACAACTTTTTAATTATTTAGCCATGTATGTACATTATCCCCTAGCCCATGCAATTGCAGCTTCACATTAAGCTGTTGTAAGGTACAGTATCAAATGTTTTTATAAAGTCTATTTATTAGACTTGTGTGAGTTTTTCTCTCTGAGATAGGGTTAGAGAAATGTGTTGTCACAGGGACACTGCAACAGAGAGGGACCATAAGATCATGGTGTATAGTCACATGAACTCCTGCACTGATTAGAACTTCTTCACCATCCGATTAAACAGTGCTGGTTTTTCTTTGCTCTGTCATTGTAAGAGTTAATCAGTTCAGCTGTATTCCTGGAGCTCTACATCCTGAATTGTCCCAGCTGTTCTGTGTTGGCCACTCCCCTCTGGTATATATGCTTGCCACTGGCACTTCTGAATTGCCAGTGATAGTTCACACTTCCTGATTTGGTGTTGAAGGGTTCAGTGTTTGGAGTATTCAGCTGGAGAGTTGTTCAGGAGATTTCTACTTAGTGTTGGTTTGCAAGTTTTTCCTCATCCTCTTCCATTTTGTGTCTCCTTCCTACTTCACTACTGTTTCACTCTCTGCTGTTTTGTGAACGCATTTGTATGATAGTAGTTTGCTTTTATCCCTATGTGTCTACCCCTGTCAGTCTGGTTAGGGGAGGGAATAGGTAAGGGTTAAGATAGGACCATAGCAAGGTACGCCTCCCCGGCATCTCCACCTTCCGGGGAACAGGGATAGCCTAGGGCATCCCCTAGTTTGAGGGATTGGAGAGGTGCCTACAGTCCGTAGTCACTATGTGTTTTATGTGCTTGGTGAGTTGTCCTCAATTTTGATAAAATTTATGATTTAGCACTATTTTCTTTGCCCTTTCATCTGTTTTAGGCCACAGGTTCAGTCATGTGTAAAATAACCAAGCGACCTGTACTTACCCTGCGTTGGTCCAGGACTCTATGTTATCTTCTGCCTAAGTCTCTGGTAAATGATTGGAGCTATGACATCACATTGACAGCTCTGCAGCCGATCACTCAACTCAGCAGCTCAGCAGAAGCAAGTGGCACAAACCACTGAGCTCAGTGATTAGCTGCATAGCTGTCGACAACGTCACTGCTAAAGACAATCAGCAGATATGGGACTCAGTGGCACAGCGCATGACTGAGGGAGGGTAAGTAGAGCGCAGTTTATAATTTTACGCATCACTAACCCTCTTTAGCTTAAAATCATTTTTCTTACAACCCATTTAAACGGTTAGATCTTAGAACATTATTGATGTGTCTCTCTTTATCAGTTTTAATGAGCGGTCCAATATCATGTCCACATCTTTTTTCTTGCTATAGAATAAAAATAATTTTAAATTAATTCTCCTTCTAATTTGTGATTCATTTTCTTACATTCTGGAAAAACCAATATGATGAATCCATATTTTCCCGATGTTACCTTAAGTCATTAAAAATCAAATGGATGGGAATATACCCTGGCCACAGTTTGCATTAGCAAAGAGGTTATATTCATAATACATGTGTATATGTCATATTACGCTAATCAGGTTGAAGATGCAAAGCTTGTTGTGGCCAAACGTGATGAATAAAACAATATGAATATTACTTTACTCATGAATAGCTCACATGAATACATAAAGAAAACCTTTTCAGAAAAGCACAGGTAGCAAAATGCACTTCAATGTGTTTTAAGTTTAAAAAAACTAATTTAAAATAATGTCAGCATCTTTTCATGGTAGAATATAAGGATCAGCATCTTTAAATTATTTAGGAGGTCCTCTGAGAGTCGGTTGTGCTTATAACGTCAGATTTACTCAAAGACATGGAAAGAGCAAAAGCAAAGTGTTGAATAAGGACTTCCTGTGCAATCTTCACAGTCATATTTTTACAGTGCATAAGTGCAACAGGCTGTGAAATTCACATATTTTTGTTAAGGGGGTAAAGAAGCTTATACATTCAGCTTTGTTTTGGCAAGCAACTGCTTCTCACGCCACTTAAAATGTGAAAACATCTACATTATAACTACAGGCGTGTGTAAGTGTGTGTAACTTACCAGGATCACAAAAAGCAACGCTGCCTTTGATGTTTTGGATATATTACATACAGATTATTTTCTCCCTATTTTTGGCAATTGTGAGCAACTGGTCAATATGCTGTTATCCATTTCTTTTCTTAACATCTGAATTCCTGTCCAGAGGAGCTACTATTTATTAAAATGCATACACAGGGTTTTTTTTTTTTAAACGGAACTTCTCCAAAATGATCCTCAAAAACAGATTGAAAAACTCTTCAATTTAATTTCTGCGGGAAACGTACTTTGAAGTTAATATACAGAATTTTTTGTTAACTTTTTTTCCTGATGAGGTTTTGAACACTTCCTCATGGGAAAAAGAAAGTGTAATTTCTTTTAAGAATGTTCTGAGGAAAACCTCTGCAAACTAGACACTATCCAATCAAAAGGCTGCAAGGAACATTTGAGGAAAAAATTAAAAAAAACTTTTTCAAAGCTCTATAAAACCATGGGAATATTTCAGGAAAAGAAAAAGTCTTGTAAAAACTCTCCCAAATGGGTTTGTTTGCACATTTCTTTCAGGTTGATTTTGAGTGGGTCCTATAGAGCTTACACTCTATAGGAGATAGAGAGTATCCTACTTACCACAACAGCTTACACACTACAGAAGAGCTTTGATCAAAAGAGCTTTCACTCTACAGGAGATATGCAAATTGTCTCATCAGAGAGGAAGAGAACTCTAGTGCCACCAATAGGAAGTAAGAATCCTAGAAGTAAGTGTCGACCCTTTAACGAGCTGCAGTGGCTCACCTCTGCCCTGCTTATCTCTGGCCGTTGCATTAAAGCAGCAGAGATAACAGGTTTAAAAAACAGGATGGTATTTAGATATGGGAACAGAACGGAGCTTGCTGCATAGATAGGGGCACAGAACGGAGCTAGCTGCATATATATGGAAGCAGAACCAAGCTTACTGCCTGCATAGATACTGTAACAGACGCAAGCTGACTACATAGACAGAGAACGGAACCAAGGTTACTACGTAGATAAGACAGCAGAAAAGAACTTACTGCAGAGATAAAGGAGCAGAACTGAGCTTACAGCATACATATGGTACCAGAATCTAGATTAGTACATTGATACAGTACCAAAACCAAGCTTACTGCTTATATCTGGTACCATAACTGAGCTTCCTTACACATACATAAAACTTAAGACACAAGAAAAAGTAAACACACAGTACAGCAGGGATGTTGTTAGGGTCCTAAAAGATCATATAAGGGGGTCATATGGGGAGAC
The DNA here is from genome assembly GCF_039654945.1 of Dendrobates tinctorius. Classification (NCBI taxonomy): domain Eukaryota; kingdom Metazoa; phylum Chordata; class Amphibia; order Anura; family Dendrobatidae; genus Dendrobates; species Dendrobates tinctorius. The sequence continues at coordinate 18,100,213 of NW_027361802.1, read as the reverse complement.
ATGCACTTGGGCCCCAAAGTGCATGTCTCCCCATATGACCCCCTTATAGCCATTTAGAATAGCATCTTTACACATATAATTACCGCATGACACTGTTGCTAATCAAAAACACACATGCAAAGATTAATAACTATATACCGTATTTTTCGGACCATAAGACGCACTTTTTTCCCCCAAAATTTTGGGGGAAAGTGGGGGGTGCGTCTTATGGTCGCAATGCACGGTACCTGGTGCGCTGGTGGTGGCGGGCGAGGCTCTGCGGTGCGGTGGTGGCAGCGGGCGGCGCACTGCGGTGCGGTGGTGGCAGCGGGCTGTGCTCCGGTGCAGGGGCGGCGGCTCTGCCGGCGTTTCTTCGCAGCCCGGAGGCCCCTGCACACCCCTTGCTGGGCGCCGCCATGTTGCGGTGGCCTCCGGGAGCATGGACGCCGGCAAGATGGCCACCGGTCCGGGGACGGCGCATGCGCAGTTTCAGATCTCGTGCCGAGATCTCGGGGGACGAGATCTCGTTGCCGAGATTTGAATCTCGCCCCCCGAGATCTCGGCACGAGATCTGAAGCTGCGCATGCGCCGTCCCCGGACCGGCGGCCATCTTGCCGGCGTCCATGCTCCCGGAGGCCACCACAACATGGCGGCGCCCAGCAAGGGGTGTGTGGGGGCCTCCGGGCTGCGAAGAAACACCGGCGGAGCCGCTGCCCCTGCACCGGAGCACAGCCCGCTGCCACCACCGCGCCGCCCGCTGCCACCACCGCAGAGCCCACCTGTCCCTGCCACAGCTGCCCCTGCCTCAGCTGTCCCTGCCACAGCTGCCCCTGCCTCAGCTGCCCCTGCCACAGCTGCCCCTGCCCACCTGCCTCTGCCACAGCTGCCCCTGCCCCAGCACAGCTGCCCCTGCCCACCTGCCCCTGCCACAGCTGCCCCTGCCCACCTGCGCCAGCACAGCTGCCCCTGCCACAGCTGCCCCTGCCCCAGCACATCTGCCCCTGCCACAGCTGCCCCTGCCCCAGCACAGCTGCCCCTGCCCACCTTCCCCAGCACAGCTGCCCCTGCCACAGCTGCCCCTGCCACAGCTGCCCCTGCACAGCCCACCCGCCCCAGCCCCAGTGCAGCTGCCCCAGCACAGAGCCGCCGCCACCGCACGAGCCTGGACCACTGAATGACCCCTGTGACTACTTCTCCACCTGTGCCGGATCCCTTCCCAGGTAAGCTGAATTCGGACTGTAAGACGGACCCCCATTTGACACATTATTATTTTTTTCCCTATTTTCCTTCTGAAAATAGGGGTGCGTCTTATGGTCCGGTGCGTCTTATAGTCCGAAAAATACGGTAATTACTACTATAAAGACCAATACAATACAGCTGCGCAATGTCCACTACCATCACCACTACACAGCGAATGCAATAATGCAATATCTTTAACCATTACCTCTACATAAAACACTATAGACCAATGATACCACCATGCACCTTGTACTCCATAATGACTGAAACACATTAAGCTGTTACTAAATAAAAAAAAGAAAAAACGCTACTAAAAATATTACCACCTTACAGTTACCATACATTGTAAGATAAAAATCCCGCAGAACATACACGTAATTACAGCAGTTATATATTGTAACTTACAGATGACATTCTTTCTGATTCGGGTTGTTCACTTTTCCCATCTTTTTCATCTGGTCCAGACCTCCATTACCACTTCTCCAGCCACAACTTGTCTGCACAGATTACAACAAAAACAAATTTGACTTCTCACATTTCTAGCAACATCTGCATCTATTCTCAACCTATAAAAACTCCCCACTCTGTGTGCACTTGCGTTGTGGAACACTGACCCCAATATTTAAAAAATGGTGTCATTACTAGATTTACTCCCTCCCCAAATATTAAAGTGTCCCATAGAAAGTATTAATACCCCCACTGTGCAAAGGCCTGCATGCTCCTTTGAAATATATAATATCTCAAGTGCCCCCTTCCAGCAAAAAATACCCTTGAGTGTCCACTTAAAGTTAACAGTATTCCCCCCATAAAAAATAATGGAACTTGAGTGACCCTATCAAAACTAATAATGTCCCCATTTATAACAAATAATTTCCTAAGTGCCCACACTGTTCTGTATATACAGAATGATGGTCCTACAGCCCCCAATACACAATATGATGGTCCCCAAAGCCCTTTATTATACTTTGAAGACCCCAGAGCTCCTTATATATAGTAAAATGGTTGCATAGCTCTTATATACAATATTATATCCCCACTGCCCCTTATATATAGTATGATGGTCCCCACTGCCCCTATATATACTATTATGGTACTCACTGCCACATATTTATATAGTGTGAAGGTCCCCACATATATAGTATTATGGCACCACTGCCTCATATATATAGTATGAAGGTCCCCACTACTCCCCACAGATTTAGTGTGATGGTCCGAACTGCACCATATATATTTTATATAGTATGATGGCTCCAGTTCTGCCCATATATATAGTAAGATGGGCCCAGTTCCACCATATATATAGTAAGATGGCACCAGTTCCCTCACATATAGTAGGATGGCCCCAGTTCCCCCATATATATAGTACAATGGACCCAGTTACCCCCATACATATTGCATGATGGCCCACGTTCCTCCATATAAATTATAGTAGTATGGCCCCTGTTCCCCCTTATATACATAGTATGATGGCCCCAGCTCCCCCAAATACAGTGTATGGGGGAACTGGGGCCGTCATACTGTATACAGTATATGTAGAGAACTGGGGCCATCATACTATATATGGGGAAACTAGGGCCATCCTACTATATATATGGGTGAACTGGGGCCATCCTACTATATATATGGTGGGTACTGGGGCCATCCTACTATATAGAGGGGCTGGGGCCATCATACTATATATGGGGGACCTGGGGCCATCCTACTATAAATAATGGGGAAATGGAACCATCATACTATATATATGGGGAATCTGGGGCCATTATACTATATAAAAAGGGAAACTGAGGCCATCCTACTATATAAATGGGGAACTGAGGCCATTGTACTATATATTGGGGGTACTGGGCCATCAAGTTATATAAAAGGGGGGTGCCAGTTCCCACCATATATATAGTATGATGGCTCCAGCTCCCCCACATATATGATATGTGTGACACAGTTCCCTCATATATAGTATGATGGCCTTTGTTTCCCTATATATATAGTAGGATGGCCCCAGTTCCCCCTTATATGTAGCACGATGGCCCCAGTTCCCCAATATATAGTACAATGCCCTAGTTCCCCCATATATAGTAGGATGGCCTCAATTCCCCCATATATATAGTATAATGGCCCCAGATTCCCCCATATATAGTATGATGGTCCCAGTTCCACGATATATATAGTAGGATGGCCCCAGTTTCCCCATATATAGTATGATGGTCTCAGCCCCCCTACATAGTAGGATGGCCTCAGTACCCACCATATATATAGTATGATGGCTCCAGTTCCCCCATATATATGGTATGTTGGCCCCAGTTCCCCCATATGTAGCATGATAGCCCCCGTTCCCCCATACATATATAGTAGGATGGCCCTAGTGTCCCCAAGTATGGTATGATGGCCCCAGTGCTCTACATATATACTGTGTGACTGCCCCAGTTACCCCATATATATATATATATATATATATATATATATATATATATATACTAGCTGAAGAGCCTGGCGCTGCCCGGGCATAGCAACTAACTGTGGTTAGTTATAGCAAATTATAATTATCCTCCATCCCATAGTCCCGTGGCCATATGCCCATCATACATATCCATGATCCCATAGGCCCATGCCCATATACCCATCATACATATCCTCCATCCCATAGTCAAGAGCCCATATACCCATTACACATCCTCCATCCCATAGTCCCATGCCCATATACCCATCATACATATTCGCCATCCCATAGTCGAGTGCCCATATACCCATCACACATCCTTCATCTCATAGTCCTATGCCCATATACCCATCATACATATCCTCCATCACATAGCCCTGTGCCTATATACCCGTCATACATATCCTTCATCCCATAGTCCAGTGCCCATATACCCATCACACATCCTCCATCCCATAGTCCCGTGCCCATATACCCGTCATACATATCCTCCATCCCATAGTCCAGTGCCCATATACCCATCACACATCCTCCATCCCATAGTCAACCATTATGACATCATAATTAGTGGCGGGGCTTGCAACCTATGATGACATCAGCGTCGCCATGGCAACCATTATGACATCATAATGAGTGGTGGGGCTTGATACACACACACTTTTTCCCATTATGTAGATAGGGGCAAAATTGTTTGGTGAATTGGAACGCGCGGGGTTATCATTTCACCTCACAACATAGCTTAGGACGCTCTCGGGTCCATACGTGTGACTGTGCCAAATTTTGTGGCTGTAGCTGCGACGGTACAGATGCCAATTTCGGACATACACACACACATACACACACTTGAGCTTTATATATTAGATAGTAGGATGGCCCCAGTTCCCACCTTATATATAGCATGATGGCCCCAGTTCCTCCAATATATAGTACAATTGCCCCAGTTTCCCCATATATAGCCCCAGTTGTCTACATATATACAGTACTAGCTGAAGAGCCCGGCACTGCCCGGGCATAGTAACTAACTGTGGTTAGTTATAACAAATTATAATTATCCTCCATCCCATAGTCCCGTGCCCATATACCCATCATACATATCCACCATCCCATAGGCCAGTGCCCATATACCCATCATACATATCCTCCATCCCATAGGCCTGTGCCCATATACCCATCACATTCTCCATCCCATAGTCCCATGACCTTATACCCATCATACATATTCGCCATCCCATAGTCGAGTGCCCATATACCCATCACACATCCTCCATCCCATAGTCCCATGCCCATATACCCATCACATTCTCCATCCCATAGTCCCATGCCCATATACCCATCATACATATTTGCCATCCCATAGTCGAGTGCCCATTCACCCATCACACATCCTTCATCTCATAGTCCCATGCCCATATACCCATCATACATATCCTCCATCCCATAGTCCCATGCCCATATACCCATCATACATATCCGCCATCCCATAGTCCCGTGCCCATATACCCGCCATACATATCCTCCATCCCATACCCCAGTGCCCATATACCCATCATACATCCTCCATCCCATAGTCCCGTGTCCATATACCCGTCATACATATCCTCCATCCCATAGTCCAGTGCCCATATACCCATCACACATCCTCCATCCCATAGTCAACCATTATGACATCATAATGAGCGGCCGGGCTTGCAACCTATGATGACATCAGCGTCGCCATGGCAACCATTATGACATCATAATGAGGGGCGGGGCTTGATACGCACACAGTTTCCCCATTATGTAGATAGGGGCATTATGACATCATAATGAGGGATAGGGCTTGATACACACACACTTTTTCCCCATTATGTAGATAGGGGCAAAATTGTTTGGTGAATTGGAACACGCAGGGTTAAAATTTCGCCTCACAGCATAGCCTAGGACACTCTCGGGGTCCAGACGTGTGACTGTGCCAAATTTTGTGGCTGTAGCTGCGATGGTGCGGATGCCAATCCCGGACATACACACACACATACATACATACACACATACATACATACATACATACACACCCACATTGAGCTTTATATATTAGATGATGGTCCTAGTTCCCCGATATATCTAGTAGTATGGTCCCAATTCCCCACATATATACTTGGATGGCCCTATTTCCCCCATACAGTGGGTATGGAAACTATTCAGACCCCTTTAAATTTTTAGCTCTTTGTTTTTTTGCAGCCATTTGGTAAACTCAAAAAAGTTTCTTTTTTTTCATTAATGTACACTCTGCACCCAAGCTTGACCGAAAAAGAAGTAATGTAGAAGTTTTTGCAAATTTATTAAAAAAGAAAAACTGAAATATCATATGGTCATAAGTATTCAGACCCTTTGCTCAGTATCGAGTAGTAGCACCCTTTTAAGCAAGAACGGTCATGAGACTTCTTGGCAATGATGTGACAAGTTTTTTTACACCTGGATTTGGGGATCCGCTGCCATTCTTCCTTGCAGATACTCTCCAGTTCCATCAGGTTGGATGGTGTACGTTGGTCGACAGCCATTTTCAGGTCACTCCAGAGATGCTCAGTTGGGTTTAGGTCAGGACTCTTGCTGAGCCAGTCAAGAATTGTCACAGAGTTGTTCTGAAGCCACTCTTTTGTTATTTTAGCTGTGTGCTTAGAGTCCTTGTCTTGTTGGAAGGTGAACCTTGGCCAAGTCTGAGGTCCAGAGCACTCTGAAAGAGGTTTACATCCAGGATATCTCTGTACTTGGCCGTACTCATGTCTCCTTCAAATGCAACCAGTCGTCCTGTCCCTGCAGCTCAAAAACACCCTCATTGCATGACGCTGCCATCACCATGTTTCACTCTTGGAATTGTATTGGGCAGGTGATTAGCAGGGCCTGGTTTCTCCACACATACTGTTAGAATTATCACCAAAAAGTTCTATCTTCATCTCATCAGAATAGAGAATCTCATTTCTCATAGTCTGGGAGTCCTTCATGTGTTTATAACAAACTCTATGCGGGTTTTCATATGTCTTGCACTGAGGAGAGGCTTCTGTCGGGGCACTCTGCCATAATGGCCTGACTGGCGAGGGGCTGCAGTGATAATTGACTTTGTGGAACCAATCTCCCTACTGCATCTCTGGAGCTCAGCCACAGTGATATCAGGGTTCTTCTTTACCGCTTTCACCAAGGCTCTTCTCCCACTATTGCTCAGTTTGGCTGTTCAGCCAGGTCTAGGAAGACTTCTGTTGGTGCCAAACTTCTTCCATTTAAGGATTATGGAGGGCACTGTGCTCTTAGGAACCTTGAGTACTGCAGAAATTCTGTTGTAACATTGGCCAGATGTGTGCCTTTCCTCAATTCTGTCTCTGAGCTCCTTGGCCAGTTCCTTTGACCTTATGATTCTCATTTGGTCTGACATGCAATGTGAGCTGTGATATCTTACACAGACAGGTGTGTGCCTTTACAATTCAAGTCCTATCAGTTTAATTAAACACAACTAGACTCCAATGAAGGCGTAGAATCATCTCAAGGAGGATCACAAGGAAATGGACAGCATGTGACTTAAATATGAGTGTTTGAGCAAAGGGTCTGAATACTTATGGTGATGTGATATTTCAGTTTTTCTTTTTTAATAAATTTGCAAACATTTCTACATTTCTGTCTTTTTTCAGTCAAGATGGGGTGCAGAGTGTACATTAATGAGAAAAAAATGAACATTTTTGAATTTACCAAATGAATGCAATGAAACAAAGAGTGAAAAATTTAAAGGGGTCTGATTACTTTCCATACTCACTGTATATATATATAATATGATTGCTCCAGCCCCCATATACATTTAGTAGGATGGCCCCGGTTCCCACATATATATACAGTGGTATGATGGCCCTAGTTTTCCCCATAAATATAGTAGGATGGCCCGACAGCCCGTTCATATTAAAAATAATAAAGTTTATACTCACCTCATCCTGATTCCCAGTATTGCAGCCTCCATCTTCTATTTTGGCCTGCAGAGCGGCACGACACATTGATGTCATCACGCCGCCTGCCTTAGCATGCTGAGCTCTCATGTGCCATGGTCTGCAGCTTATGAGACAGACTGTGATGCCCGCGGCTGTGTCTGCTGCCGACCGCATCACAGTACAGTACAGCAGACACAGGCATGCACTTTTTGCTGTTTGCGGCCATCAGGTGGCCGGCCCTGCAGAACTGCTGGGGGAATAGCCTGGGTGGCATTTGCCTTCCTGCCCCCTGGCCCAGCCCATCCCTGTGCTGTGAAGATCCAGCTATTGACTACCACTGTGCAATGTATGATACTCTGTTTGATGTCATAACTGCAGGTAAAGATAAAAAGATCTCTTGAAATTAGAATTCGCCGGTTCATTCAATTTTTTCCCTCAAATTTGATTTGTGGCAACTAAACCTGGACAAATCTTATATTTAAAAAGCCTCAAGTTGCCTTGAAAATATATGTACTATTGGGGTCAAGTAAAAATGTTTTGAACGCTGTAATGTAAACATACAGTTTTTAAAGTTAGCATGTCACCAGGATTTTGATCAATAAACTACAGACAGTATCAGGTTGATGCTGTTATACTGATTAAAATGATACCTTGGTTGATGTAATCTGTCTTGTGGTTGTTGTTTAATATGTATTTTTAGTTTTCAGTTAATGAGATTCTAATGCTTCGGGTGGCCTTATGGCTTTATGCGGAGCTCTGCTTACTTATTCATCTGTGACGGATTCTGACAGGTCACTGACCCTTCAGTAAGCTGCCTCCTATTTTACAAAATGCATATCATATTGTGAGGTTAGAAAAAAAATTAGTGACCAGTCAGAAGCCCTTACAGGTGCAGAGCAACGCAACACATAAAGACCCGCCCACAGGACTGTCCCAAAGCACCAGAATCTCATTTAGTGCAAATTACAACAAATTCAACTCAAGCTCAATCATCCATGGATCAATCTGCTCAGCTCTTATTCAGAAAACACCAATATAGAAAATGCCCCCAAAACAAAAATGGCCAGCAGTCAAAAACAGAAAAAAAGCTTGGGAAATGACCAAAAAATGTTAAAAAAACAGATGGTGCATTTTTACAAAATGCCAGCAAAAAGAAGAGATTCCTGATGCATCGCCTAGTTGAAAAATGAATGATTTTAGCAGCCTAAAAAAGACTTTGGGCTTGATTACTCAGAACTTTGACACCAGAATTAAAAGCGTAAAAGCTATGAAAAGTCATAAAATTTAGGCAAAACTCAGACTTGTGCAAAATTTATGACTTTTGGCGCTATCATGCCAGTTTCCTCCCTCTCTGACAAAACAGGTGAAGCTGAGGAAGGACAGAGCACGGCTGGGCTGGGAAGACAAACCTTATCAAGTTCATGACGATCTGTGGTGTTCCCTACTCCAGAAATCTCACTCCAGCATCTGACTGGCACACTGAGGCACACACACTTGTCAGACACTCCAGATTCAAGAATAGGCATTCACCTCTTCATGAATCATAAAGATCTGACTCTAGCATGCCCTGGCATTGTTCACTGCTGCTCTTGAAGAATCGGGCCCTCTGTGAGCACATAACCAAAAGGAGGGCTTACTAAGGCCCCCTTCACATGTACCTGTTTCCGGTACGCGTGGCATACGTTTTTTTCACGGATACTACACGTGCCTATTGTAACGTATGTTGATCTTGACATATCCATGTTATCACATAGACCTTGTGTCCGTGTGAACCACAACACGAAGACAATTTTTTCTGACAGCATGGATGACAGAGGCCAATACAAGTTTAAGGGTCTGTGAAAAATATATACAGCACACAGATGGCATCCATGTGCCATCTATGTGCCATCCGTGTGCTCTATGTGTTTAACATTTCAAAGTATAGGGGAAGATTTGTAATTTCATTCTTTTTTTTATCCATACCAGAAAAACACAGATGGCATATTGATGGAAAACACTAATGATACTTGTAATGTTTTTTCACCTACATGTTTTATATGGACATGTGAAAGGGGCCTAGAGCACTTTCTGCTTGAAAACAAGTGGTTTTTGAAGCCTTCCAGCCAAAGGCTACATTCATAAATCCGTGTGTAACTATCCAATTTGCTTTTTTTTAATCTTATCCATTTTTTTTCACTGAAGGAGGTAGACTGTCTGAACTTTTTTTATTCTTTGACTCTAAGCAGTGTATCAGTTAAGAATAGATAGAACTTTCATGGATCTCCGAAGTACAAAATATTTCTTCAATGTATTATCCCCAGAGACTTTAATGGCTGAGTACTGAGCTGCAAAACATGAAAATAGGACATGCTGTTAGTCTCAGAAATACATCACTTTTTAAGTGTGTGTCTCAATGAAATTCTATGGGTTAGTATGATGTCCATGAAAAAAATAGACAGCAGTAGGAGGTGTCATACAAATATGTAAATGCAGCTCTAGTTTATGTACAGAAGGAATGTTTTGAGATGTTCAAAAATGATGAGCTTTCCAGTGGAATCCATTTCAGAAAATAATCCTTGTTTTGGGAGATTTTGAAGGAGTTTTTCAAGCATTTTCAAACAAGTTAGCGCTTTTTCGGGTGCCCTCTCACCTTTTAGGATATGTTCACATAAGAAATCTTTTTTAAACAGGTGAAAATGATATGGCTATCAAGTGGAAGCTGCTGCAGGAAACATTGGTGTTTTTTCTCCGAATTACCTTTTTTTTGTGTTTTTGATAATTTCTAGAGATGAGTCGATTGCTTATTGGAGGATAGACTTCAAGTCAAATTTCCTGAAATTCGCAGGTCAATGCTCAGATCAGATCAAGCAAAAAAAAACCAAACAAAACATTTACTTTAATGAGCCCTGGCTTCGAAAGCTGTGAAGTGACTAAAAGAGGTGACGTGACTATTCTTGTTCCTCTTGGAACAAAAAACATTCAGAAAAGACTCTTCAAGGAAAACACCACCAAAGTTATCATGAAGTGTCTTCTGCTTCAAAAACAATGTGGATACACCGGCATCTGAACGAAGCGGTGTGCACATAGTCTGAGGGAATGTCACACAACAACTCATTCTGCCTGGAATCCACCAGAAAAAAACACTTAAAACATCAAAAGAATGAACATATGCACAGCATTGTAAGAATGACTTGCAGTCACACGTTCCATCCTTTTTCTCTTTATGTAACTGCTTTAGCCTTCAAATGTGATGAACCAATGACTGGTCCATTCTTCTGAAGGCACACAATTTTAAAGATAGAATTTTTTAAAAAAGCCACTCGCAGAAAAGCCTTCTGCTAAAGATGACCAAAGAGATGTAACAAAAGATGTTTCAGGTAAAACTCAAAATACGCTGAGTATCCCTGAAATGTTTTGTGCTTTAAAAATGATGAGTGTATGCCAGAATCTAAAAGACACTGTATACACCTACCATCACAGTGTCTTCACAATGAATTTATTCCAGGATTTTTGGTCCAGGAGCTGAATGGAAACTCTCCAATTCTTCCTCAAAAACTCAAAACTCCTCCAAAACTTGGTGTTTCCACTCATTTTTCAAAACGTCAAAAAAATTCTTCAATCAAAGCATGTGATTGTTGAACTCTTTACGATTTTTGGAAAGTTTCTACTCTAAAAATTTTGGGGAAAAAATTATTGTGAACACACCCTTATAGAATGTTGGTTTATTACAAAAACATGGCAAAAGTACTATCATTTTACAGTAAAAAAAGCATAATTTCAAAGATTTGTATTGGTAACCCTCTCCCAACATATGGTGAATCAGTACATGATATGTTCCAGTGACTTGCTAGCAAATGACATACCGGTACGTCATGGCACAAGAATTGTGCCCTCACGATTGTTGCTGGGAGCTCGGCTAGGAGAATGGTCTAAAAAGCATTTTGACAGTGTAACACTGACTTGTCTAATGCATTGCATTAACACATATAGTCCCATAAAAAGACTGCTTAAAACAGTAAAAAACAGTTTTAAAAAATGTAAAAATATTTCAAAAGAAAATCACAAAATACAGAACAAAAAATTTAAAAAGTGTTCTATCAATAAAAGTGTTATTAAAAAAACTTGTAAGAAAACTATGCTTTTTGTTCCCTAAAAATGGAATTAAATGCAATCAAATAGTTGAATGTAAATAAAAATGGTATAGCTGAAAACATCATCCTGTCCTGCAAAAATCAAGCTACCACTCAAGCTCCATCAGGGAAAAATAAAAAAGCTAAAGCTCTAAGAATAAAATTACTTTTATTGTGTTAAAGCAGCAAAACATATAAAATGAAATAAATATGGTATTGCTGTAATCGTACAGAAATAAAAATTAAATAAATTCAATCCTGAACTGCTGTTGATTATTGGTCCAGAGAGTATTCCCCCAAAAGTCTTGGGGATCAGCAAGATATTTTCTGTCAAAATGGAGACTAGTCTGTATGTTCATAGAATAATAGAATTATAAAATGGTATAGTTGGAAGGGACCTCCTGGGCCATCTGGTCCAACCCCCTGCTCAAAGCAGGATTCACTAAATCATCCCAGACAGATGTCTGTCCAGCCTCTGTTTGAAGACTTCTATTGAAGGAGAACTCACCACCTCTCATGGCAGCTTGTTCCATTCATTGATCACCCTGTTAAAAAGTTTTTTCTAATGTCTAATCTGTGTCTCCTCCCATTCAGTTTCATCCCATTACTTCTAGTCTTTCCTTGTGCAAATGAGAATAAAGATTATCCTTCTACAATGTGACAACCCTTGAGATATTTGCAGACAGCTATTAAGTCTCCTCTCAATCTTCTCTTTTGCAAGCTATACATTCCCAAATCCTGCAACTGTTTCTCATTGGACATAGTTTGCAGACTGGTCACCATTCTTGTCGCTCTTCTCTGAATTTGTTCCAGTTTTTTTATGTCTTTTATAAAATGTGGTGCCCAAAACTGGACACAGTATTCCAGATGAGGTCTGACCAAAGAGAAGTAGAGGGCAATAATGACTTCACGTGATCTAGACTGTATGCTTCTGTTAATACATCCTAGAATTCTATTTGCCTTTTTTGCTGCTGTATCAAACTGTTAACTCATATTCAGTCTATGATCTATTGGTATACCCAAGTCTTTTTCACATGTGCTGTTGCTTAGCCCTTTTCCTCCCATTCTGTATTTGCTATTTTAATTTTTACTAGTTGAAGAGCCCGGCGCTGCCGGGGCATAGTAACTAACTGTGGTTAGTTATAACAAATTATAATTATCCTCCATCCCATAGTCCCGTGCCCATATACCCATCATACATATCCACGATCCCATAGGCCCATGCCTATATACCCATCATACATATCCTCCATCCCATAGTCGAGTGCCCATATACCCATCATACATACTCTTCATCCCATAGTCCCATGCCCATATACCCATCATACATATTCGCCATCCCATAGTCGAGTGCCCATATACCCATCACACATCCTTCATCTCATAGTCCAATGCCCATATACCCATCATACATATCCTCCATCCCATAGTCCCGTGCCCATATACCCATCACACATCCTCCTTCCCATAGTCCCATGCCCATATACCCGTCATACATATCCACCATCCAATAGGCCCGTGCCCATATACCCGTCATAAATATCATCCATCCCACAGTCCAGTGCCCATATACCCATCACTCATCCTCCATTACATAATCAACCATTATGACATCATAATGAGCGGCGGGGCTTGCATCCTATGATTACAATAGTGTCGCCATGGCAACCATTGTGACATCATAATGAGGGGCGGGGCGTGATACGCACACACTGTTTCCCCATTATGTAGATAGGGGCATTATGACATCATAATGAGGGGTGGGGCTTGACGCACACACACTTTTTTCCCAGTATGTAGATAGGGGCAAAATTGTTTGGTGAATTGGAACGCACGGGGTTAAAATTTCGCCTCACAACATAGCTTAGGATGCTCTCGGGGTCCAGACGTGTGACTGTGCCAAATTTTGTTTCTGTAGCTGCGACGGTGCGGATGCCTATCCCAGACATACACACACACACACATACACACATACACACATACATACACACTTTGAGCTTTATATATTAGATTGCCCAGATGTAGTACTTTGCATTTTCCCTGGTAAAAACCATTCTGTTAGCTGCTGCCCACTGCTCCAGTTTATTTATATCTTTTTGAATCCTCTCTATTCTCTAGTATTAGATATCCCTCCTAGCTTTGTGTCATCAGCAAATTTAATCAGTTTACCCTCAATTCCTTCATCTAAATCATTGATAAAGATGTTGAACAATACAGGGCCCAGGACAGAGCCCTGTGGTACCTCACTTGAGATATTCTTCCAACTGAATGTGCAGCTATTTACGACCACTTTTTGGGTCCGATCACTAAGCCAGTTATGAATCCACCTAACAGTTGCCTTGTCCATTCCATACTTAGTCATTTTTTTTAATAAGGATTGTGTGAGATACTTTGTTAAATGCTTTGCTGAAGTCAAGATATACTTTATCTACAGCATTTCCCTTATCCACCCAATGAGTGATTCTGTCATAGAAGGAAATTAAGTTAGTCTGACATGGCTTATTAGTTCTTATCCAGGTACTTGCATACTTGTTGTTTAATAATTTGCTCAAAGATCTTTCCTGGTATAGAAGTCAGACTCACCGGCCTATAGTTCCCTGGGTCCACCTTCTTGCCCTTTTTGAAGATAGGAACAACATTTGCTCTTCTCCTGTCTTCTGGGACTTCTCCTGTTCTCCAGGACTTTACAAAAATTATGGAGAGTGGTTAAAAAATTTCTTCTACTATCTCCTTAAGTACTCTGGGGTGTAGTTCATCTGAACCTGGAGACTTGAATTCATTTAGGTTAGCTGTTTCCTCACTATCTTTCTGTTTATAGATATCCAGAATTCTTCTATTCCCTTAATAGGACAGTGAAGATCAGTTGATGTTACATTTCCTTTCTGAGAGAAAACAGATGCAAAATAGAAATTTAAAAGTTCGGCCTTCTGAACATTCTGTCCTACCATTTCATCATTATCATCCTGTATAAATCCTATAGCATCTTTGACTTATCTTTTACTTTAGACATATCCCCAAAATCCTTTTTTATTGCTTTTGATGTCTCTTGCAAGCCTTAATCCTTAATTCATTGTCAGCTTTAGTAATCTGATTTGTGCCCTTCAGGTTCTGCAGACAGCATTATATTCTTCTTTAGATATGCCTCTCTCTTTCCATTTGATAAACATTTCTTTCTTCCTTTTTAGCATGCGTTTAAGTTCTGTGTTCATCTATCCTGGTTTCCTTAAATGCTTCCTATTCCTCCCTCTTTTTGGAATTGTTAATGATTGTGCTTTGAGAATCTCATTTTTAAAGATTTCCCATCCTTCCTGGACTTTTTTATCCTTAACCCCTTTCCTACAATGGATGTACTATTCCGTCCATGTGACCTGGGACCTAAGTCCTAAGGATGGAATAGTACGTCTAGTGCGATCAGCGGCGCTCACGTGGTGAGCGCCGCTGATCACGGCCAGGTGTCAGCTGTGATTATCACAGCTGACATCCGGCACAATGTGTCAGGTGCAGTCACGAACCGCCCCCGACATGTTAACCCCTTGCTCACTGTGATAAAACACGATCACGGTGTACAGGGGGTTAAAGGGAAGCATCAGCAGGGAGGGGGCACCCTCCGTGCTTCCCTGAGCCCCCCACAGCAGCGCAATGTGCAGCGCTGCTGCGGGGGTATTTCCCTACAGGTCCCCGGATCCAAGATTGGGACGGGGACCTTCGAGGGCCTGTAGGGAGCTGACTTCCTCAGTACCTGCAAAGCGCAGGCATGAGGAAGTCTGCGTCTATGCCTGTGACAGATCGCTGATCTGTCACAGTGATCTGTGATGTGACAGATCAGCAATCTGTCAAAGGACAGTGATGTCCCCCTGGGACAACCTAATAAAGTTAAAAAAAAGTGTAAAAATAATTTTTTAAAAATCGCTAAATAAATAAATAAAAAGAAAAAATATTCCCTAATAAATTCATTTTTGGAAATAAAAAAAACAAACAATAAAAGTACACATATTTGGTATCGCCGTGTCCGTAACGACCGCCCTATAAAACTGTCCCATTAGTTAACCCCTTTAGCAAACCCCTTAAAAAATAAAAATAAAAAACGAAGCAAAAAATAATGATTTATTATCATACTGCTGAACAAAAAGTGCAACAACGCACGATCAAAAGGACACATATAAATATCCATGGTACTGCTGAAAACGTCATCTTGTCCCGCAAAAAACGAGCCACAACACAGCATCATCAGCGAAAAAATAAAAAAGTTATAGCTCGCAGAATAAAGTGATGCAAAAATAATTATTTTTAATATAAAATTCTTTTCATTGCATAAAAGCGATAAAACACAAAAAGCGACCTAAATGAGGTATCGCTGTAACCATACTGACCCGAAGAATAAAACCGCTTTATCAATTTTACCGCACACAGAACGGTGTAAACGCACCCCCCAAAAGAAATTCATGAAATGCTGGTTTTTGTTCATTCTGCGTCACAAAAATAGGAATAAAAAGCGATCAAAAAATGTCACGTGCCCGAAAATGGTACCAATAAAAGCGTCAACTCGTCCTGCAAAAAATAAGACCTCACATGACTCGGTGGGTCAAAATATGGAAAAATTATAGCTCTCAATATGTGGTGATGCAAAAACTATTTTTTACAATAAAAAGCGTCTTTTAGCGTGTGACAGCTGCCAAATATAAAAACCGCCATAAATAGTAAATCAAACCCCCCCTTTATCACCCCCTTAGTTAGGGAAAAATGATAAAGTTAAAAAAATGTATTTATTTCCAATTTCCCATTAGGGTTAGGGCTAGGGCAAGGTTAGGGCTAGGGTTAGGGCTAGGGTTAGGGCTGAGATTAGGGTTAGGGGTGTGTTGGGGTTAGGGTTGGAGTTAGAATTGGGGGTTTTACACTGTTTGGGCACATCAGGTGCTCTCCAAACGCAACATGGCATCTGATCTTGGGGGCAAAAATATCATTTTTGTGGAAAAAAATTTGATTTTTTTATTTTCATGCCCAGGCATTATAAACTTCTGTGAAGCACTTGGGGGTTCAAAGTGCTCACCACACATCTAGATAAGTTCCGTGGGGGGTCTAGTTTCCAAAATGGTGTCATTTGTGGGGGGTTTCCGCTGTTTTGGTACATCAGGGGCTTTACAAACGCGACATGGTGTCCGATCTCAATTCCAGCCAAAAATGTCAAATTGCGCTGCTTCCCTTCCGAGCTCTGCCATGCGGCCAAATAGTCGTTTACACCCACATATGAGGTATCAGCGTACTCAGGACAAATTGCACAATAACTTATAGGGTCCTGTTACCCTTGGAAAAATAAGAATTGAGGGTGAAAAGATAATTTTTGTGGAAAAAATATGAGTTTTTAATTGTACGGCTGTACGTTATAAACTTCTGTGAAGCCCTTGGGGGTTCAAAGTTCTCACCACACATCTAGATAAGTTCCTTTGGGGGTCTAATTTCCTAAATGGGGTCACTTGTGGGGGGTTTCCACTGTTTAGGTACATCAGGGGCTCTCCAAACATGACATGGCGTCCGATCTGAATTCTAGCCAATTTTGCATTGAAAAAGTCAAACGGCGCTCCTTCCCTTCTGAGCTCTGCCATGCACCGAAGCAGTGGTTCCCCCCCATATGTCAGGTATCAGCATACTCAGGATAAATTGCACAATAACTTTTGCAGTCCAATTTCTCCTGTTACCCTTGGTAAAATAAAAAAAATTGAACCTGAAGTATTTTTTTTGTGAAAAAAAGTTAAATGTTCATTTTTTTTATATATTCAAAAAATTCCTGTGAAGCACCTGAAGGGTTAATTAACTTCTTGAATGTGGTTTTGAGCACCTTAAGGGGTGCAGTTTTTAGAATGGTGTCACTTTTGGGTATTTTCTATCATATAGACCCCTCAAAGTGGCTTCAAATGTGATGTGGTCCGTAAAAATAAAATGGTGGGGCAAAAATGAGAAATCGCTGGTCAACTTTTAACCCTTATAACTTCCTAACAAAAAAATTTGGTTCCAAAATTGTTATGATGTAAAGTAATTATGTGGGAAATGTTAGTTATTAAGTTTTTTGTGTGCCATATCTCTGTGATTTAAGAGCATAAAAATTCAAAGTTGGTAAATTGCAAAATTTTCAATATTTTCGCTAAATTTCTGTTTTTTTCACAAATAAACACAAGTTATTTGAATGAAATTTTATCACTGACATGAAGTACAATATGTCACGAGAAAAGAGTGTCAGAATCACTGAGATCCATGGAAGCGTTTCAGAGTTTTTACCTCATAAATGGACAGTGGTCAGAATTGTAAAAATTGGCCCGGTCATGAACGTGCAAACCACCCTTGGTAGTGAAGGGGTTAAGGATATCCAGCCTTTGGGCCCTCCAATTCTCTTTCTGAGTCCCTTAAAATCTCCCTTTCTGTAATCTAACCTTGATGTCTGAGTCTTCACAGGTCTTCCTCCTCTAGTTATCCAAAATTCTAAAATACCATGGTCACTACCTCCTAGGGTTCCAGCCACTCTTACCTCCTCAATCATTTCCTCCCTGTTTATAAGGATGTTCTTATTGCTCAGCAGTGGTTTTCATCTTAGACCTCTGCCATGCAGGCCATTTTTGCCCAGTGTCTTTTCTCATGGCTGAGTCAGGAAACTGACCTTAACTGAGGCAAGTAAGGCCTGCAGTTCTTTGGATATTGTTATGGGATCTTTTGTGACCTCTTGGATGAGTTATTGCTGCACTCTTGGGGTAATTTTGGTCGGCTGGACACTACTGGGAAGATTCACTGTTCCGTGTTTTTGTCATGTGAACAATGGCTCTCACTGTTGTTCTCTGGAGTCCCAAAGCTTTACAAATGGAATTATAACCTTTCACAAACTTAAAAGGTTATACTCAGTTTCCGAAAGATATGATAAATCACAGTTAATTTTTGTTTTTGGAGGTAAATTCACTTTTTTCACACATGGCCCTGTACTTTTGTATTTCTTTTTTCCTTAATAACAAAGACATTCATTTAAAAATGGCATTTTGTGTTAACTTGTGCTATCTTTGTCTAATATTGAAATTTGTTTGGTGATCTGAAACATTTAAGTGTGAAAAACATGCAAAAGAATAGGAAATCAGAAAGGGGGCAAATACTTTTTCACACAACCGTATAATACAAAATTTTGTGGAAAATGTTCCAAATAAAAACTTCAACTTAATCCACTCATAACACAAAGACTTTGGAAAAGCAAAGTGGTTTCTCTCTCCCCAAAAGAAATCCAGTGACTTTTGCACTCCCAATTCCAAATTATCTCCCTCTCATTTGAGCTCCACAATGTGCATAAAGAATATTTAGCATCCACATCTTTTTCAGTAATGTGGTGATGAGAGCCCACTTAATTTATAGGGTGCATGTGAGAGGGTTTCATATGAATGATGTAATTTTTGTATGTAAGCTGTTTCCATTAAAAGCTCCCACTCAATCCACAAAAAAAGAGCCCCCGCTCTGGTCCATCATCTGGTAATGATGTCGGTTGATACATGGTAAGCTTTTAATACTAGATACAGGATAGGACCATCCTGACTGGTATACTTTGTCATGGTGGAATGAGTTTTATGCCTTTTTGATTAAAGTAGCGTTAGCTAAATGCGCTGTTATTTGTCCTGTTACTATTTATTTGCTGTAGGGTATATTTTCTTGGATTTTGTCTGAGAAATATCCACAGTGTGAACATGCTCTTACACTTGGCATGTATACCAGCTTATAGTCTGGCCCATTTCTTTGGTTTGCTGGGCACTAGAATGGCAGATTTTCAATTTTCCCTCAGCAACGTCCACTATTGCTACACATGTAGATATATTCCCAGAAATGTGCAATTTCCAAAATGGGGTCAATTGAGGAGAGATTTTGCTTTTCTGGCAATTAGCCCTATGAACCCTTTTGAAAATAAAAAATTTGGGGCCAAAGTAGCATTTTAGTGGAAAAAATATATAATTTTTCATTTACTCATCCCAATGCATCTATCTGAGACACTAGGACACCTTGCACCTTTTAGCCCCATTGCTTATGTAGTTTCTGTCACTTGACCTATGTGGGCTTCCCCCACAACAATAACAACCATGATGCGATCACTTGTATGTGGAGAGCCTGGTGTGGGTGGGGAAACCTTTCTCAGCACTCTCTCACTTCCCAGTATCATTGAATTTTTTTGCATGTTTGCTTTGCACAAAATAAAATAATTTGCAATCTCCACATTCAAGAGTATGTGGGGAATTTACTCAGCTTGTGATTCTTGGATATACACCCTATTCCACGGCACCTCATTGCATTGATAGAGTGCACGCCAATCTTCCTTGGCTGATGTAAAGAAGACATGTGGCATATGATATGCATTAATTAATTGTAGTGGTTTGACCATGTGTTTTAAGATTATAAAAATTCAAAGTTCAAAAATTGTAAATTTTTCAAATTGTTCATCAAATTTCCAATTTATTTTTTTAAATACATGCATATTATATCTACACAAATTTACCACGAATATGAAGTACAATGTGTCATGAAAAAATTATGTCAAAGTTACTGGGATATGTTGAAGCATTTCAGAGTTATTACTACATAAGATGACACTGGTCAGAATTAAAAATTTGACCTGGTCAGGATGGTGAACACAGGCTTCGGCGCAAAGTGGTTAAAGTATTTTTTTGTTATGCAGAAGCCTAATGCTTACTTTTAAACTTAATAAACAGAAGCCCAGTCTCAGTTAATTGTGGAAAAAACATCAAACAGTTGTATTTAAAAATGAAAATAGAAATCACTCCAATATAACATTTCAATAAAGGAGAAAACAGAGCATATATGTCTTAAACAGGTTAGAAAATGTTCATTAATTTAACAAACAACTCTAAAACATATTAAAAGCAGTACCGAAAAGTGACCCCCATCTTTCATAATCAGTAAATTTTGTGCATATCTCTTTACAAGCCTCAGTAGTTGGGAAGAGAGTAATACCCTGTCAGAACAATAAGTTCCAAAGAGTACATATATATACTGTATAATAACAGTCTTCCATTGTGTCATGGTTAAATGACAGACATCCAATATCTCTTGTGTGAGATGCACAATTTATTCCTTAGTCAACGGGAAAACCAACCTCCAAAGTGAAGTTTAAGTGACAACACAGAGTCAGTAAAAAACAAATCTGAACTGAGAAAAGTAAATAAATGTGTATGCACAATGCAAGTGCATATTAACACATGACCATTAACCAGAAAAAACAAAACAAAAAACAAAAATATCCTGAAATAAAAAGTAAAAAATATACTGCAAATAATGCATAAAGGTAATAATAATAATAAGGGTATTTAGTATAGTTGAGCGACTTTTGTTTTTTTAGGGTCGCGTTTCGTTTCGTGAAACCCGACTTTTCCAAAAGTCGGGTCGAGCAAGATCGTCCGATTATAGGGAAAAGTCGGGGTCGTCCCGAAACACGAAACCCAATGTAAGTCAATGGGGAATAAAAGTCGGCAGTGAGAGGAGGACAGGAAACACACCTACAGTGCCCATTTGAATGCCAAAAGCATCAATTCTTCTTACTTAGGCTTGTCAACCTTAATTAACTTCATAATACAAGTTACGCACTGAAAAATGGGGGTTATTTGGCTAAAGTTGTGGGGGGGTAGAGCTGGCTCCAGGTTTTCATGTGCCCTGGGCGAAAGAGCGCCCCTTTAACACATACCACAACTCATCATGCTCCGATACGGCAGAGAAATAGCGGTATAGTACAATGAAAAATACTTCACTTTTTACATCTCATGACGAGGCCCATCTATTTCTCCATACAGAATCATTGGTCCCATATAATGTTTGAAACAGTATATGATGAGCTCCACATAATGCTACAGTATATGTTGGTCCCCATGGATGAAGCTCCACTGTCTTATGGGCCCAAATAATGCTCCAAACATAATGGGCCCCATTTCTACTGCTCTAGTGTATAATGGGCCCTGTAAATGCTGCTCCAGTGTCTGATATCCACCTTTGGAATGTTCCAGTATATGGTGGGCACCATCTATCATTCTCCAGAGTATAGTGCTCCCCAAAAATTGCTGTCCCAACATTGAAAACAATCAAATAAGTCTCCTCGCTAGGGAATCCCTGTACTTGTCTGGACTCCTCGTCGTCCCCATCTTCCATCTCACTGCACAGTATTTCAACTTTGCAAGTGCTGTGATCCTGAGCAAGCAGGGGGGGGCCCACTCGTTGGCGACGGCACTGGCACAGGGCCCCTGATAGTACTGTGGTGTGTCTGATGGCGGGTGGGCCGAACCTGCACTTTCATCTGCAGCTTCCTCTTTGTCACCGTGTAAGATGGAACTGTATATGGGAAGGGTAACCTGAGTTTCATCAGGGTCAGATTCAGGCCGAGTAGCGTGCGAGGGGAATGTAGTGGTCTGGGTCAATGTACCAGCAGATTCATCGAGCAGTGGCTGGGCATCAGTGCACTTGTGTCGCCCCCAGGAGTACGGTCGCCACAGTGGCATTACCTTCTTCCTAGGGAGTGTGATGTCATGCTTGGGAGCAACGAACGATCTCTCTAGCAGGTTAACTGATTGGGCGGCGTTATTCCCACATGACCCTCCAAACAGCGTTCATAAAGGCAAAGTGTTTGTTTTACGTGGGCAGTATGGTTGCAAAGCTGAACCTTAAAGGAATGTCCAGAAGGGCACCACCAGGAGTGGAGCCTACGGTTAAATTTGACTACACCTGGGAAACCTCAACCATGCCAGCTACAGAACAGATGCACACATTGCAAGCTTAATTCCATTAACGAACGAGACTCCGTCATGCCCCGCGGTCCGAGTCCGGCTTACTAGAGGGACACGTGAGGCTCTGGCACATGAGATTGGCCAATAACTGGTGTGTCATGCCATTACATGTCCGTGGCTGCATGTGCGCTACACTGAAAAGGCCAGCGTTTGTCGCTTACAGGTGCAGATAACCCGCTGAACAACGTTAGTGATGGGGATCACTGATGACAATTATTACCCGCGAACAATGATTTCCCAGTAAGTGCAGGTCAACCGCAGTTCCGGAATTAGGCCTATCCGTCATTCCTGAAAAAATGAAAAACTTACGTGTGCAAACCACAGGTGCTGTAGCTTGCTTAACAGCTCGCCAGCCGTTCTCACGCCCAGTATGGATTGCACGTGATTGCACAAAGGTTAGAAAGGGTACCGTATCCCCGGATAACATGTATGGATAGCGTACACATTCAAAATATATGTCTATACATTAGGAGGCAGGCTCAGACGGTGTTAGGCCCAGTATGGATTGCACGTGATTGCACAAAGATTAGAAAGGGTACCGTATCCCCGGATAACATGTATGGATAGCGAACACATTCAAAATATATGTCTGTACATCAGGAGGCAGGCTCAGACGGTGTCAGGCACAGTATGGATTTGACGGCCCAGATTACACAGCGGAGGAGCAGGGAGAGATAAAGATTGCAAATGCTGGGGCCCTGCCAAGCAAGGGGGGCCCACTCGTGGGCGTCGGTACTGGCACTGGGCCCCTCATAGTACGGCGGTGTGTCTGACGGCGGGTGTGCACCACCACCGTCAGAGACACTTGATTGCACTATGAGGGACCCTGTGCCAGTGCCTGCACCCAAGAGTCGGCCTACCCACCTGTCCAGGGCAACGGCACTCGCACGGTGTCGTGCGCTAGGTGGTGACCCCGGCCATGGGGGGGGGAGGCAGCACAGTTAGGGAGTTTTAGAAAGTGGCATATGTTGATGTTGGACATTCAGCTGATGCAAAAGGCGAAATAGGTGAAGTCCCAGGAAGAGGTGGACCAAAGCAAGCCATTTTTCTGTCACCCTATGTGTCATCAGGGGAAGGTGGGACAAAATCCTTGGAAACCCATGCATGGTTCATTTTAATGAAGGTTAGATCATCCACATTTTGGGTTGACAGACGGGTCCTTTTTTCTGTCAGGATTGATCCAGCTGCACTGAAGACTCTTTCCGATAGCACACTTGCAGCTGGGCAAGCGAGCTCCTGTAAGGCATATTGGGCCAATTCAGGCCAGGTGTCCAGTTTAGCGGCCCAATAGTCAAAGGGGAATGACCTGTGTGGGAGAACATCGATATGGGAGGAAAAGTAGTTTGTAACCATAGTTGACAACTGCTGTCTCCTGTCACTTTCCATCGATGCAGTATTAACAGTTGTGTGAGCGGTATTTGAAAAATCAGTCCACAACATTGTCATGAAACCCCTGTCTCCAACGCCACTTCTGCTGTGTGCACCACGAACACCTCTGCCAAGCTGCCCCCGGCCCGTACGGCTCGTGTGAGAACCATCACCGCTGCTGTGTGCTGGGAATGCCTCAAGCAACCGATTTACCAGAGTTGCTTGTTTATTAGCCAATATTAGGTCAAGGTTCTCCTGTGGCATGATGTTTTGTAATTTGCCTTTTGTAGCGTGGATCCAGGATGCTGGCCAACCAGTAGTCGTCATCGTTCATCATTTTGGCAATGCGTGGGTCCCTTTTTAGGATCTGCAAGGCATAATCTGACATGTGGGCCAATGTTCCCGGTGTCAATGATGCACTGCGAGTGCTGGGTGGAGGAGCACTTTCTGGCAAATCCACATCCCTCCAGTCACGCACAAACCCTGTACCAGACCTTGCCACGCCAACATTTTCACTTGCCCCACGAGATGCATCCTCCTCCCCTAAGTAATCATCCCCATCATCCTCCTCCTCCTCTTCTTCCTCCACCTCGTCCAGGAGAGGTCCCTGAGCAGACAATGGCTGAATGTCATCAAGGATTCCCTCCTCCTCTTCCTCCTCATCAACATTGGCTGCAGACGCCTGCTCCTTAAGGTGCGTCAAAGTTTGCATGAGCAGACGCATAAGTGGGATGCTCATGCTTAGGATGGCGTCGTCTGCGCTTACCAGCCGTGTGCATTCCTCAAAACACTGAAGGACTTTACAGAGGTCTTTCAGCTTCGACCACTGCACACCTGTCAACTCCATGTCTGCTCTCAAAGTGCCTGGCCGTGTATCCTCCCACAAATGCATTATGGCCTGCTTCTGCTCGCACAGCTGCTCCACCATGTGCAGGGTGGAGTTCCACCTTGTTGCAATGTCGATAATGAGGCGGTGGTTGGGAAGGTGGAGCAATCGCTGCAGCTTCTGCACACGAACGGAGTGTACAGGTGACCGGCGGATGTGCGCGCACAGTCTTCGCACCTTCTGGAGCAGGGCTGTTAACTCCGGATAATTTTTGAGGAAGCACTGCACCACCAGGTTCAAGGTGTGAGCCAAGCAAGGTATATGGCTGAGTTTTGAAAGGGCTATGGCTGCCACAAAATTACGGCCGTTATCACTAACTACCTTGCCTGCCTCAAGATGTACACTGCCCAGCCATGACTCAGTTTGTCACTTCAAGTACTCGGCCAGCACCTCGGCGGTGTGTCTGTTGCCCAAACACATCATCTGCAACACAGCCTACTGAAGCTTTCCACTAGCTGCTCGATAGGGGGACACATTGTGTGCAACAGTGGCAGCTGCAGATGGAGTGCTCGTACGACTGCGCTCTGTGGACGAGCTTTCGCTTCTGGAGGAGGAGGAGGAGGAGGGTCGAACGCCTACAGGCAACTGTTTCCTATACCGTGGGCTAGGCAGCACTGTCCCACCACCGCTGTCCCCTGTGGACCCTGCATCCAATACATTAACCCAGTGCGCAGTGATCGACACGTAACGGCCCTGGCCATGCCGACTGGACCATGCATCAGTTGTGAGGTGCACCTTTCCGCTCACTGACTGCTTGAGTGCATGGACAATGCGGTCTTTCACATGATGGTGGAGGGCTGGGATGGCTTTGCGAGAGAAGAAGTGGCGACTGGGTAGGTCATAGCGTGGTACTGCATAGGCCATGAGTTTGCGGAAAGCTGTGCTTTCCACCAACCGAAAGGGCATCATCTCAAACGAGATTAGTTTGGCAATGTGGGCGTTCAAACCCAGTGTACGCGGATGAGAGACTGAGTACTTTCTTGACCTACTCATAGTGTCTGGGAGGGTGAGCTGGACTTGAGAGCTGCATATGGTGGAAGTAGCGGTGGACAGGGCGGACTGAGAGAGGGTTGATGATGGTGATGGAGTTGGTGTTCTTTCTGATGGCCTAGAATCAGTCTTTCGTTGATATAACAGTGGGATTCCCTGACTGCTGTGGCCTTGCAACGACACCTCAACATTTGCTGCTGTGCTAACCGGTGGGCTTACAGTGGGGGAAACAATGTAGCGTTGCTGACTACCTTCGTTGTGATCAGTTGCACATGTGGCACTTGAGGTTTGGTGTTGTGTCCACGCTTGCAAGTGCATGCTGGTTAAATGTCTAAGCATGCAACTGGTATTCAAATTTTTCAGATTTTTCCCTCGGCTAAAGGTCTTTGCGCCCTTCTTACAGATAACCTTGGACTGATCATGAGGATTTTGGTCAAAAAAGTGCCAAACTGCACTCTTCCTACTTTGGCAGACATTTTGCGGCCTAGCACGCTGTGATCTTTTGACCCTCTGGACAAGCTGTCCAGCAACTCTTTTGATGTTTGGAACCTGTCTTTGGAGTGCTCCGGGCCTGCCAGATAACAGCTGTTGCGATGTCGATGTCTGCAGTGGATGCTCCTCATCTGAGCTATTGGAAGCAGCACCCTCTTCCCCCAATGGATGCCAATCTGGGTCAACAACTGGGTCATCCATCACCTCCTCTTCTATGTCATGTGCACCTTCCTCTGTGTCACCGTGTATGGTGGTATAGTGTGCGGGAAGGGGCACCTGAGTCTCATCAGGTCAGAATCTGGCTCTGTACACTGCGAGGACAATGTAGTGCTCTGAGTGAATGTACCAGCAGAATCATCCATCAGCGGCTGTGCATCAGTGCACTCCATGTCAGATTCATCTTGGCCTGGGTAATTCACCATTTGACTTGATAATCCAGGCATGGTATGTGAAAACAGCTCCATGGAGTAATCAGTAGTATGGCCTGCATCATCCTTCAATCTTGGTTGGGGTGAAGGACACAAGGAAAGGTGTGGTTCATGAACATGAGCCTCCAATGACGACTCAGTGCTTTTACTTTTTACAACTGAAGAAGAGGAGGCGATAGAGCTGGAGGCTGAGTCAGCAATGTAAGACAAAACTTTTTCCTGATGCTCTGGCTTTAAAAGCGGTTTGCCAACTCCTAGAAAACTTAACGTTCGAGGCCTTATGTAGCCAGACGATGACGCAGGCTCAACACCTCCTGCATTCGGTCCTATTTTGCTCTTGCCACTACAATCAGATCCACCACCAACACCATCATTACCAGCTGCCAACCCCTGCCCAATTCCACGGCCTCTTCCACCAGCTTTCCTCATTTTTGGTAGAAATGTAGACAAAATCCAACAAACTATATAGTAATGTAAAACAAGGTACAAGGTGTCTTTAGGACAGGGGAGATTTTGAATTTCTGCAGACACTTGTGGACACTGGACACTTTTGGATTGTGTGAGGCCCACTGATATCTGAGCGCTATGTGACAGGCTCGATGGCACAGCTGTGACAAAAGTGACGAGAGGATAAGGGAGATTTTGAATTTCTGCAGACACTTGTGGACACTGGACACTTTTGGATTGTGTGAGGCCCACTGATATCTGAGCGCTATGTCACAGGCTCGATGGTACAGCTGTGACAAAAGTGACTAGAGGATAAGGGAGATTTTGAATTTCTGCACACACTTGTGGACACAGGACACTTTTGGATTGTGTGAGGCCCACTGATATCTGAGCGCTATGTGACAGGCTCAATGGCACAGCTGTGACCAAAGTGACTAGAGGATAAAGGAGATTTTGAATTTCTGCACACACTTGTGGACACTGGACACTTTTGGATTGTGTGAGGCCCAATGAATATCTGAGCGCTATGTGACAGGCTCGATGGCACAGCTGTGACAAAAGTGATGAGAGGATAAGGGAGATTTTGAATTTCTGCAGACACTTGTGGACACTGGACACTTTTGGATTGTGTGAGGCCCACTGATATCTGAGTGCTATGTGACAGGCTCGATGGCACAGCTGTGACAAAAGTGACGAGAGGATAAGGGAGATTTTGAATTTCTGCAGACACTTGTGGACACTGGACACTTTTGGATTGTGTGAGGCCCACTGATATCTGAGCGCTATGTCACAGGCTCGATGGCACAGCTGTGACAAAAGTGACGAGAGGATAAGGGAGATTTTGAATTTCTGCAGACACTTGTGGACACTGGACACTTTTGGATTGTGTGAGGCCCACTGATATCTGAGCGCTATGTCACAGGCTCGATGGCACAGCTGTGACAAAAGTGACGAGAGGATAAGGGAGATTTTGAATTTCTGCACACACTTGTGGACACTGGACACTTTTGGATTGTGTGAGGCCCAATGAATATCTGAGAGCTATGTGACAGGCTCGATGGCACAGCTGTGACCAAAGTGACTAGAGGATAAGGGAGATTTTGAATTTCTGCAGACACTTGTGGACACTGGACACTTTTGGATTGTGTGAGGCCAACTGATATCTGAGCGCTATGTGACAGGCTCGATGGCACAGCTGTGACCAAAGTGACTAGAGGATAAGGGAGATTTTGAATTTCTGCACACACTTGTGGACACTGGACACTTTTGGATTGTGTGAGGCACAATGAATATCTGAGCGTTATGTCACAGGCTCGATGGCACAGCTGTGACAAAAGTGACTAGAGGATAAAGGAGATTTTGAATTTCTGCACACACTTGTGGACACTGGACACTTTTGGATTGTGTGAGGCCCAATGAATATCTGAGCGCTATGTGACAGGCTCGATGGCACAGCTGTGACAAAAGTGACGAGAGGATAAGGGAGATTTTGAATTTCTGCAGACACTTGTGGACACTGGACACTTTTGGATTGTGTGAGGCCCACTGATATCTGAGCGCTATGTGACAGGCTCGATGGCACAGCTGTGACAAAAGTGACGAGAGGATAAGGGAGATTTTGAATTTCTGCAGACACTTGTGGACACTGGACACTTTTGGATTGTGTGAGGCCCACTGATATCTGAGCGCTATGTCACAGGCTCGATGGCACAGCTGTGACAAAAGTGACGAGAGGATAAGGGAGATTTTGAATTTCTGCACACACTTGTGGACACTGGACACTTTTGGATTGTGTGAGGCCCAATGAATATCTGAGCGCTATGTGACAGGCTCGATGGCACAGCTGTGACCAAAGTTACTAGAGGATAAGGGAGATTTAGAATTTCTGCAGACACTTGTGGACACTGGACACTGTTGGATTGTGTGAGGCCCACTGATATCTGAGCGCTATGTCACAGGCTCGATGGCACAGCTGTGACCAAAGTGACTAGAGGATAAAGGAGATTTTGAATTTCTGCACACACTTGTGGACACTGGACACTTTTGGATTGTGTGAGGCCCAATGAATATCTGAGCGCTATGTGACAGGCTCGATGGCACAGCTGTGACCAAAGTGACTAGAGGATAAAGGAGATTTTGAATTTCTGCACACACTTGTGGACACTGGACACTTTTGGATTGTGTGAGGCCCACTGATATCTGAGCGCTATGTCACAGGCTCGATGGCACAGCTGTGACAAAAGTGACGAGAGGATAAGGGAGATTTTGAATTTCTGCACACACTTGTGGACACTGGACACTTTGTGTGAGGCCCACTGATATCTGAGCGCTATGTGACAGGCTCGATGGCACAGCTGTGACAAAAGTGACGAGAGGATAAAGGAGATTTTGAATTTCTGCACACACTTGTGGACACTGGACACTTTTGGATTGTGTGAGGCCCAATGAATATCTGAGCGCTATGTGACAGGCTCGATGGCACAGCTGTGACCAAAGTGACTAGAGGATAAGGGAGATTTTGAATTTCTGCACACAATTGTGGACACTGGACACTTTTGGATTGTGTGAGGCCCACTGATATCTGAGCGCTATGTCACAGGCTCGATGGCAGAGCTGTGACAAAAGTGACGAGAGGATAAGGGAGATTTTGAATTTCTGCACACACTTGTGGACACTGGACACTTTTGGATTGTGTGAGGCCCAATGAATATCTGAGCGCTATGTGACAGGCTCGATGGCACAGCTGTGACCAAAGTGACTAGAGGATAAAGGAGATTTTGAATTTCTGCACATACTTGTGGACACTGGACACTTTTGGATTGTGTGAGGTCCACTGATATCTGAGCGCTATGTGACAGGCTCGATGGCACAGCTGTGACAAAAGTGACTAGAGGATAAGGGAGATTGGATTGCTTTTAAAAAAGCAGTTTGCAGAGCAGTGGGTAAACAGCAATGCCAGCCTGTCAGGAAGCCTTAAAAGGCAGCCCAACAACCAACACCACTGATACACCACAATATAGCCTCCCCTTGCACTGCACACACAGTGTCTGGTGTGTTGTGCAGGCCAAATCGCTAGCAGCAGAAGCAGTTTTTTTTTCTTCTCAGCAGGACAAAAAAAAAATGGGATTGCTTTTAAAAAAGCAGTTTGAGGAGCAGTGGGTAAACAGCAATGCAGGAATGTCAGGAAGCCTTAGAAGGCAGCCCAACAACCAACACCACTGATACACCACTATATAGCCTCCCCTTGCACTGCACACACAGTGACTGGTGTGTTGTACAGGCCAAATCGCTAGCAGCAGAAGCAGTTTTTTTTTCTTCTCAGCAGGACAAAAAAAAAAATTGGGATTGCTTTTAAAAAAGCAGTTTGCGGAGCAGTGGGTAAACAGCAATGCAGGAATGTCAGGAATCCTTAGAAGGCAGCCCAACAACCAACACCACTGATACACCACTATATAGCCTCCCCTTGCACTGCACACACAGTGACTGATGTGTTGTACAGGCCAAATCGCTAGCAGCAGAAGCAGTTTTTTTTTCTTCTCAGCAGGACAAAAAAAAAAATTGGGATTGCTTTTAAAAAAGCAGTTTGCGGAGCAATGGGTAAACAGCAATGCAGGAATGTCAGGAAGCCTTAGAAAGCAGCCCAACAACCAACACCACTGATACACCACTATATAGCCTCCCCTTGCACTGCACACACAGTGACTGGTGTGTTGTGCAGGCCAAATCGCTGGCAGCAGAAGCAGTTTTTTTGTCTTCTTCCCTGCCTAACGCTCTCCCTACAGAATCAGCAGCAACCTCTCCCTATACTGATATCGGCAGAAGTAAGATGGCGGTCGGCGTGCACGCCCTTTTATACCCCCTGTGACGCCCACCAAAGCAAGCCAATCACTTGCATGCCCTTCTGAAAGATGGTGGTGACCCCTGCCTATGTCATCACGTTACCCACAGTGTCCGTGGATCCTGATTGGCTGAAAAAGAGCGCAAAACAAACTTTTGAAACGCGACTTTGGTGCGTAAGTCGCCGACCTCGTGGCCGACCTCATCCTAGGGTCGGGTTTCGTTTCATGAAACCCGACTTTGCCAAAAGTCGGAGACTTTTGAAATTTTTCGACCCGTTTCGCTCAACTCTAGTATTTAGTAAACATAATTTTGATCAAAATAATGTACAAGCCATCCCGCCACGTCACGGCAACCCTTGTGGGACAGAAAGGGTTGCCGTGACGTGGCGGGATGGCTTGTACATTATTTTGATCAAAATTATGTTTGCTAAATACCCTTATTATTATTATTACCTTTATGCATTATTTGCAGTATATTTTTTACTTTTTAGTTCAGGATATTTTTGTTTTTTGTTTTGTTTTAACACAGAGTCAGTGCATAGCATTAAAGGAGACATCTTACCCAAATATGTGAGGAGAAGATGGGATAGTCACACAGTAGATAATAAAAGCCCCAACATGTGTTTTGCATGTTTAGTCCATAGTGCTTTATGAAGGGGAGGTGGTGTGGTATTCTAAACCAGGACCTTTTGTATCCCAGGTGACAGGTCACATGAGAGACTATGTGACCATGCTTAAACCAATGAGACTGCAATGTAATGGCATATGTGCCCCTGCTAGCCAAGATGCTGCCCGCACGACCTGGCCAACAGATCCCAGTGTTCATGAGCAAGAGCATGGCTGCAGCCATCGCTCCTGGTCAGGAGCACAGGACACTCAGATGCTGAGCGATGTGGGGTGGACACAGGTAGTGGGGGGTGCATATGCGCAGCAACTATTCATAGGACCTGGTAATCATTGCATGTACTGTACTAATATTGATCGTAAATACATCTCAATAACATACATCTTCTAAACCAAATCGCAGGAGATCTATATGCTAAATCCTTATACAGAGTATTACGTTTTAACAAACAGTGAGGCATAGTTCAAGTCAACATCAATTAAAAAAATCACACCCATTGTGGCCTCTTTTGGCTTGATGAAGAGTGATCATGTGGGTTTAAGACAAGAGATCACATTTGAACATATAAGCTAGAATAAAAGAAAAAATAAACCAATCAAATTAGATACAAAATTAAAAACTGCTAAAAAAGACAAGTATATCCCATAAAGACACACTCAGTAAAACTCTTTATAGGTAGGGAGCAAAATTTAGTGGCTGTAAACCATCTTGCATTATCGTCCCCAACATTACAAACCATTTTAACCCCTTTACCCCAAGGGTGGTTTGCACGTTAATGACCGGGCCAATTTTTACAATTCTGACCACTGTCCCATTATGAAGTAATAACTCTGGAACACTTTCATGGATCCCCCTTGATTCTGACAATGTTTTCTCGTGACATATTGTACTTCATGAAAGTGGTAAAATTTCATTGATACAACTTGCGTTTATTTGTGAAAAAAACAGAAATTTGGCAAAAACTTTGAAAATTTTGCAATTTTCCAACTTTGAATTTTTATGCCCTTAAATCACAGGGATATGGCACACAAAAAACTTAATAAGAAACATTGCCCACATGTCTACTTTACATCAGCACAATTTGTGAAGCAAATTTTTTTTTGTTAGGAAGTTATAAGGGTTAAAAGTCTACCAGCAATTTATCATTTTTACAACACCATTTTATTTTTAGAAACCACATCACATTTGAAGTCTCTTTAAGAGGTCTATATCATAGAAAAAAAACAAAAGTGACACCATTCTAAAAACTGTACTCCTCAAGGTGCTCAAAACCACATTCAAGAAGTTTATTAACCCTTCAGTTGCTTCACAGGAATTTTTTGAATGTTTAAAAAAAAAATAACATTTAACTTTTTTCACAAAAAAATTACTTCAGGTCCAATTTTTTTTATTTTACCAAGGGTAAAAGGAGAAATTGGACCACAAAAGTTATTGTTCAATTTGTCCTGAGTATGCTGATACCTGATAGGTAGGGGGGAACCACTGTTTCAGCGCATGGCAGAGCTCAGAAGGGAGGAGCGCTGTTTGACTTTTTCACTGCAAAATTGGTTGGAATACATATCGGACACCATATCACGTTTGGAGAGCCCCTGATGTGCCAAAACAGTGGAAAACTCCACAAGTGACCCCATTTTGGAAACTAGACCCCCAAGGAACTTATCTAGATATGTAGTGAGAACTTTGAACCCCCAAGGGCTTCACAGAAGTTTATAACGTACAGCCATACAATTAAAAAATCATATTTTTTACACAAAAATGATCTTTTCATCCCAATTTTTATTTTCCCAAGAGTAACAAAACCCCAAAAGTTATTGTGCAATTTGTACTGAGTACACTGATACCCCATATGTGGGGGTAAATGACTATTTGGGCGCATTGCAGGGCTCAGAAGGTAAGCAGCGCCATTAGACTTTTTTGGCTGGAATTGAGATTGGATGCCATGTCGCGTTTGGAAAACCCCTGATGTGCCAAAACAGTGGAAACCCCCTCAAATGACACCATTTCGGAAACTAGACCCCCCAATGAACTTATGTAGATGTGTGGTGAGAACTTTGAACTCCCAAGGGCTTCACAGAAGTTTATAATGTACAGCCATACAATAAAAAATCACATAT
Source organism: Dendrobates tinctorius (assembly GCF_039654945.1). NCBI lineage: Eukaryota > Metazoa > Chordata > Amphibia > Anura > Dendrobatidae > Dendrobates > Dendrobates tinctorius. The sequence goes on along the minus strand of NW_027361802.1, from coordinate 18,066,517 downwards.
TTTTCCACAAAAATGATCTTTTCACTCCCAATTTTTATTTTTCCAAGGATTACAGGACCCCAAAAGTTATTGTGCAATTCGTTCTGAGTATGCTCATACCCATATGTGGGGGTAAATGACTATTTGGGCACATGGCAGAGCTCGGAAGGTAAGCAGCGCCATTTGACTTTTTTGGCTGGAATTGAGATCGGACGCCATGTCGCGTTTGGAAAGCCCTTGATGTGCAAAAACAGTTGAAAACCCCCCACAAATGACACCATTTTGGAAGCTAGACCCCACAAGGAACTTATCTAGATGTGTAGTGAGCACTTTGAACCCCCAAGTGCTTCACAGAAGTTTATAACTCTCGGGCATGAAAATAAAAACATCATATTTTTTCCAGAAACATGAATTTAAGTCCCCAATTTTTTTAATTTTCCCAAGGGTAACAGGAAAAATTGGACCAAAATTTGTCGTACAATTTGTCCTGAGTACACTGATACCCAATATGTGGGAGAAAACTACTGTATGGGCACACGTCGGGGCCTGAAAGGGAAGTAGTGACATTTGGGAATGCAGACTTTGATGGAATGGTCTGCGGGTGTCATGTCGCATTTGGAGAGCTTCTGATGTGCCTAAACTGTTGAAACTCCCCCACAAATGACCCCATTTTTGAAACTAGACCCCCCAAGGAACTTATCTAGATGTGTGGTGAGCACTTTGAACCCCCAAGTGCTTCACAAAAGTTTATAACGCAGAGCCATAAAAATAAAAAAATCATGTTTTTTTTTACAAAAATGATATTTTGGCCCCCAATTTTTTATTTTCCCAAGGGTAACAGGAGAAACAGGACCCCAAAAGTTGTTGTGCAATTTATCCAGAGTAGGCTGATACCCATATGTGGTGGTAAACCACTGTTTGGGCACATGGCAGAGCTTGGAAGGGAAGGAGCACCATTTGAATTTTTCAGCGCAGAATTGGCTGGAATTGAGATTAGATGCCATGTTGCATTTGGAGAGCACCTGATGTGCCTAAACAGTGAAAACCCCCCAATTCTGACTCCAACTCTAAACCCAACACACCCCTAACCCTAATCTCAGCCCTAACCCTAGCCCTAACCCTAGCCCTAACCCTAGCCCTAAAATACATATTTTAATTTTATTATTTTTCCCTAACTAAGGGGGTGATAAAGGGGGGTTTGATTTACTATTTATGGCGGGTTTTTATGTTTGGCAGCTGCCAGACGCTAAAAGATGCTTTTTATTGTAAAAATAGTTTTTGCATTACCACATTTTGAGAGCTAAAATTTTTCTGTATTTTAACCCACAGAGTCATGTGAGGTCTTATTTTTTGCGGGACGAGTTGACGTTTTTATTGGTACCATTTTCGGGCACGTGACATTTTTTGATCGCTTTTTTCCGATTTTTGTGATGCAGAATGAACAAAAACCAGCATTTCATGAATTTCTTTTGGTGGGGTGTGTTTACACCTTTCCGCGTGCGGTAAAATTGATAAAGCAGTTTTATTCTTCGGCTCAGTACGATTACAACGATACCTCATTTACTTCTTTTTTAATGTTTTGGCGCTTTTATACAATTTTATATAAAAAATAATTATTTTTGCATTGATTTGCGAGCTATAACTTTTTTATTTTTTGCTGATGATGCTGTATGGTGGCTCATTTTTTGTGGGACAAGATGACATTTTCAGCGGTACCATGGTTATTTATATCTTTCTTTTTGATTGCGCATTATTGCATTCTTTGTTCAGTGGTATGATGATAAAGCATTGTTTTTTGCTTCGTTTTTTATTTTTATTTTTAAGGGGTTAACTAATGGGGTTAACTAGTGGGGCAGTTTTATAGGGCGCATCGTTACGGATGTGGCGATACTAAATATATGTACTTTTATTGTTTTTTTATTATTTCCAGAAAATGAATTAGGGAATTTTTTTTTTATTTTATTTTGCGATTTTTTTCTAAATTATTTTTACACTTTATTTTTACTTTATTACATTGTCCCAGGGGGACATCACTGTAATTTGTCAGATCGCTGATCTGACAGTTTGGACAGCACTCTGTCAGATCAAAGATCTGATAGGCGCTGCAGAGGCTTCCTCACTGCCTGCTCTCAGCAGGCAGTGAGGAAGCCGCCTGCCTGCAGGCCCCCAAAGGCCCCCGCAGCCATATTGGATCCAGGGGCCTGCAGGGAAGGAGGCCCCCACAGCAGCGCAGCACATCGCGCTGCTGTTGGGGTCTCAGGGAAGCACGGAACGAGCCCCCTCCCTGCCAATGCTTCCCTAGTCCTCCGGTACACTGCGATCATGTTTGTTCACAGTGTGCAAGGGGTTATTGTGCCGGGTGTGGTCCCTAACCAACCCTGACACATAGTGCCGGGTGTCAGCTGTGATAATCACCTGACACCCGGCCACGATCAGCAGCACCCCCCCCGGGAGTGCTGCTGATTGCTTAGACATACTATCCCATCCCCGGTCATACGGGCCCGGGTACCGTGGACGGGATACTACGTCTGATGTCAGAAAGGGGTTAATTCACACTGGGAAGCTACTGTTTGGGTGCATGGCAGGGCTTATAAAGGATGAAGTGACGTTTTGGAATTCAGATTTCGATAGAATGTTCTGCAGGTGTCACATCGCATTTGGACAACCCCTGATGTGCCTAAACAGTAGAAACTAGACCCCTCAGGAGGGACGGAGATCTCTTTTCCTCCTGGAGCCTGGATTTGGCTAGAATAGTTTGCATACTCCATATACAGAACACCTGAATGCTAGAAGAGGAGAATCCTCCCTCAAATGACCCTATTTTGGAAATTATACCCTTTTGGGAATGTGTCTACAGGTGTAATTACGATTTTGACTCCATTTGAGTTTGCATCATCTACTGCTGCTTGTTTCTGGAAGAGTGAAAATTGCCATTGTAGTTCCCAGTATGCTGCAGTCACCAGTACGTTGTAGTCATCAGTATTATTATTATTATTTATTTATATAGCGCCATTAATTCCATGGTGCTGTACATGAGAAGGGGGGTTACATACAAAGTTATAGATATCGTTAACAGTAAAAAAATGTACAATGATAGACTGGTACAGAGGGGAGAGGACTCTGTCCTTGCGGACTTACATTTTATGGGATAGTGGGGAAGAGACAGAAGGTCGGGGGTGAAGCAGCTCTGGTGGTTTTGAGGCGGCGGCTCGGGCGGTGGTGAGGCAGCAGAATGGTTATTGCAGGCTGTAAGCTTTCCTGAAAAGATGGGTTTTCAGGTTCCGTTTGAAGGATCCGAGGGTGGTGGATAATCGGACGTGTTGAGGCATGGAATTCCAGAGGACAGGGGATATTAGGGAGAAATCTTGGAGGCGGTTGTGTGAGGAACGAAATAAGTGTGGAGAGTAGGAGGTCTTGGGAGGATCGAAGATTACATGAGGGAAGATATTGGGAGATTAGTTCAGAGATATAGGGAGGGGATAGGTTGTGGATGGCTTTGTAGGTCAGTGTTAGTAGTTTGAACTGGATGCATTGGTGAATTGGGAGCCAGTGGAGGGATTTGCAGAGGGGAGAGACAGGGGAGTAGCGAGGAGAGAGGTGGATTAGTTGGGCAGCAGAGTTGAGGACAGACTGGAGTGGTGCAAAAGAGTTAGCATGAAGGCCACAGAGGAGAGTGTTGCAGTAGTCAAGGCGGGAGATAATGAGGGCATGTACAAGAGATTTAGTAGATTGAGGGCTGAGGAAGGGACGGATTCTGGAAATATTTTTGAGTTGGAGGCGAGAGAAGGTGGCAAGAGTTTGGACGTGTGGTATGAAGAACAGGGCAGAGTCAAGAGTTACTCGAGACAGCAGATTTCAGGTGCGGGAGAGAGCATGATGCTGTTTACCATAATAGATAGATCGGGTAGGGAAGATACGTGAGATGGAGGAAAGATAATGAGTTCAGTTTTGTCTACATTGAGTTTTAGGAAGCGAGAGGTGAAAAAGGAGGATATGGCTGATAGACACTCCGGGATTCTGGACAGCAGAGAGTTGACATCTGGGCCAGAGAGGTAGATCTGAGTATCATCTGCATACAGGTGGTACTGGAAGCCATGGGACTTTATGAGTTGTCCTAGGCCAAGAATATAGATGGAAAAAGTAGGGGCCCCAGGACAGAGCCTTGGGGGACTCCAACAGATAGAGGACAGGATGAGAAGGTAGTGTGGGAGTGGGAAACGCTGAATGTGCGGTCAGAAAGGTATGAGGCGATCCAGGACAGAGCAAGGGAAGAAAGAATTTGTAGCAGCAGGCAGTGGTCGACTGTGTCGAAGGCAGAGGACAGGTCGAGAAGGAGGAAGATGGAGAACTGTCTGTTAGCTTTGGCTGTGAGTAAGTCATTAGTAATTTTGGTCAGGGAAGTTTCAGTGGAATGGTGGGGGCAGAAGCCAGATTGGAGGATGTCAAGGAGAGAGTTAGATGAGAGGTGGGAGGAAAGTTGAGCATGGACATGCTGTTCAAGGAGTTTGGAAGCAAACGGGAACAGTGATATGGGGCGAAAGCTGTGCATAGCAGTTAGGTCAAGGTTTGATTTTTTGAGGATGGGTGTTATGGTGGCATGTTTGAAGGCAGAGGGGAAGGTACCAGAAGACAGGGATAGGTTGAAGAGATGGATTAGGGCTGGAAAGATCATGTTAGTGAGGTTAGGGAGCAGGTGGAAAGGGATGGGGTCAAGTGTACAGGTGGTGAGGTGTGATTTGGAAAGGAGATAATAATAATTATAATAATAATTTTTATTTATATAGCGCCAACATATTCTGCAGCACTTTACAATTAAGCGGGGACATGTACAGACAATAAATTCAATACAAGTTAAGACAATTCAAACAGTGACATTAGGAGTGAGGTCCCTGCTCGCAAGCTTACATTCTACAAGGAAATGGGGGGACACAGTAGGTGAGAAATGCTTGTTAATTCAGGTCTGGCAATTATAATAGGGATTTTCATATAAAGCTGCATGATCCGGTCATCAGCCCGTGTGTTTAAGTGCAATAGACAAGTATCAAGTGCAGTTATCATGTGCATGAAGGGTGTGGAGACAGATGAATAGTAGGGTGCAGATTCAGAATAATATTTGGAAGGAGGGAACAGGGCAAAGTTAGCTTGCTGAGTAGTTGATGTGGTAGGCTTGTTTGAAGAGATGGGTTTTCAAAGCGCGCTTGAATAGGTCAGGGCTAGGTATCAGTCTGATCGTCTGGGGAAGTGCATTCCAGAGAGCTGGAGCAGCACGAGAGAAGTCTTGGAGACGGAGGTGCGAGGTTCGGATTACGGGGGATGTTAGTCTTAGGTCATTTGTAGAACGGAGGGCACGTGTAGGGCGATAGACAGAGATGAGAGAGGAGATATAAGGCGGTGCACAACAGTGGAGAGCTTTGTGGGTGAGAGAGATGAGTTTATCCTGGATCCTGTAGCGAATAGGTAGCCAGTGTAATGACTGGTACAAGATGGAGGCATCGGTGAAGCGGCTGGACAGAAATATGACCCTGGCTGCCGCATTCAAGATGGATTGGAGAGGAGAAAGTTTGGTAAGAGGGAGACCGATCAGAAGAGAGTTGCAGTAGTCCAGACGAGAATGAATAAGAGCGACAGTAAGAGTCTTAGCAGTTTCAAAGGTGAGAAAAGGTCGGATTCTGGAGATGTTTTTAAGATGCAGGTGACAAGAGCGACTGAGTGATCGGATGTACGGAGTAAAGGAAAGTTCAGTGTCGAATATGACCCCAAGACAGCGGGCATGCTGCTTGGGAGTTATGGTTGAACCCTCCAGGGTTATTTCGATGTTAGGTAGAGTGAGGTTAGTAGAGGGGAGAAACACAAGAAGTTCAGTTTTAGAGAGATTTAGTTTCAGATAGAGGGAGGACATGATGCTAGAGACAGCAGACAGACAATCCTTGGTATTTTGAATTAGGGTAGGGGTGATGTCAGGGGAAGAAGTGTATAATTGGGTGTCATCAGCATAGAGATGATACTGGAACCCAAATCTGCTGATTGTTTGTCCAATAGGGGCAGTGTATAAAGAGAAGAGGAGAGGGGGCCTATGACTGAGCCCTGCGGGACCCCGATAGTAAGGGGACGAAAAGAGGAAGAGGAGCCAGAAAAAGATACAGTGAAGGAGCGGTCAGAGAGGTAGGAGGAGAACCAGGAGAGGGCTGTGTCCTTGAGGCCTATAGAGCGGAGCATAGTGAGGAGGAGCTGGTGATCCACAGTGTCAAATGCGGCAGAGAGATCCAGGAGAATCAGCAGGGAGCAATGACCTTTCGATTTAGCTGTTATTAAATCATTAGAGACTTTAGTGAGGGCAGTTTCAGTAGAGTGTAAAGAGCGGAAACCAGATTGTAAGGGGTCGAGAAGAGAGTTATCCGAGAGATAGCGGATTAGACGGGAGTGGACCAGGCGTTCCAGGAGTTTAGAGATGAAGGGAAGGTTAGAGACAGGTCTGTAGTTAGCAGTGCAGTTCTGGTCCAGGGATGGCTTTTTAAGTAAAGGGGTTATGATGGCATGTTTAAATGAGGAGGGAAATATACCTGAAGAAAGAGAGAGGTTAAATATTTTAGTCAGGTGGGTGGTGACCACTGGTGAGAGAGACTGCAGGAGCTGTGAAGGAATAGGGTCACTGTTGCAGGTTGTAGGCCGAGCAGAAGCGAGGAGCTTGGAAACTTCTTCTTCTGAAACAGGCTCAAAGATGTCTAGTGAGCTTGAGGTGCGGCAGGGAAGGGGATCCAGGCACTGAGGAGATAGGGCTGAGATATCCTGATGGATGTGGTTGATTTTTTCTAGGAAATAAGTGGCCAGATCCTCACCGCTGAGGTTGGTGATGGGGGCCTGTACTTTAGGTTTCAGGAGGGAGTTTAAGGTTTCAAAAAGTCGTCTTGGGTTGTTGGATAGTGAGGTGATGAGGGTGGTGAAGTAGGATTGTTTGGCCAGATGAAGGGCAGAGTTATAGGTTTTGAGCATGAACTTATAGTGGATGAAGGCTTCTGGTAAAAGAGATTTTCTCCACTGCCGCTCTGCACACCTCGAGCAGCGCTGAAGAAAGCGTGTTTGCGTTGTGTGCCAGGGCTGCCGTTGTCTGTGTCGGGTCTTTCTGCATATAGAAGGTGTTGCTTCATCTAGGGCATTCTTCAGTGTATTATTGAAGTGTGACAATGCTATGTCTGGACAGGAGAGGGTGGAGATGGGGGCTAAAGATGTGTGGAGATTGTCCCTAAGCTGTTGGGTATTAATGGTACATGTATTCCGATAAGTGTGGTAAGTGGGGGTGTCCCGGGTGAGGAGACAATTCTTGACAGAGAAGGAAAGAAGGTTGTGGTCCGAGAGCGGGAGAGGTGAGTTAGTAAAGTCGTGCAGCGAGCCGGGACGGGAGAAAACCAGGTCCAGAGTATTCCCGTCCTCATGTGTAGGAGAATTAGTAAACTGTGAGAGGCCGAATGAAGAAGTTAGAGAAAGAAGTTGAGAGGCAGACTGGGAGAGCGGATCATTGATGGGGATGTTAAAGTCTCCCATGATGAGGGTGGGGATGTCACAGGATAGAAAGTGAGTAAGCCAGGTGGTGAAGTGGTCTAGAAACTGGCGGGAGGAGCCTGGAGGGCGATAAACAACCGCCACTCGTAAGGAGAAGGGCTTAAAGAGTCTGACGGCGTGGACTTCAAAGGAAGGAAATGTAAGTGAGGGAACCGGGGGGATGACCTGGAAAGCACATTGTGATGAAAGGAGCAAACCAACACCTCCACCCTGTCTGTTCTCAGGTCTGGGGGTATGTGAAAATTTCAGCCCACCAAACGAGAGAGCAGCAGCAGCGGTGGTGTCTGAATGCTGGATCCAGGTTTCTGTAATAGCCAGAAGGTTAAGGGAATTAGAGAGAAAAAGATCGTGAATGTAAGTCAGTTTGTTACACACAGACCGTGCATTCCAGAGAGCACATTGGAAAGTGAGAGGAGAAGGCATGCACTGAATGTTAATAAGATTAGCGGGGTTTCTATATGCAGCTGGAGGAGAGTAAAGTATGCTGGTGGAGGGAGGCCCAGGGTTAGGGGAGATGTCACCTGCAACTATTAAAAGGAGAAAAAACAGAAAAAGCAGGTGGTGGGATGATTTGTATGAACGTTTTGAGTGCTGCATGGTGGTTTTGGATGGTTTGGTGTGGGTAAGAAATGTCAATAGAGCCTCAGAGTTATACATGGGAGAGGGGAAAAGGGAGGGGTGGATATGCAGAGAGTGCACAGAATGTGTAAAAGGGCAGGCGAGTTGTTAGAAAGCAGAGGTGAAGACAAAAAAGCAGCAGGATGATATGATCAATGCAAATGTAGTACGACTGACCAAGAAGCATGCGTGCATGAAAAGCTTATGCACCTTACCTGTCTCCTGCCCTGTCCAACTGCATTGTCTAACTGCTAAGCACTTTATCCTGTTGCACTTAATATCTGTTGCACGCGTGAGCCCGCACGCTATCCCAGCCAGAGCTAAATATATATGAAATGAAATGTCTGCTAGCTTCAGCCACCAAAAGGCCACAATCAGTAATTAACCAATTAGCACAAGGCCAGAGCAGGCATTACTATGCAGGGTAAATAACTAACGCTGGACAAGGCCATCAAACAGAGAAAGGGAAAAAAAAAAAAAAAAAAACCTTTCTGCACTTCAAAACAGAAACCAAAAAGATAAAAAAAGAAAGACCCACCACAGGAGTGATGGAATGAAATACCGTAAAAATATCTGGCAATATATGATGCAGTTCACACTTGTCAGACAGCACACATGGATGATGGAATGAAATACCATAAAAATATCTGGCAATATATGATGCAGTTCACACTTGTCAGACAGCACACATGGATGATGGAATGAAATACCGTAAAAATATCTGGCAATATATGATGCAGTTCACACTTGTCAGACAGCACACATGGATGATGGAATGAAATACCTGTGTGAAGAAGAGAAGAGAGCAACATCAGCTTCAATGCATTGTCTAACTGCTAAGCACTTTATCCTGTTGCACTTAATATCTGTTGCACGCGTGAGCCCGCACACGTGCTATCCCAGCCAGAGCTAAATATATATGAGATGAGTAAGCTCTCCTTCAGTGATGTTGGAGAGGGAGGTTATTAGGGAAGGGCAGAGGTCTGGTATGTGGAGTGGTTGGGGTGGTGGAACAGTAAAGGTTTGTCTTGTTTGGTCGATCTTGTTTTTGAAGTAGGTGGCAAAGTCCTCAGCAGAGATGAGAGGAGTTGAAGGTGGCAGTGCTGGGCGTAGGAGAGATTTAAATGTGCTGAACAGTTGTTTTGGGTTGTGTGAAAACGAAGATACCAGCTTTGTGAAATAGGTCTGTTTAGCAGAGGTGAGGGCTTATTTGAAGGCAAGTGTAGCTTGTTTGAAAGCAGTGAAGTCGTCTGGCAGGCGTGTTTTCTTCCAACGCCGCTCCAAGACCCTGGATGCTTGTCAAAGTTTTTTGGTGAGGTTGTTGTGCCAGGTTTGCCTATTGATTTGTCGCACTTTGCCAGGCATGAGAGGGGCGACTGAGTCTATGGCTGATGTGAGGGTGGCGTTGTAGAAAGTGTTGGCACTGTCTGTGTTGTGGAGTGAAGATATGGAGGACAGAGGTAGAAGAGAGTCTGAGAGTCTGTGAGTGTCTAGGTGTGTGAGGTTTCTGCGAGGATGTGCTAGTGGCTGGACATGGGCTGCAGGTGAGAAGGATGAGGATGAGAAGGTGAGTAGGTTGTGGTCAGATAGGGGGAAGGGAGAGGTTGTAAGATTGTGTAGGGAACAGAGGCGGGTGAAGATGAGGTCTAATCTATGTCCATCTGTGTGGGTGGCTGTGGAGGACCACTGAGTAAGTCCAAAGGATGAGGTAAGTGACAGGAGTATGGAGGTATGTGGTAGTAGTCATCAGTAAGCTCATTCTTCTCGAGACATGCACCTGTAAATTAGGCGGGCTGCCATCGTTACAGAAATGCCAAACATGTGGATGCTAAATGTCATTTAGGCACACAGTGCTTCTCAGAAGGGAGGGGACATTGGGATTTGGAAGTGCAGACTTTTCTGAATTTCTTTTGGGGGGTGAGGAGCGATAATGCTTTTCCAGAGCCATTGTACTACCAGAATCTTGGAAGCCCCCTATATTTCCATTAACAGATGGCATAGCTAAGTGAGGACTTGTTTTTTTTTTTGTGGAATGATTTCAAGCTTTTGTAGGGAACATTTTACATAACATTTGGGATCATATTTATCCAGCGCTCTGCGCTGAGCACTTACATTGTGGTTTACATCTAAATCTCTGAGTGATGTGATTCAGATGAGACCCACAAGGGGTCCATTCACTTTAATAAGGCAGCAGAGCAACTCTGTCTGGTCTCAGTTCAGCGATCTCCTTTTCAGAAAACTGTGGTCTACCACGCTTTTATGCACGCCTAAAAAGACGGACACCGTTGGATCACAGGCAGCCACACTTCATTCACCGTGCCTCCATCTGTCTCATTATAGGGAATCTTTCACCATGGATTCTGTCTGAATCACGTTTTTCAGAAATTTACATGGAAATCATGCTGTAATCACTAAGCACAGAGACAGGATAAATGTGTGCTGAGCCATACTGAAATCTTTGGGAGGCAGAATGAAAAAATCAACAGCAGGTGAAGAATAGGTTTTATTTATTTTTTATGCCATTCCTCGTGCAGTACAAAATATTTAACAACTTTTTTATTAGAGTCGGTGCAATGATAACAGCGATATCAAATTTTTTTTGTTTTTTATGTTTGGCTGGTGTTGCACACTAAAACACTTTTTATTGTAAAAACAAGTTTTTGCATTGCCATATTTTGAGAGCTATAATTTTTCGATATGTCGACTGACATAGTCATGCGAGGGCTTGTTCCTTGCAGGACAAGTTGACATTTTTATTGGTGCAATTTTGAGTCACATATAATTTTTTATCACTTTCTATTCCGATTTTTGAGAGTCAGAATGAATAAAAAAAGCAATTCAGTAATTATTTTTTGTTTTGTTTTTTTTATGACGTGTGTGGTAAAATTGATAAGGCAGCTTTATTCTTCGGATCCGTATGATTACAGCGATACTGCATTTATATAGTTTTTTTTATAGAAAAAATAATTATTTTTGCATCACTTTATTCTGAGAAATATAGCTTTTTTATTTTTCTGCTTACTAAGCTGTATCATGGTTTGTTTTTGCGGGACAATATGACGTTTAATTAATACTATTTGTATTTAGATTGATCTTTTTGATCCAGAATTATTCCACTTTTTGTTTGGCGGTATGATAGTAAAGCATAGTTGTTTGCCTCATTTTTTATTTATTTTTTTAATGATGTTCACTGAAGGGGTTAACTATTGTTAGTTTTATAGGTCCCGGACACAGCAATACCAAATATGTGTAATTTTTTTTTTTAATAAATAAATGCATTTATTGGATTAATATTGTTTTCTTTTTTTATTTTGCATTTTGTGATTTTTAAAAAATATTTTTACAATTTGTCTTACTTTTTTTTAAACTTTTTTACATTGTTCCAGGATGGAACATCAGCTGTATAATGTCAGTTCGCTGATTTAATACTCTGCAATTCTTCTGCATTGCAGAGCATTGGTGCAGCATTGGTGGAGTAGGCGTGTCAGCTTGTGCTCTCAGCATGAGCTGACAGGCCACTATCCCTGGGAGATCTGGTGGCCATCTTTGAACCCGAGGTCACAATGGAGACCATCTACACAACGTGATTACATCTTGTTTTGCTGATGGGAGCAGGGAGGGAGCTCCCTCCATCTGTGATGCCTCGCAATGTCGCCGTCACTATATATAGTGGAATCACAGGGGTTAATTGCCCACCATTGGTGCTAGCACCTCTCATGGGCATCACTCTGTGTAAGAGCTGAAACCCACACTTGATCACGGCAATGCTCAGCGTGAGCCCGCACAATCACTGAACTGTATCTATACAACGGTTTGCGGGAACGCATGTCAGGAAAGGGTTAATAGATGTCATTGGCAAGCAATCTATTGCAGTCATTAATAAGAATGTTCAGCCACTCAAAATACAATTGGACATGCCTGTCATCAAGGTCTGTGGTTGATGACTGAGCAATAACACAAGTGGGACATGGGTGCAAAGTTAGTTTTCTATTGTATTGAAACCGGCACCAAAACTCGCCTTGTCATAACACAACCAGACAGCTTTTTAAAAACAGCAGGGATCTCAGGTGCCAGAACAAGCAAATACTGTAGAATGTGAGACAAAAAAAATGGCTCTCACCATCCCTTAAAAGCTTCCTTTATTCGTAAAGGTTAAAACGTAGCGGCAGGCTAAGGCCGGGATCACACTTGCGAGAAAGTCGCACGAGTCTCTTGTCTCAAACACCTGGCACTGCTGCCAGCACTCGGGACCGGAGTGTGCGGCTGCATGTATTTCTTGCAGCTGAGCACTCTGGTCCGATTGCCGGAGGCCGTGCTGAGACAAGAGACTCGTGCGAGTTTCTAGCAAGTGTGACCCCTGCCTAAGAGTGTAACTCAGTAAGGACGACGGCCGTTTTGCTTTTCTATGCACTTCAAAAGGTCCATAATGAAAGGGTCAGGGATTCCACCTATAAGTAAGTAAGTTTCCCTGTTTGAAAGAGTATTAACCACTGCATGACTTACAAATATGACAGAAGCTATAAAACCAAAATATTGCAATAAAGACTTTTCTGGCTTCTTTCCTTCATAGGAGCTGGTGATGATTGCCCCCGTGTAGGTTAATTATATTTTTCTAATACTGCAAATCACAAAACCTCTGGATCTGCATTGTGTATCTCATGAATGTGTTGACTTAATCTAGGGGAGCTTATACCTGCCATAATAGATCTAAAATGTTCCCTAAAACGAATGAAGAGAGGTTTAATTGTTTTCCCTATATAATATAGACCACCGCTGCAAAATATAATGTACCCAACAAACCGTGTTTTACAGGTAATAATTTTTTAAGCCTGATTTGTAATGTCTCCTATTTCTAACACCTTTTAAGTCAAGTGAAACCTGCAAAAGGAACAATTCTCACGTTTAAAATTTACTAGTGGTCGAGAGCTCCTTAGTTAATCAGATAACTAAGTTTTCAAACAATTCTGGACCAAAGTATCCTTAAGAATGGTTCCTTTTCTGTATGTGATCAAAGGTTTACATGTGGCCACTTCAAGGAGATCACTCTCTTTTTCTAGTAGGTGCCAGTTTCTATTAATGGCAGTTCATATATGTGACTCCATTAGGCCATATTTACAATTTTTGTCTTTTTCATCCCTAGATTTTTTTGTTCTATGACTACCCCTAAGTAGATCTTTCTGAGAAAAGGAACTAGCCCTCTCTAATGCAGTGTCTAGGAGGAAGCCTGGGTACCCTCTCTGCTTAAACCTTGTTTTAACATCTTGGGCTTGCTCCTGGAAATGTCTTTCGTTGTTATTAATTTTTATCATCCTAAGGAATTGGCTATAAGCAAGAGATGGCTTCGTGTGATGAAGGTGGGCATTCCTAAAATGCAGCAAAGAATTTGTTGAAGTGGGTTTTCAATGCACCTCCATGATTAATTTGCCATCATAATCTTAGATTTTTACATCTGGGAACTCTAAATTAAAACCCCCAAAAACTGCTCTTTTGTGCCATCAGTGTCTCCATTGTGGTGCCCGTACACTGCAAAAACAACTTTTCCATAAAGCAAAATACATTATTTTTTAGAATAAATCCCAAAACTTCACAAATAAACTCTGTGAATTCCTGACTTTTGTCGGTATTCATAAGTATGGAATGTATAGCATCCGTACCTAGTTCTTATGGGATCCTGGCATAGAGGCTTTCCACATCTATTGATGCCATATGAAAAACGATCTTGCCATTGAACTTCATGCAAGGAGTTTAAAAAAATGCCTCTGTCTTTAAATAAGAAGGAATATTTTGAAGCAACCAATCAATGCATTGAGACAAAGGTTCCGTTAAGGAACCTAATCTTGACACTATCGGACATAATAATATTCATTATTTTCATAGAGTGCTAACATATTCCGCAGCGCTTTACAGTTTGCACACATTATCATCGCTGTCTCCAATAGGGCTCACAATATAAGTTCCCTATCAGTATGTCTTTGGAGTGTGGGAGGAAAACCGGAGTACCCGGAGGAAACCCACACAAACATGAGGAGAACATACAAACTCCTTGCAGATCTTGTCCTTGCTGAGATTTGAACCCAGGACTCCAGCGCTGCAATGCCAACCACTGAGCCACCATGCTGCCCTTGGGGGAGCAGAATGTTATTTGTGAAATTTGGCTATACAATACCAGTGTGGTGATGAGTTTGTGATTTGATGTTTATCTCTCAATGGGAGATCGATATGCTGGAAGGTTGCCAGATTTTGATCTGAGGCCTACTCGAGTAGCGGAGAACAAACACACACAGAGACAGGGTATGTATCTGCAGGATGTTCCCCCTTTCCTGATTTAATTAGGTAGCTTATATGCTCATTTGAGTAGGCGGTAACATTACATCATCACATTTCATTGGACAATTGATCATTCAACAGTAAGCATAAATGGTTCCAACCAATCATATTCATATTCGTTAACCAATCAGATTGTACTCGGCTGTTAATTATTAGTATTTGTGTAGACGTGCTGAAAGCTTTAATAGGTCTTGGGTAAATTACACAAGACCCCAATATTATTCTCATTAATCTAGCCTCATGACAGTTATAGCTCCATTAGCCTCATTAACCTGTCTTACTAAGTATTCATGGCCCCAGTATCTACCTAGCATGTGGACGTGTAGTTTCAATGTCCAACTGGGTGCAGTAAACAGTTTATCCATCACGTACAATTTCTTATGAAGAATAAGGTTATAGGTAATCATTATCATGAGACAGCATTTTCATATACAGAGTATGCATGTAAGACCCCAGAAATACATTGATATTAAAGGGACATATAGAATTCCCTGTCAGATGTCCATTAAATAATGGGCAACCAGAGACGTACCTGGTTGAAGCGCAGCTTGCAGCTTTGCTCACTGGATTCACATTATAGCATAATACGTATTTGTAGAAGGTATACAGCTAGTTTTTCATAATGTCAAGTTTTTTTTTTTTTTTTTGAATGCATGTTGATAAGAAGAAAAAGGAGAGGCAGATGGTTCAAGGTACAACGTTGCCTTTGACTTGAAGCAGTGTTAGATATCCATGGAAGGCAATTGTCAGGTAGCAAAGATAAGGAATGCTTTTAGTATGTGTTAGAGAGAAGAAAAAAAAAAAAGAGGAAATCCCGTTATATGTGTAATGGAAATCCACCACTCTGCCCCCTATTCGGTATTAATATGGTGATTTCCAAAGGGGGGGAGAAGAGAGGAGAGTCAGCTATTTTTAAATATTTTTAATCCATAAAGGTATCTCTCATTAATCTGGATTTTGAGTTTTTCTTTCCGGAAGGTCCAAGAACCTGGTTGTATGGCGATCACACAGCATGAGATAGTAGAAAGCAGAACCACTCCTCCCTCATAACTCTACATGGGAGGTGGAGTTGACGGCACTCATTGAGGCGTTTAGGGGGCTTTAAGGTAAGCAAGACACCACATATACAAGTCATTGTTTTCAGGTGAACCCACAACTGCAGCCCCATATGGGGAGAAAAGGTCTTTTCTTACATCAACAGGCCCTGGAAGAGGTTGCCATAGTGGAAGTGAGGGTACATATGAGAAGGAAACTTATTTCTCAGAGCTTCTGGGGAAACTCTGGAAATAGTTGTTCTGCTTTTTTAATGGTAAAAATCTCTAAATGTACATATTTCCTTAATAAGTGCTGCAGTTTATTTGTGAAACCAAAAGTTAGATCTTGTGCAATGGGGTAATAAGTTATCATAACTGTCTATTCGCTTACTAAATATAATAGTCCCTTGTTAAGTGGACTATATTGCCTCTTTTGTCGGCCTCTCGTAGGATTACATCTTTCCATTGTTTAATCTTATTTAAGGCCCTTAGTTCTCCTTTTTTAAACTGGTTGAAACAGTGGGATAGATCGATGGTTCTAAATCCCTTGTGACTTGATCATGAAAAAAATGAAAAAAACTATGACATTTTTCTGAATGGTCGGCGACATATAAGTAGAACTAACTCCTCCCCGGACCGGTATATTGCTGCTACTGTTACATGAGTGTTTGTAGAATTCTCATTAAGGCTCATTAACAGGGCTGCATCATCTGCAACCATCGATGTAGGAGAATTTTTTTTATCTCCTATCTGGAAGCTTAGGGGAACCAATGGTAGAATCATAGAATCATAGAATCGTAGAGTTGGAAGGGACCTCCTGGGCCATCTGGTCCAACCCCCTGCTCAAAGCAGGATTCGCTAAATCATCCCAGTCAGATGTCTGTCCAGCCTCTGTTTGAAGACTTCCATTGAAGGAGAACTCACCACTTCTCGTGGCAGCCTGTTCCACTCATTGATCACTCTAACTGTCAAAAAGTTTTTTCTAATATCTAATCTGTGTCTCCTCCCATTCAGTTTCATCCCATTGCTTCTAGTCTTTCCTTGTGCAAATGAGAATAAAGTTGATCCTTCTACAATGTGACAGCCCTTTAGATATTTGTAGACAGCTATTAAGTCTCCTCTCAGTCTTCTCTTTTGCAAACTAAACATTCCCAAATCCTGCAACCTTTCCTCATAAGACAGGGTTTGCAGACCGGTCACCATTCTGGTCGCTCTTTTCTGAACTTGCTCCAGTTTGTTGATGTCTTTTTTAAAATGTGGTGCCCAAAACTGGACACAATATTCCAAATGAGGTCTGACCAAAGAGGAGTAGAGGGAAATAATGACTTCACGTGATCTAGACTGTATGCTTCTGTTAATACATCCTAGAATTGCATTTGCCTTTTTTGCTGCTGCATCACACTGTTGACTCATATTCAGTCTGTGATCTATTAGTATACCCAAGTCTTTTTCACATGTGCTGTCACTTAGCCCTATTCCTCCCATTCTATATATGCTTTTTTCATTTTTATTGCCCAGATGTAGTACTTTGCATTTTTCCCTGTTAAAAACCATTCTGTTAGTTGCTGCCCACTTCTCCAGTTTATTTAAATCTTTTTGAATCCTCTCTCTCTCTTCTCTAGTATTAGCTATCCCTCCTAGCTTTGTGTCATCAGCAAATTTAATCAGTTTACCCTCAATTCCTTCATCTAAATCGTTGATAAAGATGTTGAACAATACAGGGCCCAGGACAGAGCCCTGTGGTACCCCACTTGAGACATTCTTCCAACTGGATGTGCAGCCATTTACGACCACTCTTTGGGTCCGATCACTAAGCCAGTTATGAAGCCACCTAACAGTTGCCTTGTCCATTCCATACTTAGTCATTTTTTCAATAAGGATTGTATGAGAGACTTTGTCAAATGCTTTGCTGAAGTCAAGATATACTATATCTACAGCATTTCCTTGATCCACCCAATCAGTGATACCGTCATAGAAGGAAATTAAGTTAGTCTGACATGACTTATTAGTTACAAACCCATGCTGACTCTGTTTAATCACTTCATTCTTATCCAGGTATTGACATACATGTTGTTTAATAATTTGTTCAAAGATCTTTCCTGGTATAGAAGTCAGACTCACCGGCCTATAGTTGCCTGGGTCCACCTTCTTCCCCTTTTTGAAGATAGGAACAACATTTGCTCTTCTCCAGTCTTCTGGCACTTCTCCTGTTCTCCAAGAATTTTCAAAGATTATGGAGAGGGGTTCAAAAATTTCTTCTGCTATCTCCTTCAGTACTCTGGGGTGTAATTCATCTGGACCTGGAGACTTGAATTCATTTAGGTTAGCTAAGTGTTTCATCACTATCTTTATGTTTATAGATATCCTGGATTCTTCTATTCCCTTAATAGGACAGTGAATAACAGTTGATGCTACATTTCCTTTCTGAGAGAAAACAGATGCAAAATAGGAATTTAAAAGTTCAGCCTTCTCAACATCCTGTCTTACCATTTCATCATTTTCATCCTGTAAAAATCCTATAGCATCTTTGACTTTTCTTTTACTTTTGACATATCCCCAAAATCCTTTATTATTGCTTTTGACATCTCTTGCAAGCCTCAATTCATTTTCAGCTTTAGATACAGGCTGGTCGGGAGGATGTTGATAAATATTTTAAAGAGTGTGAAACATGTGACGAAGTGCAGACATTAAGCACTAAAGCTTTGGAATTTAAATTGATGAATCTGGCTGAAAGAGAGACAAAATTATTTTGGACTAACAATTCATTGAAGTCCTACATTGATTGTGGACGTGTACCCCGTGGATTGAGAGTGTGGAAGGAAATTTCCGAGTTTAGGAGTGATGCTTCCTTTCGTACGGAATGGGAAAACATCCTACTAAAATGTTCACAAGATTTATTGCAATTAGTCCTGGCCACCAATTTGCGCAATTATGATACAGTTAAAGAGGAATTAACAAAATCACAAGAAGAGTTAAAATCAAGACTGACGGATAATCAGTGGCTTACATTGAATAAAAAAATGGACAGTAAATTGTTACCGATGCAGGCAGAGATTAAATTAAGGAAACGAGACAAATTTTTACGTGATAAAAATGATTTTTTGAATGGTCAGATATTCAGCTGGAATAAGCAACGAATGAATGCACATACTGGACAATCAGGAAAAGGGAAATATAAGCGCCATTTCCACAAACAGAATCATGCACCAATTAGGAGAGATTATTTGACAACGGATTCTGATTCAAGCATGGGAGAAGGTGTTAGTTTATCCATGATTCCATCTGATCAGCAAGCATCAGCAGAGGCAGGTGCGTCTGGATCACACATCCCTTTAGGCGGAGGATCAGAAGAGGAAGGAGGAAGACCTTATGGACAAAATCGCAAGAGAAAACAGGTCTCATGGAGACCAAGACGTTAAGGGACACATCATTGCATGCAGTAATTAATCTAACCGATCATGTGTTACAAGATTCTCATTATTCATTACTAGCTAAGGGTCTTAATTTTTGTATACCAGGTAATTTTGATTTGACAGAATTTAAGATTGATTTGTTTAAATCTATTAGGAAGATGCACCTACATAAGCATTTTTTATTCAAATCACCTACTGACACTCCATTATCAGGGGAGGTACAATGTGAAGTGGGTCCTTTGGGATTTATGGCAGGAGTAGGTACTTTGGCAGAAGTGCATGAAGACGCTGCATTATTGTTGAGCATTACTGAACCTGAGGGTGATTTTCCACAAATGATTAAAACCCCATTCTTAGGGGGTGTAACATCCCAATATATGCCCCCTGTCTCCCCAGGAAACCTAATCGATTTATTTGAGATGTTAGTCATTAAAGATGTAGAGACATTAGTATATCCTATAGCACCTTCGAATTTAACAGTGGCAGAGAAGCAAGCAATGAGAGAAATCAGAGATTGGACGGACACAGTAGTGAGACCATCAGATAAAGGAGGGAATACTGTTTTTTTGCCCAGAGAAATGTATTTAGCAGAAGCCCATCGACAATTATCAGATACAGTAACATACACTAAATTGGTGGGAGATCCTACCCCTAAATATATAAGAGACTTGAGGTTTTTACTTAGGCAGTATGTTATAAAAAATACTATTTCTGAAAAAAAGGCAGAAAAATTATTACCTGAATTTCCCACACGTCCTCACTGGTACCACGTACCAAAATTACATAAATCCCTCTCTGGTCCTCCAGGTCGCCCCATTGTTTCTGGGATAGGATCAGTGACGGAGGCACTTTCACAATATGTAGATTGGTTACTACGACCACTGCTCACTCAGATCCCGTCTTACATAAGAGACACGAAAGCTTTTTTAGAAGTAATACATGAGTTTGGTTGGCAACCTGGCTTTTTCCTAACATCAATAGATGTAGAGAGTCTGTATACAAGGATTCCTCAACAATTGGGAGTTGACACTATTAGAGAGATATTAGGTACCATAGGGAAAGAACAAGGTTTTATTGATTTTGTCTGTGATGCATTGAGTTTTATTTTAACACACAATGCCTTCACTTTTGATTCAAAATGGTATTGTCAAAATGTGGGAACAGCGATGGGTACACCAGTATCTTGTACGTTTGCGAATCTGTTTTTGGGAGCTTTCGAGGAGAAATATATTTACAACATGCAAAAATATTTTAGACATATTAGACTATACCTCAGATATGTGGACGATGTGTTCATAATTTGGGACGGTACAGAAGATATATTTGTGGAATTTGTTAATTATCTCAATGATGTGAACCAAATGAATATGGTATTCACCCATAAATTTGGAGGTGTTAAATTAGAGTTTTTAGATGTCCTGTTGGAGATCAAAGATGATACTATTTGTACTTCGGTTTTTAGGAAACCTATAGCCACCAATTCCATATTGCGGTTTGATAGCTATCATCCCACACATACCGTTAATTCAGTACCATATAGTCAATTTTTGCGAATATTTCGTTTGAATAATACAGTGGAGGGTCGGGAACGACAATCCAGAGAACTATATGAGAGATTGAGGCAACGAGGATATCCTGACCATTTATTGGACACCACACTTCAACAAGTGAGATCACATTGGGATGACAATAGGAGATGTGTAGTTTATCAACAGAGTAAAGAGAGTAAGAAGGAAAAGAGATTCACCTTTTGTTTCCGTTATGGTCCGATGGATAGGCAGATTAGATCGGTAATTAGGAAACACTGGCACATTTTGGAACAAGATAGAGAGCTGTTTGATATAGTGTCAAGAGGACCACTTATTTCTAATAAACGTAGTACAAGGATTAGGGATGTTCTAGTGCAGAACCGATTAATAACTCCACGTGATACATGGTTGAATCAAGGAATACCTAAGGGAAATTATAAATGTGGACAATGTCCTTATTGTAGATATCATTGCACTGACCATATACTACAAATAGGTGCGGTTAGACATACAGTGTCCAGTCTAATTACATGTAAGACCGATCATGTGGTTTATGTCATCTTCTGTACATGTCGATTTTTTTACATAGGAAAGACAATACGTCCACTCTATGTTCGATTTCGGGAACACTTCAAGTCGATAACAACGGGAAAAGGAGTGCTACGTCTTATTGATCATGTTAGGACTGTACATGGGATGGATCCAGGTGTCCTTTCTTTTGCTGGTATTGAAAAAGTCATGTTACCCCCACAAGGAGGGAATTTGAATAAATTATTATTGAAGCGGGAATCCAAATGGATTATGGATACACGGGCAACTGGTCCCATAGGTTTCAATGATAAAATAGATATGGCCATTTTTTTGTGATAACTGATTTAAATAATGCATTTCTTTTTCCGTAAATACTGGCAGGTTATAAATTAAGGACAAATAGACAAATATCTAGGGGATAATGTAAATTATTGGTGTTAAGTAATACATATCTCATAAAAAAATATAAAAAAAATAATTAAAAAAATATATAGGTATTTCCTTAATTGGTTAGTTCTGAATCATGCGGTATAATTTGCCCTAAAATCGTTTTAACAAGGATAATACAATGGGCTTAGATCATCATTGTGACATAAATGGCCAAAAGATAGGTGTCAGTAATTTTTTATTTTAATTGCTGGAGCCATGGTAAAATTGCATATATATATCTTGATTAGATCATAATGTATGGAAGCACACACTTCCTATGGATTTAGTATCATGCAGCTCTCGGATTTATATTAATAAGCTGTTTCCTTTGGAACAGATTACCCAGAAGGGTTAATTTGATAATAGGGGTCCTTTAGTTATGTTGATAATCACTCAATAGTCCTTGTAATATTTGTCTTTATATGTAAGATTATTGTTCCCGCTGCAGCGGTGAAATATGTGTGTTTTTTATATGTTTGCACTGAGCACCTGTCTGTTTTACTTGTTAGTTATACAGCGGCTGAGGTAGGAGGAGTGACTGGATGACATGATTTGCTTAAGAATCCGTCATTTCCCCCTGCACTTTGACCCGTGGAAGCGCTCGAGTAGCGCGAAACGGCCGTTGTCAGCCATTTGACACTCTTGTTATCACATCCCCGACGTGACATGTAATTATGTGTCAATAAATCTTCACTATTATCTCGCAGAGTGCGACCTTCTTTCTTTGGAAACCTCATAGAAACATTTTAGTTTGTGATTGGTTTCTCTTTCTCCAATATTTTTATTAATTAGATTTTGCCTGTACAACACACCAGTCACTGTGTGTGCAGTACAAGGGGAGGCTATATTGTGGTGGATCAGCGGTGTTGGCTGTTAGGCTGCCTTCTAAGGCTTCCTGACAGCTGCATTGCTGTTTACCCACTGCTCTGCAAACTGCTTTTTTAAAAGCAATCCCAATTTTTTTTTTGTCCTGCTGAGGTACTGAGCGTGCATTTTTTCACACCATACAGCGGTGTACGCTCCTCACACAGTACCATGTAACGGCTGTTATCACAGCCACAGTGAAGCTATCTGTGTGTCACTCTGTAAGAATAAGTCGAGGACATGTTACGTTCTTACAGACCTGCACCTACTAGTTTTGTCTAGCTTTCAAACAGTTAAATATATTTGCAGTTTGATCACATTCAAAACTATAGAGAGACAGCGTGTGTCAGTCTGTATACTTAAAAAACACGGAGCTTGACAATTTTACCTACACCGGACAGCCGTGTATGTGCACGCTCCTCTCAGTACCGTGTAAAGGCTGTTATCACGGCCACAGTGAAGCTATCTGTGTGTCACTCTGTGAGAATAAGTCGAGGACATGTTCCGTTCTTACAGACCTGCACCTACTAGTTTTGTCTAGCTTTCAAACAGTTAAATATATTTGCTGTTTGATCACATTCAAAACTATAGAGAGACAGCGTGTGTCAGTCTGTATACTTAAAAAACACGGAGCTTGACAATTTTACCTACACCGGACAGCCGTGTACGTGCACGCTCCTCTCAGTACCGTGTAACGGCTGTTATCACAGCCACAGTGAAGCTATCTGTGTGTCACTGTGGAAGGATAAGTGGAGGACTTGTTCCGTTCTTACAGACCTACACTCTAGGGAGATTCCTATTCTGCCCAATTCTACATACACCTTGTAGTTTGTGATACACTAGCCAATTTCTGCCTGTGACATAGCGCTCTGATATTCAGTGGGCCTCACACAATCCAAAAGTGTCCAGTGTCCACTAGTAATGTGCAGAAATTCAAAATCTCCCTTATCCTGTAGTCACTTTTTTCACACCTCTGCCATCGAGCCTGTGACATAGCGCTGTGATATTCAGTGGGCCTCACACAATCCATAAGTGTCCAGTGTCCACAAGTGTGTGCAGAAATTCAAAATCTCTGTGATCCTGTAGTCACTTTTTTCACACCTGTGCCATCGAGCCTGTGACATAGCGCTGTGATATTCAGTGGGCCTCACACAATCCATAAGTGTCCAGTGTCCACAAGTGTGTGCAGAAATTCAAAATCTCTGTGATCCTGTAGTCACTTTTTTCACACCTGTGCCATCGAGCCTGTGACATAGCGCTCTGATATTCAGTGGGCCTCACACAATCCAAAAGTGTCCAGTGTCCACTAGTGTGTGCAGAAATTCAAAATCTCCCTTATCCTGTAGTCACTTTTTTCACACCTGTGCCATCGAGCCTGTGACATAGCGCTCTGATATTCAGTGGGCCTCACACAATCCAAAAGTGTCCAGTGTCCACTAGTGTGTGCAGAAATTCAAAATCTCTGTGATCCTGTAGTCACTTTTTTCACACCTGTGCCATCGAGCCTGTGACATAGCGCTCTGATATTCAGTGGGCCTCACACAATCCAAAAGTGTCCAGTGTCCACTAGTGTGTGCAGAAATTCAAAATCTCCCTTATCCTGTAGTCACTTTTTTCACACCTGTGCCATTGAGCCTGTGACATAGCGCTCTGATATTCAGTGGGCCTCACACAATCCAAAAGTGTCCAGTGTCCAGTAGTGTGTGCAGAAATTCAAAATCTCTGTGATCCTGTAGTCACTTTTTTCACACCTGTGCCATCGAGCCTGTGACATAGTGCTCTGATATTCAGTGGGCCTCACACAATCCAAAAGTGTCCAGTGTCCACTAGTGTGTGCAGAAATTCAAAATCTCCCTTATCCTGTAGTCACTTTTTTCACACCTGTGCCATCGAGCCTGTGACATAGTGCTCTGTTATACAGTGGGCCTCACACAATCCAAAAGTGTCCAGTGTCCACTAGTGTGTGCAGAAATTCAAAATCTCCCTTATCCTGTAGTCACTTTTTTCACACCTGTGCCATCGAGCCTGTGACATAGCGCTCTGCTACTCAGTGGGCCTCACACAATCCAAAAGTGTCCAGTGTCCACTAGTGTGTGCAGAAATTCAAAATCTCCCTTATCCTGTAGTCACTTTTTTCACACCTGTGCCATCGAGCCTGTGACATAGCGCTCTGATATTCAGTGGGCCTCACACAATCCAAAAGTGTCCAGTGTCCACTAGTGTGTGCAGAAATTCAAAATCTCCCTTATCCTGTAGTCACTTTTTTCACACCTGTGCCATCGAGCCTGTGACATAGCGCTTTGATATTCAGTGGGCCTCACACAATCCAAAAGTGTCCAGTGTCCACTAGTGTGTGCAGAAATTCAAAATCTCTGTGATCCTGTAGTCACTTTTTTCACACCTGTGCCATCGAGCCTGTGACATAGCGCTCTGATATTCAGTGGGCCTCACACAATCCAAAAGTGTCCAGTGTCCACTAGTGTGTGCAGAAATTCAAAATCTCCCTTATCCTGTAGTCACTTTTTTCACACCTGTGCCATCGAGCCTGTGACATAGCGCTCTGATATTCAGTGGGCCTCACACAATCCAAAAGTGTCCAGTGTCCACAAGTGTGTGCAGAAATTCAAAATCTCCCCTGTCCTATAGACACCTTGTACCTTGTTTTACATTACTACATAGTTTGTTGGACTTTGTCTACATTTCTAGAAAAAATGAGGAAGGCTGGTGGAAGAGGCCGTGGAATTGGGCGGGGGTTGGCAGCTGGTAATGATGGTGTTGGTGGTGGATCTGGTGGTAGTGGCAAGAGCAAAATAGGACCGAATGCAGGAGGTGTTGAGCCTGCGTTATCGTCTGGCTCCATAAGGCTTCGAAGGCTTAGTTTTCTAGGAGTTGGCAAACCGCTTTTAGAGCCAGAGCATCAGGAAAAAGTTTTGTCTTACATTGCTGACTCAGCCTCCAGCTCTATCGCCTCCTCTTCTTCAGTTGTAAAAAGTAAAAGCACTGAGTCGTCATTTGAGGCTCATGTTCATGAACCACACCTTTCCTTGTGTCCTTCACCCCAACCAAGATTGAAGGATGATGCAGGCCATACTACTGATTACTCCATGGAGCTGTTTTCACATACCATGCCTGGATTATCATGTGAAATGGTGAATTACCCAGGCCAAGATGAATCTGACATGGAGTGCACTGATGCACAGCCGCTGATGGATGATTCTGCTGGTACATTCACTCAGAGCACTACATTGTCCTCGCAGTGTACAGAGCCAGATTCTGACCCTGATGAGACTCAGGTGCCCCTTCCCGCACACTATACCACCATACATGGTGACACAGAGGAAGGTGCACATGACATTGAAGAGGAGGTGATGGATGACCCAGTTGTTGACCCAGACTGGCATCCATTGGGGGAAGAGGGTGCTGCTTCCAATAGCTCAGATGAGGAGCATCCACAGCAGACATCGACATCGCAACAGCTGTTATCTGGCAGGCCCGGAGCACTCCAAAGACAGGTTCCAAAAATCAAAAGAGTTGCTGGACAGCTTGTCCAGAGGGTCAAAAGATCACAGCGTGCTAGGCCGCAAAATGTCTGCCAAAGTAGGAAGAGTGCAGTGTGGCACTTTTTTGAACAAAATCCTCATGATCAGACCAAGGTTATATGTAAGAAGTGCGCAAAGACCTTTAGCCGAGGGAAAAATCTGAAAAATTTGAATACCAGTTGCATGCTTAGACATTTAACCAGCATGCACTTGCAAGCGTGGACACAACACCAAACCTCAAGTGCCACATGTGCAACTGATCACAAAGAAGGTAGTCAGCAACGCTACATTGTTTCCCCCACTGTAAGCCCACCGGTTAGCACAGCAGCAAATGTTGAGGTGTCGTTGCAAGGCCACAGCAGTCAGGGAATCCCACTGTTATATCAACGAAATACTGAATCTAGGCCATCAGAAAGAACACCAACTCCATCACCATCATCAACCCTCTCTCAGTCCGCCCTGTCCACCGCTACTTCCACCATATGCAGCTCTCAAGTCCAGCTCACCCTCCCAGACACTATGAGTAGGTCAAGAAAGTACTCAGTCTCTCATCCGCGTACACTGGGTTTGAACACCCACATTGCCAAACTAATCTCGTTTGAGATGATGCCCTTTCGGTTGGTGGAAAGCGCAGCTTTCCGCGAACTCATGACCTATGCAGTACCACGCTATGACCTACCCAGTCGCCACTTCTTCTCTCGCAAAGCCATCCCAGCCCTCCACCATCATGTAAAAGACCGCATTGTCCATGCACTCAAGCAGTCAGTGAGTGGAAAGGTGCACCTCACAACTGATGCATGGTCCAGTCGGCATGGCCAGGGCCGTTACGTGTCCATCACTGCGCACTGGGTTAATGTGGTGGATGCAGGGTCCACAGGGGACAGCGGTGGTGGGACAGTTCTGCCTAGCCCACGGTATAGGAAACAGTTGGCTGTAGGTGTTCGACCCTCCTCCTCCTCCTCCTCCTCCTCCAGAAGCGAAAGCTCGTCCACAGAGCACAGTCGTACGAGCACTCCATCTGCAGCTGCCACTGTTGCACACGAGGTGTCCCCCTATCGAGCAGCTAGTGGAAAGCGTCAGCAGGCTGTGTTGCAGATGATGTGTTTGGGCGACAGACACACCGCCGAGGTGCTGGCCGAGTACTTGAAGCGACAAACTGAGTCATGGCTGGGCAGTGTACATCTTGAGGCAGGCAAGGTAGTTAGTGATAACGGCCGTAATTTTGTGGCAGCCATAGCCCTTTCAAAACTCAGCCACATACCTTGCTTGGCTCACACCTTGAACCTGGTGGTGCAGTGCTTCCTCAAAAATTATCCTGAGTTAACAGCCCTGCTCCAGAAGGTGCGAAGACTGTGCGCGCACATCCGCCGGTCGCCTGTACACTCCGTTCGTATGCAGAAGCTGCAGCGATTGCTCCACCTTCCCAACCACTGCCTCATTATCGACACTGCAACAAGGTGGAACTCCACCCTGCACATGGTGGAGCGGCTGTGTGAGCAGAGGCAGGCCATAATGCATTTGTGGGAGGATACACGGCCAGGCACTTTGAGAGCAGACATGGAGTTGACAGGTGTGCAGTGGTCGAAGCTGAAAGACCTCTGTAAAGTCCTTCAGTGTTTTGAGGAATGCACACGGCTGGTAAGCGCAGACGACGCCATCCTAAGCATGAGCATCCCACTTATGCGTCTGCTCATGCAAACTTTGACGCACCTTAAGGAGCAGGCGTCTGAAGCCAAAGTTGATGAGGAGGAAGAGGAGGAGGGAATCCTTGATGACATTCAGCCATTGTCTGCTCAGGGACCTCTCCTGGACGAGGTGGAGGAAGAAGAGGAGGAGGAGGATGATGATGGGGATGATTACTTAGGGGAGGAGGATGCATCTCGTGGGGTAAGTGAAAATGTTGGCATGGCAAGGTCTGGTACAGGGTTTGTGCGTGACTGGAGGGATGTGGATTTGCCAGAAAGTGCTCCTCCAACCAGCACTCGCAGTGCATCATTGACACCGGGAACATTGGCCCACATGTCAGATTATGCCTTGCGGATCCTAAAAAGGGACCCCCGCATTGCCAAAATGATGAACGATGACGACTACTGGTTGGCCAGCATCCTGGATCCACGCTATAAAGGCAAATTACAAAACATCATGCCACAGGAGAACCTTGACCTAATATTGGCTAATAAACAAGCAACTCTGGTAAATCGGTTGCTTGAGGCATTCCCAGCACACAGGAGCGGTGATGGTTCTCACACGAGCCGTACGGGCCGGGGGCAGCTTGGCAGAGGTGTTCATGGTGCACACAGCAGAAGTGGCGTTGGAGACAGGGGTTTCATGACAGTGTTGTGGACTGATTTTTCAAATACCGCTCACACAACTGGTAATACTGCATCGATGGAAAGTGACAGGAGACAGCAGTTGTCAACTATGGTTACAAACTACTTTTCCTCCCATATCGATGTTCTCCCACACAGGTCATTCCCCTTTGACTATTGGGCCGCTAAACTGGACACCTGGCCTGAATTGGCACAATATGCCTTACAGGAGCACGCTTGCCCAGCTGCAAATGTGCTATCGGAAAGAGTCTTCAGTGCAGCTGGATCAATCCTGACAGAAAAAAGGACCCGTCTGTCAACCCAAAATGTGGATGATCTAACCTTCATTAAAATGAACCATGCATAGGTTTCCAAGGATTTTGTCCCACTTTCCCCTGATGACACATAGGGTGACAGAAAAATGGCTTGCTTTGGTCCACCTCTTCCTGGGACTTGACCTATTTCGCCTTTTGCATCAGCTGAAAGTCCAACATCAACATATGCCCCTTTCTAAAACTCCCAAACTGTGCTGCCTCCCCCCCATGGCCGGGGACACCACCTAGCGCACGGCACCGTGCGAGTGCCGTTGCCCTGGACAGGTGGGTAGGCCGACTCTTGGGCGCGAGCACTGGCACAGGGTCCCTCATAGTGCAATCAAGTGTCTCTGACGGTGGGGGTGCACACCCGCCCTACTATGAGGGGCCCAGTGCCAGTACCGACGCCCACGAGTGGGCCCCCCTTGCTTGGGCAGGGCCCCAGCATTTGCAATCTTTACCTCTCCCTGCTCCTCCGCTCTGTAGTCTGGGCCATCAAATCCATACTGTGCCTGACACCGTCTGAGCCTGCCTCCTGATGTATAGACATATATTTTGAATGTGTACGCTATCCATACATGTTATCCGGGGATACGGTACCCTTTCTCACCTTTGTGCAAGCACTGAAAGTAGTATACTAAAATCAGATTAGACCTATTTTTATCCCTAGGTGGAAAGGGCTGTACAGTCTGACCTCCTATCCCTACAATCATGGCTAAAAAATTTGAGTCTAAGGTCGGGGTCACTAACCGACGAGAATTGCGGTCCGTATTTTACGGGCGTAATATGGAGAAATGTTCCCTAAATAGTGATCCGTATGTCATCCGTTGTCAAGGTGTGGCCGCGTATTTTGCACATGTAAGCATCTGTATGTAATCCGTATGGCATCTGTATGCCAAGATTTTCTCGCAGGCTTGCAAAATGGACATATAATGAAGCCCTATGACAGGTTAAAACACAAACGAAAGAGTAGATACATACACATAGAATACATATATATATCTATAATAAAATGGGCTAAGCGTCACTCTGTCCGAAGCCTTTAAAGACTGCGCAAGTGCAACGCACCTGCGCAGTCTAGCTCCAGACAGAATGAGGCATCCAGTGGTGAGGAGTGTGTATGGCACCCGGAGATGGCGGTATGCGTACAGACCGTGATGTCGGGTGCCATACTTGCATACTTACCTGTCCGGGAGGAGCGTTGCTGCGGCACTTCTCTTCGGCCAGGGCAGGAGTGCGGCCAGAATTGTGCCATTTTACTGAAGACACATTTGTCGTGTGTCTTCAGCAATATGGCGCCAGACAGCGCTATGGACATGCGCGTACTCCAGCGCCAGACTCCTCCCCCAGCCTCCAGCAGAACGTAACAGCACTGGAGCACAAGAAAGAAGGGTGAGTATAAAAGTTTTTTTTGTATGCGTGTAGTTTAAAGGGGTGAGGGGACCATGCATACCAGGAAAAGGGGGAGAGGGGACCAAGCATATCAGGAAAAGGGAGTGAGGGGACCATGCATACCAAGAAAGGTGGTGAGGGGACCATGCATACCACGAAAAGGGGGTGAGGGGACCATGCATACCACGAAAGGGGGTGAGGGGACCATGCATACCATGAAAGGGGGGTGAGGGGATCATGCATACCACGATAGGAGGGTGAGGGGACCATGCATACCATGAAAGGGGAGTGAGGGGACCATGTATGCCATAAAAGGGGTGAGGGGCCCATGCTTACCATGAAAGGAGGGTGAGGGTACCATGCATACCACAAAAGGGGAGTGAGGGGACCATGCATACCACGAAAGGGGAGTGAGGGGACCATGCATACCATGAAAGTGGGGTGAGGGGACCATGCATACCACGAAAGGGGAGTGAGGGGACCGTGCATACCATGAAAGGGGAGTGAGGGGACCATGCATATCACGAAAGGGGGGTGAGGAGACCATGCATACCACAAATGGGAGTGAGGGGACCATGTATACCACGAAAGGGGGGTGAGGGGATCATGCATACCACAAAAGGAGGGTGAGGGTACCATGCATACCATGAAAGGGGAGTGAGGGGACCATGCATACAACAAAGGGGGGTGAGGGGACCATGCATACCTTGAAAGTGGAGTGAAGGGACCATGCATACCACAAAAGGGGAGTGAGGGGACCATGCATACCAGTATTGGGGGGTGAGGGGACCATGCATACCATGAAAGGGGAGTGAAGGGGCCATGCCTATCACGAAAGGGGGGTGAGGGGACCATGCATACCACGAAAGGGGGGTGAGGGGACCATGCATACCACGAAAAGGGAGTGAGGGGACCATGCATAGCACGAAATGAGGGTGAGGGGACCATGCATACCATGAAAGAAGGGTGAGGGTGCCATGCTTACCAGGATTGGGGGGTGAAGGTACCATGCATACCAGGATAGAAGGGGAGCAGCACATACCAGGATGGGAGACCATATTCCAAAAAAATTCTCACCACTCTGGCGTAGAACGGATTCATAGCTAGTATATATATATACACATGTCATTGAGACATATATATATACCGTATATAGTCGTTTATAAGCCGACCCATGTATAAGCCAACCCCCCTAATTTTGCCAGAAAAAACTGTGAAAACTTATTGACTCGTGTATAAGCCGAGGGTGGAATCCATAGACTATGCCCCCATATGCTGCTCCATAGATTATGCCCCCATATGCTTCTCTATAGTTTATGCCCCCATATGCTGCCCCATAGACTATCACACCTTCAAAAGTGCGCAGCGCATGCTAAAATCCTACTAGCGCACGGTCTGCGCACGGTCTGCACACCCTATGCTAAATATAGGGTGCGCAGATTGCATGCAGCCGTGTGCGATAGTAGGCGGCGATGACCGGATGGGGCGGGCAGGGAGCCGTCAGGGGCGGGGCTTAGCAGCGCTGAGTGCTGCGTGGAAAATAAGCTAGTGTGAAACTAGCCTTAACCCCTTAATTTAACACCTAGGCATCCCAAATTTTACACAAATCATAATCTAATTATTAGTCAGGGACATAAAAAAAAATACATGAAATGAAATGGTTTACTGTATGTAAAGCATGTGTTATTTCATGTCGGGTTGGGTAATGATTTTACAGAAGCCGGCAATTGATTTTGCGGCTATTCTGCTATGTAGAACTCTATGAAATGTAAATATATATATATATATGTATTCTATGTGTATATATCTATTCTTTTGTTTCTTTATTAAACCTGTCAGTGTGATTTTACTGTATCGCGCACTGAATTGCCGGCTTTTGTTAAAGGACACCGGTGCGTATTTCTCGCAAGTCACACGTCTTTTCCGTGTGTAATCCGTATTTCTGGTGCCCCCATAGACTTGTATTGGCGTATTTTGGCCGGAATACGCTGACAATTGCAGCATGCTGCGATTGTCTCGGCCCGTAAAATACGGCCGAGAAATATATTGCTGGTGGGAGCTGCCCCATAGAGAATCATTAGTCCGTGTTTTTTTACACCTCTCACTCATCTTTATTTCTCTCTAAAGTGACTCCGACCTAATACTCATTTTGGTTTTAACAAAGTTTGATGCTTTAAATTAGTTATAGATTTTTTAGTCAGATGTTTCTGTCCTTACAGTGCAATTATAATCATTTCATAAGTTTTTAAACTTTTATTGACAAATACATCAAATTTATGCAAAGACTCAATATATTTACAGTGTTAACTAGAGATGAGTGAATGTTGCAAAATTCAAATTTCATTTGGCAGCGAAGTTATGCTTCACAAATTGAATGTACTTTTATCTGAATAGATCCCAAAACAAAATAAATGTAATAAGATAAAAAAAGACCTTATACTTACCTTATGGTTCACCTCTCTGACCCTTCCACCCCATTACTGTCCCTCATTCAATCATCATTGCATCTTCTTATCACATTACGAAAGCTGAAATCTGTGACAATTCTGCTCTTGCGCATGAAAGGTCTCGGTGCATGTTGTAGCGGAATGATATTGTGTCCTTACGCGCTTGCACAGAAATAAATATTTTGGCAAATGCAGATTTTTGTAAAATTCTAGTAGAATTCCATTTCACTCAAACAAATGCTCTCAACTCTAGTGTTCTGGGCCAAATCCTGATGGATGGCAATCTAATACTTCCTAATCAGTATATCACAATTTCGCAGTACATCACAATTAATATTTTTTATTTGTACACCTACATTTTGAATATTGGTCACAGGCTCTCAATGAGATTGTGATCTCAGAATTTCCTGACCATGGACTTTAACCAAGCCAATAAGTTACTTTACTTTTACTTTTGCCTTATGACATGGTGTTTATTCATGCTCGAAAAAACATTATTCATCACCAAATTGCTACTGGTTTATTGGGAGAAGTTGCTATTGGAGGATGTTTAGATTCCATTCTTTATTCATGACAGTGTCCTTATGCAAAACTGAAAGTAAGCCCAGTCCCTTGGATGAAAAGTCATCCAACACGTGGATTACATTTATAGTTTCAGTTGCTTTACTGTTGTTAGACTTAGGACACATTGAGTCATCACCTTTTCTTTTCCAGACAACTATTATTCTACACCTATAAAACAGTCTGAAGGGGACTTCGTCAGAAAAAATGACCACTCTAATTGTTGTAATTCCTGTAGTTATTTTCTCTGGTAGTGTTTATAATTATTTCAAGGAAAAGAAAGATCTTAAATAAGGAACAAGGGAAGCAGTGGATGAAGAACCTGATGATATCACACACTTCATAGACTTCCAGAAAGGACATTCCTAAATAACATTGCACTCTCAAAGAACCATGTGACAAATATATATGGCAACTGATTCTAAAGTAATTATGAACTGAATGGTATACATTAAATAAAGCGATGATGCTTAAAACAATTACATTAGCCACATCATGACTCCAAAATATTCCTCTTGTCTACTATAAATGAGTAACACTTTGTCACGGAGTGACTGATCCAGTGAGACACGACCCAATGGTTGGTCGGTCACCAATCAGCACAACACACAAGGGAACACCAGAGAAACAATAACAATGGTGGACCCTATCAATAGGGATCAGGGGAATGGACACCTCCTGCACTCACCTGAGGAAGTACCCTGATCTCACTATCGTCCCTATATGGGTTCTTTCACCCTGTCGCCAAGCAGGATACCTAATCCCTCATTTGTCCTGCTCTAATCCCTAAGTAGGGAACTGGCAGGTGAGAGCACTGGTCCCATAGCTGCATTAATACAACAAAAGGAATGGAAAGACAGACATCAAAAGGGACAATGTAACAAAAAAATCCAACACTTTCTGCTACAAAACACCACACAGCAGGATAAAGACAACAGATCAAAGTATTCAGCTGAAGCACCACTGCACCCAGACAGCTCCATCCTCCAATTTGGTCACAGTATAAAACTCTAACAACGACAGTCAGCTGATGCATCAGGTGACCTCTTGAAGGATTGTGTGTGGTCACCACCCACATTAGCCGACCAAGCAACATTGCAATTACACAATCAGGCCAACGGGGAAAAAACTGACATTAACCCCCGATGGCCTGAAAGGAAAAAAGTTTTAATCTGAGAAGCCAGATCTGCCACAGATCCAAAAATGGATTGTGACATACTTATAATGGATGAGAAAGCACTAAAATGCTTGAATGCTCATTACTTGAACAGAGTAATTTCTAATGCTCGAATGATCATTTTGATTAATGAATATAATGGGAGTCAATGGGAAATCTGAGCATTTTTTTGGCAGAACCTACAAGTAGGTCAGAGGGGCAGTGAAAATGTTGAAATGGAAAAAGTGCTAAAAAGAAGAAGAGCAGCATGGGGAAGATTCCTGGAAGCATCGCTGACTCTCAGATCGCTGCTGAGAACAATGGTGTCACACTTTTATGCCACCTTAGGGACTGAAAATAAAATATTCAAAATCAACAAGAAATTGGAGTTTACAGGAAAAAGATGTTAAGAAACATTCCTTTCTGTGCAATGATATTTATTTAAGGCAAAATTTTAAAAGGATTTAAAAAAAATAATTTAAGTAAATCAACATTGAATTTTTTATTACTTTTTATTAAATTTATGTTAATTTTTTATACAAAAAATGGAAATTTCAGTGTAATTTATGAAGAAAACAAAAACTGCCAAAAATTAGATGAAAGAGGGACTTAGATACACCCTGTATTAGACAAAAAGGAGAGTCTCATATACATTCTGTTCAAATTGCCTTGTAGATTCATAAAGGCTACGGTCATCAATAAAGCCTTGAAGGCACCAACTGTAGTGCCCCATTCAAATATTGTAAACAAAGTGGAGTTGAGCTACTCCTACACTCATAAAAGCTCTGCACACAGGGCAATGCCTGCCAAAAGTTTCAAACAAGGCCAACTATACATCCATGAAGGCATTAAAAACCGCTCAGACAAGACGCCAGTGGCAGAGAAGCACATCTCCTCCAAGGCATAGAGGCACAAATCATGCCAGGTGTCCAGGTTTGAGATCCAATAGTTGAATGTAGCAGAGGAATTAAGGAGTATGCAGGTTTTGTTGGCCATGTATTGCTTGACCATCTTTAATAACTTTTCCCTCCTTGTCAAAAATACCAGGTCAACGGGGCCTGGATGCTGGTAGGGTGTCATAAAATTGGCTCGGGGCTTTGACAGTATACCTTTGTACCTAGTCTTTGTCTCCCTTGACTCTTCACCTTGTTTGGGCAAGGGAGCTTGCCCCCTGCCGCTAGCATTGTCTGATCGGAATTTTTTCAACATGCACAATGGCCTTCTGCTGTAGCAAAATTTTAGTATACGTCTCCACCTCAGGAAACTGAGGTGCAACGTTCTCCTTGTAGCATGGGTCTATTAGGGTGAACAATCAATACTCTTTTTTGGCAAAGATTAATGTAGCGCGAGGATCATGGGAAAAGCAGCGATGTATAGTCTGCCAGATGTGCCAAGGTACCTTCAATCAGCACTTCCCTGTCATCACCATGATGACTATTCTCCATCTCCCCTCCTCCTTCTCCATCTCTTTCTCATTTCCCTCCTCTGCCCATCCACATAGGAGAGAAGTTAATGTTTTGTGTGTACTATCCTCTTTTGCGCTATTAGCCAGGTCCTGTTACTCCTCCTCCTCCTCAGCCTTCACCTTCTCATTGCTACCCAATCCATGCTGAGCAGATGAGATGATTCTGGGCTGGGCAGTAGCTCCCTGTCTCATGTCTTCCCCTTCTCCACCTGGTCTGCATGCAAAGCTTCATGTTTAATTGTAAGTAGTGACTGGTTAAGTAGGCACAGAATCAGGATTGTTCTGCTGATTATGGCATCATCGCCATGCTTTATCTTTGTGGAGTCCTCAAAGTCTTGGAGAATTGCCCAAATGTCAGACATTCATGACCACTCTTCAGTTGTTATGTGCAGAGGCTGATCAGAATACCGAAGGGGTATTGGAGCTGGTATTTCAAAACTGGCTTCTGCTTCTCACAAAGCCTTGTCAGAATGTGCAGTGTGGAATTCCAACAAGTGGTGACAACGCACACTAGTCACTGCTGCAGCACTGCCGAATTGGGCATTGATGTGGCGTACCTTGACCAGCAGCTCTGACAAATCTGGTAGATTTTCAGAAACCACTGAGCTATCAAGTTGAGCACATGGGCCAAGCATGTTATTTGTGTAAGCTTGCCAAGCTTCACACATGCCACCAGGTTACAGCCATTATCACACACGACCATGCCTGGTTGGAGGTTCAGCGGCGAGAGCCACAGATCTGTCTAGTCTGATATCCCTTTCAATAACTCTGCCATGGTGTGTGGCTTGTCTCCTATACAAATGAGCTTCAGCAGAGCCTGTTGCCATGTCACTGAGGGGCTTGTAGGAGAGTTTTAAATTTGAGTACTGGCTAATGCTCATTGATTGCCGAGCAAAACTGAGCACCTAGATACTCGAGTGATGTCCTAGTATCACCGAGAAGGTTCGCTCATCCCTAATACTTATATGTGGAGAAAAAAAAGCTTAGAATTTCTGGAAAATAACATCTTGCCATCCATTAAGCATGGGGATCGATCAATCAAGTTTTGGGGCTATATTGCAGATAATGGCACAGGGAACATTTCAAGGGGAGAGGGAAGAATGGATTTAATTAAATTTCAACAAATTCTTGATGCACATATAACACCATCTGTAAAAAGCTAAAGTTGAAAAGAGGATGGCTTCTACAAATGGATAATGATCCTAAACATAAATCAAAATCCATACACACGTGGTCAAAATTGTTGGTACCCCTCGTTTATTGACAGAAAAACCCACAATGGTCACATAAACTTGAATCTGACAAAAGTAATAATAAATAAAAAATGTATGAAAAGGAATAAACGAAATTTGGACATTGCTTTTCAACCATGCTTCCACAGAATTAAAAAAAAAAAAACTCATGAAATAGGCCTGGACAGAAATGACGGTACCCTTAACTTAATATTTTGTTGCACAACCTTTTGAGGCCATCAATGCAACCAAATGATTCCTGTTACTGTCAATGAGAGTTCTGCACCTCTCAACAGGTATTTTGGCCCACTCCTCAAGAGCAAACTGCTCCAGTTATCTCATGTTTGAAGGTTGCCTTTTCCAGACAGCATTTTTCAGCTCTTTCCAAAGATGTTCAGTAGGATTTGGGTCAGGGCTCATAGAATGCCACTTCAGAATAGTCCAATATTTTCCTTTTAACCATTCTTGGGTGTTTTTAGCAGCGTGTTTTGAGTCATTACTGTTGCACGACCCATGACCTGCAACTGAGACAAAGCTTTCTGACACTGGGCAGCACATTTCTCTCTAAAATTCCTTGATAGTCTTGAGATTTCATTGTACCCTTCACAAATTCTAGACACCCTGTGCCAGATGCAGCAAAACAGCCTCAGAACATAACAGAGCCTCCTACATGTTTCACAGTAGGGACAGTGTTCTTTTCTTGATATGCTTCATTTTTCCATCTGTGAAAATAGAGATGATGTGCCTTGCCAAAAAGTTCCTTTTTTGTCTAATCTGTCCATAGGACATTCTCCCAGAAGCTTTGTGGCTTGTCAACATGTAGTTTGGCAAATTCCAGTCAGGGTTTTTTATGATTTTTTTTTCAACAATGGTGTCCTCCTTGGTCATTTCCCATGAAGTCCACTTTGACTCATACAACGATGGATGATGCGATTTGACACTGATGTTACTTGAGCTTGAAGTTCACCTTTAATCTGTTCAGAAGTTTTTCTGGGCTCTTTTGATATCATTCGTATTATCGTCTCTTTGATTTCTCATCAATTTTCCTCCTGCAGCCACATCCAGGGAGGTTGGCTACACTCCCATGGATCATAAATTTCTGAATATGTGCAACTGTAGTCAAAGGAACATCAAGCTGCTTGGCGATGGTCTTAAAACTTTTACCTTTAACATATTTGTCTATCATTTTCTTTCTAATCTACTGAGACAACTCTTTCCTTCACTTCCTCTGGTCCATGTTGAGTGTGATACACACCATGTCACCAGCACAGTGAGTATCAGTAAGCCTTGATACAGGCCCACTCACTGATTCCAAGATTGTAGACACCTGTGGTGCTAATTAGTGGACATGCCTTGATTTAACATGTCCCTTTTGTCACATTAGTTTTAGGGGTACCATCATTTCTGTCCCGGCCTATTTCATGAATTTTATTTTTTTTTAAATTTTGTGGAAGCAAGGCTGAAAAGCAATGTCTGACTTTCATTTATTCATTTTCATAGATTTTTTAAATTGATTACTACTTTTGTCAGTTTCAAGTTATTTCTGTGACCATAGTGGTTTTTTCTGTCATTAAACGAGATGTACCAACAATTTTAGTAATAGACTAGATCATAAGGCACAAGCTAAAAGTTTTACAATGGCCCTCACAGTCACCTGATCTGAACATCATTAAAAATCTGTGGCTAGATCTCAAAATAGCAGTGCATGCAAGATGACCCAGGAATCTCACAGAACTGGAAGAATTTTCCAAGGAAGAATGGCTGAAAATCCCTCAAACAAGAATTGAAGACTTTTGATGGGCTACAAAAAGCATTTACAAGCTGTGATAGTTTCAAAGTGGGGTGCTACTAGGTACGAACCATGCAGGGTGCTGAAACTTTTTCATCAGCCCATTTTCCTTTTTGTAATTTTTTAAATGTAAAACATGAAAACATATATACATATTTTGGCCTAAAATACAAAAGAAATGTATCATCTTTAACTTTACACCTTTTAGAGATCATTTCATCTTCAACTTGCTTAACTGTTCACAATAACAGTAATTTTGACTAGGGGTGCCTATACTTTTGCATGCTACTGTACAAAAAAGTCAATGCATGAAATGGGAAAAGGGTTCAAGTGCATTGTAAAGAAAATAAAAAATGTATTTAATAAAATAAGCACAATTTTATATAAAATGTTAATTCATTCATTTTAAATAAAAAGAAGCATTGAGTTTCATCCCCTGGAAGAAAATTGATGATATTAAATTGAATAATTGATATATTTAGAGCTCTTTTTAACAGGACTAAAACAATAAACAATGCTATTTCCATAAAAAACAAGAAAATTACTTCTCTATATCTAGAGGACAAGACATCTGTACTTCTTTCGGCTTTGTATTATTTGTCATGGGGATAATTTTTCCATTCTCATCACATAAGGTAATCTGAGTTCTATACTTATAATAAATGTATAGGGAAATTAGAAAGAGTACGATATATCATCAGACATCAAACAGACTAATTTACATGCTGCGATGTTAGAGCAGTTGTTTTTATTTTGCTTGGAAATTAAAAAATCTATATATTTTATTGGAACTCAATGTTTGCTTCAAAATAACCTGTAATTAGTGTTGAGCGATACCTTCCGATACCGTGAAATATTGGATCGGATTGGATCGGACCGATACCCAAAAAGTATGGGATATCGCCGATTCCGATACCGGAAACCAATGCAAGTCAATGGGACAGAAATATCGGAATTAAAATAAACCCTTTCTTTCCTTGTAGGTTAAATCTACATGAGGAAAAACAACTAATAATAATGTAGAATGTATTGGGGGAGGTGGAGGAGACATTGAAGGCATAGAGGTTTAGCCCAATCAAATGGAATAGCAGGAATAATTTTTTTTTTTTAAGACGTTCGGAGGTACAAAGATATTGACTATGTTAACCTTTTTTATATTTTGTCAGATATGTATGTTTCACTACTTCCATGCTCTTCACATTCTTTTTTACTTCTCCCACACTTTCTCCTTCATGATCCTCAGCAGCAGCAGCATCTTTTTCATCAACTTCTTCTTCACCTTATTCATCTTCTTCTATTTCAACCTTCTTCCTATTATTCTTTTTTTTTTACATTCTTCATATTCTTCTTATTCAACTGTTATTCTTCTTCATATTCTACTTCTTCATCTTCTTCCTATTTTTCTTCTTCATCATATTCTTATTTGTGACAGGCATTCTTGTAGTTGTT
This sequence comes from Dendrobates tinctorius, assembly GCF_039654945.1. NCBI lineage: Eukaryota > Metazoa > Chordata > Amphibia > Anura > Dendrobatidae > Dendrobates > Dendrobates tinctorius. The sequence goes on along the minus strand of NW_027361802.1, from coordinate 18,026,583 downwards.
ATCGATAAAAGTTTGCAGATTACACCAGCCGTTCTGTCTGTCACAAAATATTTACAACAGGATTTGTCCGCGTTCAGTTTGGCCTGCAGCAGCAGGCATTTTACAGGGGCACCACGAGGAGGAACGGACTCACCCCCATACACTGCTTAGTCTTCTTCTGCTTATAATTTAGATAATATCTTTTGCTCTGATTTTTAGTCTTATGCTTAATGTTCTTCTGCTTAATGTTCTTCTGCTTTTTGTTCTTCTGCTTTTTGTTCTTCTGCTTTTTGTTCTTCTGCTTCTTGGTCTTCTGTCTCTTGTTGTTCTGTATCTTGGTGGTTGTCTTCATGTTCTTTGTCCTCTTTGTCATCTTCTTCAGGGTCATCTTTTTGGTCTTCTTTGGGTTGGTCTTCAGGGTCGTCGTCAGGGAGATCCAGAGTGATTACCAAAAACCATTTCAAAAAGTTTGAACTTGGAGATGTAGCAGAAGGTACAAGAAGGCTGAGGAACTGCCGAGAACCAGCTGACGGTACTAGAACCCGGATGGGTAGCAGAAGAAACAAGAGCCAATGGAACTACTGAGGACCAGCTGATGGTACTGGAACCTGGTTACTCAGCAGGAGGTACCTGTGCTACAAAGCACTGCCAAGGACCAGCAGACATTGCTGGAACTCGGATACCGAGAAGGAGGCAACTAAGCCAAAGGCACTGCCGAGAACCAGCTGACGGTGCTGGAACCCAGATGGGTAGCAGAAGGTACCCATGAAAAACAAAGTCCTACAGGGGGTGCTTTTCCTATTGGCACTACTGAACCAGCCCTTATTGTCAGAACCCGCAGCCCACATAGGAAGCACCTAAACTGCAGGCACCATAGAGTCGGCTTACCCAACCGCAACACGACAGGACAACGTATTGGTGACAAAGTGATGTTGACACATCCCGGAAACAGCTGGCGTGCTGGAACCAGGCTGGCCAGGAAGGACTATCTGTGCCAAAGACACTTTTGAGCAGCAACTGGCAGTGTTGGAGCCCAAGGATTACAATTCAAACAGAGTGGAGGAAGAGTCCTAATTGCAGCAAGTTTAAATTCTCTAGTTGTGTGAGTGTGGACAGAGCAGGAGACATTGCCATACACACAGCTGAGGATCAGCTGACATTACTGCACCCCAATAACACTGGAGCATATGTTGACTGTGCAGACGGCACTTCTGAGCAGCAACTGGCGGGGATGGAGCCCAGGATCAATCATTGTGTAGGCTGAGGCCTACTTGGAGAAAGTTTAATATCTGATGTAGTTTGAATGTGGAGGGAGCAGGAGACATTGCCGGACACACAGCAGGGGAGCAGCTGGCGTTACTGAACCCCACTAACACAGGAGCTAGTGTTTTTCTATGTGCAGATGGCACTTCTGAGCAACAACTGGCGGTTTTGGAGCCAAGGATCAATCATGGTGTAGGCTGAGGCCTACTTGGAGCAAGTTTAATATCTGACGTAGTTTGAATGTGGAGGGAGCAGGAGACATTGCCGGACACACAGCAGGGGAGCAGCTGGCGTTACTGAATCCCACTAACACAGGAGCTAGTGTTTTTTTCTGTGCAGACGGAACTTCTGAGCAACAACTGGCGGTGTTGGAGCCCAGGGTCAAACATGGAGTAGGCTGAGGCCTAATTGGAGCAAGTTTAATATCTGATGCGGGGTGAATGTGGAGGGAGCAGGAGATATTGCCGTACACACAGCAGGGGAGCAGCTGGCGTTACTGAACCCCACTAACACAGGAGCTAGTGTTTTTTTCTGTACAGACGGCACTTCTGAGCAGCAACTGGTCGTGTTGGAGCCTAGGGACTACAGTTCAGGTGATAGAAACATGAACACAACAGGAGACCAGGATACTGTTGCTAACCAATTATTTAATCTGGAAGAGGACTTGCAAATTCAGGCGAGATCCAGGCTTTGTTCATTTTCAGTAAAGTAAGCCGGTCAACGTTATCGGAGGATAGTCGCATGCGACGGTCTGTGAGTACACCACCTGCGGCCTTGTGATGAGGCGCTGCTTCTTCTCCCTCTTTGTGCAGAGCTACCTCCACTGCCTCGACGCACAGAGCTGCTTTGTAAAGCACTAGCAGCACTGCTCTCGGGTGCAATGGAGAACATGATGGAATGCACCAGTGTGTCTTGGTACGCCCTCATTTTACGCTCCCAGTTCAACGGTGTTATGAGGCTTTGTAAGCTGTCCCGGTAGCAAGGATCTAGGAGGGTGTACACCCAATAATCAGCCGTGTGGAGAATGTGGGCGATGCAGCGGTCGTTTCTCAGGCACTGCAGCATGAAATCAACCATGTGCTGCAGACTCCCAACTGGCAAAGAAACGATGACCCCTGCTTGAGGCGTCATCTCTGCCTGCTCTGCATCACCCCACCCTCGCTCTACATACTGACTACTAGAGCATTGTGTACATCCCTCCTCTGGAGAGATGTCTTCCTCCTCCATTGACTCCTCCTCATCCTCCTCACAAAGTGTCCCCTGCCTAGGCCTTTGTGAGGAACCACGTTGTGCAGACTGTCCAGAAGCAGATGGCATTTGTGACTCCTCATCCTCCACCTCTTCCAAAACCTTCTCCCTTAGTGCTTGCAGTGTTTTTTGAAGCAGGCAGATAAGGGGGACAGTCAAGCTGACTAGTGCATCATCTGCACTCGCCATCCGCGTGGAATCATCGAAGGCATGCAAAACGTGGCAGATGTCCTTCATAGAGGCCCACTCAGTGGTGGTGAAGTGTGACCGGCGCGCAGTGTTGTTTGCGCCTGATGCAGCTGGTACTCCATTACTGCTGCCTGCTGCTCACACAACCGCTCCAACATATGTAACGTTTAATTCCACCTGGTGGGTAGGTCACATATGATGCGATGTTCCAGAAGGCGGAATCGGCGCTGCAGAGCTGCAATGCCAATCTTGCCATGCTGGAACACCGCAAGTGAGCGCACTCTATGCTGACCTTGTGCAGCAGTGCATCAAGATCCGGATAGTCCCTCAGAAAGCTCTGCACGACCAAGTTGAGCACATGTGCCAGACATGGGATGTGAGTGAGGTTGCCTAGGCCCAGAGCTGCCACCAGATTTCGGCCATTATCACACACTACCAAGCCTGGCTGGAGATTCGCTGGCACAAACCAAACGTCGCTCTCCTGCTTGATGGCATTCCAGAGCTCCTGCGCTGTGTGGCTTCGATTCCCCAAAGAAATTAATTTCAGTATGGCCTGTTGACGTTTGGCCACGGCTGTGCTCATATCGGTCGTAACAAGTAAGCGTTCATGGGGCCATGTGGAGGTAGACCGTGACGGCTCCTATAGCGCTGATTCTGAGGAACTGGAGTATGAGGAGGAGTCAATGTGTACAGACTGGATTCCTGCAATCCTTGGAGTTGGCAGAACACATACAGTGCCACTCTCAAGATCTGTGCCCGGCTCCACAACATTGACCCAATGGGCAGTGAGGGAAAGGTATCGTGCCTGTCCATGGTTACTGGTCCACGCATCGGTGTGGTCAGGTGGACCTTGCTAATGACGGCGTTTAGTAGCGCATGTTTAATTTTTCCCTCCACATGCTTTTGCAGGGCAGGGACGGCTTGCCTGCTGAAATAAAAGCGGCTGAGCACGGTGTGTTGTGGGACTGCCAATGCCATGAAGTAGGGGAAGGTGTCAGTCTCCACCAGCCTGAATGAGAGCATTTCAAGGGCCAGTAGTTTTGCAATGCCAGGATTCAGAGCCTGTGCTTGGGGATGGTTTGCCGAGTATGGCCGCCTTTTCTCCCATGCCTGTGCTACCGATGGCTGTAGAGTGGCCTGGGAGTGTGAGGATGACAGGGAACGTGGTGCTGTGGGTGGAATGTCACTGGGTCTCTGGACAACAGTGCCAGAGGTTCTTCCATGGTGATCCTGTGAGGAAGCCGAACCAGCTGTGTTTGAGCTGGAGGAAGAGGCCCCAACATGAGCTGAAGAGGCGGTAGGTGGTGCTGTAGGTTGGCCTACGTCTTCAGTGTGTCTTTGTAACTCCACCTAGTGCTTGGTCCGCACATGTTTCCACATATTTGTGGTATTGAGGTTGCTGACACTTTTCCCTCTTTTTACTTTCTGATTACACAGCTTGCATTTGACAAAGCAAATGTCATCTGCAACTGTGTCAAAAAAGGACCACGCACTGCAAGTCCTGGGAGCGCCCGTTTTGGGTTTTGGAAGAGGAATGCTCCTAATGGGTGCCGAAGTGGAGGCTACAGGCAACCAAGTCTGCCCCCTCCCTTTCACTCCTGTTTTGGCCGTTCGGGGAATCTCTTCCTCAGAGCAGCTCACACCACCTTCCTGTTCCTCACGCCATGATGGGTCAAGGACCTCATCATCTACACTCCTCTCTTCAAACACCTGCTTCTCCTGGGTAGTCTCGCCAGCACAGTATGCACCAGAAAGTGGCACCTGAGTCTCATCATCTAATGCGTACTGAGGTTTGCTGACCATAGGCACTGGCCCACCCGCCTCTTCAGATTCAGAGGGACAAAGCAGTTGCACATCACTGCATACTCCCTCTTCTTCACATTCTAGAATGCTGCTTGGCTGGCACCCTGTTTCCAAGCCAAGAGATTCAGAGAACAGAAGTAGAGATGGCTCCTGTCCAGGGCTCTCTGACTGCCTGGGCAATTTGGCTGGTGGTGAAGAGACAGATGGTTACACTTCAGTGCTATGGCCCTGAGATGATGTGGAAGTAATTGAAGTCGATGCGTTAGCTGCCATCCATTCGACAACGGCTTCAATTTGTTCATCCCACAGCAGTGGGGTACGGCGAGGTCCTACAAAGCTGCGCATAAAGGACTGTTCCCTGGTAAAACTGGGGGATGCTGAGTCACTGGTGCCCGCAGCAGGCACAGAATCCCCACATCCTCTCCCTGCTGAAACTCCACGCCCACGACCACGTGCCTTACTCCCTGCCTTCTTCATCTTGGTATACTGATAACGATAGGCAGAAAAGTACAAAGGGGGGCTTAGTGTGCTTATTCCTGAACAGCTGCTAACAGGTATAAGAAACACTAATTTTATAAAGTGGGTGGACTACACTTTAATATGAGCTAATGTGGCCTACACAACTGTCAAGTGGAGTGTTTGGTGAACTTTATTTACGTGTTTTTTTTCAAAAAAACAAAAAGGATGTGACCAAAGATGTGAAAGCGATAGTATCACAAACTTTTTGGATGCAGGAAGGTAACCTACAATGCAATAGATGAGGCTCCAAAAAATAGGCTAATACTAATCTGGCTGGGGCTGCAGGGCACAAGCCAGAAAAAAGGCTCCTCTATCTACTCCTATATAGTGTTTGCAACCAATCTAGCTGGATACAGATGGAAGCACACTAATAGGAGAAATTCAGGAAAAATAAACAGCACTACAGCAAAAAAGAACAATGTATGAGGCAGTGACGCACGCTTAGCAGACTACAACCAGAGGCGGCTGCAGAACACACTACAGCGTGAGCTGCACTCACACACAGAGACCTCACAGACAGCCGTGAACAGTGCAGAGAACTGTGCACTAGCACTGAAAGGCTCCGCTGTCTACTCCTATATAATGTTTGCAACCAATGTAGGTGGATAAAAAAAATGTAGATGGATACGGATGGATGCACACTAATAGGAGAATTAATAAAAAATGAGCAGCAATAAAACAAAAATAAATATGAATGAGGCAGTGATGCACGCTGAGCGGCCTACAATCAGAGGTGGCTGCAGGACACACTACAGCGTGAGCTGCACTCACACAGACCTTGCAAACAGCTATGAACAGCGCTGCAAGGCAAAAGAAAGCTTCTCACAGGGGTTGCTAAGCTAGCCTGGGTAAAGCACAATCTAGCAAATCGATATTTCTAACTGTCCCTCAGAGTCAAAAGAGCAACGTCCTGTCCCTAACTGAATTCACAGCAGAGTGAACCCAAAATGGCGGCGGCAGCGGATTTTAGAGTGCATCGTGACATCATTTCAGCAGCCAATCACAGCCATGCCATTAATTAACATGCCTACATGCCTAACAGGATGTGCCCACACTTCTTAGGATTCCTCATTGGCTGAATCAAATCAAACTGGCTCATAGCATTATGGGAACTTCCGATTCCGGTATTCGATATGCAAAAAGTATCGGAATTCCGATACCGCGAATATCGGCCGATACCCGATATTTCCGTTATCGGAATTCTCATCACTACCTGTAATGTTTATTTAAAAAATATTTTTTTTTCCAAATTATTTTAGAAGATTTATCACTGAGAATGCATGTTCCTCTTGGCATCTATGTGAAATAGAACAATATTACAGAACTATACTCATGGTGGCATTAATCTGACAATGCACAGATCTAATTAGGAACCCTAAATAACATAACTATCATAGCAATGTCTATTGATATCCTCGACATTTATCATACATGAGTAAAATGCCCTTAGGCAGACCAGGGATTAGAAGTCCAATATGTATTGGAAAAAAAAGTTTACATACCTTAAAGAAATAATTGCAATGTTAAGCATGCTCATTAAAAATATTTATGTATTGAAGCACTATGGAATAATTGAAATTGTAATTAATTTGAAACAAGCGGTATAAAAGTGATTTGATTTTGATTGTCTAGGTACACCCTTATGCTATTGTCATAATGCATTGTTTTTGTTTAAAAAAATAAATACAAAGAAAAAAAACAAAGCTTCCAAATCCTACTGACAATCAGAGAGTAAACTTTAAAATTCTGTTGCCCTGCAGCCATCATCAGAGAATTACAGGAAGCCCAATGCTGTAATAGTAACATAGTAACATAGTTATTAATAGAGGTGAGTGACTTTTCCTTTTTTCGGGTCGAGTTGGGTTTCATGAAACCCGACTTTCTAAAAAGTCGGGTCGAACGAAATCGGCCGACTATAGGGAAAAGTCGGAGGCCGACTGAAACACGAAACCCAATGCAAGTCAATGGGGAAGCAAAGTCGGCAGGGAGTGGAGGACAGTAAACACACCTACAGTGGCCATTTCAATGCCAAAAACATCAATTCGTATTACTGAAGCTTGTCAACTTTAATTTACTTCATAATAATAGTTGCACATTGAAAACTGGAGGTTATTTGGCTAATGTTGTGGGAGGTAGGGCTGGCTCCAGGTTTTCATGTGCCCTAGGCCAAAGAGTGTGTAAAATGAGGATGAATGAACTCATAGAGATCAACATCCAACACTGCAGAGACACCATCACATGTTTCTCAGCACAGTGATTCTAGAGCAATGCCCCCATCCCTTAAGGGAGACATGTAAAAACATGCAAAACACAAGCCGCAGAGACACCATCACATGTTTCTCAACGCAAGCAATGACTATCCAGGTCTTTCCCCGGGAAGGAACAACCGCGGGAAGGGCAGTCTCCAATGAAGAAAACCACCTATGCCAAAACATGGTATGCATCCATAGACAGCTGTTTCGGGGTATTGCCCCTCATCAGTGTGGAGTAGGAAACTGGCCAGTAGGAGCAAAGCCTAGTTGAAGACTATGTAAAATGAGGATGAATGAACTAATGCAGATCAACATCCAACACTGCGGAAACATCATCACATGTTTCTCAATGTAGTAATTCTAGAGCAATGACCCCATCCCTTATGGGAAATATGTAAAAACATGCAAAACACAAGCCGCGGAGACACCATCACATGTTTCTCAACGCAAGCAATGACTATCCAGGTCTTTCCCCGGGAAGCAACAACCACGGGAAGGGCAGTCTCCAATGAAGAAAACCACCTATGCCAAAACATGGTATCCATCAACAGACAGCTGTTTCGGGGTATTGCCCCTCATCAGTGTGGAGTAGGAAACTGGACAGTAGGAGCAAAGCCTAGTTGAAGACTGTGTAAAATGAGGATGAATTAACTCATGGAGATCAACATCCAACACTACGGAAACACCATTACATGTATTTCAACGTAGCAATTCTAGAGCAATGCCACCATCCCTTCTGGGAAATATGTAAAAACATGCAAAACACAAGACGCGGAGACACTATCACATGTTTCTCAACGCAAGCAATGACTAGCCAGGTCTTTCCCCGGGAAGGAATAACCACGGGAAGGGCAGTCTCCAATGAAGGAAACCACCTATGCCAAAACATGGTATCCATCCACAGACAGCTGTTTCGGGGTATAGCCCCTCATCAGTGTGGAGTAGGAAACTGGCCAGTAGGAGCAATGCCTAGTAGAAGACTGTGTAAAATGAGGATGAATGAACTAATGCAGATCAACATCCAACACTGCGGAGACACCATCACATGTTTCTCAACGCAGTGATTCTAGAGCAATGCCCCCATCCCTTATGGGAAATATGTAAAAACATGCAAAACACAAGCCGTGGATACACCATCACATGTTTCTCAACGCAAGCAATGACTAGCCAGGTCATTCCCCAGGAAGGAACAACCACGGGAAGGGCAGTCTCCAATGAAGGAAACCACCTATGCCAAAACATGGTATCCATCCACAGACAGCTGTTTCGGGGTATAGCCCCTCATCAGTGTGGAGTAGGAAACTGGCCAGTAGGAGCAATGCCTAGTAGAAGACTGTGTAAAATGAGGATGAATGAACTAATGCAGATCAACATCCAACACTGCGGAGACACCATCACATGTTTCTCAACGCAGTGATTCTAGAGCAATGCCCCCATCCCTTATGGGAAATATGTAAAAACATGCAAAACACAAGCCGTGGATACACCATCACATGTTTCTCAACGCAAGCAATGACTAGCCAGGTCATTCCCCAGGAAGGAACAACCACGGGAAGGGCAGTCTCCAATGAAGGAAACCACCTATGCCAAAACATGGTATCCATCCACAGACAGCTGTTTTGGGGTATTGCCCCTCATCAGTGTGGAGCAGGAAACTGGCCAGTAGGAGCAATGCCTAGTAGAAGACTGTGTAAAAGGAGGATGAATGAACTCATGGAGATCAACATCCAACACTGCGGAGACACCATCACATGAATTCAAGAGGTGTTGTACGCTCCTCACACTACCGTGTACCGGCTGGTATCACGGACAAATACATGCTATATGTGTGTGACTCCGTAAAAAAATACATGGAAATTAACATTTTTCCATACATACACCGTATAGAAGTATCCGATTATCAAACAGTATCGGATATCTGCTGTTCTTATTACTGTCACATCAACATAGAGTCAGCGTGTGTGTGTGACACTCCATAAATACATATACGGACATTTCCATTTCTTTATACACCGTATTGAGCAGTCCGATTGTCAAACAGTATTGGATATCTGCTGTTCTTATTACTGTCACATCTACACAGAGTCAGCGTGTGTGTGTGACACTCCATAAATACATATACTGACATTTCCATTTCTTTATACACCGTATTGAGCAGTCCGATTGTCAAACAGTATCGGATTTCTGCTGTTCTTAGTTATTACGGTCACATCTCCACAGAGTCAGGGTGTGTGTGTGACAATCCGTAAATACATATACAGACATTTCCATTTCTTCATACACCGTATTGACTGTTGTCCAATTGTCAAACAGTATTGGATATCTGGTGTTCTTAGTTATTACGGTCACATCTCCAAAGAGTCAGCGTGTGTGTGTGACACTCCGTAAATACATATATGGACGTTTCCATTTCTCCATACACCGTATTGATTGCTGTCCGATTATCAAACAGTATCGGATATCTGGTGTTCTTAGTTATTACGGTCACATCTCCACAGAGTCAGCTTGTGTGTGTGACACTACGTAAATACATATACGGACATTTCCATTTCTCCATACACTGCATTGACTGCTGTCCGATTCAAACAGTATCAGATATCTGGTGTTCTTATTACGGTCAGTGCACATCTACACAGAGTCAGCGTGTGTGTGTGACACTCCATAAAGACATATATGGAGATTGACATTTTCACCAACAACATATGCAGCTGTACACTTCTGATACAGTACCGTATATCTGCTTGTTGGATTATGGTCAAATACATACTGGGTGAGCATCTGTGACTCCCAAAATATATACTGAGAATTCACTTTTTACATACACCTTACACAGCTGTACGCTCCTCATACAGTACCATTTCTCTGCTGGTATTTTTGGTACATTTTCCCAAACATGAGGAAGTCTGGTGGAAGAGGCCGCGGACATGGGCGGGGGCGCAGCTGGTACTGATGGTGGTGGTGGTGCATCTGCTGGTATTGCCAAAATCACAATCGTAGCTAAGGCAGTAGGTGTTGAGCCTACGTCATCATCTGGCACAAGAAGGCCTTTAAGGTTCAATTTTCTGGGAGTAGGTAAACCGCTTTTAAAGCCGGAGCATCAGGAACAGGTTTTGGCTTACATTGCTGAAACAGCCTCCAGCTCTATTGCATCCTCTTCTGAAGTTACAAAAACTGCAAGCACAGAATCATCAGTGCAGGCCTCTGGTCAGAAACAACACCTTTTGTTGTGTCCTTCACCCACACCAAAAGTGAAGGATGCTGCAGCACACACTTCTGATTACTCCATGGAGCTCTTTTCACATACCATTCCTTGGTTATCAAGTCAAATCCTGAATTCCCCAGTCCAAGATGAATCTGACATGGAGTGCATGGATGGACAGCCACTGCTAGATGAATCTGCTGGTACATTCACCCACAGCACTACATTGCCCTAACTGTCTACTGAGCCCGAATCAGACCCTGATGAAACTCAGGTGCCCCATCCCGCATACCAGTTGCACAGTTGCATGCTTAGACATTTAACCAGCATGCACTTCCAAGCGTGGATGGACTACAAAAGCTCAGGTAGCACATGTGCACCTGCTCAGACTGAAGTTAGCCAGCAACGCTCCATCGCTTCCCCCACTGTAAGGCCACTGCTAAGCACACCACCATCAAGAAATGTTGATGTGTTGTCACAAGGCAAAACCAGTCAGGCAATCACAATATTTTCACGAGGAAACACTGAATCTAGGCCATCAACACCCTCACCATCACCAACCCCTTCTCAGTCCGTCATGTCCAATGCTAGTTCCCCCATATGCAGCTCTCAAGTCCAGCTCACCCTACCAGACACTCTGAGTAGGACAAGAAACTACTCATCCTCTCATCCATGTACACTGGCTTTGAACGCCTACATTGCCAAACTGATCTCATTAGAGATGATGCCCTTCCGTTTGGTAGAAAGCAAAGCTTTCCGAGAGCTCATGGCCTACGCTGTCCCACGCTATGACCTACCTACCAGTTGGCACTTCTTTTCTTGAAAAGCCATCCCTGCCCTCCACCGGCATGTGAAAGACCGCATTGTCCATGCACTAAAACAATCAGTGAGTGGAAAGGTGCACCTCACAACAGATGCATGGACCAGTAGGCATGGCCAGGGTCATTATGTGTCCATCACTGCGCACTGGGTTATTGTGGTGGATGCAGGCTCCACAGGGGACAGCGGCGGTGGAACAGTGCTGCCTAACCCACGGTATAGGAAACAGTTGGCTGTAGGTATTCGACCCTCCTCCTCCAGAAGCGAAAGGTCATCAACAGAGCGCAATCGCACGAGCACTCCATCCACATCTGTCAGTGTTGCACATGAGGTGTCCCACTATCGAACAGCTAGTGGTAAGCGGCAGCAGGCTGTTTTAAAAATGATGTCTTTGGGCGCCAGTAGACACACTGCGGAGGTACTGGCCGACTACTAGCATCGACAAACTGAGTCATGGCTGGGCAGTCTATATCTTGAGCCAGGCAAGGTAGTCAGTGATAATGGGCAGAATTTTGTGGCAGCCATAGCCCTTTCAAAACTCACACACATACCTTGCCTGGCTCACACCTTGAACCTGGTGGTGCAGTGCTTCCTTAATAATTATCCGGAGTTACCAGCCCTGCTCCATAAGGTGCGAAGACTGTGTTCGCACATCCGTTGCTCAAACGTCCACTCCAGTCGTATGCAGAAGCTGCAGCGATCACTCAACCTCCCCAAGCACCGCCTAATCATAGACGTTGCTACAAGATGGAACTCCACCCTGCACATGGTTGAGAGGCTGTGTGAACAGAGGTAGGCTGTAATGCATTTGTGGGAGGATACATGGGCAGGCAGTTTGAGGGCAGACATGGAATTGTCAGGTGTGCAGTGGTCAAAGATGAAAGACCTCTGTAAAGTTCTTCAGTGTTTTGAGGAATGCACATGGCTGGTAAGCGCAGACGACGCCATCCTAAGCATGAGCATACCACTTATGTGTCTGCTCATGCAAACTTTGATGCACATCAAGGATCAGGCATCTGCAGCTGAGGAGCAACAGGAGGAGGAGGAGGGAAGCCTTGATGACAGTCAGCCATTGTCTGGTCAGGGAACTGGCGTGGACGAGGTGGAGGAAAAAGAGGAAGATGAGGAGGAGGATGAGGGGGATGATTATTTTGGGAAGGATGCTTCTCATGGAGCAAGAGAACATGTGGGCATGCCAAGGTCAGGTACAGGGTTTGTGCGTAACTGGAGGGATGTGGATTTGCCTGAAATTGCTCCTGCACCCACCACTGGCAGTGCAGCATTGACACCTGGAACATTGGCCCACATGTGTGACTATGACTTGCGGATCCTAAAAAGGCATCCCCGCATTGTCAAAATGATGAGGGATGACGACTACTGGTTGGTCAGCATCCTCGATCCATGCTATAAAGGCACATTACACAACATCATGCCACAGGAGGACCTAGAGCTAATATTGGCTAACAAACAAGCAACTCTTGTAAACAGGTTGTTTGAGGCATTCCCAGCACACAGCATCGGAGCTGGCTCTCCCATGAGCCGTAGTGGGCAAAATAGAAGAGGTGTTCATGGTGCACACAGCCAAACTAGCGTTGGAGACAGGGGTTTCCTGACCATGTTATGGTCTGATTTCTCAAGTCCCATGCACACGACAGCTAATACAGAATCGATTGCAAGTGACAGGAGACAGCAGTTGTCAACTATGGTTACAAACTACAAGTTACAAGTGTTGTTGCCCTGAAAAGGTGTGTAGTCCCACCCTTTGTGTGACGGAACTGGCACAGGGCCTCTCATAGTAACATAAAGTGTCTTTGACGGTGGGGGGGCCCACTCACCGTCAGACACACTGGCATACTATGAGGGGCCCTGTGCCAGTACCGGCGCCCAAGAGTGGGTCCCCCCTGCTTGCTCAGGGACACAGCACTTGCAATACTTACCTCTCTATGCTCCACCGCTGTGTAGTCTGGCCAGTTAAATCCATCACAGGGACGGCCACTACAAATTTGGTGTACAGATCCATGATTGTTAAGATGTAGCTATGTCTTGTGCTGCTGGCCTCTACCTTCAGATTACCAATGACTACCATTTGTAATGGACGTCAACTCCCAATCGGATGCAGTGGTGCTTTATGACCACCTTTGAATTTTTGGATATACAATTACAAATTGATGATGGCTTTTTACGAACAGAAGTATATCGCAGACCAACTTCCACCAATTCACTGCTGCATTTTGACAGTGCTCATCCACTGTTTTTGAAAAAATTCCTACTTTACAGCCAGTTTTTATGGCTGAAAAGGATTGACAATGACCCCACCAGGTTTAAGGAACAATCCATGGACGTTTTTCAGACAGGGGTTACCCCAAATCTATTTTGGATATGGCATTAAAGAGGGTTGACTGTCCTAGTACCTCATATGAAAAGGAACGCCAGGTCCAACAGAATAAAAAAGAAAAAAGATTTATTTTCAATTTTAGGTTTGGTCCTATGAACAGTCAAATTAGATCTGCGATCAACAATAATTGGCATTTGCTAGAGGGAGAAAAAGAAATTGCGGATATAGTGTCCAGGGGCCCGCTTGTTACATGCTGGAGGACTAAAAATCTTAAAGATATTCTAGCTCGCAATCGTGTTCAAACTGAATCTAAGAAAAACATATAAGAAAAAAAACATGCAGGTAATCCTGAAGTTTTTCGGTTCGCAGGGATTGAAACCGTTAAAAAGCCTGCACAAGGAGGGGACCTAAATAAATTATTATTAAGAAAAGAGGCTAGATGGATTATTCGGACTCGTGCTCAAGGTCCATCAGGTTTCATTGATAAAATCGACATGGCTGTGTTTTTGTGATTTTTTTATTTGTCTGTTTTAAAAGTCTGTCTTTTGCAATTTTTTTTTTTTTTTTTTTGCTTTCCACTTGTTCATAATTAATGAGATGCTGTCACCTGATGTTTGGTGGGTGGGACAAGGGCAATGTTTGCTTTTAAATATGTTGTGAGCTTTGTCCTACATATGACCTGTTGAAGTGCAATGTAAGCACGAGACGATTGTCATCTGTACTTGCTCCATGGTTTTATCTGCCTGCTGTTGGTAACTTGATGCCACAGTAAAGGATTATTTTGCACGGGACGGAATGTGCCTATCCACTTTCTTCTCTATGGATATGCAGACTATTTTCCTTGGAAGTGGCACCCGTGTTTCCTGATGTGCGTGCAGCTTCATTAACCCGAGGTCATACAGCTGTGCCTTTGTCCTGCTTTTTCTCTTCTATGGTATGTGATGAGCAAAAGGGACAAGGAATACTCAACAGGCACTAAACCCTAAAATACCACCAGAAACTGAGGTAATGAAAAATAGAGATATTTTATTGGACACAAAATAAACACATAAGATTAAAAACATCAAGAGATGCATTGGTCTCAAGAGCAAATATGTACATGTAGAGATCCAAACTTAATTCATATAAGCAAAACCAATCAAGGCAATCATAAAATTGCCAGGGTAGGTGGAAAGAAGCCAAGTATGCAATATGAAGAGACAAATAAAGCAGATAATTGCTGTAATGCACCAAGAAGAAACACTAATATGAAAGACAAATATGCAGTGTAAATATAGAGATATTACAAACATTTAGAGTGTCAAATCCTAAAAGAGTAATACAAATACCAGATCACAAAAGACGTGTGACCAATGGTGCAACCCATAAAAATATGGTATTGATGGATAAGTTACGAGACCCACGAGTTGCTCCTATGAAAGTGGCTTCATCAAGGGTTTATAGAAACTTAAATTATTAAATTGGTTTCAAGTAGATAGATATTACTTATCTGCATATGTGTAGATTGTTGCACCCTCCATGATAAAATGCAGAGTGAATAGATGAGGTATCTGAGACTCATATAATTAATGAGAGCAGTGTGTGGGTTATAATAAACCGTATTACTGTTGATGAACTCGGCATGCATGTAAGAGTGGAACGAATTGCAGGAAATGCCGAAAATGAAACGGCGCAGCATGAAACGAAGATGTGGCCTGCATGTCACTCTGGACCGCACCACCAGCAGTGATGATGCAAGAAGGAAATTCCTATAATCAGCCACATGAGTTCCATAATGGAACAGCATAAGGAAGTTTCTGTAGTTGATGGCATGCGTTCGAGACTAGATTAAAATCTTATCGTATGTCAAATTGCATAAATGTGTATAAGGGCCAAGCAGGACTGAGACTCTGACTAATGGACAACCAGCCATGGGGAGCTATATAAAAGTAATGTCCATCTTAAGTTAAAGGGAGGCCACACCTTTATTTGAGCAAAGTGAAAAAACCTGAAACAAAAATCTAAACAATTAACTGGAATATAAGTTGGTATGCATGCAACGTGTAGGTGTATATACACACTGGCCACTAAAAATACAAAACCTAAGATAAAACAAAGTGAGCAGTAAATAAATAGCAATAGTGAATGAAAATAACATTGGGTACTTGGTTAACATAATTTTGATAAATAAAGTAAAAGCCATATCACCACATCACGGTGACCCGATTGGAGACAGTCCTAACCTCTAGTATTTAAACCTTACCCTATGACAAATTACGTAAATGTGAAAAAGGGCCAAAGGCATTTTTACTTAGCTGGATCCTGCCCCAAAAATCATAGAATTTTAGGATGGAAGATGCATATTAGTCTAGGGTCCCAACAAAAGGGAATGACTTGTCTTTGGCTGTTTGGGCTCTCACAAATTGGACGATTTCTGCGCTAAGCACCTACTTTTTTAACGCATTTTCTATAACAGTAATGCAGTTCCAATGTCATATTTTCAGTGTTTGCATATTATTGTATTTCAGAATGCAGTTGCTTATTGCTAGCTTTATTAAATTATCAGCACAGAATTTTGAACCCTGTAAGGGTGCATAATAAACCTTCTTCTCCAACTTCTTCAAAGCTCTACTTCTCTTGGTGTACATCTATAACAAGTTTTTTGTTTCACTCATTTTTGTTTAAACCACATTTTATATAGGACTATAGGTTTCATTTGTGGTTCAATAGACATTTCTCAAAATTCTGTAATTCTGTGGTCTAATTACATCCTATGTATTATCAGCTTTTTGTTAGTCTGAGCTTGTAAGGATATGCCCTTGATTTCACTCAACTGACTCTTCAGCTTCTGAAACAAAACATACATTTTGTTGAATTACAGGATATACTGACATAATGTTATGCTTTTTAGTTGAAGTTCTAATTTATGTTCCCATTTATCTAAATTTAACAATTTTCTTGGAAAATTTAAATAAAGTCTTGAGAAAAAGCTAGGAGTAAGTAATATTTCTATTGAAGTAGGAATTAAAAAGAAATGTTTGATATGGTAAATAACAAGCACATAATGGGTTTCAATGGGATATGTTAATAGGAAGCAAAAGGAAGACGACCATACTATGAAGAAAAAATTAACAGAAAATTATGTGAACCTGGAGTAGAGAGATAAAATAATAAAGTACAATTTGGGCATATTTATTCTTCACTAGATGTTCAAAACATAATATTTTTAGAATATAACAATAAAAGGAAACAAAAGTAATACAAGTAAACGTATACATGTTTGAGAGTAAGTGGAGGTTAAAAATTCCCTTTTAACTTTACTGATGTAAACCAGAAAAAAAAATAAAAATACCTTGCTAAACATATCCTGTACCATGTACATGAACATTGCAGATTATAAAGATTGTGAAAATTACTTGCATAGGAGCAATTTTGACAGTTAATCCTCATTTGTCCCCTTACCATACTTTTATAAAACTGAAGATATATAAGATTTCTCATGAGCATCCCCCCTCCTCTGGAAATCTGTACCCCAACATATCAGACTCTCATTTACCATGGAAGCCTTCAAAAAGAACCTGAAGACCTACCTCTTCCGGCAAGCCTACAACCTACAGTAACCAGCGATCCACCAAACTGCTGCACGACCAGCTCTGTCTTCACCTATTGTATCCTCACCCATCCCTTGTAGACTGTGAGCCCTCATGGGCAGGGTCCTCTCTCCTCCTGTACCAGTCGTGACTTGTATTCCTTAAGATTGTTTTACTTGTTTTTTTATTGTGTATACCCCTATTCACATGCAGAGCACCATGGAATAAATGGCGCTATAAAAATAAATAATAATAATAGTAAGTCATCCCCTCTTGATAGAAGGGGATATTTTATTGATCACTGGGGGTCACCCAATAATTCTGCGAACAGTACTCTAGAGACCAGGAACTGGGCTCTGTTGAGAAGTCTTAAATGGAGCTCATGCCTGACCTCTGCTCAAATTCATTACCTTTGGGACTGTCGAATATAGCCAGGCGTTTGTCCTACCTTTCCTCCCACAGTTCCATAGCCAATTAATGGAGAAGAGGAATAGCCCCTTAAATGTACTGTCTATTATTCACATCTTTAAGAGTTCTTCTCTCTTCTCTTGCTATGGTTATCTACTAAGATCACTACCGTATGATATGCACTGGTTGTACGTTACTTTGCAATATAGTTTTGGGCAAATCCTGTGGATCAACAATTTATCATCCTCAAAGAAGGGAAAAAATATATATATTTAGGTAGTGTCACGATCCATTTTAGGATCGATGTCAGACCTGGATCCTCATATATAACCTTTTTTCCTTTCAGGTCATTGGGGGTTAATGTCAGTTTTTGTCCCCGGTGGCCGCTGGTGTTGCTACAACTGTAGTTGGTCGGCTGCTGGGTCTCCCCCCCGGTGGCCGCTGGTGTTACTACGTTTAATTAGCCAGCAGGTGGTGACTACCCCCCCTCTTTCATATAAAAGGTCATCAGGTGCTCCAGATCACTGTGGGCAATACAGGTCATTTGGAAGCCAACCATTCTGAAGAGACAAGCTATCTTGAGCAGTGGTGTTTGCAGCAGATCTGGAGCAGTGGTTTTCCTGCTGGAAGCTGTGTACAGGTGCCTTACTCTGCAGTCCAGTACTTGACTGCAGAGGAAGCTAAGTGTTGTTTGTTTTTCCCTGTCTGTTATTTTCCTTGGTGTTTTATTAGTATAGCGGTGGGACCAGTGTCCGCACTTGCCAGTTCCCTATTAAGGGATAGGTGCAGGGCAAGTGTGATCGACTGAGGCATCCTGGTCGGCGACAGGTTGGAAGAACCTGTATAGGGAACATGAGGATAATTCAGGGCACTTCCTTAGGAGAGTGCAGGAGGTGTCCATTTCCCTGTTCGCTATTTGCAGGGCCCACCATTGTAATTGTGTCCCCGGTGTCCCCTTGTCTGTCTTGGTGGTTTTAGTGACCGACTGATCTTCAGGTCGCGTCACACAGGGCCAAGTCACATCGTGACAGGTAGCCCCTTGGTTAACTAAGTTTAAAAAATAAGGTGCGTGTGTACACTATTTTTGCTATTTTTTAAAACATATTGTGCTTAGATGTGCAGGCCAGTGTTTGCTAAGTAGCTTTAGTCTCATATAGGTGGTAATCTAAGGGGGTCCGTACAAAATAGACTGTGGACCGCCGAAGAATAGTTCAGCCTAACGTTTGGTCAGAACCTATCTCCCCTGACTCCTTCCAAAGAGTGCTCACTCTGCCTGGCACTACTATATTCTTTATGAGAGAACTGTTGCAGAATTCTTATGGAAGCAGCTTCTCATGACAAGAACAAAACAATTGGCAGTTCGAAATCAGATGGGCTAGATCCTTATCTTCCCTGACATCATCTGTAGTGGGAGAGTCTGGAGGTTCCCATACACATTAGACTGTTGGACAAAATCATGAATATTGACAGGTTTTGGTGGACTTAAAGGAGTTTTTCCACAAATACAGTACAGCTTAATCAATAGATCTTTGAATAATAATAACTTCCACAATAGGATGTGTTTAAAAAATGTTCCTGCCCTGAGATAATCTTATAAATATGCCCCTGCTGTGTACTATGTAATGGCTGTGTCTGACCATACAGGGACATGGTTTGATTATACTACATCTCCTGGGCAGGGGGGAAAGCAAAAGACAGTATACAGAAAGAACATCATGGGATCACAGCTGACTCTCCTTGTGAGTTGAAATATTTCCCTGCCTGTTTTTAAACAAGTTTTACCTCACAGAAACAAATAGCTGTGATCCAGTGTTATAATCAGGCTTTCTTTTGTTCCCCCCTGTTCAGGAGAAGTGGCATAATCAAACACAGCCATAACACAGTACATGATCAAAATGTAGTGTTTTGGGGGACAACCCCTTAAAGTGTTGTTAAAGGGAATCTTTCAGCAGGATTGTGCTGAGTAACCTAAAGATAGGGGCAGCTTGGTGGCTCAGTGGAGAGCACTGCAGCCTTGCAGCGCTGGCGTCCTGGGTTCAAATTCCACCAAGGACGACATCTGCAAGGAGTTTGTATGTTCTCCCCGTGTTTGCGTGGGTTTCCTCTGGGTTCTCTGGTTTCCTCCCACATTCCAAAAACATACTGATAGGGAATTTAGATTGTGAGCCCCATCAGGTACAGTGATGATAATGTGTGTAAAACTGTAAAGCACTGCAGAATATGTTAGCACTATATAAAGATTATTATTATTATAGTGTCAGGTTGTTGGATCGCCGATAGATGCCACTTTGCAGGCACCGCTGGCGCCATCTTGGTGGAGACAATTTTTTCGCCTAGTAAAATGGCACTGATGCCAATTTGAGAAATAATTTTTTTCTCAGGATAAATGTATATCACTAAATAAAATAATTTAATGTATATAATAGATGTGATTATGCTACACCTGTCTGCTGAATGTGATTTTTATATTCAATACCTATTATATTCAGTAAAATAGGGGGAAGGTCACTGAGAGATCAGTGACCTGTCAGAAGCCAAACAGATGAATATATAAGCAGACAACCACATAAAGCCCCCCCACAGGCAACCTGAAGCACAAGCATCTCATTAACTGAAAACTGAAAATAAAGATTAAACAAGAAACACAAGATGGATTTCATTGTCCAAGGTATCATTTTAATCAGTATAACAGCGTAGGTTACTCAGCACAACCCTGCTGACAGATTCTTTTTAAAGCAGTCTGCCACTTTGGGCCCGATTCATGGAGGTGTTTTTGCCAGTTTTCTGGTGTAAAATACCTTCAAATGTGACAAAATTTCTGTGCAATTGAAAGCTATGCAAAAATGTAGCTACCTTTGGCATTTCCATGCCAGTTCCTGACAGCTTTTTCAAAATAAGTGGGTTTGATGTGGGGCAGGGCATTGTGAAGACCACTCATCTAATTCATTAAAATTTTTGCCACTTTGCCTCTTTGGTGGCATAAATTTCACTAGAAGCACAGTCTTTGAAACAACATTTTTTGACATTAAACTGGATTTAAATGCTCCTGTTCCATTATACATTGGGTGATTCCATCTGAGTTATAAAAAAACAAAAGATATATAGCAATATATTGAGATGAATTTTTGTTAATGATCAAATTCTTATTTTCCACCATAATTTGCAAAATAATGTTGCCAAATCAGACAAGGTGATTTTCAGGATTTGTTTTCTCATTTTGACTGTCATAGTTGTGGTCTACCTATGATGTCAATTACAAGCTTCTCTCATCTTTTTAAGTGGGAGAACTTCCACAATTCGTGGATGACTAAATACTTTTTCCCCACTGTACCAGGAGCAGTAAATCAAAAAGAACCCAGTCTTAATACCAAGTCACAGGTGTATGTTTTAGTGGAACTTATGTAGGACTAGGCAGGTGATGTCATGGGAGCATGACGGGTCACTAGTAAAATGACAGAGAGTATGGTTAGTTCACTTTCGCTGCAAAGTGAACTAAAGGTAATTGTGGGAGTCATTGTTTATCAGCGAGTCATCGTTATCACATCCATCTGCTATACTGTAACGTTGTGGTTTCTTTCTCCAAACATAATGGTTCTCACCTAAACTAAAAATCTACAGTATATTTTGTTCTCATCCATCCACAAAAACATTTGAACTAGATGGACTTAAAGTCTCCCTACAACCTTAATAACTATGTTACTATGTTACTATGTATTATTTCAATAGCCTTCTGGCTTGTTCAGGAGATCTTTAGCAAAGTGTAGATGGGCAGTGATGTTCTTTTTGAGAGCAGTGGCTGTCTTCTTGACATACACACCATTCTTATTCAGTGATTTCCTGAATTGTGGTCTCATGAACATTAACATTAGCTAATTCAAGAGTGGCCTTTAGTTGCTTAGAGTTTACCTTGGGTTCTTTTGTGACCTTGCAGTACTTTATTGGTTGACCAGCCCTGGAAATGTTAACAATGATCTGGAATTTCCTCTATTTCTTCACAGCCTATATGATAAGCATCAACAATTTTTTTTGTTCATGCCATGATACACTTCCACAAAAACATAATAGACTAGAAGTTGAAAAAAAGTGCACATAGGGTGCTTGTTAAACCAATTCACAAGAGATTTTAACACATTTTTTGTGCTCACCTTGTGATACTGTGAAAGCATAGCACTTGAATAGCCTTAGGTAATAATACCCCATCTGCTGCAGTTCTGCTAGTTGGAAAGAACCAACATAAATATATACCAAAAGGAAGAAATTCACAGGATACATATGAATAAAAATAAGTTGCAGTTTATTTCCAATGACTTTGTAAGATGAGCGGACTTCTTCCTCATGGAAACCACAATAAATCTTTATCTGTAACCTATGAATTCTTCACCAGCAGTGCAGCATACACCAATTTTTCCCTTTTGGTATACATTCACAAAATCATATCAGCAATTATATGCCTGTTCATTTTGTTTAATACAATTATTCTTCCCTTCACTAAAGGGCTTAACAAGAAATGCTAGATATATAGGTATATGTCCAAAAAGTCAGAAAAAGCAACAAACAGTATTATTGGTTTCACATGTATAGGTCTATTGACTACTGTATTTGACTACTAAAACAGTGTGCAAAAAAAGTACTTTGTGTTACATATTTTGTTAAACAGCTGCAGTTAAATGGCTGGATTTTAGCTAGTTCTGTTTTGTATTTGTTAGATGCTAGCAGGAACGCAGGATGCAGTGACGAGCAGGAGACAGAGCAAGAGTTAACGGAAACTTTATGCAAAGCAGTGTGCAGTCAATACTCCACGCAGGGAGTTTGCAGTAATGATACAGTACGAATGCAGGAAGGGGAACAGTGGATAAAACAATGTTAACAACCAAATAGCACAAAACGATTCAACTTATCAGTCTGTAGCTTCTGGACGGACGAGGTTGAAAGATCCCACGATGGCGACACAGGTGCCGTGAGACGTCTCTGAAGCAATCCCAGATGAAGTTAAGGCACTGTCTTTGTACCGCAATGGCATGGCCTGGCTCGTCTTGATGTAAACCCTCAGTCCTGGAACACAATGTTATGTGACAGATAGGAGTTGGCTCAGCGAGTGTAAAGCAAAATCCCGAAGTGGAGGCCACAGCAGGACCCTGCGGATAGGTGTGCACTGTAGGGTCGGCACAGTATGGCACATCAGTAGTCGTCAGGGGTGCTAACCAGTCAGGGCTCTCAGGTGCTGGAGTCTGTGAGGTGCTCAGTCCAGTAGATGCGCAAGTAGTGCGCGAAGGGACCAACAGGCTGAAGAGTGATCCAGCTGGTTGGTTAGAAGTCGTGGAGACGGAGTCAACTTTCTACTTCAGCGTGTACTGTCTTCCCGCCAGAAGCCCCGTTTTCACATGCTCTACTCCTTTTATATCCACCCCGCCTCCCATAATCGGATGCAAAGGTCTGCGTTGGTCAGAAAGTCCTACAGGAAGCCCTTCTCCTGGCAACACTGGTGACAGCCCCGGTAGTTCCAGCCCGGGCACACAAGAAGCTGCCCTAGCCCGGTCCATCCTCCTACATATTTTTTCACAAAATTATTCTATGCTTCCTAAAAGGGTTGAAAAGGAAATCACTGTGTAATCAATCATATGGAACTGCTGCTGCCAGCTTGCCTCTGTCACCCTATTAAATCATTGTAATATTTGAAGAATACTCTGCTCATATTCTTCAATCTATTGTATGTGGTTTTTGTCCAATGTTTTATGACTTTCTCTATCTCTTTTGCTGAACTGTGACGTCTGATAATCTCTCATCATCCAGAATTCTCCTACAATGGTTGCTGAAATCCCTGCCTCAGCTTGTAAACCCCCATTTCTTGAGTTTCCTGTACAAATTTATTGAATCAGTGATATAAAACTTTTACGGTTTTGTTTATCATATTGATTTAAAAGGAATCTGTCGCCCACAAAAACACTATATACCTGCAGATACTGTATAGTGGTAATATGCAGGTAAATAGCATTCATTCATGCTTTGCATGCTTAGGCCACATTCAGTTTTTGGTCAGTATTATACCTCAATATGTGTGAGCCAAAACCAGGAGTGGGTGATAAATATAGAAGTGGTGACGTGTATCTATTATACTTTTCCTCTAATTTTTCCTCTCCTGGTTTTGACTTACACATACTGAGGTAAAAAAAAATCACCAAATACACAAAATGTGCACATTGCCTTAGTGGAAAAGCGTGTAAGAAAGAGAAAAATAAGTTATATCCTCCCTGCAGCCACTCATTTCCTTTCATAAGGTTAGTGCAGGAAACTGTTTGGCCGGGGTCACACTGGCGAGGGATACGGACGAGTGAGAGGCGTTAAAAGCACGCATTACACACGAACAAATTATTCTCTATGGGTTTGCTCCCAACAGCCGTATATTTCTCGGGCGTATTCTATGGTCCATGCCAATCGCAGTATGCTGCGATTGTCAGCGTACTACGCCCGTAATACACCAATGCAAGTGTATGGGTGCGCTAAAACTACGCATTACACACGAACCAGATGTGTGCCTTGCGAGAAATATGCACTCAGTGTCTTTTAGAAAAGCCGGCAATTCATTGCGCTATACAGTAAACTCACACTGACAGGTTTAATAAAGAAACAAAAGAATAGATATATACACATAGAATACATATATATATATATATATATATATATACATGTCATTGTGACAAACATATATATATATTTATATTTCACAGAGTTCTTCATAGCAGTATAGCCGCTAATTCAATTGCTGGCTTCTATCAAATCATTCCCCAACCCGACATGAAATGACTAGAGTTGAGCGACTTTTGGTTTTTTAGGGTCGCGTTTCGTCTCGTGAAACCCGACTTTTCCAAAAGTCGGGTCGAGCAAGATCGTCCGATTATAGGGAAAAGTCGGGGTCGTCCCGAAACACGAAACCCAATGTAAGTCAATGGGGAATAAAAGTCGGCAGTGAGAGGAGGACAGGAAACACACCAACAGTGCCCATTTGAATGCCAAAAGCATCAATTCTTCTTACTTAAGCTTGTCAACCTTAATTAACTTCATAATATAAGTTACGCACTGAAAAATGGGTGTTATTTGGCTAAAGTTGTGGGGGGGAGGGCTGGCTACAGGTTTTCATGTGCCCTGGGCGAAAGAGCGCCCCTTTAACACATACCACAACTCATCATGCTCCGATACGGCAGATAAATAGCGGTATAGTACAATGAAAAATACCTCACTTTTTACATCTCATGACGAGGCCCATCTATTTCTCCATACAGAATCATTGGTCCCATATAATGTTTGAAACAGTATATGATGAGCTCCACATAATGCTACAGTATATGTTGGTCCCCATGGATGAAGCTCCACTGTCTTATGGGCCCAAATAATGCTCCAAACATAATGGGCCCATTTCTAATGCTCTAGTGTATAATGGGCCCTGTAAATGCTGCTCCAGTGTCTGATGTCCACCTTTGGAATGTTCCAGTGTATGGTGGGCCCCATCTATCATTCTCCAGAGTATAGTGCTCCCCAAAAATTGCTGTCCCAACATTGAAAACAATCAAATAAGTCTCCTCGCTAGGGAATCCCTGTACTTGTCTGGACAGGTGCTGTAGCTTGCTTAACAGCTCGCCAGCCGTTCTCACGCCCAGTATGGATTGCACGTGATTGCACAAAGGTTAGAAAGGGTACCGTATCCCTGGATAACATGTATGGATAGCGTACACATTCAAAATATATGTCTATACAGCATGAGGCAGGCTCAGACAGTGTTAGGCCCAGTATGGATTGCACGTCATTGCACAAAGGTTAGAAAGGGTACCGTATCCCTGGATAACATGTATGGATAGCGTACACATTCAAAATATATGTCTATACAGCATGAGGCAGGCTCAGACGGTGTTAGGCCCAGTATGGATTGCACGTCATTGCACAAAGGTTAGAAAGGGTACCGTATCCCCGGATAACATGTATGGATAGCGTACACATTCAAAATATATGTCTATACAGCATGAGGCAGGCTCAGACGGTGTTAGGCCCAGTATGGATTGCACGTCATTGCACAAAGGTTAGAAAGGGTACCGTATCCCTGGATAACATGTATGGATAGCGTACACATTCAAAATATATGTCTATACAGCATGAGGCAGGCTCAGACGGTGTTAGGCCCAGTATGGATTGCACGTCATTGCACAAAGGTTAGAAAGGGTACCGTATCCCCGGATAACATGTATGGATAGCGTACACATTCAAAATATATGTCTATACAGCATGAGGCAGGCTCAGACGGTGTTAGGCCCAGTATGGATTGCACTTCATTGCACAAAGGTTAGAAAGGGTACCGTATCCCTGGATAACATGTATGGATAGCGTACACATTCAAAATATATGTCTATACAGCATGAGGCAGGCTCAGACGGTGTTAGGCCCAGTATGGATTGCACGTCATTGCACAAAGGTTAGAAAGGGTACCGTATCCCCGGATAACATGTATGGATAGCGTACACATTCAAAATATATGTCTATACAGCATGAGGCAGGCTCAGACGGTGTTAGGCCCAGTATGGATTGCACGTCATTGCACAAAGGTTAGAAAGGGTACCGTATCCCCGGATAACATGTATGGATAGCGTACACATTCAAAATATATGTCTATACAGCATGAGGCAGGCTCAGACGGTGTTAGGCCCAGTATGGATTGCACGTCATTGCACAAAGGTTAGAAAGGGTACCGTATCCCCGGATAACATGTATGGATAGCGTACACATTCAAAATATATGTCTATACAGCATGAGGCAGGCTCAGACGGTGTTAGGCCCAGTATGGATTTCACGTGATTGCACAAAGGTTAGAAAGGGTACCGTATCCCTGGATAACATGTATGGATAGCGTACACATTCAAAATATATGTCTCAGGAGGCAGGCTCAGACGGTGTCATGCACAGTATGGATTTGACGGCCAAGATTACACAGCGGAGGAGCAGGGAGAGGTAAAGATTGCAAATGCTGGGGCCCTGCCCAAGCAAGGGGGGCCCACTCTTGGGCGTCGGTACTGGCACTGGGCCCCTCATAGTACAGCGGTGTGTCTAACGGCGGGTGTGCACCACCACCGTCAGAGACACTTGATTGCACTATGAGGGACCCTGTGCCAGTGCCCGCGCCCAAGAGTCGGCCTACCCACCTGTCCAGGGCAACGGCACTCGCACGGTGTCGTGCGCTAGGTGGTTACCCTGGCCATGGGGGGGGAGGCAGCACAGTTAGGGAGTTTTAGAAAGTGGCATATGTTGATGTTGGACATTCAGATGATGCAAAAGGCGAAATAGGTGAAGTACCAGGAAGAGGTGGACCAAAGCAAGCCATTTTTCTGTCACCCTATGTGTCATCAAGGGAAGGTGGGACAAAATCCTTGGAAACCCATGCGTGGTTCATTTTAATGAAGGTTAGATCATCCACATTTTGGGTTGACAGACGGGTCCTTTTTTCTGTCAGGATTGATCCAGCTGCACTGAAGACTCTTTCAGATAGCACACTTGCAGCTGGGCAAGCGAGCTCCTGTAAGGCATATTGTGCCAATTCAGGCCAGGTGTCCAGTTTAGCGGCCCAATAGTCAAAGGGGAATGACCTGTGTGGGAGAACATCGATATGGGAGGAAAAGTAGTTTGTAACCATAGTTGACAACTGCTGTCTCCTGTCACTTTCCATCGATGCAGTATTACCAGTTGTGTGAGCGGTATTTGAAAAATCAGTCCACAACATTGTCATGAAACCCCTGTCTCCAACGCCACTTCTGCTGTGTGCACCACGAACACCTCTGCCAAGCTGCCCCCGGCCCGTACGGCTCGTGTGAGAACCATCACCGCTGCTGTGTGCTGGGAATGCCTCAAGCAACCGATTTACCAGAGTTGCTTGTTTATTAGCCAATATTAGGTCAAGGTTCTCCTGTGGCATGATGTTTTGTAATTTGCCTTTATAGCGTGGATCCAGGATGCTGGCCAACCAGTAGTCGTCATCGTTCATCATTTTGGCAATGCGGGGGTCCCTTTTTAGGATCCGCAAGGCATAATCTGACATGTGGGCCAATGTTCCCGGTGTCAATGATGCACTGCGAGTGCTGGGTGGAGGAGCACTTTCTGGCAAATCCACATCCCTCCAGTCACGCACAAACCCTGTACCAGACCTTGCCACGCCAACATTTTCACTTGCCCCACGAGATGCATCCTCCTCCCCTAAGTAATCATCCCCATCATCCTCCTCCTCCTCTTCTTCCTCCACCTCGTCCAGGAGAGGTCCCTGAGCAGACAATGGCTGAATGTCATCAAGGATTCCCTACTCCTCTTCCTCCTCATCAACATTGGCTGCAGACGCCTGCTTCTTAAGGTGCGTCAAAGTTTGCATGAGCAGACGCATAAGTGGGATGCTCATGCTTAGGATGGCGTCGTCTGCGCTTACCAGCCGTGTGCATTCCTCAAAACACTGAAGGACTTTACAAAGGTCTTTCAGCTTCGACCACTGCACGCCTGTCAACTCCATGTCTGCTCTCAAAGTGCCTGGCCGTGTATCCTCCCACAAATGCATTATGGCCTGCCTCTGCTCGCACAGCCGCTCCACCATGTGCAGGGTGGAGTTCCACCTTGTTGCAATGTCGATAATGAGGCGGTGGTTGGGAAGGTGGAGCAATCGCTGCAGCTTCTGCATACGAACGGAGTGTACAGGCGACCGGCGGATGTGCGCGCACAGTCTTCGCACCTTCTGGAGCAGGGCTGTTAACTCCGGATAATTTTTGAGGAAGCACTGCACCACCAGGTTCAAGGTGTGAGCCAAGCAAGGTATGTGGCTGAGTTTTGAAAGGGCTATGGCTTCCACAAAATTACGGCCGTTATCACTAACTACCTTGCCTGCCTCAAGATGTACACTGCCCAGCCATGACTGAGTTTGTCGCTTCAAGTACTCGGCCAGCACCTCGGCGGTGTGTCTGTCGCCCAAACACATCATCTGCAACACAGCCTGCTGACGCTTTCCACTAGCTGCTCGATAGGGGGACACATCGTGTGCAACAGTGGCAGCTGCAGATGGAGTGCTCGTACTACTGCGCTCTGTGGACGAGCTTTCGCTTCTGGAGGAGGAGGAGGAGGAGGAGGGTTGAACGCCTACAGCCAACTGTTTCCTATACCGTGGGCTAGGCAGCACTGTCCCACCACCGCTGTCCCCTGTGGACCCTGCATCCACCACATTAACCCAGTGCGCAGTGATGGACACTTAACGGCCCTGGCCATGCCGACTGGACCATGCATCAGTTGTGAGGTGCACCTTTCCGCTCACTGACTGCTTGAGTGCATGGACAATGCGGTCTTTCACATGATGGTGGAGGGCTGGGATGGCTTTGCAAGAGAAGAAGTGGCGATTGGGTAGGTCATAGCGTGGTACTGCATAGGCCATGAGTTCGCGGAAAGCTGTGCTTTCCATCAACCGAAAGGGCATCATCTCAAACGAGATTAGTTTGGCAATGTGGGCGTTCAAACCCAGTGTACGCGGATGAGAGACTGAGTACTTTCTTGACCTACTCATAGTGTCTGGGAGGGTGAGCTGGACTTGAGAGCTGCATATGGTGGAAGTAGCGGTGGACAGGGCGGACTGAGAGAGGGTTGATGATGGTGATGGAGTTGGTGTTCTTTCTGATGGCCTAGAATCAGTCTTTCGTTGATATAACAGTGGGATTTCCTGACTGCTGTGGCCTTGCAACGACACCTCAACATTTGCTGCTGTGCTAACCGGTGGGCTTACAGTGGGGGAAACAATGTAGCGTTGCTGACTACCTTCGTTGTGATCAGTTGCACATGTGGCACTTGAGGTTTGGTGTTGTGTCCACGCTTGCAAGTGCATGCTGGTTAAATGTCTAAGCATGCAACTGGTATTCAAATTTTTCAGATTTTTCCCTCGGCTAAAGGTCTTTGCGCACTTCTTACAGATAACCTTGGCCTGATCATGAGGATTTTGTTCAAAAAAGTGCCACACTGCACTCTTCCTACTTTGGCAGACATTTTGCGGCCTAGCACGCTGTGATCTTTTGACCCTCTGGACAAGCTGTCCAGCAACTCTTTTGATGTTTGGAACCTGTCTTTGGAGTGCTCCGGGCCTGCCAGATAACAGCTGTTGTGATGTCGATGTCTGCTGTGGATGCTCCTCATCTGAGCTATTGGAAGCAGCACCCTCTTCCCCCAATGGATGCCAATCTGGGTCAACAACTGGGTCATCCATCACCTCCTCTTCTATGTCATGTGCACCTTTCTCTGTGTCACCGTGTATGGTGGTATAGTGTGCGGGAAGGGGCACCTGAGTCTCATCAGGGTCAAAATCTGGCTCTGTACACTGCGAGGACAATGTAGTGCTCTGAGTGAATGTACCAGCAGAATCATCCATCAGCGGCTGTGCATCAGTGCACTCCATGTCAGATTCATCTTGGCCTGGGTAATTCACCATTTGACTTGATAATCCAGGCATGGTATGTGAAAACAGCTCCATGGAGTAATCAGTAGTATGGCCTGCGTCATCCTTCAATCTTGGTTGGGGTGAAGGACACAAGGAAAGGTGTGGTTCATGAACATGAGCCTCCAATGACGACTCAGTGCTTTTACTTTTTACAACTGAAGAAGAGGAGGCGATAGAGCTGGAGGCTGAGTCAGCAATGTAAGACAAAACTTTTTCCTGATGCTCTGCCTTTAAAAGCGGTTTGCCAACTCCTAGAAAACTAAGCGTTCGAGGCCTTATGTAGCCAGACGATGACGCAGGGTCAGCACCTCCTGCATTCGGTCCTATTTTGCTCTTGCCACTACCATCTGATCCACCACCAACACCATCATTACCGGCTGCCAACCCCCACCCAATTCCACGGCCTCTTCCACCAGCCTTCCTCATTTTTGGTAGAAATGTAGACAAAATCCAACAAACTATATAGTAATGTAAAACAAGGTACAAGGTGTCTATAGGACAGGGGAGATTTAGAATTTCTGCACACACTTGTGGACAGTGGACACTTTTGGATTGTGTGAGGCCCACTGATATCTGAGCGCTATGTGACACGCTCGATGGCACAGCTGCCTGTGACCAAAGTGACGAGAGGATAATGGAGATTTTGAATCTCTGCGTACACTTTTGGACACTGGACACTTGTAGATTGTGTGAGGCCCACTGATATCTGAGCGCTATGTGACACGCTCAATGGCACAGCTGCCTGTGACCAAAGTGACGAGAGGATAATGGAGATTTTGAATCTCTGCGTACACTTTTGGACACTGGACACTTGTAGATTGTGTGAGGCCCACTGATATCTGAGCGCTATGTGACACGCTCGATGGCACAGCTGCCTGTGACCAAAGTGACGAGAGGATAATGGAGATTTTGAATCTCTGCGTACACTTTTGGACACTGGACACTTGTGGATTGTGTGAGGCCCACTGATATCTGAGCCTATGTGACACGCTCGATGGCACAGCTGCCTGTGACCAAAGTGACGAGAGGATAATGGAGATTTTGAATCTCTGTGTACACTTTTGGACACTGGACACTTGTGGATTGTGTGAGGCCCACTGATATCTGAGCGCTATGTGACACGCTCGATGGCACAGCTGCCTGTGACCAAAGTGACAAGAGGATAATGGAGATTTTGAATCTCTGCGTACACTTTTGGACACTGGACACTTGTGGATTGTGTGAGGCCCACTGATATCTGAGCGCTATGTGACACGCTCGATGGCACAGCTGTCTGTGACCAAAGTGACGAGAGGATAATGGAGATTTTGAATCTCTGCGTACACTTTTGGACACTGGACACTTGTAGATTGTGTGAGGCCCACTGATATCTGAGCGCTATGTGACACGCTCGATGGCACAGCTGCCTGTGACCAAAGTGACGAGAGGATAATGGAGATTTTGAATCTCTGCGTACACTTTTGGACACTGGACACTTGTGGATTGTGTGAGGCCCACTGATATCTGAGCGCTATGTGACACGCTCGATGGCACAGCTGCCTGTGACCAAAGTGACGAGAGGATAATGGAGATTTTGAATCTCTGCGTACACTTTTGGACACTGGACACTTGTGGATTGTGTGAGTCCCACTGATATCTGAGCGCTATGTGACACGCTCGATGGCACAGCTGCCTGTGACCAAAGTGACGAGAGGATAATGGAGATTTTGAATCTCTGCGTACACTTTTGGACACTGGACACTTGTAGATTGTGTGAGGCCCACTGATATCTGAGCGCTATGTGACACGCTCGATGGCACAGCTGCCTGTGACCAAAGTGACGAGAGGATAATGGAGATTTTGAATCTCTGCGTACACTTTTGGACACTGGACACTTGTGGATTGTGTGAGGTCCACTGATATCTGAGCGCTATGTGACACGCTCGATGGCACAGCTGCCTGTGACCAAAGTGACGAGAGGATAATGGAGATTTTGAATCTCTGCGTACACTTTTGGACACTGGACACTTGTGGATTGTGTGAGGCCCACTGATATCTGAGCGCTATGTGACACGCTCGATGGCACAGCTGCCTGTGACCAAAGTGACGAGAGGATAATGGAGATTTTGAATCTCTGCGTACACTTTTGGACACTGGACACTTGTGGATTGTGTGAGGCCCAGTGATATCTGAGCGCTATGTGACACGCTCGATGGCACAGCTGCCTGTGACCAAAGTGACGAGAGGATAATGGAGATTTTGAATCTCTGTGTACACTTTTGGACACTGGACACTTGTGGATTGTGTGAGGCCCACTGATATCTGAGCGCTATGTGACACGCTCGATGGCACAGCTGTGACAAAAGTGACTAGAGGATAAGGGAGATTGGATTGCTTTTAAAAAAGCAGTTTGCGGAGCAGTGGGTAAACAGCAATGCCAGCGTGTCAGCAAGCCTTAAAAGGCAGCCCAACAACCAACACCACTGATACACCACAATATAGCCTCCCCTTGCACTGCACACACAGTGACTTGTGTGTTGTGCAGGCCAAATCGCTAGCAGCTTAAGCAGTTTTTTTGTCTTCTTCCCTGCCTAACGCTCTCGCTACAGAATCAGCAGCAACCTCTCCCTATACTAAGATCGGCAGAAGTAAGATGGCGGTTGGCGTGCACGCCCTTTTATACCCCCTGTGACACCCACCAAAGCAAGCCAATCACTTGCATGCCCTTCTGAAAGATGGTGGTGACCCGTGCCTAGGTCATCACGTTGCCCACAGTGTCCGTGGATCCTGATTGGCTGAAAAAGAGCGCAAAACAAACTTTTGAAACGCGACTTTGGCGCGTAAGTCGCCGACCTCGTGGCCGACCTCATCCTAGGGTCGGGTTTCGTTTCATGAAACCCGACTTTGCCAAAAGTCGGCGACTTTTGAATTTTTTCGACCCGTTTCGCTCAACTCTAGAAATGACACATGGTTTACATTCAGTAAAGCATTTCATTTCATGTTTTTTTTATGTCCCTGACTAATAATTAGATGAGGGTTTGTGTGTAAAATTTGGGAGTTGTAGTTGTTATTTTAAGGGGTTAATTCGTTGTTAAAAAATGCGTGGGCTTTCCATTGCCCTATAGTGGTGGTGAATGGGTTAATCTAACAAAGGGTTAATGTCACCATTCGATTGTAAGGTGACATTAACCCTTTTTTTAGATTAACCCATTCGCCACGGCTACAGGGCAATGGGAAGCCCACTCATTTTTTAACAACGAATTAACCCCTTAAAATAACAACTACAACTCCCAAATTTTGCACACAAGCCCTCATCTAATTATTAGTCAGGGACATATAAAAAAACATGAAATGAAATGCTTTACTGAATGTAAACCATGTGTCATTTCATGTCGGGTTGGGGAATGATTTGATAGAAGCCAGCAATTGAATTAGCGGCTATTCTGCTATGAAGAACTCTGTGAAATATATATATACAGTGGGGCAAAAAAGTATTTAGTCAGTCAGTCAAATACTTATTTTCCACCATAATATGCAAATAAAATGAAAACAAAACAGACAATGTGATTTTCTGGATTTTTTTTTCTCAGTTTGTCTCCCATAGTTGAGGTCTACCTATGATGTAAATTACAGACGCCTCTCATCTTTTTAAGTGGTGGAACTTGCACTATTGCTGACTGACTAAATACTTTTTTTCCCCACTGTACATACTGTAATCATAAAATGATATAAAAACGCAGATGTATTATTTTCTATATATTACAACTTTATTTTCAGAATATAATTGTTAGGTCTTCAATGTGTCGTGCCTCCAGGCATATTTTTCTCTTGAGCTTACAGCATTTACATGTCTCACTGAGGGCTGCGCATCTGTTTGGATTTTTAAAATGCAATCATAAACCTGGTTGAAAAATTAAAATACAGCTCTCTGTAATGGCAAAGCGTCACCGAATAGAGCATAACGTAAATATGTGGCCTCATTCAGCAGCTACATAGAACTCAGATGCAGCTTGATGGATTCCCTGCTCTTCTTTTGCGAACAGGCTCCGATAATGAAAAAGAGAATCTTAACTTTTGATGATTTTTGTCAAACCGGTAGCTAGCCTGAAACCACAATGACCATGTGTCATTACTGCCCTTTCTTCATTTTGTTTCAATATGATCTCCTTGGCAACACTCCGCAAACTTTCTCAGTTTGTCTCCCATAGTTGAGGTCTACCTATGATGTAAATTACAGACGCCTCTCATCTTTTTAAGTGGTGGAACTTGCACTATTGCTGACTGACTAAATACTTTTTTGCCCCACTGTATATATATATATATATATATATATATATATATATGTTTGTCTCAATGACTTGTGTGTATATATATATATATATATATATATATATGCATTCTGTGTGTCTATATCTATTATTTCATTTCTGTTAGAAACCCTGTCATAGGGATCCATTATATGTCCATTTTGCAAGGCGGCGAGAAAATATCGCCATACGGATTGCATAAGGATGCCATACGGATTACATACGGATGCAGACATGCACAAAATATGCAACCACACCTTGCTTACGGATTACATACGGAGCACTATTTAGAGGTCATTCATCCGTATTGCGCCTGTAAACTATGGACCGTATTTTGCGTCGGTTAGTGTGACCCCAGCCTTACAATGAGGCCGCTGTAATTACTACCTTGCAAATTGATTGACTCCTTTCCAACATCGGGCATATTAGTACGCCGATGTCAGACTCCCTCCCTTTGATGTGGGCTATGGTGGTTAGCCACATCTTTCTCAGGACATTTCAGCTGTTTTTAACAGCTGACATGTGCTCGCAATCCACCCGCAGCTATTAACCCATTAAATGCCGCTGTCAAACTCTGACAGCAGCATTTAACAAGTGCTTCGTGCAAGCATGCGGGAAATATGCACAACAGTGACCCGCGTCATGTGATCACAGGTCACCGGTGTGTTGGCATGACAACCAGAGGTCTCCTGGAGACCTCTATTGGTTGTCAGTGCCAAATTGCTGTGAGCACCATCCAGTGGTCGGCACTCATAACAAGTGAGCAATTCTACTACATAGAGCCGAGCTGACCATCGCCTCTATGTAGCAGAGCCGATCGGGTTGTGGCAGCTTCTTGTCTCCCATAGAGACTATTGAAGCATGCCAAAAGTAAAAAGAAAATATATAAAATATAAAAAAAATTAAAAGTTCAAATCACCCCTTCTTTCACCCTATTCAAAATAAAACAATAAAAATAAAATCAAACATACACATATTTGGTATCACCACTTTCAGAATCACCCAATCTATCAATATAAAAAGGATTAACCTGATCGCTAAACGGCATAGCGAGAAAAAATGTCAAAACACCAGAATTACGTTTTATTGGTCGCTGCGTCATTGCATTAAAATGCAATAATGGGTGATCAAAAGATCTTATCTGCACCAAAATGGAATCAATAAAAACGTCAGCTCAGTGCGCAAAAAATAAGCCCCACCTAACCCGAGATCACGAAACATGGAGACGCTGCGGGTATTGGAAAATGGCACAATTTTTTTTTTCTAACAAAGTTTGGATTTTTTTTCACTACTTAGATAATAAAGAACCTTGACATGTTTGATGTCTATGAACTCATAATGACCTGGAGAATCATAATGGCAGGATAGTTTTAGCATTTAGTGAATCCAGCAAAACATCGAAACAAAAAACAAGTGTGGGATTGCACTTTTTTTGCAATTTCACCGCACTTGGAATTTTTTTCCCCATTTTCTAGTACACAACATGGTAAAATCAATGATGTCATTAAAGAGTGCAAAAAGAAAAAAGAAGCCAGCGCTGCTAAGGTTAACCTTAGCAGCGCTGGCTTCTTTTTTCTTTTTATTAAAGAGTGCAACTCGACCCTCAAAAAACAAGCCCTCACATGGCCATATTGATGGAAAAATAAAAAAAGTTATGGCTCTGGGAAGGGGGTAGCAAAAAACGAAGACGCAAAACCAAAAAAAGCTCTGGGGGTTAAGGGGTTAACAGCCAGCTTTGCAAACACACTGCAAATCCAGTAGTTGCTCTAGGTGCATAGGGGGTGGTGATTGTTACAGCTGCCTGCACTGCACCTAATGACTGGAGGCGAGCAAGCTGCAGGGAGAATAAAGCTTCTTTTTCTCCCTGTGACCACTGCTTTATTAAGGAAGCCAGGCATGCTATTTACTGTCAGATAAAGGAGTAACAGCAGGTAAATAACATTTCTGGAAGTTAAGGGTTCTCTTTAAAGTAGAAAGATTGAGTTTTTAATAATTTTTTTTGCAATGGAAAACCTATTAAAATAGTCCTGAATATATATATATATATATATATATATATGTAAAAAATTGAAAAGTTGAAGTATTAAAATCTTATCCTCGCAGCATCTGTAACTAAATTGATTACCTTATGAAAACCTGTACTTCTGTAGCTTCTAAGAATATGCTAGTTGTTGGATTCTCTTTAGTAATAGTCTCAAAAAGCAATGCCTAATGGGGAATGTAATGCTTACAAGCTGGAGCTCCAGGCAACATGGTGAATATCTGTATACATGCCAATGGGGAATTTTTAGAGTGTTGCCAATTCTTAGTGACCAGATGGCTCCAGATGGACAATTTCAATCACTCTCGCAGCTCAGTTCATAAAATATTTCCAAGGGAATTTGCAGAAAAAAACAACAAATAAAACAAAAACTCTAAATAAAAGATGGCACGTTTTACCATAGAGCAAACCTAATTGCAAAAAACTGTGAAGTTCAGGATTAGATATTTTTGTCTTTGCTTTCAAATGTGCTTAAAGAAAAGTTGATTTTGCAAGTATGATCCCTACCATATCTAAATCAAGTATAATATATATTTAATGTAAAAACTTGACAGTGTTTATTATTTGCTTAGTTTGAAATCAATTAATATTTTGGTACATGATTACAGAGATAGAGCCGAAATGTGGTTTGTAAGTGTTGCCTAGCTTTCCATTACAGAAAACACAGTATATTGCTCCTAAGTAATGCAACTTTCATTGCCCCTCTATTTTTAGATTACTGCTTTACAAGGTGATACCCCCCCCTTTGTGCTCACATTATTGCTTGGATTCTAACACTCTTTTCATACCATATGTATCAGTTTTGTACACAGGGAACGTCTAGATCAGTGGCGTAGTGCGAGAGGTGACCACAACAATAGCTGTGCGTTGGCCAAAATTCTTAGTCGTGCAAAATTTAATACAGAAAAAAAACAAAGTTGCTGGGGAGTCACTAGTGTCAAAAATTTTGGACAGTGCGCATGTCCCAGCCTTCTAACTAGGTGCCATGGCTCTCTGTGGGCCAATTTAAGTTGTATCAGGGTCAACATAACACCAATGCAGTTTAATCCCATTGTCCAGTAGAAGTCATAGGCTTCCTGCCCCACCACACTCCATCCAGTAGGCTACAGACTGCTATAAACGTATGACCTACAAATTGTCAGTGTTCAAATGCAGATGGCACAATGGCATTATAGCATTGCCCTGCCTATGCTGATCCAGTGTTTGTGCAGGAAACAAAAATATAAATGTTATCATCATTACTTTCTAAAGAGGCACTAATTATGTACAATAGGGGCATATTATTCTAAGTGGACACTCTGTGTGGGTTCTTACTAGGTTAGGGGGCACAATCCTTACCTGCTCTGGCCACTGGCAATCCATGCTGGGCCACTCATTCAGTTAGCAAAAAAATTATCCAAATGTGCAGTATTTCTTGAGATGCTCTTTTATCTCAATAGATTGAACGTTTGCCGTAAGAGTTGAAAATAAAGATCTATGGCTCACATATGCCTTTATTTTTGCATACGGCTTCATAAGTTTTTTTGCATATAATTTAGCTAAAAAAATTGCATTCTAAAGACATTTTAATGAAAAGATTACATTTAGAAGAAAATTGCACTACCAAAAGGGTAGTACAGTACCTAGCTCGCAATAGGGCATGAAAACTTAATGAAGTGGCATGCTGAGGTAAAATTCAGCAAATTCATAAAGAATCTGCTTATTGGCATGCACCTCTGCATGCTTCAAAATTAAGTCACGATCTGGAGTTACATATCTGGCAAAAGTTATGCCACCAAAATGACATAGCATGTGATGAATTCAGAGTGCGCCGCCACGCCCTGTTCCGACCATGCTCTACCCGTTTTGGCTAAGCTGGCAGAGACTGTGTTAAAACACTAAAAATTGCACATTTTTTGCTCAACTTTGCATTGCGCAAAAAATTTTTGCAATTTTTTTCAGCATGCTTTGGTATTTTGATTTACAGTTTGTTTTGTACATACAGAGCAAGCTGTCAATCAAAGCGCGGGCACTTCCTTATAGCCACAACTCATAGTGTAGCGAGTGATGACTGTAACCACTCTGTGATGTTGTTTCTTTGTAGATTAAGCCTATGCCTGCATGGAATTAGCTTTTTTAAACAGATTTCCTTTTGCCCTCAATCAGTTGACCATATAAATCGGACCGAGATCGGAATGCAGTGAATGGACTGGTCGGCGGGTTTCCTGACCAGAGAGTGACAGCTTAATATATTTCTATGCAGCTATCACATTTGAGTGGGGAGACCGCCGGCCAGTCTGAGCATTGCGTTCTCAAATTGGTCTGATTTATACTGTCATCTGACTGCACCCCTAAGGACAATATGATGCGTTTAGTTGTTTGTTTCCCTCTGACTTTTTACAGCAGAAAGCAGAAGGAAATTGCTTTCTGGATGATGAGGACCGAACCTACTCCGTCATCCATACATGTCTACTGTGGCTAATTAAGGAAAGCTAGATCATCAGGGATTTATTTGATATATTTAGCATTTTTTTAATACATATTCTCGTTGCTTTTTATACACAAGAAAATAATGACCGGACAGTTTTGTAGTTTTTTTTCCAACATTAAAGTTTATATCAAGCTAATGAACAGCTTCATCTAACACCACAATTGATGCAGAATTCCCAGTAATAATTAAGTTATTGCCAATAACAAAATCACTGAGTGTGTTTATAGATAAAATAGCAAATCAACCTTCTGCTGTGCTGTTTTGTACTATTAGTGCTCCACTGAAGCCAAATCCCAATTTTGCGGAGTGTTGCCAAGGAGATCATATTGAAACAAAATGAAGAAAGGGCAGTAATGACACATGGTCATTGTGGTTTCAGGCTAGCTACCGGTTTGACAAAAATCATCAAAAGTTAAGATTCTCTTTTTCATTATCGGAGCCTGTTCGCAAATGAAGAGCAGGGAATCCATCAAGCTGCATCTGAGTTCTATGTAGCTGCTGAATGAGGCCACATATTTACGTTATGCTCTATTCGGTGACGCTTTGCCATTACAGAGAGCTGTATTTTAATTTTTCAACCAGGTTTATGATTGCATTTTAAAAATCCAAACAGATGCGCAGCCCTCAGTGAGACATGTAAATGCTGTAAGCTCAAGAGAAAAATATGCCTGGAGGCACGACACATTGAAGACCTAACAATTATATTCTGAAAATAAAGTTGTAATATATAGAAAATAATACATCTGCGTTTTTATATCATTTTATGATTACAGTATGTACAGTGGGGAAAAAAAGTATTTAGTCAGTCAGCAATAGTGCAAGTTCCACCACTTAAAAAGATGAGAGGCGTCTGTAATTTACATCATAGGTAGACCTCAACTATGGGAGACAAACGGAGAAAAAAAAATCCAGAAAATCACATTGTCTGTTTTTTTTTTCATTTTATTTGCATATTATGGTGGAAAATAAGTATTTGGTCAGAAACAAAATTTCATCTCAATACTTTGTGATATATCCTTTGTTGGCAATGACAGAGGTCAAACGTTTTCTGTAAGGCTTCACAAGGTTGCCACACACTGTTGTTGGTATGTTGGCCCATTCCTCCATGCAGATCTCCTCTAGAGCAGTGATGTTTTTGGCTTTTCGCTTGGCAACACGGACTTTCAACTCCCTCCAAAGGTTTTCTATAGGGTTGAGATCTGGAGACTGGCTAGGCCACTCCAGGACCTTGAAATGCTTCTTACGAAGCCACTCCTTCGTTGCCCTGGCGGTGTGCTTTGGATCATTGTCATGTTGAAAGACCCAGCCACGTTTCATCTTCAATGCCCTTGCTGATGGAAGGAGGTTTGCACTCAAAATCTCACGATACATGGCCCCATTCATTCTTTCATGTACCCGGATCAGTCGTCCTGGCCCCTTTGCAGAGAAACAGCCCCAAAGCATGATGTTTCCACCACCATGCTTTACAGTAGGTATGGTGTTTGATGGATGCAACTCAGTATTCTTTTTCCTCCAAACATGACAAGTTGTGTTTCTACCAAACAGTTCCAGTTTGGTTTCATCAGACCATAGGACATTCTCCCAAAACTCCTCTGGATCATCCAAATGCTCTCTAGCAAACTTCAGATGGGCCCAGACATGTACAGGCTTAAGCAGTGGGACACGTCTGGCACTGCAGGATCTGAGTCCATTTTGGCGTAGTGTGTTACTTATGGTAGGCCTTGTTACATTGGTCCCAGCTCTCTGCAGTTCATTCACTAGGTCCCCCCGCGTGGTTCTGGGATTTTTGCTCACCGTTCTTGTGATCATTCTGACCCCACGGGGTGGGATTTTGCGTGGAGCACCAGATCGAGGGAGATTATCAGTGGTCTTGTATGTCTTCCATTTTCTAATTATTGCTCCCACAGTTGATTTCTTCACTCCAAGCTGGTTGGCTATTGCAGATTCAGTCTTCCCAGCCTGGTGCAGGGCTACAATTTTTTTTTCTGGTGTCCTTTGACAGCTCTTTGGTCTTCACCATAGTGGAGTTTGGAGTCAGACTGTTTGAGGGTGTGCACAGGTGTCTTTTTATACTGATAACAAGTTTAAACAGGTGCCATTACTACAGGTAATGAGGGGAGGAAAGAGGAGACTCTTAAAGAAGAAGTTACAGGTCTGTGAGAGCCAGAAATCTTGATTGCTTGTTTCTGACCAAATACTTATTTTCCACCATAATATGCAAATAAAATGAAAACAAAACAGACAATGTGATTTTCTGGATTTTTTTTTCTCAGTTTGTCTCCCATAGTTGAGGTCTACCTATGATGTAAATTACAGACGCCTCTCATCTTTTTAAGTGGTGGAACTTGCACTATTGCTGACTGACTAAATACTTTTTTTCCCCACTGTATTTTTTTTCTTTAATATGTATACCTAATGTAATAATAGAAAAAGCTTCATATTTCCATCGTGGCCAAATTTGTTTTTGAACTTTTGTCTTTTTCCTTCCCTTCTTTCGAGAGTCATAACTTTTTTAATGAAAAAAAAAATCTATTGTAGAGTCATATAAGGGCTTTTTTGTGGTATGAGTAATAGTTTTAAATAACAGAATTGATTTTTACTAAATAATATACTGAAAACCAAGGGGAAAATTCCAAGTGCATTGACATGCTGAAAAAATACTACTGACATTACATTTTTTAGCTTTGATTTAGTGTTCTTTGTAAAATGAATTGTGGTGACCTCAGTGAGATCACCGCTAGTACAGTGAGAAAAAGTCTCGTGGTGCAGCACTAAGCTCAGAGACTTAACCATAAGAAAAGAGTAATTTCTCCAGGTGAACTGCAGTGAACTCACTGGCGCACCTGTGAGACTTTCTGTCACTGAGATTGCGGTGATCTCACCCTGGTCCCTGCAATTCTGGGGCCCGGCTGGGAACGCAGGCTCAGTGACCGGCGTCGATGATGTCGCTGCTCTTCACTGCAGCTGAGTTCACAGTAGCTAATTCCTCACTGGTTCTCAGCCTGGACAGTGGCATCATGGCACAATCCAGCTGTTTATCCCCAGGCAAGGATTATGACAAGGCACAGAATAGCAGACAGGTGAGAAATATGGTTGTTTTTGTAATGGAGAGGTGTCTTAAAGTGCCTCTCCATTACTAAGCCATGGGCTTGATGTCACCGGACAATACAAAGGTATAAAGGTGACATCAACCCTTCAAATGTGAACCCCACTGACAGGGCAAGTGGGAAGAGCTGGGCAAAGTGCCAGAATAGGCACATCTAATAGATGAGCCATTTCAGGGCTGCTATTTTTAGGCTGGGGCCAATATCCATGGCCCCTCACCAGCCTGAAAATGCCAGCCCCAGCTGTCTTCTTTTGCAAGACTGGTTGTCAAAAATGGGGGGAAGCCTTTTTCTCTTTTAAATATTTATTTAAGTCATTTAAAAATGAAGTGGAGATGTTAGGCACCGGGATTCTCCCTCTGCACAGGATGGATCCCAAGCCTTGTCTTCTCCTGCAGTCTCTTATTTAGTCTTGACTGCAGTGGATGCTGCTCAGCAAAGATGTCAGTCTCGGCGTCTTGCTCAGACTCAGGCTGCGTGCATGGTTACCTCTGCCTTTCCAGGTTCAGCTATGGTAACTAACAATAGACAGTGGCAGGCAGTCTTTCCTGAGACAAAGTCCAGGATTCGCTCTATTGAGCATGCTCATGAGGTGGCAACCTCCAATTGGTGGTCGGTCGTCAGCTGCTCAGGTCCTGTGCTGGCTCTGGATTTGCCCACGAGCAAGGTCCTGTCTGATTAGCAAAGTCTATAAAAAGATCTTTGGCACACCCGCCGGTGCACTAAGATC
This sequence comes from Dendrobates tinctorius, assembly GCF_039654945.1. Taxonomy (NCBI): domain Eukaryota; kingdom Metazoa; phylum Chordata; class Amphibia; order Anura; family Dendrobatidae; genus Dendrobates; species Dendrobates tinctorius. The sequence goes on along the minus strand of NW_027361802.1, from coordinate 17,983,882 downwards.
ATGCGTATTTGCTTGGTTTGTGTGTTGGTGGGTAGGTTACCACCCTGTATGCACGTGTTCCGCTAATAGCACTACGAGTCTGTTTCTAGACAGGCAGTGTAGGATGGGAACTCCCACTTGGACTTTGCATCTGCACTGGGCGTCCTCAGGCGCAGGCTCAAAAGCCACTGTGTGTCAGAGCAGGTTCAATCACCAGCGTAGTAGGGGGTGAGTTATAGGGACCCCATTAGTGTCAATTCCACTAAGCTCCTGTGATGTCTAACAGGGCATAACTTAGAGTGCTCTCAGTTTGGGTACTGCTCTGTGGAGTAACAGAGTCAGGCGCCTTGCATTCTGGTCACACCGAGTGATGTTTAACTCAGTGTGTTTATAGTGCTTACTCGAGGCTACGCTCCTCCATTGTTCTCTAGCTGTGGTTTCTCCATCACCAGTTAATTTACATTTGGTGCACTCTGCATACCCTAACTGGGGTACCGCTATTCTTGATAACCAACCTTGCTAAAGCTGACAGCTGAGGGTTGCAGCTAGCAGCTGTCAGTTTTGCCTGGCTGGGTATCAAAAATACAGGGAAACCAAAGTCAATTTTTTTTAAATTATTTAGCGCACAGGCACTGGCTTATGAATACTCCGCATTTGCTCTTGCTGTTATTAGTTGCCACAGGCATTGGCTGATGGGAGTAGTAGTCCTATCAGCTGAAGCCAGTGACCGGTTACAGTACCGCCGTCACTGTCACAGCTGCAGTGTCATGCTAACATCTGACAGCATGTCCCCACATGTCACTGACCAACGGTAATGATCTTAGAGAGATCAGAACTGCCGGTAAGATCACAGGCTGAGTTGAAATTCGATCATTTACCGAATTTTGAGGAACATGCTCAGGACTTCAAACACGAATCTGAATGTGCAACGTACGTGCTAACTTTGAGATTGGCGAATGTTTTCCAAACAAGTTTGCTCATCTCTACTCTTTACCCATTTTTTATATAGAGTCTTTTTCTTTATCCCCTCAATAAGCCCATTTTCCCCAGGCCCTAGAAGACCACCTCTCAGGTTTGCCAAAGCAAAAGAAGAAATCAACACCATGACCCAATTTTATGTCTATTAAATTGGTCAACACTAATATTGAACTTTATGATAAAATCATTGCTAAGAGGCAATGCTTAGTGGCTCCTTCATTAGTACCTGATGATCATGATAGATTTAGCTTTCGGAAGGGAGTTGAGGTTGTATGCCCTGGAAAGGAAAATACCAGCTTGTCTGTTGTCAATTAATTCTGAAAATCCATTTGCGAAAATACAAAGGATCTTTTTGAAAGGAAACATTAAGCACTGGTGTTTTGGGATTCTTCTCTATGTTTGAATTATTGTCCTATACAGCAAAGATGCTTATTAAGGGCTGACCTTTTGGCATGTTCTACACAACCTAAATCATTCTCCCTCTCTCCACTCTGACCCACCCTTTTCCCTTACATTGTACAACTGTGGATTTGGATAAATGGCCAATGCAGCCTTTATTTGATAATATTAACAATCTTAAACCTTCTTAACATATTATTTATATATTAAAATCATCTTGACCTGATATTAAACCACTGGAACTTCAGCTCCTCCTCTTTGACCTCAACTGCAATGTGTTGATTTGGGGACCCTCCTGCTGAATAGTGCTCCATACAATTTTCCCTCCTTGGCCCAGTAGGGACCCCTGGATATTTTTTACCATATCCAGAAGGAGAGGAGGTAACCCTCACAAATGGGTCTCTCCCCCCTTTTACCACACCACCATTTGCTTTCCAAAGACCCGATTACCCCACCTGACGTTACATACTGCCTAGCCGAGCAACCACACTATACTCACTTCAAGGCTAAAACTAGTAATCAAAACTTACATTGAAGTGAGGGAGGATGGGACACTGCTCCACCTACTGACTGCCCCTGAATATCCCTAGTCGACATACTATATACTCCAGGTCTATCAGCAATCAGGTATGGTCATATTTTAGCTGGATCCCAACTATGTACTCCTAATAGAAATGGTGGCCCTACCTTCTAGCTCCTTTGAGCCACAGTCCGGGCCTTCTAGACTCCCAGAAATTCTACTAATTATTATCAAGTGACAACATGCTTGAGAGTCATAGAATCATAGAATGGTAGAGTTGGAAGGGACCTCCTGGGTCATCTGGTCCAACCCCCTGTTCAAAGCAGGATTCACTAAATCAACCCAGACAGATGTCTTTCCAGCCTCTGTTTGAATACTTCCATTGAAGGAGAACTCACACTCTCTTGTGGCAACCTATTCCACTCATTGATCACACTAACTGTCAAAAAGTTTTTTCTCATCTCCAATCTGTATCTCCTCCCATTCAGATTTCATCCCATCTCTTCTAGTCTTGCCTTTGCAAATGAGAATAAAGATGATCCTTCTACAATGTGACAGCCCTTGAGATATTTGTAGACAGCTATTAAGTCTCCTCTCAGTCAATTGGTTTTGTTTTAGGGATGCCAATAATGGGTCAGGTTGACAGAGGAGTGGTGCCCTAAAGTGTTACATATTTTGTCTTTTATGGATTTGCATAAACTTTTGTTAAAAGAAACAGATGTAGATACAGTGGCATGTAAAAGTTTCAGCACCCTTGGTCAAAATTAGTGTTATTGTGAACAGTTAAGAAAGTTGAAGAAGAAATGATCTCTAAAAGAGCTAAAGTTAAAAATGACATATTTCCTTTGTATTTTAGGCCAAAAGAATATTTAAATACATGGTCATTTTTTGCATTTTAAATATTACAAAAAGGATAATGGGCCCATGCAAAAGCTTAAGCACCCTGCATGGTTAGTACCTAGTAGCATCACTCTTTGAAAGTATCACAGCTTGAAAGTATCAACACTTTTTGTAGCCAGCCAAGAGTCTTTCATTTCTTGTTTGAGGGATTTTCATGCATTTCTCATTGGAAAATTCTTCCAGTTCTATGACATTCCTGAGTCATCTTGCATGCACTGCTATTTTGAGGTCTAGCCACATATTTTCAATGATGTTCAGATCAGGGGACTGTGAGGGTCATTGTAAAACCTTCAGCTTGTGCCTTTTGAGGTAGTTGATTGTGGATTTTGACATGTAGTTTTGGATCATTATCCATTTGTAGAAGCCATCTTCTTTTCAACTTCAGCTTTTTTACAGATGGTTTTATATTTGCATCAAGAATTTGTTGAAATTTCATTGAATCCATTCTTCCCTTTTCCCCTGAAATATTTCTCATGCCATTGGATGCAAAACAATCCCAAAGCATGATTGACATTCTTGAAATTCTGTACCCTTTTTTCTCCAAACATACCTTTGATCATTGCAGCTGTATTTTAAACTCATTGGTCCACGGGACTTGTTTTTAGAGATGGGCAAACCCAAACAGTAAAGTTCGGCATCCGTACTGAACACCTACTGTTTAGGCACGGACACCGAACACAGACTTCACCAGGAAGTCCGTGTTAGGCTAAGTGAACACTAGGGTGACCGCAAAAAATCGATGTCGGAATTTTGTCCGTCTGGACCCCACAAAACGATTCCCCTTTCCAGATATTGAGATAGCCAAAATTTGAGCTCGATCAAACGACGTTAACCCGTGCCGCTCGTCGCTCAAAGTTTGAAAAAATCCAAATTGAGGTATTTTAAGATTTAGGTATTTTGCATAGTCTGTTAGACTATAAAGAATGTGACAACAACATTGCAGAAATAGCCCTGACCAAATTTTCGAACCATTTGTGGTATTTGAATGCAGAGTTGGTGGGATTATCGTTTTTTGATCCCACCATTACAGACAATGAAAAGTTGTTAATGGCTAATAAATTGCTCAGTAGCACAGATGAACCATCAGAGCACGCTAGGGTTGTAAATCCAAAAGTTAGGAAAGAAAAATTAAAAGAGGTAGGAAGTAATCGACTTTAACGACCTTCTGACAAAAGATGAAGAACAAAAGCAATATGTCCTGCAAGTTGTAAGCAAATGCCGAGCATTATATTCTGACGTTTCAAAAACTACTTTAACAAAAGCTCTAGAATAGATTAGATAACTATGTAAAATTATCAACTCATGTAGGTTAGCGTGCTCTGATGGTTCATATGTGCTACTGAGCAATTTATTAGCCATTAACAACTTTTCATTGTCTGTAATGGTGGGATCAAAAAACGATAATCCCACCAACTCTGCATTCAAATACCACAAATGGTTCGAAAATTTGGTCAGGGCTATTTCTGCAATGTTGTTGTCACATTTATAGTCTAACAGACTATGCAAAATACCTAAATCTTAAAATACCTCAATTTGGATTTTTTCAAACTTTGAGCGACGAGCGGCACGGGTTAACGTCGTTTGATCGAGCTCAAATTTTGGCTCTCTCAATATCTGGAAAGGTGAATCATTTTGTGGGGTCCAGACGAACAAGATTCTGACATTTTTCCCCCCCATATGAGATCCGGTCACCCTAGTGAACACGTTGCAGAACTCCCGCGGAAGTTACCGTGGGAATTCTGGAATTCCATTCCGCGGGAAAACCGCATTTTAAATTCCCCCAATTTTCCCGCGGAAAAACTAGCTTGCAGAGTGCTAGCGTTTTCCAAGTGATCTGTAGCATCACTTGGAAAACTGATTGACAGGTTGGTCACACTCATCAAACACAGTGTTTGACGAGTGTGACCAACTTTTTACTATTGAGGCTGCCTATACAGAGCCACACTTCCCACGCTGTCAAAAGACAGCGAGAGCATTCAGCTGTGATCATTGTTATACAGCTCCCATCATCCGACACCTGTTGCCGCTTATAACAGCGAGCGCAGGAGCAGCTGATGGGAGTATTCATTAGCCAGCTCCGGTGCTGTGAACAAATAATTAAAAAAAGGCGTGGGTTCCGCTGTATTTTTGGTAATCAGCCAGGAAAAACTCACAGCTGGGGACTTCAACCCTCAGCTTCAACAAGACTGATTTTGAAGAATAGAGGGGTCTCCACGCTGTTTTATTAATCATTTAAATAATCGTTGTTTGCCACATGCATATGACAGCATTGCAAACACTGGATGTTCAGGCCCCTCTATTCAAGGGAATGGGGTCTGGGTTCGGATCTAGGTACTGTTCTGGTACCCAAACCCAAACTTTTTGTAACTGTTCAGCCGAACCCAAACATCCAAGTGTCCGCCAATCTCTACTTATTTCCAAAATGCATTAGGATTTTTTAGATGTTCTTCCGTATACTTCTGAAGCTGACTTTCATCATAAGAACACAGGAGAGATTTTCTTATGATCACTCTTCCATGAAGGCCATATTTGTGCAGGTGTCGCTAAACAGTAGAAGAATGTACCACAACTCCAGAGTCTGCTAAATCTTTCTGAAGGTCTTTTTCAGTCAAGTGGGGATTCTGATTTGCCTCTCTAGCAAACCTATGAGCAGCTCTCACTGAAATTTTGCTTGGTCTTCCAGACCTTCTCTTGACCTTCACTGATCCTGTCTACTGCCATTTCTTAACTACAAATCGAACTGAGGAAAGGGCAACTTGAAAACCCTTTGCTATCTTCTTATAGCCTCTCCTTGCTTGTGGACATCCACCATTTTCATTTTCAGAGTGCTAGGCAGCTGATTAGAAGAACCCATGGCTGCTGTGTTTTGGCACAAGGTTAGAGAAGGCTGAGTTTTTATAAAGCTGGTAAATTTGCATCACTTGGCTTTTCCTAACAATGATAGTTAACAAGCCATATCCCTAACAGGCTAATTAAGGTCTGAAATCCTATGACTAAGGGCTTCGGCCAGAAACGCATCAGAATGTCTTCTTGTTCTTAACCTGTCTGGACTCATTTTAATGATATGAAATAAAGGAGAAGCTTTTTATCCATATCCAACTGGTCGATCCTTCTTTCTCTTTTTTTTTTTTGCTCATATCCGGTGGTCAGACAGACTTTGGATCCCAGCTGCAACATTGGAGGCTACCTACTATTCACACGGTAAGGCTCATTTCCCTTTTGTTTTTTGTTTTCGCTTTAAGATCTGAAACCCTGGTCACAAATCTCCAAAGGAGCCCAAACTTTTGCATCAGCCAATTTTCCTCTTTGTAATTTTTAAAATGTAAAAAATTACCATTTTTTTCTTTTTGCCTAAAATACAAAGCAAATGTGTCATCTTTAACTTTAGGCCTTTTAGAGATCATTTAATCTTCAATTTGCTTAACTGTTCACAATAACAATAATTTTGGCAAGTGTGCCCAAACTTTCACATGCCACTGTATGTTCTACTTTGATATGTTTGTGTGCTGCCCGTTTTACACTGGTCAAGCTTCCTGGGAAACCTCCATGAGTTTTTTGTGCACAAAATGAAAACTGATGATGCACAAAAAGGTGAAAATTAATACGACTAAGGCTGGTTTCACATTAGCGCATTTTCAGCGCTCGCACGGCCGGGGGTAGCTCCGCCCCCGATCCGGCTCTCTGCCCGGCGTGCCCGCCCCTTCCTTGTAGCGCCGCCTCCTAGCGGACAGCGGCGCCTGCGATCGGCGCACCCTATCTTTAGCATAGGGTGCGCCGATCGTGCGCAGGCCGTGCGCTAGTTGCGCTTTGACCTGCGCTGCGCACTTTTGACGGTGCGCCGTGCGCGCCCAAATCAAACTTTTCGGATTTTGGCGTGCACGGCGCACCGTCAAAAGTGCGCAGCGCAGGTCAAAGCGCAACTAGCGCACGGCCTGCGCACGATCGGCGCACCCTATGCTAAAGATAGGGTGCGCCGATCGCAGGCGCCGCTGTCCGCTAGGAGGCGGCGCTACAAGGAAGGGGCGGGCACGCCGGGCAGAGAGCCGGCTCGGGGGCGGAGCTACCCCCGGCCGTGCGCGCGCTGAAAATGCGCTAATGTGAAACCAGCCTAATATATCGCATTTTTCTGACTATAAGACGCACTTTATTTCCCCCCAAATTTGTGGGAAAATGGGGATGCGTCTTATAATTCATATATACCTTACCAGTACCGCTGCTGCAGGAAGCAAGCTTGGATGAGGGGGTGTCCAGCACTGCTGTAGGTGCTCCTATGGGGTGTGTCCGGCGCTGCAGGGGGTGCTCGGCAGTGCTGCCCGGTGCTGCTGCGGGTGTCTCCAGTGCTGCAGGGGCTCTGCATCAGGAAACCAAGGAACTGTGGGGGTTCTGGCCTTTCACAAAATGTTGACAGAGCCGCCGCAGCATCGGAGACATCCGCAGCAGCACTCGGCAGCACCGCCGGACATCCCCGCAGTGCCAGACACCCCCAACACCGGACACCGCAGTAGCACCAGACACCCACAGTGGTACGCCAACATCGGAACACCCCCACTTCCCAACCTGCGGCCTACAGCATCACGTCACTCCTGCCTCCTCCAGCAGCGACCCTGGGACTTCGCTTCACCGCAGCCACCACCACCGGGAAGCAATAAGATGCTTGGATTATAAGAAGCACCACCATTTTATTTAAAAAAAATTCCATTTTTCTCTTCAAAATTTGGGGTGCATCTTATAATTCAGAGCTTCTTATAATCTGAAAAATACGCTAATGGAAGAAAAAACCCACCAAGAAAACTAAAGAAAACATGAATTTATTTTGCAAACATGAAAAAAAGACTAGCATGTAAGTAAGGCCCAACTCTGTGGAAGAAACTTGTCTCTGCTGTCTCTATTTCCATTACTCTCTTGTTTAGCTACCCTGACTTTGAACAGGCATTTATTGTTAAATAGAAATAAGGGAAAAGGGGAGGGGAAGAAGTCACTCACCATTAGTATATGCACCTTGATGGATGGAGAAAATCGGACAGAAATGTTTCAGTCTTGAACATCAACAATGGAATAGAAGAAAACAGGGAAGATCCTCCAGCGATGAAGACCAGTAAAAAACCAGAGAGAATAAAATGTAGAAACTTTATTTGAACAACTGCAAGGACATAAGTACTGGTCACTAGAGTTGAGTGAAACAGGTCAGTCAGATTCAAAAATAGCCAACTTTTGCCAAAGTCGGGTTTCGACGATCGAAACCCGACCCTAGCGTGAGGTCGGCCATGAGGTCGCCGATCAGCGCGCCAAAGTCACGTTTCAAATTATGCTTTCAGTGCCTTTTCTCACCCAATGATGGAGGACGCACACTGTGGGCAATGCGATGACATGTGCAGCGGCCAGCACCATCTTAGAGAAAGGCATTGAAGTGATTGGCTGGGTTTGTGTGGAGTCACAGTGGGTATAAAAGGCTGTAAATGCCGACCGCCATGTCACTTCTGCCGATCTTACAATAGGGAGAGGTGCTGCTGCTGATTCTGAACAGGGAGAGCATTAAGCAGGGAAGAAGAAAAAAAAGCTGCTTCTGCTGATAGCGCTTTTCACTGTACAGTTAGTGTGCAGTGAAAAGGGAGGATTTTTGTTGTGTGTAGCAGCGCTGGTGGTGATTAGGCTGCCTTTTAAGGCTACCTGCTAGCTGCATGGCTGGGTGCACACTGCTGTTCAAACTGCTTTTTTCAAAGCACTTCAGATTTAATTATTTTGTCCTGGTGAGTTACTGAGCGTTCATTTTTTCACACACCGTCTAGCGGTGTACGCTCCTCACACACTACCATGTACCGGCTGGTATCACAGACAAATAGAAGCTATCTGGGTGTGACTCTGGAAGAAAAAGTCAAGGAGTTTGTCCGTTTTTCCAGACCTACACCTTAGAGTTGTGTCCGTTTTTCAAACAGTTTCGTACATCTGCTGTTTGATCACGGTCAAAACTAGACATAGACAGCGTGTGTCAGCCCATATACAAATACACGGAGCTTGACAATATTTCATACACACACCGTACAGCGGTGTACGCTCCTCACACACTACCGTGTACTGCCTTCTAGCACGAACAAATAGAAGCTATCTGTGTGTGACTCTGGAAAAAAAAGCCGAGGAGTATTCTGTTTTTCCAGACCTACACCTTAGAGTCCTGTCCGTTTTTCAAACAGTTTCGTATATCTGCTGTTTAATAACGGTCAAAACTAGACAGAGACAGCGTGTGTCAGTCCGTATACAAATACAAGGAGCTTGACAATTTTACATACACACATTGTATAGAGCTGTCCGATTCTCCAACAGTATTGTATATCTGCCGTTCGCATTACTGTCACTTTTATACCTAGTCAGCGTGTGTGTGTGACACTCCGTAAATACATATACGGAGATTTAGTTGCACAAAAATCGTATACAGCTGTACACTTCTGATACAGTTCCGCATATCTGCTTGTTGGATTACGGTCCAATACATACTGTGAGAGCGTCTGTGACTAAAATAATATATACGTTGATTTAATTTGTTTAATACACTTTAGACAGCTGGACGCTCCTCATACAGTACCATCTCTCTGCTGGTATTTTTGGTACATTTTCCCAAACATGAGGAAGTATGGTGGAAGAGGCCGCGGACTTGGGCACGGGGGCGCAGGTGGTACTGATGGTGGTGGTGCATCGGCTGGTTCTGGCAAAAGCACAATAGCAGCTAAGGCAGGAGGTGTTGAGCCTGCGTCATCCTCTGGCCCAAGAAGGCCTGTAAGGTTGCCTTTTCTTGGAGTAGAAAACCGCTTTTAAAGCCGGAGCATCAGGAACAGGTTTTGGCGTACATTGCCGAAACAGCCACCAGCTCTATTGCCTCCTCTTCTGAACAGTCGAAACCTGCAAGCACGGAGTCGTCAGTGCAGGGTTCTGGTCATAAACAACCCCTTTCCTTGTGTGCTTCACCCCCACCAAAAGTTAAGGATGTGGCAGCCCACACTTCAGATTTCTCTATGGAGCTCTTTTCACACACCATGCCTGGGTTATCCAGTCAAATCCTGAATTCCCCAATCCAAGATGAATCTTCCATGGAGTGCACTGATGCACAGCTAGATGTTTCTGCTGGTACATTGACCCACAGCACTACATTGCCCTCGCTGTCTATTGAGCCAGAATCTGACCCTGATGAAACTCAGGTGCCCCTTCCCGCATACTATACCACCTTACACCGTGACCCAGAAGAAGGTACAGAGGAAGATCAGATGATTTTGAAGAGGAGGTGATGGATGACCTAGTTCTTGTCCCTTATTGGCATCCATTGGGGGAGGAGGGTGGCGCTGGCAATAGTTCAGATAAGGAGAAGGATCCGCAGCAGGCATTGACATCGCAGCAGCGGTTATCTAGCAGGCCCGTAGCTGTCCTAAAACGTGGAACAAAAACTAAAAGAGTTGCAGGACAGCTTGACCAGACGGTCAACTTGGCACAGTGTGCAAAGCCAGAAAATGTTTACCATAGTAGGAAAAGTGCAGTGTGGCACTTCTTTGTCCAAAATCCTATTGATGAGGCAAAGGTTACCTGTAAGAAGTGCGGAAGGACCTTTAGCCAAGGTAAACAACTCAGAAATTTGAATACCAGTTGCATACTTAGACATTTAATCAACATGCACTTGCAAGCGTGGACGGACTACAAAACCTCAGGTAGCACATGTGCACCTGCTCCGACTGAAGGTAGCCAACAACGCTCCATCGCTACCCCCACTGTAAGACCACTGCCACCATTAAGCACACCACCAGCACTAAATGTGGAGGAGTCGTCCCAAGGCCAAAGCACTCAGGGAATCACAATGGTTTTGCAACACAACACTGAATCTAGGCCATCACCACCAATAGCATCACCAACCCCCTCTCACTCCATCCGGTCCACCGCTACTTCCCCCATATGCAGCTCTCCAGTCCAGCTCACCCTACCAGACACTCTGAGTAGGACAAGAAAGTACTCATTCTCTCAACCGCATACACTGTGTTTGACCGCCTACATTGCCAAACTAATCTCATTAGAGATGATGCCCTACGATTTGGTTGAAAGCAAAGCTTTTTGCAACCTCATGGCCTACGCTGTCCCACGCTATGACCTACCCAGTCGGCACTTCTTTTCTCCCAAAGCCATCCCTGCCCTCCACTGGCATGTGAAAGACCGCATTGTCCATGTACTAAAACAGTCAGTGAGTGGAAAGGTGCACCTCACAACAGATGCATGGACCTGTAATCATGGCCAGGGCTGTTACGTGTCCATCACTGCGCACTGGGTTAATGTGGTGGATGCAGGCTCCACTGGGGACAGCGGCAGTGGAACAGTGCTGCATGACCCACGGTATAGGAAACAGTTGGCTGTAGGCTTTCGCTCCTCCTCGTCTATCAGCGAAAGCTCGTCCACAGAGCGCAGTCGCACGAGCACTACATCCGCAGCTGGCAGTGTTGCACACGAGGTGTCCCACTATTGAACAGCTAGTAGTAAGCGTCAGCAGGCTGTGTTAAAGATGATGTCTTTGGGAGACAGCAGACACACCGCGGAGGTACTGGCCAACTACTTGCAGTGACAAACAGAGTCATGGCTGGGCAGTCTACATCTTGAGGCAGGCAAGGTAGTCAATGATAACGGCCGTAATTTTGTGGCAGCCATAGCCCGTGCAAAACTCACACACATACATTGCCTGGCTCACACTTTGAACCTGGTGGTGCAGTGCTTCCTTAATAATAATAATCCGGAGTTAACATCCCTGCTCCATAAGGTGCGAAGACTGTGCTCGCACATCGTCGCTTGGCCGTACACTCCAGTCGTATGCAGAAGATGCAGCGATTGCTCCACCTCCCCAAGCACCGCCTTATCATAGACTTTGCAACAAGGTGGAACTCCACCCTACACATGGTTTAGAGGCTGTGCGAACAGAGGCAGGCTGTAATGCATTTGTGGGAGGATACACGCGCAGGCAGTTTGAGGGAAGACATGGAATTGTCAGGTGTGCAGTGGTCAAAGCTGAAAGACCTCTGTAAAGTCCTTCAGTGTTTTGAGGAATGCACATGACTGGTAAGCGCAGACAATGTCATCATAAGCATGAGCATCCCACTTATGCATCTGCTCATGCAAAGTTTGATGCACATTATGGATCAGGAGTCTGCAGCAGAGGAGGAGGAAGGAAGCCTTGATGACAGTCAGCCATTGTCTGGTCAGGGAACTGTCCTGGACGAGGTGGAGGAAGAAAAGGAAGAGGAGGAGGATGAGGATGTGGGGGTGATTATTTTGGGCAGGAGGATGTTTCTCAGGGGGCAAGAGAAAATGTTGGCGTTCCAAGGTCAGGTGCAGTGTTTGTGCATGACTGTAGGAATGTGGATTTGCCAGAAAGTGCTGCTCCACCCACCACGGGCAGTGCATCATTGACAGCAGGAACACTGGCCCACATGTGCGACTATGCCTTGCAAATCCTAAAAAGGGACCCCCGCATTGCCAAAATGATGAGGGATGATGACTACTGGCTGGCCAGCATCCTCGATCCATGCTACAAAGGCAAATTACACAACATCATGCCACAGGAGAACCTAGAGATAATATTGGCAAACAAACAAGCAACTCTGGTAAACCGTTTGTTTGAGGCTTTCCCAGCACACATCAGCGGTGCTGGTTCTCCCACGAGCCGTAGTGGGCACAATGGAAGAGGTGTTCGTGATGCACAGAGCAGAAGTGGCGTTGGAGACAGGGGTTTAATGACCATGTTGTGGAATGATTTCTCAAGTACTGCTCACACGACTGTTAATACTGCATCGATTAAAAGTGACAGGAGGCAGCAGTTGTCAACTATAGTTACTAACTACTTTTCCTCCCATATCGATGTTCTCCCTCACAGGTCATTCCCCTTTGACTATTGAGCCTCTAAACTGGACGCTTTGTCTGAATTGGCACAATATGCATTACTGGAGCTCGCTTGCCCTGCTGCTAGTGTGTTATCTCAAAGAGTCTTCAGTGCTGCTGGATAAATCCTGACAGAAAAAAGGACCCGTCTGTTGACCTAAAATGTTGATGATCTAACCTTCATTAAAATGAACCATGCATGGGTTTCAAAGGATTTTGTCCCACCTTCCCCTGATGACACATAGGATACCTGAAAAGTGCCTCGGTTTTTTCCTCCTCTTCCTCGGACTTGTCCAATTACGCCCTTTGCAGTAGCTGAATGTCCAGCCAAGACATCAACATATGCCAATTTTTAAACCTCCCTAACTGGGCTGCCGTCCCCTCCCCCAACGACTGGGGTCAAGACTTGGCGCACCCGGGCAAGTGCCGTTGCTCTGAACAGGTGGATGGGCCCACCAATGGCCGACGGCAATGGCACAGGGCCCCTCATAGTACAATACCTCAGTCGTGTCTCAGTCGATGGGAGGGCCCACTCGCTGCCAGAAACACCAGCGTACTATGAGGGGCCCTGTGCCAGTACCGTCGACCACGATTGTGCCCCCCCTGCTTGGTCATGGCCACAGCACTTGCAAGTTGCAATACTTACCTCTCTTTGCTCCTGCTCTACCGCAGTGTAGTCTGGGCAGTTAAATCCTTCACAGGGACGGCCACTAGAAATTTGGTGTATTGATCAATGATGGTTAAGATGTAGCTATGGCCTGTCCTGCTGGCCTCTACCTTCAGATGATCAATGTCTACCATTTGGAATGGACGTCAACTTACAAGCGGATGCAGTGGTGGTTTATGATCACCTTTCACAGTTGTGGTAGTCACAGACATGTGACATTCCTGCCACCATTTTTCAAGGTCTCCTCTCATGCCAATCCAATAGAATTGCCTACGGCCTGTGGCTTCTGTCTTTTGCACTCCAAAATGACCAGACACATCATGATAGGCAGTGAGGACCATGGGTACATCTCTCCCTGTTATCACAATTTGATGGAGAGAGTAACGGTGATGGGATCCACGCTACTGCGAGAAAGAAATCCTTTCTTCACAAAGAACCTTTTTCGCTTTCTCCACTGACACAGTAATTGAAGGTCTGCATAGCCTCTGCAACGTCTACTGGGAGGTTTTCCCGAGATGAGTAATTCCAAAATTTCTGCTAACACTCCACTTTGCGTCTATACTTCTATCCCTGTAGTTTCCATTAGCGGAGATTCTGGACTGGCTTTCTGAGATTGAAATATATACAAAGATTTAAAAGCACCACAACACTGTATACTGGTGTACGCTATGAATACCTTTCCCTTTTTCTACTTTTTTAATTCTGGTGTAATAGAGAGTGAGCCTGTGATTGTCTCTGTCTGACTCCGGAAGTATAGACGGAAATTTAACCCTAGACTGGACACACCTGGTATGTGCTGATACAGTACCTTGTTTCAAAAATTTGTATTAAGGTATCATCTGTAGGATAACCAACTGTGAGGGGGGGACCTCTTCTTGCCGCAGACAAACACCAGACTGAGTCAGTTTGTATTGAACAGGTCCGTTTTTAGTGCCCATCCTTCTGTCGACAACAGCAATTCACCACAGCCATTTCACATTTCTCTGTACACAGGCCCCGGTACCTTCACTTCCTTTGTAACTATAATCATGGCATCCTCTGTGGCTCTTCCACTGTGGCTGGCCTAGGCCCAACCACCACAGCGCTGCACCAGTCTGAGCACACTGTCCGTATGATAGCCCCAGGCCATCTTCGTCTGCGGCTACCATCCTCTGTGCCACCCCCCCGTGACCACCTCAACTGTCAGTCCTCTCTGGAGCCTTTCCACTGTCTCTATTTCCTCTGCAGAACTTCCTCTTTACTGTGCTCCCTTCGCTGACTGACTCTTCCAGAACCTTCCCTCAGCCTTTTATACTTCCAGTTCTGGTAACTCCGCCCTCCATCACCTAACAGTTTCTCTAACCAATGGCAGTTATTCAGTCCCACTCCTACATTCTCCACTGCCCTCCAATGGGCAAGCTAAAACACTGCACCCTTTCTCTTTATCTTAGCGGTTTCACACCTACACTGTGCTACACCTCTGCTTCTCACTACAGGCTGGTTTGTCTGTCAGTCCACCTTCCCTACATCATCCATAGTGAGTGAGCATGTGTGAGTTATGCCTTCTATATATATATGGTGAATAGGAGAAACAAATTTTTACACTATACTCGATACAGCTTGTATCTTGTTATACAGTACCTTTGTTCAACATTTAGCATTACGGTCAAATCCATACTGTGTAAGCGTCTGAGAGTGACTACGGGAATATTTATACGGAGATTTCAATTGTACCCTAAAAAGTATATACTTACTATCTGGTTATCCAGGACCTTTTTTACAACATTTTTATAATGTTCAAAACCAAACTGAGTGAGCGTCTGAGGGTGACTACGGAAATATATACCGATATTTTCAATTTGGTCAACACTGTATACAGCAGAACGCTTCTGATACAGTAACCTTTTTAGCTATTTAGATTCTGGTGTAATCCATAATGAGCCTGTAAACGTCTGTCTGTTACTCCGGCAATATATTTAGAACTTTAAGATTACCCCAACACTGAATACAGCTGTACACTTGTGTTACAAATAACGCATTTACAGCTTTTCATATTCTTGTGTAATCCATACTGGGCCTGAGAGCGTTTGTGTCTGCCTCCTGAAATGTATACGGAGAATCAGAATGTTTACACTATACTATATATACCTTGTATCTGGTGATACTGTACCCTTTTTCAACTTGTTATTTTATTGGGTAATCCATACTGAGCCTGTGAGAGTCTGTGTATGCCTCATGAAATATATACAGAGATTTACTGTTATCCATAGACTGTAAAGAGCTGTGCGCTTTTGAAACAGTACCATATATCTGCTGGTATTTTGGCTCCATTTTACAAAACATGAGGAAGTATGGGGCAAAAGGACGCAGATGTGGGCGTGGAGGGCCACCTGGTACTGATGGTGGTGGTGGTGGTGCATCTGCTGGTAGTGCCAAAAACACAATAGCAGCTAAGGCAGGAGGTGTTGAGCCAGCGTCATGGTGTAGCTCTGGAAGGCCTGTAAGACTCCCTTTACTGGGAGTAGGTAGACTGCTTTTAAAGCCGGAGTATCAGGAACTGTTTGTGGCTTACATTGCTGAAACAGCCTCCAGCTCTATCGCCTCCTCTTCTGAAGTTGTAAAAAAAGCAAGCACTGAGTTGTAGTTGCAGGCTTCTGGTCAGGAGCAACCCCTTTCCTTGTGTCCTTCACCCACACCAAAAGTGAAGGATGTGTAAGCACACATCTCAGATTACACAATGGAGCTCTTTTCACATACCATGCCTGGGTTAAT
Organism: Dendrobates tinctorius; assembly: GCF_039654945.1. NCBI lineage: Eukaryota > Metazoa > Chordata > Amphibia > Anura > Dendrobatidae > Dendrobates > Dendrobates tinctorius. The sequence continues at coordinate 17,967,794 of NW_027361802.1, read as the reverse complement.
TAAAAATAGGGCCCATCATGTACTGGAGCAATGTAAATGGGGCAGATCAGACACTGGAGCAGCATATAAGGGGCCCATTATACACTGGAGTGTTATGAATGAGTCACCGTAGGAGGCAAAAACAGAAATACTAGCTAAGTCCAGAAAACCAGAGAAGTTGGCAGCTATCGGATTGCAGACCCCTGAACCTATCAACGACAACTACCAGTAGCCGTGGGGGGTTCCTACGGTGCCCTAGACCCCTCGAACACAGCCGGAGAACTACATAGCCTAAAGACAGAAAGGGAAATCTAAACTGCCCCAGAGCAGACCCCAAAGCAATAGGCAGCCCCCAACATATAATGATGGTGAAGCAAGATGAAAAAACACTCAGACAGATAGAAAGATAGGCTGAGCAAATGATGGGGCCCAAGCTAACTAAATAGGACAGGATAGAAAAGCTGCTGTCTGCAATCCGCCAAAACCCTATCAAAACAAGACCCAACAGGCTGATAGGGAAAAAAGCCCTGAAGACGCTAGGCTTCAAAAAGACTATATCAGCACTCTGGTGTTTTCTGAAGACAGAGCAAAAAGGAATTCAGCTCACCCCAGCAGGGAATGGCAGAAATCCAGAAAACCAAGGCAAAACACAAATGCAAAAAGCAGAGCAGAAAACTTAGCTTTTGAGGAGCAGGAATCAGACTGGTCTCCTAGAATCCCTCAGAGAGATCACCAGCAAGGCAGAAAGGCATCGGCTGCCTTATATCCAGTCAGCAATTCCCGTCACCCAGTCATCATCATCCAGCTCAGGTGCCTGGTAATCAGCCTCACTACCATCAATGGTGAAGGGGAAAATGAACTCACAACACTGGAGCATTACAAATGGGGCCCATTATATATGAAGCATTATTAGGGCCCATGATACACTGGAGCATCATCCATAAGGCCCATCGTGTACTGAAGCAATGTAAATGGGGCATATCAGACACTGGAGCAGCATCTAAGGGGCCTATTATACACTGGAGCATTACAAATGGGGCCCATTATATATGGAGCATTATTAGGGCCCATCATAAATGGGAGCATCATCCATGAGGCCCATCATGTACTGGAGTATTGTAAATGGGGCAGATCAGACACTGGAGCAGCATCCAAGGGGCCCATTATACACTGGAACATTACAAATGGGGCCCATTATATATGGAGCATTATTAGGGCCCATGATACACTGGAGCATCATCTATGAGGCCCATCATGTACTGGAGCATTGCAAATGGGGCAGATCAGACACTGGAGCAGCATCTAAGGGGCCTATTATACACTGGAGCATTACAAATGGGGCCCATTATATATGGAGCATTATTAGGGCCCATCATAAATGGGAGCATCATCCATGAGGCCCATCATGTACTGGAGTATTGTAAATGGGGCAGATCAGACACTGGAGCAGCATCTAAGGGGCCCATTATACACTGGAGCATTACAAATGGGGCCCATTATGCATGGATCATTATGTGGAGCTCATCATATACTGTATGGAACATTATATGTGACTAATTATTTGGTATGGAGAAATATATGGGGCTCATTATTCTGTATGGCCCACAATGTGGTGGCCATAACACTGTATGGAGTAATATACTGTCCTGTTTTTGAGCTATTGTACAATTTAAAATAGAACAGTCATGTCATGTAAGCAGTGAAGTATGTGTCATTGTACTATACCTATATTTCTGTGGTGTATCGGAGCATCATGAGTTGTGGTATGTGTTAAAGGGGCGCACTGACACTCTGTGGCCCAGAAAAATAAAATGCAAAGAGAGGCGCAATGAGTGTACCTGTGTTAGAATTAATTTCCTAACTGAATCAACAGGGTGCTCACCTTACAGGGTTGTGCCACCCTTGCACAACCACAGTGAGAATGTGAATGGTAGTTTACGGAGTGTGTCCTCGCAGCCCAGAAAGGCACTGCACTTGGCTGTCCGCAACCTCCGCTCTCCTGGTCAGTCCATCTCTCACCGTCTTCCGGACGTGATGTTGAGACCGATCCCAGCCGTAAGTGAACACCAAGGGTCCCAGAGCTTCCCAACACTGCCCAGTAATTGCAGGTTCTCCCACAAACAGCTGCCTTCCAAGCTGCTCCTGCCGCTAATCCTCAGAGAGGAAAATTCAATGTGAAGCAACAAAAAAAGCAGTCTATAGGAGCGCCAAAGGAGAGGCAGAAACCAGAAAAAAAGGATATAAAACTCAGCTTTTATTCTTCCTCCAATACCCACTGGATGTTTAAGTCGGGTACGTTATATCCAGAGGGACTGAATCTCACTATAGAGAAAGTTTCCAGGTAGGGTTAATAGTTTAGTGATTATGATAGATTTCTTTTTTTATGTGCAATTTATAGTCTTTTTTAAAAAAATTAAAAAAAATATTTTTATTTTTTTTTTAAACGGTTTTTTTTATAAAACAGTTTTTTTTGTAAAAAAGTTTTTTTTGGGGGGGAAAAGTTTCTCCCTTTTTTGTTTTTTTTTTATTACTTGGACAGGGTTTATCATCAGTTTTTTATGGAATATTGATGAGGTTGATTGTCGTAACCTGCAAAATGCATAATGATTGTTTAATGAATTTTTTTTACAATTGTTTTATTGGGGATATAAGGGTTAACGCGCAACACCAAGGGGAGGTCGCATAGGATTGTTGGTTGTTCCAACTAGGGCTACCTATAAAGGCTGTAAATGACACCAGCAGGTCAATCATATATACATGGTATTTTACTTGTACATCTACCATAGATTTATTGCGGATTTGACTACCTATCACCAAAAACACATAACTAAACCAAAAGAAAATGTGAACACAAGGCCATGATAACGTATAAAAAATACAATTTTATTAAAGCATCTAATAAAACCAATCGACAGGTATATATGGGAACGATGTAGGAAAATGCACACATAATGGTGGTACATAGGCACATGCAAAGGGACGTACACATCCAGATTAATACATATTAGCCATAAGTATAATAATCACACAATTGTGATTTAACCCACATGGGAAAAAAAACGCTATAATATATAGTATCAAAGGGAAAGTGATGGACACATAAATGCACAGCTGGGATATATACCACAATTATTTCCCTGATGAAGGAGGATCGAAACGCGCGTCGGGGCTGACGTGCTCTTCCAGGATACATCATAGTCCCTGCTGCTGCCGTGACCTGCTGGTAATTTAACCCCTCAATTGTATGGTATCTTTGGGGTAGTGATTAATATATGGTGATCACTTGCTGTCAGCAGGGTGGGATCTTTATGGATATGGCTAAGGGAAATAATTGTGGTAAATATCCCAGCTGTGCATTTATGTGTCCATCACTTTCCCTTTGATACTATATATTATAGCGTTTTTTTCCCATGTGGCCTTGTGTTCACCTTTTCTTTTGGTTTAGCTATAAAGGCTGTAGTAATTGATGCTTCCTTCATTCCACCTGAGGAAGACGCTGTGACCATAGAAACGCGTTGTTGGTATTGGAGGAATAATAAAAGCTGAGTTTTATACCCTTCTTTCTGGTTTCTGCCTCTCCTTTAGCGCTCCTATAGACCGCTTTTTTTGTTGCTTCACATTGAATTTTCCTCTCTGAGGATTAGTGGGCCAGAGCAGCTTGGAGAGCAGCTGCTTGTGGGAGAACCTGTGATTGCTGGGCGGTGCTGTGAAGCTCCGGGACCCTTGGTGTTCACTTACGGCTGGAATCGGTCTCAACATCACATCCGTAAGCCGGTGAGAGATGGACTGACCAGGAGAGCTTTGCTGACAGCCACATGCAGTGCCCTTTTGGGCTGCGAGGACACGCTCCCCAACTACCATTCACGTTCACACTGTGGTTGTGCAAGGGTGGCACAACCCTGTAAGGTGAGCACCCTGTCGATTCAGTTAGAGAATTTAATTCTAACACAGGTACACTCATTGCGCCTCTCTTTGCATTTTATTTTTCCTGTTAATTAACGCTAGGGCACTGGTTGCAAAGACCACAGGGAGTGCTGCAGGAGGAGACCTGTAATAATATTCACGGGTACTGTAACAAGAGGATACATTCTTCGGCATTCCAAGGAGGATTCGTGATTCAGCTGTGGATTATTAAGGACTACTTTTTCTTATATTTGACCACAATAAGATCATAATGGACTTTTTTGCTAAAAATAAGTTTGAACACAGGGAGCTTCTGATAACAGATGCTATAGGGTTAAATGGTCATGTTAACAAGGGTAATAGGTTGGTTGCAACTACAGGCTTGAGTGAAACTGATAAGAAACACATGATTAACCTTTTTCAAGAGTTAAATAAAAGATAGAGATCACCAACCACATTGACACTATGTTTTTAAGGCGGTATATAGAGGAGAACTTAGTCCCTAGGGGTTTCAGATTATCACAAAAGTCTTCATTTCGCCAAGATGAGGAGTTTACAAAAAAATGGGACACTTTCTCCCTCAACTGCTCTATGGGTTTCCTTAAATTATTGATATCTAAGAGAGATTCCCTGGCAGAAATAGCACTTGAGGGTGCCAGACATCTGAGGGAAATTTGGAGATTTTTTTCTTTGTCATTGGAATTTAGGACTTATGATGTAGGGTTGAGAACCAAATTGAATAAATTTGAGGAAGATCTAATAAAGAGAAAAGCTGCCAAACTATGGAGGGATTGGAAGGAGAACTCAGGGAGTGTGAATAGTAATGAAAAAGCAGAGGCTATGGATACTGGTGAATTTATGATATCCGAGGGGGGGAATGATAATCAATCATTATTAAGCATTAATAATAATTATGAAAAAAAGAAGAAAAATTATAAAGATGCCAGTAAGGATGAATCCTTTTCCATTTTAACATCTGAAAAACAAAGGGCTCACTATGAGGAACATAGGAGCAAACTGATTAATGGTTTGAGTAAAATAAATAAAAAATGGATTAATACAAACTGGGATGGGACTAGCATTGAAGGTAATAAAAGGAAAAATAGTAATATGAATGAGGGAGGGTCTGGCAATCATATAGTACCAATAGAAATATCTAATTGTTCACCAATAATAATTGCAGGGAATATGCAAACCATTTTGGAGACCTCTGAAACACCAGTACAGGGGGAAGATATTATTTCAAGTGGTATGGATTTATCCATTTTTACAGTACATTATGTCACCTCCACTCAAACACTGGAGAAGGGGTCTGGAGTAATTGGGAATAATACAGTGTTAGAATTTATAACCAATCCCTTAAAAAGCTCAATTACAATGGAAGGGACCCCATTGTCAGGGAACTTGATAGGTGAGAACAGTGGAGATCCAATGGGTGAATTTGAAGAACCCCATGGTCCTTCAAGGGATGGGGGTTCTAATAATCAGGTTGATATATCTAATTTGATTATAAATAACTCTTTATCGATTATGCCATTGGTAAGAGAGACAGCAAGGGTGAGTTCTTATGGGGTACATAATGTGGTGGATACCCCTATAGCATTAGAAGAGAGAAAGATGGTTCTAAAGGATTCCAAAATCACCCAGTTTTTTCGGGTGGCTCCAGGCCATCACCACAAGAGAAAAAGGGTAGAAGAGGGTGTAGGGGGAGTGGATGTTCCAGAAAAGGGGGATACTCAAAATCAGGAGACCACACTGAAGAGATCAAAAGCCAGCCCCAGAAGGGATTAGATATAGTAAAAGAGGGTTGTACTGAAAAGGAATTGGGGATTTATAATCTTTCCAAATACACTCTTACACAGGAGGAGAAATCCCTTTTGGGAAAGGGACTCTCCTTTTGCCCCACTGCAAATTTAGATACTTTTTCATTATATTTGGATCTCAATGAATTTTTCCGGAAACTCACCATACAAAGGCATTTTATATTAGAAGAGAAAAACAAAAGTAGAACCAATATTCAGAAATTTCCCAGTGTTCAAGAAGAATCAGAGCCCATTAAGAACATGCTACATGTTGATGTTAGGAATCCCAGTGATAAATTTTATCCTCTTCATCATAAGGGGTCCCATATTGAGACATTCCAGCAACATGTTTTGAAAGAAGTTAGGGCAATTTCACAACCAAAAAGGAGGTGCAATTTAAGTAAGAGGGAAAGAGAAGCTATTACCTCTATTAGGGATAATGAAAATATCATCATACGTAGTGCCGACAAGGGGGGGGGTAGTTATAATGGACAGGGCATGGTATATAGAGGAAGGGAGAAGGATTTTGGAAGATGGGGATTTTTATGAGAAGTTAGAAGATGATCCATATATTGAAATTTTTTTGAATTATAATTCTTTGATTAAGGGAGCCTATGAGAGGGAAATCATTAACAAAAAAGAACGCAAATTTCTTGACATTGCACAATATAAAGTACCATTTCTATATTTTCTACCCAAATTGCACAAAGACCCGAGTAACCCCCCAGGTAGGCCCATCATATCGGGCATCGGGTCCATAACATGTAAGTTATCTCACTACGTAGATTTATTCTTACAGAAATATGTAAAACAGCTAAAATCCTTCTTGCGGGACTCATCACAACTTATCAGTAAGCTGAGGAATTTACCCTCAATGAAGGGATGCATCCTGATAACATTGGATGTCACAGCCCTTTATAACAATATATCGCATGAACTAGGCCTTAAAGTGGTTAATGACTGCTTAATGAATGATACTACTATACCAGTTGAACAAAGGGAATTTATACTGAAAGCCATCTCGTTCATCCTGATTATCAATGTGTTCTCTTTTGAGGGGGAACTCTACCGCCAGTTAAAGGGCTGTGCAATGGGGACGAGATTCGCACCTACCTAGCTATGCTAATTTATTCATGGGTGCAGTGGAGTCCGTCCTCATTGCGCAGCCCAGTCTTGAAAAAGAAGGGGTGGCTTTTTATCAAAGGTTTATTGATGATTTGTTTATGCTATGGAGGGGGTCGACTGAAGAGGCAGAAACATTTGCTAACAATCTAAATATGAATGATTAGGGACTAACCTTTACGGCTACCATTTCCAACGATCCCATCCAGTATTTGGACTTATGGGTGCGGCTTGACGACCTGGGGATGGTGTCCACTGCAACACATCTCAAACTGCATGATGTCAACAGCTACCTTAGGTTCGACAGTGGGCACCTCCCTGGGTGGGTGAAGAATGTACCCTATGGCCAATACTGGAGAATAAGGAAAAATTGCACTTCTGACCAAGACTTCCAAACTGAATCTAGAATACTCAGGAAGAGGTTTGTGGAGAAAGAATACCCAAAAAATCTTTTAAAAGATGCTTATAAGAGGACATGTTGCTTCACACAAGATTTGTGCTTAAAAAAAATGGAGGATAAAAATAGGACACCTGGGGTAAATTTGGAGAGGAATAAATGGAGTTTGATAACTACCTTCTGTCATTCGAGATCAATTGTGCGTAAATTGCTGGAGAAACATTGGTTCATCTTCTTACAAGGAGATCCTCTTTTGGCCCCAATGATTCCAGATAAACCAAATATTATTTATAGAAAAAATAGAAGTTTAAAAAATTTGGTAGCACCAAGCAACATAATGTGGAAATATAAAACGTCATATGAAAATGATAATAGCAGCTGGGGCTGTTTTGCATGTAAAGTACCCAAATGCTTGTGTTGTGGAGTGATTCAGGATAATGCGAGGAATTTTCATTCTAATACTACCAATGAGACATTCCAGATCAAGCACAAGGTTATTTGTCAGTCCACATATATAATCTATTTATTGGAATGCTCTTGTGGGCTTCAATATGTGGGAAGGACTATCCAAACAGCACATGCAAGATTGAATAAGCATAGACAGAACATCCGTTCGGGTTACCAATTACACAGTGTGTCCTGACACTTTGCAGGGAGTCACAATAAGGATCCAGGAGAGACAAGATTGACCATTATTGACCATATCAAGGAGCTTGGTGAAGGGAGGCTGAGTAACCTTATTAGGAGAGAAAGCTACTGGATGTTTAAGTTGGGTACGTTATATCCATAGGGACTGAATTCCACTATAGAGAAAGTTTCCAGGTAGGGTTAATAGTTTAGTGATTATGATCAATTCTCTTTTTATGTGCAATTTGTAGTTTTTTTAAAAAAAAATTAAAAAAAAAATTTTTTTGTAAAAAAGTTTTTTTTTTTTTGGAAAAGTTTCTCCCTTTTTTGTTTTTTTTATTACTTGGACAGGGTTTATCATCATTTTTTTATGGAATGTTGATGAGGTTGAATGTCGTAATGTCGCATAGGATTGTTGGTTGTTCCAACTAGGGCTACCTATAAAGGCTGTAATAATTGATGCTTCCTTCATTCCACCTGAGGAAGACGGTTGTGACGGTAGAAACGCGTTGTTGGTATTGGAGGAAGAATAAAAGCTGAGTTTTATACCCCTTTTTTCTGGTTTCTGCCTCTCCTTTAGCGCTCCTATAGACCGCTTTTTTGTTGCTTTATAATCTTTGGCCCAGGGCACACAAAAACCTGGAGCCAGCCCAACCCCCCCACAACTTTAGCCAAATAACCACCAGTTTTCAATGCGTAACTATTATTATGAAGTAAATTAAGGTTGACAAGCTTCAGTTATAAGAATTGATGTTTTTGGGATTGAAATGGGCTCTGTTGGTGTGTTTACTGTCTTCCACTCCTTGCCAACTTTGCTTCCCCATTGACTTGCATTGGTTTTCGTGCTTCAGTCGGCCTCCGACTTTTCCCTATAGTCAGCCGATTTCGTTCGACCCAACTTTTGCGAAAGTCAGGTTTCATGAAACCCGACTCGACCCGAAAAAAGGCAAAGTCGCTCATCTCTACTGGTCACCTCATGGAAACCTGAGTAAACCAACAGACGTGTTTCAGCTAAAAGCCTTAATCATAGTATGTATCAATGTAGATAAACAGGATTCTTATACATATTGTAGGTTGCTCTGCACAGGTAGAAAATCATGAAATTTGCAGAACATCTGAAATTTAACTCTATTGAGTGCAGAGCAGATGTATTGTCAAGAGTCCAGGAAAAAGAAAAGAAAATCTGTGAAAAGAAAATGAGGAATAGGTCAATGAAATTTTTGAGCAAAAAAAAAGAAAAAATGTTTTAAAAACAGCAAAAAAAAAAACATATTGCAAGCAAACAGACCATTTTCAATCATATTGTAAAATGAAGTCTTGTCTTAAGTTCATACCATGTGGAACCCTTGTCTGTAACTTAAAAATCCATAAAGATTTCAAAAGCAGTTTTCGTCTCAAGTCACCTCCCTTTTTGGTTTATGAACTTTTTCTACACCATAAAATCTGAGAGAATTGATGTTAGCACCATGCATCTGTGAAAAATGTTTTGAAACCGCAGATACCTCAACAGTTTTGAAACTAACCACATAGGACATGTGTCTCCTTATACTTTTTTAGTGAGTTTTGATGTGCCTTGCCAAAAAGTTTCATTTCTGTCTCATCTGTCCATAGGATATTCTCCCTGAAGCTTTGTGGCTTGTCAACATGTAGTTTGGCATTTCCAGTCTGGCATTTTCATGATTTTTTTTCAACAATGGTGTCCTCCTTGGTCATCTGGCTCGTCTCACAGGAAGTCCACTTTGGCGATCTGACACTGATGTTCCTTGAGCTTGAAGTTCACCTTTAATCTGTTTAGAAGTTTTTCTGGGCTCTTTTGCTACTGTTAGTAATATCCGTCTCTTTGATTTGCCATCAATTTTCCTCATGCGGCCACATCCAAGGAGGTTGGCTACAGCCCCATGAATCTTAAATTTCTGAATAATATGTGCAACTGTTGTCACATGAATATCAAGCTGCTTGGAGATGGTCTTGTAACTTTTACCTTTAACAAGTTTGTCTATAATTTTCCTTCTAATCTCCTGAGACAACTCTTTCCTTCGCTTCCTCTGGTCCATGTTAAGTGTGATACACACCATGTCACCAAACAGCACAGTGAGTACCTGTAGCCCTCTATACAGGCCCACTCACTGATTCCAAGATTGTAGACTTCTGTGATGCTAATTAGTGGACACATCTTGATTTAACATATCCCTTTTGTCACATTATTTTCAGGGGTGCCATCATTTCTGTCCCGGCCTATTTCATGAGTTTTAATTTTTTAAAAATTCTGTGGAAGCATGGTTGAAAAGCAATCTCTGACTTTCATTTGTTCATTTACAGAGACGTTTGATTTATTGTTACTTTTGTCAGATTCAAGTTATTTCTGTCACCATTGTGGGTTTTTCTGTCATTAAACGAGGGGTGCCAACAATTTTGACCACATGTACATCTATCTATCTATCCCATATCTGTCTATCTATCTTTCTATCCCGTATCTTTTCACATTTGTGTGTCTATCTATCTATCTATCTATCTATCAATCTAATATCTATCTATCTATCTTCTATTCCTACAGTACTTTAATACATATTTTATAATTTGATGTCGATAAGAAATTATCATATGTTGATCATATGTTGTCCAGTACATCATTGGTGGGGATAACATACAGAATTTAGGCAATATCCATGATTTAAGGAAAAAGTATGCATATTGAAGAATTATTCAAGCTCTATGAGGAACTAAGGTATGGCAAGTTGCAACTGAGAAAAAATTGAGAAATTTGATATTTAAATAGATAGATTTCTTTTTCTCTTAGATCTAGTGAAAAGCAGGGTCACTTTTGTGAACTTTATCATTAGTTAGAAAATATAGGCTCATTTTTGCATGTGATATTATTTAAAAGCTGAGCACATCTACATTATTTTATTTCCAGGTATTAAAATATGCCTTGGGTCCTGCAAACGTTAAATGAAAAGACAAAGTGGAAGAGGAGAAGGCATTGTGGGTGAAAGGCTATGGTTTAATTTGATAAAGTAGGCTAAAATTAGGGCACGGTATATGATAGTTCCCCATTATTTTTGATTCATTAACTTAGTTTTAAGGAATACTTTTAACATTGATGTTATTCCATATCCTTTTTCTTGACATAGGATTGTTCTGTTAACAGAAAATGAAGGAAGCAAAATGTCAAAAAGAGCAAGGATTATCTTAACCTTGTGCTGCACTGATCAGAACTCAAGTTTTAAGTCAATCATGGTAAAACTTGTTCAGAATTAACTGATCATTCAGTCTCCCAGAATGCCATCCTTTAGTGTAAGAGCTGTTAGAGGATTAAAGGTACATTTGGATTTAATGAGCCCAATCATTAAAGGCTGACCATAGTCTATTGAAATGAGGCAGCGTATTGTGTAATTACTTTGACATCAGAAGGAGCTTTAATAACAGAAATTTAGAATAGTTGTCCTGTTATTAGCTTTCTGCCTTATTTTTTCTATCTTATTTCCTTTTAACTAAACCAGCTTGTTAATAAAGCTATTTCTTTACTGCAGGTACTTGCGTAGCATCTTTGCACTGTGTGAAAACCAATTTTTTTTAATGAGATGAGCCGTCTTGTTACTTAACTTCAGCTGATTATCTAGATATTCCCCCCTTTTTGTAGTAATACAATTGAACAAAAAGATGAAAAGGTACAAAAACAAACTCAAAATGTATGTTATTAATAGCACTCTCCAAACATTATGTATTATAAAACAATTCCTCCTGTGTAATAAGTAAGAAAAATATCATGTGGTGATAATAATGATCAATAGATACTGTGGATAGATAGATCAAAAACTGCAACAGCACACTGTGTGTTCCAAGATGCACAATAATGCTAAAAAACTAAGTACCGTATATACTCGTGTATAAGCCAAGATTTTCAGCCCATTTTTTTGGGCTGAAAGTCCCCCTCTCAGCTTATACATGAGTCATATACCTGGGGGTAGGAGGGGGAGCGGGGGTGTCAGAGACCATACTTGCCCCCCCTGGTGCGGTCTCTGCAGCCCCCCCGCTTCTCCACGGTTTACCTTCCTGCCATCAGCGTCACGTGGTACCACTCATTAAACTCATGAATATACGCATATCCATGAGTGTAATGAGCGGTATCACGTGACCGCTGAAGGCAGGAAGGGAGACCGTGGAGAAGCGGGGCTGCAGAGACCGCACCAGGAGAGAGTAAGTATAGCGACATTCATCTGCCCTGGGTCCATCGCTGCTCACCGCTGTCTGCTGCATCCTGTGTCAGTTACGTTTAGCCAGCAGAGGGCACGATGACATGTTTAGTGCATGCTGCACCCTTTTCTGGCTGAACAGTCACTGAAACAGGAAGCAGCAGACAGCGGTGAGCAGCGATGGACCCCGGACAGGTGAATATCTCAGGTGCCGGGTCCTAAGCAGGAGAGGTGAGTATGGCATTTTTTTTTGCAGCAGCATATGGGGGCATAATATATGGAGCATCTTATGGGGGCAGCATATGGGGTCATATTCCATGGGGCAGCATATCGGGGCATAGTCTATGGAGCAGCATATGGGGGCATATTCTATGGGCCAGCATATGGGGGCATATTCTGTGGGGCAGCATATGGGGGCATATTCTATGGAGCAGCATATGGGGGCATATTCTATGGATCAGCATATGAGGGCATAATCTATGAAGAATCATATGGGGAATAATCTATGAAGCATTTTATGGGGCGTAATCTATGGAGCATCTTATTGGGACATAATCTATGGAGCCTCTTATGGGGGCATAATCTATGGAGCATTTTACGTGGCATAATGTATGGAGCATCTTATGGGGGCATATTTTATGGAGCATCTTATGGGGCCATAACCTTTATGGAGCATATATGGGGCATATTATTCTATGGAGCATCTTATGGGGGCATTATTAACCTTTGTGCAGCATTATATGGGGTGTATTTTGTATGGAGCATCTTATGGGGCAAATCATGAACTGTATGGATCATTATATGGGGCTCCTGATTCAATATGGATATTCAAAAACATTTAACCTACTGATGTCTCAATTAACTTTACTTTTATTGGTATCTATTTTTATTTTTTAAATTTACCAGTGGTTGCTGCATTTTCCACCCTAGGCTTATACGCGAGTCAATATGTTTTCCCAGTTTTTGTGGCAAAATTAACGGGGTCGGCTTTTACACGGGTCGGCTTATACACAAAGTTTATACTGTATACCTTTTTTTATTCTATGGTTTTACATAACAGTACATAAAAAAATCTGGTCCTTAGAAGGTCTTACCATTGACTAAATACAACCTTAGGAGAACAACACTTGACAAATTACACTGCGTTGGTATTTATTTAACAATAACTAAGCTAAACACTAAGGTAGAAGCAATGTAAGAAAAATTAAGCACATTCCATGATTCAATTTAATCAAAAGAACCACATTTGGCAGTTGCAGTAATCATTTTCTGTTTGACTTTGCCAGATTCTCATATTGTTTTGGAGGACATATCTCTTCTTTTCAACATTACTTAACTTCATTGTGATTTATGATAATTTGTTTATGCATAGTTCTTAAAGGGAACCTGTCACCAGGATTCTCATGAGTAACCTATAAACAGTGTCAGGTTGATGCCATTATACTGATTAATGATTACCTTGGTTGATGAAATCCGACTTGTGGTTGTTGTTTAACCCCTTAATTACCACTGATATGCCTTTTAACAATGGCAGTTAAGAGGCCTTATTCCTCAGTGCTGCATTTTAACAGCGCTGAGAAATAAGGGTATAGTGTAAGAAAATCTCCAAGATCTCAGCTATAGGGGGTTGCCGAGACCCAGGAGAACATGATTCAGGTAGGTTTTTACCATCCTCAGTCTTGTGATTCCCTGAATAATGGCGATCGCAAAAAAAGTCTGATTTCCCATTCATTTCTCTCTTCTCTGATATGATCTAGCATACTAGAGGAGAAAGAAATAGGGACTCCAAAGCCCCCCCATTACCTCTGTCATCCCCAGACCTTCCGGATCCACCCCCCGGCTCTCAGCATCTTCTTCCTGGAAGAAAATGGCAGCCGGATGCGCATTGCACCTGCCGATATCTGCAGACTGGTACCAAGCAACAATAGGAAATTTTTCCTATTGGTTCATTTTGATCACTGTGATAGACCCTATCACAGTAATAAAAATAAAAAAAATAGTAAATCAAACCCCCTTTGTCACCCCCTTAGTTAGGTAAAAATAATAATATTAAAAAAATATTTTTTTCCTTTCTTTGCAGTTATGGTTGGGGCTAGGGTTAGGGTTGGGCTAGGGTTAGTGTTGGGGCTAGTCTTAGGGTTGGGGTAAGTGCTATTGTTAGGGTTGGTGGTGTTGGGGTTATGGTTGTGGTTAGGGTTTTGATTACGGTTAGGATTGGGATTATGGTTAGATATGTGTTGGGTAGAGTTGAGCAACTTTGGCCAGATCGGGTTTCATGAAGCAAAATTTGTTTCAGATGAAACTGGTCCGACTAGGGCAAAAAAAGTCAGAGTTTCGTCCAAAACCCGACCCCAATGCAAGTCAATGGGGAATAAAAGTTGTCATTGAGTGGATGAATGTCATCCACTCAATGCTGACTTTTATTTCCCATTGACTTGCATTGGGGTCGGGTTTCGGATGAAACTCCAACTTTTTTGCCCTAGTCGGACCAGTTTCATCTGAAACAAATTTTGTTTCATGAAACCCGATCCGACCAAAGTCGCTCAACTCTAGTTTTGGGGTTTGGGTTGGGATTAGGGCTGTGTTAGAGTTGGAGTTAGAATAGGGGGTTTCCATTTTTTAGGTACAACAGGTGGTCTCCAACATGACGTGATGCCTGCCATTGTTTCCAGCCAATTTTGCATTCAAAAAGTCAAACGGTGCTCCCTCTCTTTGAGCCCTGCCATTCTCCCCCACATACGGTGTATCAGCTTACTCAGGAGAAATTGCACAACAAATTTTGTGGTCCACTTTCTCCTGATACTCTTGTGAAAATAAAAAAGTTTGGGTCTAAAGTAAATTTTTTGTGAAAAAGTTAAAGGGAATCTGTCACCCTTTTTTTGAATATGAGCTGTCGGCACTGCCATCAGGGGCTTATCTACAGCATTCTATAATGCTGTAGATAAGCCACCGATGTAACCTGAAAGATAAGAAAAAAGAATTAGATTATACTCACCCCGGAGTCTGGTCCGGTCTGATGGGTGTCGCCGTCCGGTCCGGCGCCTCTCATCTTCATAAGATGCCATCCTCTTCATTCCTTCCTGTCGTGGCTCCTGTGCAGGCGCACTGCTCTGCCCTGTTGAGGGCAGAGCAGAGTCATGCAGTGTGCAGGCGCCAGGTGAGGTCCTGCGCCTGCACACTGCGGAATTCTGCTCTGCCCTCAACAGGGCAAAACAGTGCGCCGGAACCACAACAGGAAGGAAAGAAGAGGACGTCACCGTTAGAAGAAGGGAGGCGCAAGACAGCAACACCCATCGGACCAAGACCAGACCACCCCCCGGGTGAGTATAATATAATTCTTTTTTCTTATCTTTCAGGCTACATTGGGGGATTATCTACAGCATTACAGAATGCTGTAGATAAGCCCCTGATGTTGGTGCCGGCAGTTCATATTCGAAAAAAGGGGTCACAGATTACCTTTAAATGTTAATTTTTTTTCTTTCTACACTGCTTTAGTTCTCGTGAAGCACCTGAAGGGTTAATAAACTTCTTAAATGTGGTTTTGCACAACTTGAGGTGTGCAGTTTTTAGAATGGTATTACTTTTGGGTATTTATGTCATAGTGACCCCCCATAGCCACTTCAAATATGAGGTGGTCCCTTTAAAAATTGATTTTTATAAATTTTGTTGGAAAAATGAGAAATCGCTGGTCAATTTTTAACCTTATAGCTTCCTAGCAAAAAAAAATGTTTCCAAAATTGTGGTGATGTAAAGTTGACATGTGGGAAAGTTATTTATTAACTATTTGGTCTGACATGACTCTCTGATTTAAGGGCACAAAAATTAAAAGTTTGAAAATTTTTCAAAATTTTTGCCAAATTTCCATTTTTTTTTGCCAAATAAACAAGTCACACCAAAGAAATTTTACCACTAACATCAAGTTCAATATGTCACGAAAAAACAGTCTCAGAATCACCAGGATCGTTGAAGTGTTCCAGAGCTATAACCTCATAAAGTGACAGTGGTCAGGATTGTAAAAATTGGCTTGACCATTAAGGTCAAAATTGGCTCTGTCATTAAGGGAATACTCTTTATTTTTAGCTTTGAGTTAATGATATGCTCGAACTCTGCGTGGTCAGGGGGGGTTCATTTGGTGTTCTGATTTGGTATTCTGAAATGCATTGGCAGGGCACTTGGTGTAGGTGTTGTGTGGTGGCCATTGTTGCTGTGGTTTTGTGCTGGTGGGGCAGCACGGTCTGAAGTCATGGGGACTCAGTCTGGCAGCATGAATTCTGTGACTGCAAATTTAAGTCCCCTAGAGGGACTAAAAAAAGGAAAAAATAATTAAATCACCAGTCTTTATTAATTCTTAAAATATAATAATTAAAAAATAGTAATAAATATAATTGATTTCACAGCATCCATAAAAGTTGGGTCTATCAAAATATAAAATAATTTGAAACATACTCTGAGCGCCCAAAACAACAGCAAAAAGAAAATCAAAATGCCAGATTCGTAGTTTTTCTGTTACCTCTGGTGCCCAAAATATTGCAGTAAAAAGCAATCAATATGTCATATGTACCCCAAAAATCAATTAAAGCAATGAAACCTGCAGCTCAGTGCACAAAAACAAAAAAAAGCACCCACACAACTGAAAAATAAAAAAAATTCTGAAAGTGGCAAAACATTTTTCTTGCAAATTTCAGAAATTATAAAAACCTAAAAAATATACACATTTGGTCTTCACCATCATTGTCTTGATTTAAGAAGTTGTACTGCCTGGTCATTTTTAATGCACAGTGAATGCCATAAAAACAAAACCAGAAAAACAATGGCCATTTGGAATCTCTTTCCTGTTTTTTAGTACATGATATGGATAAATGAATGTTGTCAATTGAAACTACAAATCCTCCTTTAAAAAACAAGACCTCATATGGCTATGTTAATGGTAAAAATGTTATAGGAAGAACAGGAAGAAAAAAAATTAAAAGCCAAAATGAAAAGCAGTTGATACTGTAGTTGATACAAAGGGGTAGAAGATGCTCCTCAGTACTTCTTCTGGGTATCGAATTCAAGTATTGTCTCCACACTGATTGCAATAATTGATATGCAAAAATGTAAACACCATTACTGTTAAATAGAAAGCACTTAAAGTACTAAGGACCTAATTCATCAATGCTTTCTAATCAGAATTTTGGAGTAAAAGCTTTGAAAACTTACACAATTTAAGTACAATTCGGAGTTGCGCCAAACTTTTACGACTATTCACATTTTAACACCAGTTTCTTTCAGTTTCAATAAAATGGGCAGAGATGGGGTGGGACGGGGGTTACTTTGAGGGCAGGATGCCACAGCCTATCTAATTCATGACAAGCTGTTGCATTTCCTGTGCTATAAATTTCACTTCAGTCTTTCTTTAGAGTGAGATTTCAGATATGGTGCACCTATTCATGAATCAGATGCATTTAACTCCAGCACCCACCCCCTCCTCGTGAAGACCACCTATACGATCTGGTTCAATGGTTTTCTGACCACTCCTGCCATTAGTCTAAAGCTGTTATCAATTAGTGCTGGCCTAGACATATCCTTTAAATTTGTAGGCTTTAGGCTTGAATAAAGAATATCTGAAAACAAGAGTTTAGGCCACGCCTCACGCACATGAGTATTTGGTGAGTTTCTTACCTCAGAATTTGTAAGACAAAACCAGGATTAGGCAAAGAACGTAGAAGTGGTGATGTGCTTCTATTATACTTTTCATAAGATTGTTTCGCTCTCCTGATTTTGTCTTACAAATACTGAGCGAGTATACTCGTTGCTCGGGTCTCCCCGAGCATGCTAGGGTGGTCTCTGAGCATTTTGGCATGCTCAGAGATTTAGTTTTCATCGCCTCCGCTCCATGATTTGCAACTGTCAGATAGCTTGAATACATGTGAGGATTGCCTGTTTGTTAGGGCATTCCCACATGTATTCAGCCTGTCTACAAGTCGCAAATCATGCAGCTGAGACGACGAAAACTAAATCTCTGAGCACGGCAAAATACTCAGAGATCACCCGAGCATGCTTGGGGAGACCCAAGCAACAATGCTACTCACCCATCACGAATACTGAGGTAAAAAAAACGCCAAATACTAAATGTGTGCACGTGGCTTTAGGCTCTGGATAAAGAAAGATACATTTTGTCGAAGCTGGGGTGCACACATGAATATATTTCTGCAGCTTAAATATATCTTGGTGCAAACTCTCTGTTGCTGCACTTTTTGCTATGTACTGTCACAGCAGCCTGTTCATATTTGCTTCATTCTGTTAAGATGTGCTGGTCAGATTTTTTTTTCAGACAGATAGATATAATGTTCGGAATAATGAAGTTATAAAATGTATAAGTGTATGTGTTCTAATTACAGCCTATTAGGAGACAGGAACAGCAATTATGCATGCTTCATATACACGGAGGATGTGCAGTCTAGAGCTGGCGTCCCTTTATACTCCTGGGACTATTTCTTCTTGCAACCACAAAACATTATTTTGTCACTGAAACGAACACATGCTGACAAACAATTGTGCTTATTCATTATTTCACTTGCAAACATTTCAAACCTGCAAAGTAAAACAGCATGCAGGGATGTAATTTAGTTATACAGTTGTACTGTAGTCTTTGTTTTCCCGTTTTAATGAATCCGGTAACTGAAAGGTTAATGGACATACAGTATAGAGAGGGGGGGATTTCTCAATACTGGAAGAGTTTTGGATATTTTCTTAGCATACAGAGCTGTGATTAAACTTTTCACAGTAAAGGGATTAGTTAAAAGATCTTATGTTAATTCCTTCCACAATATTTTATGAATTTTTATGCTTTTTTGCTACATTTCTCAAAACATAATTTTAACATATTTTATGCCTTTGCTTCTACTAATGTCTTTGCAGGCGTTAAATCAGGATGTCAACATGACTGAATACTGTAGCAGAGATGCTTTGTGACAGGTCTGAAAGAATTAGCTGTAAATTGATTACTGGGTTGCATGGTTCCCCAGATATTCAATAGAGAAACAAATTGTTCTCTGTTATTTTTTGGAGCAATTTGGCAAACAAATGTGCATTCATTAGTCTTTTAATGAAGACACTTTCCCAGTAATCGTGCCTCAAATGTCTGGAACTCTCCCTGCAATTTAGACTAATTAACAATATGGTAAATGTTCAAAATATAAAATGATCACTGAACTAGCTTCACAAGGAATTATATCCAAAAATGTATAACCCTGTAGTGTTATTTATGTTTGTAGTACATTTACCATGAATTAGATTAGTGTATGATGACACAGCCCATAATGTGTTCAAAAACCTGAATTTTTAACAGTCTGTAGGCTCCTTTCTAGTTATCCAAATAGCTAGTTCTGTAGATGTGTATTATTTTACTGTAGATCCATATGTACTTCTATAAATACATATATTTTACATGTGTTAACAAAAGCAAAATTACACATATAGTGTAGTAATACTGGGTACAAAAATAATGTATGGTATCTCACAAAAAAAGGATCTGGTAGGAGTAGAGTTTTGTTATCCAATAAATCTATCAAGTTATTTTAGTTTTGTTCTAGTTTTTCAATAGGAATACTTTAAAAGGATTCCCTAGTGTGCTCATATATCATATAAGATATAGTTTGAAAGCTTTATACAATGTTAAATCTGGGATGTCTCACAGATAGGAAATCTCCCCTTTTCATAGCAAAAAGTATGGCAATGTTATTTTCTACTTGTCTGTCAATTTTTTTTCTTTTTTCTGTCATTGTTTCTAGCTTTTTTTACTCTACTTTCTTTCTTGGCCTTCTTTTTTCTTTCTCTCATTTCCTTCTTCTTTCTTTTTCTTTCCCTCCTTTCTTTCTTTCTTTCTTTCTTTCTTTCTTTCTCAAGCTAGCCATACATATCAAATGTCTGTCTCATTCGGCTGAGTGCTCCTATATTCTCTATGACAAAGCCATGATGGAACTTCACACTGCAAAGTCTCAGTGTGCCCTGTGTGATGCAGCTTAATACTGTATATTCTCAGTGTGCCCTGTATGATGCAGCTTTATACTGTATATTCCCAGTGTACCCTGTGAGATTCAGCTTCATACTATAGTCACAGTGTATTCTGCAGGATGCATCTGCATCCTTGTCTTCTTCACTGTCAGCTTTTAGCTGTGTTGGACTGCACCTAGAGGTGCCACTTACCAGGTAAATTACTAACACAGTGTGCATTTATACTGGGATGTTAGTAAATAAGGAAAATTGTCACATTAAAATGACTTCCAAAGCTAACCATGGTGACATATACCCTTAGTGGTGCTCTGCCATTTTTGTGTATGCCATGATATTGTAGGGCTTTAAGCTGAAACAGCACTGGCCTAAGTGAAACCCGTGTTGGTAATAAAGAAAGGTGGTGGAAGAGCATGGCATAATTGACTATTGAGAAGGCGCACTGTAACACAGCATGCCACCTAGAGCGCATCTAATTTGCATAGGACGTTAAAATAGTTTTTATTTCACAGAGAGAACAGAACAGTAATAAAATGTATCATTATTTTTAGGGAAATGTTCTTAGTTTAGAAAGTCACTCAGCAATAACAGATTGCCTTTAAAGGTTTAGTCTTGAGTATTCAAGTTATCCCCTATCCGTGGGATAGGGGATAACTTCCCAAACCATAGGGGTCAGACTGGTGGGACCTCCACTAATCCTGAAAACAGGGGTTTTGAAGATCCCCATGTGAATGGAGCAGAGGTACAGGGAAGCCACCAGGAATTTCAGGGCCCCATCCTGGCAAAATGTTTGTGCCCCCTTTAGACTCCACCCATACGCTACCCCAGCTCTGCTTCCACCCCTCAAAACTTCCACAGTCCCACTCTTGGAAAAGCTCCATTTCTGCCCAATGTCGTCACCAATCACACATTAACAGTTCCCATCGAACACTATATCACACACATAGTCATCAACTTTTCTTTTTACCAAAAGATTGATTTTTAAGCCTGTCACAGGAGCACTGCGGCGCAAGGCAGCGCCACTACTCGGTGCTGAATCTAACTCTAAACCCTATAACAAGCATAACCAGAGGGAGGGAGTCATAAGGAGTCAGTCATCAGTCACATGCATCCATCATCACACATATCACTAGCCATCTGAGTCTATATTAGCGCCTGGCCGAGTGGCCATGCAAGTCTTTTATAGCGGCAACTTTTCGGGACCTTCCCCGTGGTCCAATCGGAACAGGCATGGGATCTGAGCATGTGACCCCTGAACTCCAATGGGAGGTAGAGCCATGGGCATGCTCAGTGGAGCAAAAAAGGGCCCCATACACCAGTAAGAGTAGGAATGCCCTTATGGCTGCCCTGTGGAGGTCAATCATACAATGTAGCTCTATTCATTCTTATGGGAATGCCAAAGACCAACCTAGTGCAGAGCATGGATATCTCCAAAGCTCCCATTAGGCTGTAAGGCCGGGGTCACATGAGCATATGTTTTATGATGCAAGAAAATAGGGGCCAATTATGCAAATGACACTCGGCTCAAACTCTGTCAGACTTTGAGCTGAGTGCCAGTATTCAGTGCTGAGATTCTCTTGGATGAGAGAATCACAGCACAGGTGTGGAGGAGCCAGATAAAGTAATGTCTCCATCGCTGACATCCGAGGGCAGTCTTTTGTGTCACACGCATCCATAGACTTGTTTTTATGAGTCTGATCCGATTCTCAGATTCACTCACAGCATGCTGCAATTTATTTCTCATGCCGATTCAGCATGAGAAAAAAAATTGCTGATATGCACTGCGCCATAGTATAATAAGTGTGCAATCCGATTCTGATTTATATGCTCACTAGCTGAAGAGCCCGGCGTTGCCTGGGCATAGTACCTAACAGTGGATCCCGCTGTCTTCCTTAACATCCCCACTCTCCACCCGCCATCCTGTTCTATCCCTCCACAGCCGCGCTCTACATTCATGTCCCGGTGTCCCTCCACAGCCCTGCTCTCTTCTTCCACAGCCCCGGTCTCTTCATCCACAGCCCTGCTCTTCCACTCTCTCCGTCCACAGCCCCGTTCTCTTTCTTCACAGCCCTGCTCTCCCCATGCACAGCCCCATTCTCTTCCTTCACAGCCCTGCTCTCCCATTCTCTCCCTCTACAGCCCCGCTGTCTTCCTTCCTCCACAGCCACGCTCTCCATGCACCACATGCGATGACGGCGGGCCCAGGAGAGAGAGGTGCGCAGATTGTTTGTTGGACTGGAGTGGGAGGAGCTAGAGTGGAGCTGCAGCGCATGTGATTGGGTGGCCTGAGGGGGCATGACATAGCGTGGGTGGCCGGAGTGGGCGGAGCTAGATCGGAGCTGCAGCGCGTGTGATTGGGCGGCCTGTGGGTGGCGTGGTCTAGCGCTGTAGAAGCCGGGGACTAAATTTAGGCGGGGAAGCTGCAGGGGAGAGGGGGGATAGCGCAGTTGGCCACAGGGAGCGCCGACTGAGCCGGGACAGGGCTGGGAGGGTGCCGGCACTATTTGGCCCCTGTCCTGAAGACTGTCTAGCTCACAGCCCCACTCTCCATGCACTGTCCTGCTGTATCCGTCCTCAGCCCTGCTCTCCAACTGCGTCCCACTCTGCTGCTTCGTGATTGATTGGTGTCCCACTCTGCTGCTTCATGATTGGTTGGTGATGCACACACACACATTCAGATTTATATATAGAGATGTGCTAGATCACATCAGGAGAGAGAAATACATGGGAAATCTGACTTTTTCTTTGAGGTCACCGTTATTCGATGAATAATGGCCATCGCAACACTGGGGTCGGTAAAAAACGACCCGAATCACATTCTCTGGGAATGTAGATGAGACCCTGGATAAATTCCGACACTGGGGGGTGCTATACATTTACTTCTCAGTGCCATTAAAAAGAAGCACTGAGGAATAAGTACCCTTAACTGCCGCCGTTAAAAGGCGTATCAGCAGTCATTAAGGGGTTAAACAACACCAACACTTTGGCAAGTAAACAAAAAGCATGTCTCAAAAAATGGGGATCACATGGTCAAATACAACATAAACTAGCCTTGAATTCAGAATTTGAATTTAGTTGCAAAATATGCAATAAATGGTGTGATATTATCCCTGCCTGTTGGCACTTTGTGAAAAAGTAATGTTTCCTTCAATGTACCTGCAGTAGAAGAGAAATGTAATCATTTGACCCAAAGGAGCAGGAGGATGAGGAGGCAGTCAGAACCCATACCACTGAAGAAATGCTACCTGGTTCTCAAGCAGGACAAGTATGAAGATGTACATCAAAACATGCTTTGCCCACAAAAAACACCTCAGTGGGAAATCAGAAGCCTCTTGAAGGGAGAAAAAGAAGAAGCAAAGGAGAGTGGTGGTCGTGGGGGATTCCCTGCTGAGAAGAACATATGCCACTATTTGTTGACTGCCAATTACCTCATGAGAAGTGGTCTGTCTTCCAAGTGCCCAAATCAAAGAGGTATCTGATAGGGTATCAAGACTCTTCAGTGCTACAGACGAACGACTACCCATGCCTACTAATACATGTAGGAACAAATGACACAGCAAAAAAAAAACCTGGAAACTGTATTTGAAGACCTAGGCAGGAAAGTCAGGAGCACAGGTTGTCTTCTCATCCATCCTCCCAGTGGATGGACATGGACCAAGGAGATTGAACAGGATTCTACAGATAAAGAAGTTGTCTGAGACATTAGATTGATGGTCTATTCTTAAGACAGGTCATCAATATCATATAATAATAATAATAAATTTTATTTCTATGGCGCCGACATATTCCACAGCACTTTACAGTTCAGAGGGGATTTGTACAGACAATAGACATTACAGCATAACAATAATCATAACAGATACCAAGAGGAATGAGGGCCCTGCTCGCAAGCTTACAGTCTATGAGGAAAGAGGTAGACACGAATATCTTGCAGGTACAATTTTGCAGTGATAGGTTTGGCTCTGTCAACTGTATAGTAGCAGCAGCAGCAGCAGCAGCAGCAAGGTATTTCAGATCCACAAATAGACTTATAAAAGTATCAGGTTGCAGTCATTAAATAATGGCTAACGAGAAGAAATACCCACTAAACTTAAACTTTAATCTATAATTTCTTAAAAATAATCCCAATAGAAATTAGAAAAGTAAGAAAAGTAAACCGACAAAAGAGAGGGAAAAAAAGATTAGTAATGGATATTGTACACTTTGGGGAAGACACTCCCTATTTGGAGTTGCCCTTAATCCTATATGGTAAAATATGGACAAACACCACAACAACAACAGATGAATGGTTTAACACCCAAAGAATAGGTGATAAATATAACTAATTTCACCCTAACAATTCCCTATTATGTGTCCTTTCCTTACCATGGAGGTTGGCACCCTAACTTGAGCGCAAAATGGCACCCCTGCTCACAGACATCTGACCCTAATAGATCCTGTTAATTGCTATCCTTTTTGATTGAAAAACAAAGGAAACTAAGGTTCTTTCAAATCATTCCAAAAGTGTAAGGCCATGTGCACACGCTGCGGTTTTGCTGCGGTTCTGCTGCGGTTTTGGCCCTGCAGAACTGCAGCAGTTCCGCAGACATGGTACTTTACCATGTTAGCCTATGGGTTTTCAAAATCGCAGTGCTCACGCTGCGGTTTTTTACCTGCGGAAAAGCTGCGTTTTTTTTTCCGCAGCATGTCAATTGTTTCTGCGGATTCTGCTGCGGTTTCACACCTTTAACATAGTAGAGGTGTGAAACCGCAGGGCAAAACCGCAGGCCAAACCGCAGCAAAACCGCAGGTCACTTTACCTGCGGTTTTACCTGCGGTTCCGTGGGAAAAAACCCGCAGGTGAATCTGCAGTGTGTGCACATACCCTAATACTTGAAGATGGCTATGGGTGCAATGATACACTGCGCTGTTGTAGGTATAATTCAAGGAGCTTTATTAGTGCCTACACGTTTCCTGAGCTGTCCCAGCTCACTTCATCACGGCATGCCCTGATGAAGTGAGCTGGGACAGCTCAGGAAACGCGTAGGCACCAATAAAGCTCCTTGAATTATACCTACACTGCACTGCTGTATCATTGCACCCTATAGCCATCTTCAATTACAAGTCCTTGGACCCTGTGCAGACTGCAGCAGCTGTTTCATGCGTTTGTAGGTGTTGTGACCGAAGTTTCCCAACCCTATTTAAAAGTGTAATACTGTAAACCATCACACAAACAACATTAGGTATACTATAGCCAGATACAGTAACACCCCACAGGGCAGCCAAATAGTAATTAGACCGGTTAGGACCTAAAGATGAAATACAGTTTGATATACTCATGAGATAATCACATTAGAGAAGTAATAATATACAGTATAATACCTATTCATAAACTGTATATTTGGTGCCCCTGAGGGTTCAGTCGCCACAGAGGTACTGCACCTCACCCAGAGGTGTGGTACCCCATTCTCAGGTGAGGAGGGAGCACCTCACAGGACTCTAACACCTACATCCCAGCACATATCACACAGCAGGGTTCCATCCCTTCTCACTGGCAGCCCTGCTGGGTAGGAAAGGGTGTTGGGAGGTGGGTGGGGTGTAACAGAAGGAGAGCGAGAAGAACAGTGTAGAGTGAAGCAGAACGTCAGGAAGAAGTGAACGGGAGCAGACGTGCTGACAAGCAGCTCCCTGGAAAGTTAAAGGAGACAGACAGAAAGAAGCTCCCAGAGGGGAGTAGAAGGGGTCTCAGGTGCACGGGAAGTGTGGATGCCACCTGTGGGGACCGATACAGTAGAGGAGAGACTAGGTCGCAGTCGGGTACCGGCCCCCTAGTCCAGTGGAATAATCATCAGATTCAGCTGGCCACAGTTGTCTTCGCCGAAAAGGCAGCCATATAGGAGCAAGGGAGCGCAGAGAGGATGTTGCCCAACAGGGCATGCGGCTGCTGGCTTGGGACACTTACTATGAGGTGTTGGGTAGAAGAGACGAGAAACCAACACAGTAAGATGGCCAGGAGAGGCACACACTGAAAAGAGTCCTGGAAAGGTGTATCTCGATCTACCTGGGAGTTTGCTGGACACCTCACCTTGAGGACACGGCACCAAGCGGGCGTCTGTGCTGCAGCCAGAACTGTGAGTAAAGCTTTGGAACTTCACCCAGCTGGGTCCTCTAATTATTCCTGCGTCACCTATGCAACTCTGCCACAGAAACCACAGGTGGTGTCACGAACACTTTATTATAAACTTTATCCCTTGCAAATAGTCCCCTTTTATTGGACGCCAAGGGCCACGGAACGGGTCGCAGCTGCTGTGACACATCCCCTTTAAGAACTGGCCCGGAACCGAGTATCCCCACTGCCCTGGAGGGCGATCCATATATATATATATATATATATATATATATATATATATATATATATATATATGTGATAAAAAATAAAAAGTACAAACAGGTGCCATTACTGCAGGTAATGAGTGGAGGAGAGAGGAGCCTCTTAAAGAAGAATCTACTGGTCTGTAAGAGCCAGAAATTTTGCATGTTTTTTGGTGGCCAAATACTTTTTCCACCATAATTTGAAAAATAAATCTTGCCAAATCAGACAAGGTGATTTTCTGGATTTATTTTCTCATTTTGGCTCTCATATTTGTGGTCTACCTATGATGTCAATTACAGACCTCTATCATCTTTTTAATTAGGAGAAGTTGCACAATTGG
The DNA here is from genome assembly GCF_039654945.1 of Dendrobates tinctorius. Classification (NCBI taxonomy): domain Eukaryota; kingdom Metazoa; phylum Chordata; class Amphibia; order Anura; family Dendrobatidae; genus Dendrobates; species Dendrobates tinctorius. Next base: position 17,941,087 of record NW_027361802.1, on the reverse strand, counting down.
TGGCTGGCTAAATACTTTTTTTTCCCCCACTGTGTATATATATGTTTATATATATGGCAAAAACTCAATGAACAAATGACAGGGCATCCAACAATTTCACTTAACTATAGCCTCTGTCATATATAAAACTGTCTCTATATACTGTACATGCCACAACAGCAGATAGGAAGTTTAATGCCAGAAGAAACGGTGATATATATTCCTGTTTCCTATCTCAACCTTAAATATCCCTAAAGTTTATCACTTCCTTGCTGCAGAAGTCAGCACTCTAACTTGAACACAAAGTGGCACCCTCACTCACCGACAGCTAACCATGATTGATCCTATTATTTGCTATCCTACTTAAATAGTTTAATAAAGGAAGCTAGGGGTCTTACAGACCAATCAGAGTAGTCATTACTATGGACCATACAATCAAATAGGAATTGGAAATACTAAAGCCACACCGGATGTAACACTCCTTAGGGCAGGCAAACAGTAAATGAATCAGATGGGAACTTGGGATCAGATGGGGATTGAAAAAATCACGGGGGATCACATGATTAATGATTAATTTGGCCAGTTTCAAGTCTATTGCAAGAAACAGTGGATTCTTATAATGCTTTACAGTCAAGAATCAGTACTAAGGGCCCCTCGTTCTCAGTAGCACCAGTGGTCCCAGACGTGGGACCTCACCATTCTGTTTTTTTATAATGGATTGATTATAAAACTAACAGTTATAAGTAGACAACTCCTTCAAAACAAATCTTAATTTAAAGTGGTGTCCAATTTTTTTTTTAATTTTGCTAAAGACTCCACCAAAACAAATTAAATACAGTATCATGACATACTAGTAAATGCATATCACCATTGAGTGACCATATAACATAGTTGTCTGCATGAAAAAGTATTGTAAATTCATGTTTTTTTCTTTTCAAAGGAGATATCCTTGAGTAGCACATCTTGGATTTGTCAAGCTCTATGCAAAGGTAAGGAAAGCTAAAGCTGTTTAATTAGTAAAATTGTAGGCATACATATACAAAGAAGGGAAAATAAGTATTTGATACACTGCCAATTTTGCAAGTCTTCCCACCTACAAATAATGGAGAGGTCTTTCATTTTATCATAGGTACACTTCAACTGTGAGACTGAATCTAAAGATTAAAAAAAACCCAGAAAATTACATTATATGATTTTTAAATACTTAAATTGCTTTTTATTGCATGAAATAAGGATTTCATCACCTACCAACCAGAAAGAATTCTGGCTCTCACTGACCCGTTAGTTTTTCTTTCAGAAGTCCTCCGACTTTGCATTAATTCCTGTATTAATTGCACCTGCTTGAACTCGTTACCTGTATAAAAGACACCTGTCCATACACTCAATCAATCTCACTCCATCCTCTCCACCATGGCTAAGACCAAAGAGCTGTTGAAGGATACCAGGGACAAAATTGTAGACCTGCACAAGGCTGGGATGGGCTACAGTACAATAGGCAAACAGCTTGGTGAGAAGGAAACAAATGCTGGCTCAAGTATTAGAAAATGGAAGAAACACAAGATTACTGTAAATCTTCCTTCGACTGGGACTCCATACGAGATCTCTCCTGGGTAAGGATGATTCTGAGAAAGTTCAGGTAGCAGCCCAGAACTACATGAGATGACCTTGTTAATGACCTGAAGAAAGCTGGGACCACAGTCTGAAACATTATTGTTGGTAACACACTACGCGTCATGGATTAAAATCCTTCAAGGTACACAAGCTAACTCTGCACAAGCCAATAAATGCCCAAGCCCATTTGAAGTTTACAAATGACCATCTGGATGATCCAGAGGAGGCATGGGAGGTCATGTGGTTGTCATGATCACGTGTGTCAGGACGCAGATGTTTCCGCAAGGCGGACCCATAACACACGTGACCCTGGATACACCGCCTCCAGTGGGGCGCATTTAAATAATAATACGTGCAGGTGGATACGCCGAATCCACATGGCGAATTTAGGTATTACACGTTAATAAACATTCTGGAAACCCCGCCTCCAGTATGGCGAATTTAAATAATAAGGGGGACCTGGGAAACATTAACAATGGTGGGCCCTGCAATAGGGAAAAGGGAATTGGAGACCTCCTGAGCTCCCCTGAGCCAGTGTCCCTGCACTCCTAACGTTCCCTATGCTGGTTTCGCACCGGGCGCCGCACGCGTACCTCAACGCCCTAGCTCGCCCTGACCCTAAACCCTCACTAGGGAATAGGTCGGTGCGGAAACTAATCCCACCACTGCACTAATAAAACACATGAGGAAAGAGACAATACAGGGGAAACACCACTTAGCTTTGCTCTGTTGCGTGCGCTCCTAGCAACAGAGCCCTCCACCTGAGTGCATCTTCTCCTCCACCTGGATCCATCACCATAACAGGATCCTTCACCTTAGTGCAGCCTCGGAGCAGAGTCCAACACCAGTTGCAGCTGCTTAGTACCAGAGTCCCAAGGAAGTGTTCAGCTGCTGACACGAAGTCGAGCATGCTTGAGTCCAGCTCAGCGGCCAAGTCCCACATGGTGAGCGCCACTCTCCATAGTAGCCACTCCACCAGCCCATGCAGACACTTCCCGCTGACACCATCACTGCGACTCCACCACGCCATGCCAGCCCTTCGTCCAGTCACCATAGCTGACACTCTTCCCCCCTGGTAAGCTGCGCAGGACTCCTCACCAGCTCCATCCTTCATCCAGGCTCTCCAAACTCAGAGTGAACACAAACTCACAATATCACAGGCAGTGATTGCACACCTCTAGCACACCTTTATAGGGTGTAACACCTGATCCCTAATTAAGTGCACAAAAACCTAAAGTGCAATACTGCTAACCACCACCGGGGACAGTCAAGACACCTTGGAACTTTCCAAAGTAAAAAAAGTTCACCCAGTGCAATTTAATACCACCAGATCCAACACTGGATCATGACAGTACCCCCTCCTTAATGAGGGGCCTCTGGACCCTCAAGACCACCCCTCATTAGGGAAACACCTACAGCGGGGACGCCCAGACCCTGAGTTCACCCCACCATTACCTGACACTTCAGGTTTATGACAAACGCACCGCTGGTATTGGCAATAAAGTTCATTTTGGAGGCACCACTCATCTCCACAGCGCCGACCTGGGGAACGAGATTATGTATGTGTATGTATGCTAAGAGCTGATCAGACTCCACAACACATTTCCAAGATGTTTTTTGGTGGGACCCATACATGCTCGTTCACACACAGGTCCGGACCTGAACATTTATTGCACACATACATTTGTCATTTTTTGGTGAACTCACTCTGGACTTGACAACAGAGGCGTCCCCCTGTGTCACCACACTCACACCCCCACTATTCACCAAGGGACACCACCCTCCAACCCTTTCACCATGAGGACTGCGCCTCCTAGGGTTGGTTAATGGCGAGGGTTGAGATTTGTCCCTACTCCCCCGCAGCACACCAGCTGCTCACACCAGGAGGAGAAGGAATGCATATGGAGGAAATATACACTCACTGGCCGCCTCCACATGGCCAGGAGGGGCGGCTTCTACAGTGGTATTTGAAGATTTGGCGTAAACCCCGCGGACTCTACATCAGTCTGCTCATCACTGGAACGCACCCCTTCACCTCGGGGAACACCAAGCAGCTCCGTGGGGCACCATTCCTCCCACCTGCCTGGGTACGCCCACGTGCATGAGCAAGTCCCGCTCCCCAGCAGCGACTCTAGGGGCTTTTAGCCAGATCACAGCCGCCATTTTTTTTTTTTTTTTTTGTTCTGGTTACCTGAGCAGAGGTCCCAGACCCTGATAACTGCTGCTGCAGCGGCTCTAAACACACCTTGCCGCTCCCCACTCACATCAGTGAGGCCCGGCAGCAATACTTAGCGGTCTCCACATGGCCAAAGCTCACCAGAAAAAAAAAACTGTAGGGCCTGTGATAATGTCATGATCACGTGTGTCAGGACGCAGATGTTTCCGCAAGGCGGACCCATAACCCACGTGACCCTGGATACACCGCCTCCAGTGGGGCGCATTTAAATAATAATACGTGCAGGTGGATACGCCGCCTCCACCTGGCGAATTTAGGTATTACACGTTAATAAACATTCTGGAAACCCCGCCTCCAGTATGGCGAATTTAAATAATAAGGGGGACCTGGGAAACATTAACAATGGTGGGCCCTGCAATAGGGAAAAGGGAATTGGAGACCTCCTGAGCTCCCCTGAGCCAGTGTCCCTGCACTCCTAACGTTCCCTATGCCGGTTTCGCACCGGGAGCCGCACGCGTACCTCAACGCCCTAGCTCGCCCTGACCCTAAACCCTCACTAGGGAATAGGTCGGTGCGGAAACTAATCCCACCACTGCACTAATAACACACATGAGGAAAGAGACAATACAGGGGAAATACCACTTAGCTTTGCTCTGTTGCGTGCGCTCCTAGCAACAGAGCCCTCCACCTGAGTGCATCTTCTCCTCCACCTGGATCCATCACCATTACAGGATCCTTCACCTTAGTGCAGCCTCGGAGCAGAGTCCAACACCAGTTGCAGCTGCTTAGTACCAGAGTCCCAAGGAAGTGTTCATCTGCTGACACGAAGTCGAGCATGCTTGAGTCCAGCTCAGCGGCCAAGTCCCACATGGTGAGCGCCACTCTCCATAGTAGCCACTCCACCAGCCCATGCAGACACTTCCCGCTGACACCATCACTGCGACTCCACCACGCCATGCCAGCCCTTCGTCCAGACACCATAGCTGACACTCTTCCCCCCTGGCTAAGCTGCGCAGGACTCCTCACCAGCTCCATCCTTCATCCAGGCTCTCCAAACTCAGAGTGAACACAAACTCACAATATCACAGGCAGTGATTGCACACCTCTAGCACACCTTTATAGGGTGTAACACCTGATCCCTAATTAAGTGCACAAAAACCTAAAGTGCAATACTGCTAACCACCACCGGGGACAGTCAAGACACCTTGGAACTTTCCAAAGTAAAAAAAGTTCACCCAGTGCAATTTAATACCACCAGATCCAACATTGGATCATGACAGTGGTCATATGAAACCAAAATAGAACTTTTTGGTATCAACTTCACTCGTCGTGTTTGGAAGAAGAAGAAGGATGAGTACAACCCCAAAATCACTGTCCCAACCATGAAGCATGATGGGGGAAAAATCATACTTTGAGGGTGTCATGTATCACAATATTTTGGCCAACAACCTCATTCCCTCAGTAATAGCATTGAAGATGGGTCATGGCTGGGTCTTCCAGCTTGACGATGACCCAAAACATACAGCCAGGGCAACTAAGAAGTGGCTCCATAAGAAACATTTCAAGGTCCAGGAGTGGCGTAGACAGTATCCAGACCTGAACCCAATAGAAAATCTTTAGAGGGAGCTGAAACTCAATGGTGCTGAGTGACAGCCCCAAAACTTGAAAGATCTAGAGAAAATTTGAAAAATCTGTATGGAGGAGTGGGTGAAAATCCTTACTGCAGTGTGTGCAAAATTGGTCAAGAATTACAGGAAAAGGTGGGCATCTGTAATTGCAAACAAAGGTGTTCTGTCTCCGACATTTGATTCATAACCCTGATTATATGCTTGTTAAATGTTTTCAGTGTTTTCTCGCTCCATCTAGTGACCAGAGTCATAACCGCCGTGTTATTGTGTGTTTTACTTTCATTTTCCCATTTCCCTCCATTTGCAATACACACTGGTAAGTTTTGCAAAGGATTATGGTTAGTCCAGCCCCCATTTTCCCTCCAGTTTTCCATTTTCCCTCAGCCTGCATCCTGGAAGCATCTTATTTCTCTTTTCCCCTTGTGACAGCATCGCTGGTATGTAATCACGCTTCCTGTATCTAATTTCTGTCCCATATTAGCCTGTCTAGTTAGTTTTCCCCTCCTCAGCTAGTAGTACAGATGTTGATTCATAATGTATTATGTATGATATGTATCCCTGATGTACCCTGTATTGACTCAGTGTATATATATGTTTTTGTTTGTAGTTTCAACGCGCCAACATACCATCACGTTCAATAAAACACAGATTCAACCTACAGTCTCCTTATTGGACTGTTGCTGGTATAGCAGTTTAACTGCCCGTATAAACTACCTGAAGTCTGCTTCACTTAATGAGGACAGAACAACAAGTATCTTAACTAAATATTAAGTTCTGTTTTTCTAATGATTCAAAAAACATATTTCATTCAATAAAATACAATTTAATTATTTAAAAATCCTACAATGCAATTTTATGGGGTTTTTTTAGAGTCTGTATCTCACAGTTGAAGTGTTCCTACGATAAAAATTACAGACCTCTTCATTCTTTGTAGGTTGGAAAACTTGCAAAATCGACAGTGTATCAAATACTTATTTTATACTGCAATTGAGCTGAGAACATGTACAGAAAAATAATTTGGGCAGACTCACTCTATTCATGCTGATATGGTGATTATATTTGTATAGAATAAATTAAGTGCAGATCAAATCGATCAAATCTGCTGGGAAGATTTTAAAAAGGGGAAGAAAGTATACCCAGGCAACTATAGGCCGGTGAGTCTGACTTCTATACCAGGAAAGATCTTTGAACAAATTATTAAACAACATGTATGTCAGTACCTGGATAAGAATGAAGTGATTAAACAGAGTCAGCATGGGTTTGTAACTAATAAGTCATGTCAGACTAACTTAATTTCCTTCTATGACATAATCACTGATTGGGTGGATCAGGGAAATGCTGTAGATATAGGATATCTTGACTCCAGCAAAGCATTTGACAAATTATCTCACACAATCCTTATTGAAAAAACGACTAAGTATGGAATGGACAAGGCAACTGTTAGGTGGATTCATAACTGGCTTAGTGATCGAACCCAAAGAGTGGTCGTAAATGGCTGCACATCCAGTTGGAAGAATGTCTCAGTGGGTTACCACAGGGCTCTGTCCTGGGCCCTGTATTGTTTAACATCTTTATCAACAATTTAGATGAAGGAATTGGGGGTAAACTGATTAAATTTGCTGATGACACAAAGCTAGGAGGGATAGCTAATACTATAGATGAGAGAGAAGATTCAAAAAGATATAAATAAGCTGGAGCAGTGGGCAGCAACTAACAGAATGGTTTTTAACAGGGAAAAATGCAAAGTACTACATCTGGGCAATAAAAATGAAAAAAGCATAAACAGAATGGGAGGAATAGGGCTAAGCAACAGAACATGTGAAAAAGACTTGGGTATACCAATAGATCACAGACTGAATATGAGTCAACAGTGTGATGCAGCAGCAAAAAAGGCAAATGCAATTCTAGGATGTATTAACAGAAGCATACAGTCTAGATCACGTGAAGTCATTATTGCCCTCTATTCCTCTTTGGTCAGACTTCATCTGGAATACTGTGTCCAGTTTTGGGTGCCACATTTTAAAAAAGACATCAACAAACTGGAGCAAGTTCAGAAAAGAGCGACCAGAATGGTGACCGGTCTGCAAACCCTGTCTTATGAGGAAAGGTTGCAGGATTTGGGAATGTTTAGCCTGCAAAAGAGAAGAATGAGAGGAGACTTAATAACTCTATACAAATATCTCAAGGGCTGTCACATTGCAGAAGGATCATCTTTATTCTCATTTACACAAGGAAAGACTAGAAGCAATGGGATGAAACTGAATGGGAGGAGACACAGATTAGATGTTAGAAAAAACTTTTTGACAGTTGGAGAGATCAATGAGTGGGACAGGCTGCCACAAGAGGTGGTGAGTTCTCCTTCAATAGAAGTCTTCAAACAGAGGCTGCACAGATATCTGTCTGGGATGATTTAGCGAATCCTGCTTTGAGCAGGGGGTTGGACCAGATGGCCCAGGAGGTCCCTTCCAACTCTACGATTCTATGATTCTAAATAATTAATACATTCTTACACTTAACTCCTCTTAGCCCTCCCCAAATCTTCCTCTTCCATCTTCTGATTGACTCCTCTTTTAGGTAGTTTGTAGTGATGAGCGACTATTCTCATTGCTCGGATTTTCCCTCGCATGCTCACGTGTCCTCTGAGTATTTTGGCGTGCTCAGAGATTTAGTGTTTGTCAACTCAGCTGCATGATTTGCGACTGCTAGACAGGCTTAATACATGTGTGGAATTCCTAACAAACAGGCATTCCTCACATGTACTCATCATGTCCAGCAGCCACAAATCATGCAGCTGTGTCGACAGACACTAGATCTCCGAGCACACCAAAATACTCGGAGATCACCCAAGCATGCTCAGGAACACCAACGAGTAGAGTTGAGCGAAATAGGTCAGTCAGATTCAAAAGTCGCCGACTTTCGCCAAAGTCAGGTTTCATGAAATGAAACCCGACCACAGTGAGAAGTTGGCCATGCGGTCGGCGACCTAAGAGCCAAAGTCAGGTTTCGCTGAATGCTTGCACGTGACTTTTTTCAGCCAATGAGAGAAGAGGAGTGTAGCGTAAGCATAGCTGGAGTGGGAGTGGGAGTGGGAGAGAGAGCGAGGGAGAGGGAAAGGGGAGAGAGAGAGATTTCGCCGCCTCTAGGGTTAAAATTCATGCCAGGTGTGTTTACAGTCCTCCACTCACTGCCGACTTTTCTCCCCATTGACTTGCATTGGGTTTCGTGTTTTACGACTTTTCCCAACTTTTCCCTATAGTCGGCCGATTTCCTTCGACTCGACTTTTGAGAAAGTCGGGTTTCATGAAACCCGACTCGACCCTTAAAAAGGCAAAGACGCTCATCTCTACCAACGAGTATACTCACTCATCACTAGTAGTTTCGATGATGACTAGTTCCCACATAGTCACAATGGAGGGAAATGAAGATTGGACTGGAGAAGAATGATGAGGAGCTGATGGAAACAATGAAGAGGAGAGGCCAGGGGAAAAGCATGGGAGGGCTCTGAAAATATGTGTTTTTTGTTTTTTTTAAAGAGAACCACTCACTTGGATTTCCCTGTATATAATAACTGTTCCACTATTAAGTAACACTCCATTATCCTTTTTAAAAGAACCCAGCTCCCCTAAATATCTAAGAAAATACCTTTTGTAACCATCCTGGCACAATGTAGTCTAATGGGTGTTGCTGGTCTGTGCTCGGCACCTCATCTCTATCCAAAATCACTGTCCTGCTTCTGATTTACATGAGTGACTAGAGTTGAGCGACTTTTGGTTTTTTAGGGTCAAGTTTCGTTTCGTGAAACCCGACTTTTCCAAAAGTCGGGTCGAGCAAGATCGTCCGATTATAGGGAAAAGTCGGGGTCGTCCCGAAACACGAAACCCAATGTAAGTCAATGGGGAATAAAAGTCGGCAGTGAGAGGAGGACAGGAAACACACCTACAGTGCCCATTTGAATGCCAAAAGCATCAATTCTTCTTACTTAAGCTTGTCAACCTTAATTAACTTCATAATACAAGTTACGCACTGAAAAATGGGGGTTATTTGGCTAAAGTTGTGGGGGGGAGGGCTGGCTGCAGGTTTTCATGTGCCCTGGGCGAAAAAGCGCCCCTTTAACACATACCACAACTCATCATGCTCCGATACAGCAGAGAAATAGCGGTATAGTACAATGAAAAATACTTCACTTTTTACATCTCATGACAAGGCCCATCTATTTCTCCATACAGAATCATTGGTCCCATATAATGTTTGAAACAGTATATGATGAGCTCCACTTAATGCTACAGTATATGTTGGTCCCCATGGATGAAGCTCCACTGTCTTATGGGCCCAAATAATGCTCCAAACATAATGGGCCCCATTTCTAATGCTCTAGTGTATAATGGACCCTGTAAATGCTGCTCCAGTGTCTGATGTCCACCTTTGGAATGTTCCAGTGTATGGTGGGCCCCATCTATCATTCTCCAGAGTATAGTGCTCCCCAAAAATTGCTGTCCCAACATTGAAAACAATCAAATAAGTCTCCTCGCTAGGGAATCCCTGTACTAGTCTGGACTCTTCGTCGTCCCCATCTTCCATCTCACTGCACAGTATTTCAACCTTGCAAGTGCTGTGATCCTGAGCAAGCAGGGGGGGCCCACTCGTTGGCGACGGCACTGGCACAGGGCCTCTGATAGTACGGTGGTGTGTCTGATGGCGGGTGGGCCGAACCTGCACTTTCATCTGCAGCTTCCTCTTTGTCACCGTGTAAGATGGAACTGTATATGGGAAGGGTAACCTGAGTTTCATCAGGGTCAGATTCAGGCCGTGTAGCGTGCGAGGGGAATGTAGTGGTCTGGGTCAATGTACCAGCAGATTCATCGAGCAGTGGCTGGGCATCAGTGCACTTGTGTCGCCCCCAGGAGTACGGTCGCCACAGTGGCATTACCTTCTTCCTAGGGAGTGTGATGTCATGCTTGAGAGCAACGAACGATCTCTCTAGCAGGTTAACTGTTTGGGCGGCGTTATACCCACGAGTCATGACCCTCCAAACAGCGTTCATGAAGGCAAAGTGTTTGTTTTACGTGGGCAGTATGGTTGCAAAGCTGAACCTTAAAGGAATGTCCAGAAGGGCACCACCAGGAGTGGAGCCTACGGTTAAATTCGACTCCACCTGGGAAACCTCAACCATGCCAGCTACAGAACAGATGCACACATTGCAAGCTTAATTCCGTTAACGAACGAGACTCCGTCATGCCCCGCGGACCGAGTCCGGCTTACTAGAAGGACACGTGAGGCTCTGGAACATGAGATTGGCCAATAACTGGTGTGTCATGCCCTTACATGTCCGTGGCTGCATGTGCGCTACACTGAAAAGGCCAGCGTTTGTCGCTTACAGGTGCAGATAACCCGCTGAACAACGTTAGTGATGGGGATCACTGATTACAATTATTACCCGCGAACAATGATTTCCCAGTAAGTGCAGGTCAACTGCAGTTCCGGAATTAGGCCTAACCGTCATTCCTGAAAAAATGAAAAACTTACGTGTGCAAACCACAGGTGCTGTAGCTTGCTTAACAGCTCGCCAGCCGTTCTCACGCCCAGTATGGATTACACGTGATTGCACAAAGGTTAGAAAGGGTACCGTATCCCCGGATAACATGTATGGATAGCGTACACATTCAAAATATATGTCTCAGGAGGCAGGCTCAGACGGTGTTAGGCCCAGTATGGATTGCACGTGATTGCACAAAGGTTAGAAAGGGTACCGTATCCCTGGATAACATGTATGGATAGCGTACACATTCAAAATATATATCTGAGGAGGCAGGCTCAGACGGTGTTAGGCCCAGTATGGATTGCACGTGATTGCACAAAGGTTAGAAAGGGTACCGTATCCCCGGATAACATGTATGGATAGCGTACACATTCAAAATATATGTCTCAGGAGGCAGGCTCAGACGGTGTTAGGCCCAGTATGGATTGCACGTGATTGCACAAAGGTTAGAAAGGGTACCGTATCCCTGGATAACATGTATGGATAGCGTACACATTCAAAATATGTCTCAGGAGGCAGGCTCAGACGGTGTTAGGCCCAGTATGGATTGCACGTGATTGCACAAAGGTTAGAAAGGGTACCGTATCCCCAGATAACATGTATGGATAGCGTACACATTCAAAATATATGTCTCAGGAGGCAGGCTCAGACGGTGTTAGGCCCAGTATGGATTGCACGTGATTGCACAAAGGTTAGAAAGGGTACCGTTTCCCTGGATAACATGTATGGATAGCGTACACATTCAAAATATATGTCTCAGGAGCCAGGCTCAGACGGTGTCAGGCCCAGTATGGATTGCACGTGATTGCACAAAGGTTAGAAAGGGTACCGTATCCCCGGATAACATGTATGGATAGCGTACACATTCAAAATATATGTCTCAGGAGGCAGGCTCAGACGGTGTTAGGCCCAGTATGGATTGCACGTGATTGCACAAAGGTTAGAAAGGGTACCGTATCCCTGGATAACATGTATGGATAGCGTACACATTCAAAATATATGTCTCAGGAGGCAGGCTCAGACGGTGTTAGGCCCAGTATGGATTGCACGTGATTGCACAAAGGTTAGAAAGGGTACCGTATCCCCGGATAACATGTATGGATAGCGTACACATTCAAAATATATGTCTCAGGAGGCAGGCTCAGACGGTGTTAGGCCCAGTATGGATTGCACGTGATTGCACAAAGGTTAGAAAGGGTACCGTATCCCCAGATAACATGTATGGATAGCGTACACATTCAAAATATATGTCTCAGGAGGCAGGCTCAGACGGTGTTAGGCCCAGTATGGATTGCACGTGATTGCACAAAGGTTAGAAAGGGTACCGTATCCCCAGATAACATGTATGGATAGCGTACACATTCAAAATATATGTCTCAGGAGGCAGGCTCAGACGGTGTTAGGGCCAGTATGGATTGCACGTGATTGCACAAAGGTTAGAAAGGGTACCGTATCCCCGGATAACATGTATGGATAGCGTACACATTCAAAATATATGTCTCAGGAGGCAGGCTCAGACGGTGTTAGGCCCAGTATGGATTGCACGTGATTGCACAAAGGTTAGAAAGGGTACCGTATCCCCGGATAACATGTATGGATAGCGTACACATTCAAAATATATGTCTCAGGAGGCAGGCTCAGACGGTGTTAGGCCCAGTATGGATTGCACGTGATTGCACAAAGGTTAGAAAGGGTACCGTATCCTCAGATAACATGTATGGATAGCGTACACATTCAAAATATATGTCTCAGGAGGCAGGCTCAGACGGTGTTAGGCCCAGTATGGATTGCACGTGATTGCACAAAGGTTAGAAAGGGTACCGTATCCCCGGATAACATGTATGGATAGCGTACACATTCAAAATATATGTCTCAGTAGGCAGGCTCAGACGGTGTTAGGCCCAGTATGGATTTGACGGCCCAGATTACACAGCGGAGGAGCAGGGAGAGGTAAAGATTGCAAATGCTGGGGCCCTGCCCAAGCAAGGGGGGCCCACTCGTGGGTGTCGGTACTGGCACTGGGCCCCTCATAGTACAGCGGTGTGTCTGACGGCGGGTGTGCACCACCACCGTCAGAGACACTTGATTGCACTATGAGGGACCCTGTGCCAGTGCCCGCGCCCAAGAGTCGGCCTACCCACCTGTCCAGGGCAACGGCACTCGCACGGTGTCATGCGTTAGGTGGTCACCCCGGCCATGGGGGGGGAGGCAGCACAGTTAGGGAGTTTTAGAAAGGGGCATATGTTGATGTTGGACATTCAGCTGATGCAAAAGGCGAAATAGGTCAAGTCCCAGGAAGAGGTGGACCAAAGCAAGCCATTTTTCTGTCACCCTATGTGTCATCAGGGGAAGGTGGGACAAAATCCTTGGAAACCCATGCATGGTTCATTTTAATGAAGGTTAGATCATCCACATTTTGGGTTGACAGACGGGTCCTTTTTTCTGTCAGGATTGATCCAGCTGCACTGAAGACTCTTTCCGATAGCACACTTGCAGCTGGGCAAGCGAGCTCCTGTAAGGCATATTGTGCCAATTCAGGCCAGGTGTCCAGTTTAGCGGCCCAATAGTCAAAGGGGAATGACCTGTGTGGGAGAACATCGATATGGGAGGAAAAGTAGTTTGTAACCATGGTTGACAACTGCTGTCTCCTGTCACTTTCCATCGATGCAGTATTACCAGTTGTGTGAGCGGTATTTGAAAAATCAGTCCACAACATTGTCATGAAACCCCTGTCTCCAACGCCACTTCTGCTGTGTGCACCACGAACACCTCTGCCAAGCTGCCCCGGCCCGTACGGCTCGTGTGAGAACCATCACCACTGCTGTGTGCTGGGAATGCCTCAAGCAACCGATTTACCAGAGTTGCTTGTTTATTAGCCAATATTAGGTCAAGGTTCTCCTGTGGCATGATGTTTTGTAATTTGCCTTTATAGCGTGGATCCAGGATGCTGGCCAACCAGTAGTCGTCATCGTTCATCATTTTGGCAATGCGGGGGTCCCTTTTTAGGATCCGCAAGGCATAATCTGACATGTGGGCCAATGTTCCCGGTGTCAATGATGCACTGCGAGTGCTGGTTGGAGGAGCACTTTCTGGCAAATCCACATCCCTCCAGTCACGCACAAACCCTGTACCAGACCTTGCCACGCCAACATTTTCACTTGCCCCACGAGATGCATCCTCCTCCCCTAAGTAATCATCCCCATCATCATCCTCCTCCTCCTCTTCTTCCTCCACCTCATCCAGGAGAGGTCCCTGAGCAGATATTGGCTGAATGTCATCAAGGATTCCCTCCTCCTCTTCCTCCTCATCAACATTGGCTGCAGACGCCTGCTCCTTAAGGTGCGTCAAAGTTTGCATGAGCAGACGCATAAGTGGGATGCTCATGCTTAGGATGGCGTCGTCTGCGCTTACCAGCCGTGTGCATTCCTCAAAACACTGAAGGACTTTACAGAGGTCTTTCAGCTTCGACCACTGCACACCTGTCAACTTCATGTCTGGTCTCAAAGTGCCTGGCCGTGTATCCTCCCACAAATGCATTATGGCCTGCCTCTGCTCGCACAGCCGCTCCACCATGTGCAGGGTGGAGTTCCACCTTGTTGCAATGTCGATAATGAGGCGGTGGTTGGGAAGGTGGAGCTATCGCTGCAGCTTCTGCATACGAACGGAGTGTACAGGCGACCGGCGGATGTGCGCGCATAGTCTTCGCACCTTCTGGAGCAGGGCTGTTAACTCCGGATAATTTTTGAGGAAGCACTGCACCACCAGGTTCAAGGTGTGAGCCAAGCAAGGTATGTGGCTGAGTTTTGAAAGGGCTATGGCTGCCATAAAATTACGGCCGTTATCACTAACTACCTTGCCTGCCTCAAGATGTACACTGCCCAGCCATGACTCAGTTTGTCGCTTCAAGTACTCGGCCAGCACCTCGGCGGTATGTCTGTCGCCCAAACACATCATCTGCAACACAGCCTGCTGACGCTTTCCACTAGCTGCTCGATAGTGGGACACATCGTGTGCAACAGTGGCAGCTGCAGATGGAGTGCTCGTACGACTGCGCTCTGTGGACGAGCTTTCGCTTCTGGAGGAGGAGGAGGAGGGTGGAACGCCTACAGCCAACTGTTTCCTATACCGTGGGCTAGGCAGCACTGTCCCACCACCGCTGTCCCCTGTGGACCCTGCATCCACCACATTAACCCAGTGCGCAGTGATGGACACGTAACGGCCCTGGCCATGCCGACTGGACCATGCATCAGTTGTGAGGTGCACCTTTCCGCTCACTGACTGCTTGAGTGCATGGGCAATGCGGTCTTTCACATGATGGTGGAGGGCTGGGATGGCTTTGCGAGAGAAGAAGTGGCGACTGGGTAGGTCATAGCGTGGTACTGCATAGGCCATGAGTTCGCGGAAAGCTGTGCTTTCCACCAACCGAAAGGGCATCATCTCAAACGAGATTAGTTTGGCAATGTGGGCGTTCAAACCCAGTGTACGCGGATGAGAGACTGAGTACTTTCTTGACCTACTCATAATGTCTGGGAGGGTGAGCTGGACTTGAGAGCTGCATATGGTGGAAGTAGCGGTGGACAGGGCGGACTGAGAGAGGGTTGATGATGGTGATGGAGTTGGTGTTCTTTCTGATGGCCTAGAATCTGTCTTTCGTTGATATAACAGTGGGATTCCCTGACTGCTGTGGCCTTGCAACGACACCTCAACATTTGCTGCTGTGCTTACCGGTGGGCTTACAGTGGGGGAAACAATGTAGCGTTGCTGACTACCTTCATTGTGATCAGTTGCACATGTGGCACTTGAGGTTTGGTGTTGTGTCCACGCTTGCAAGTGCATGCTGGTTAAATGTCTAAGCATGCAACTGGTATTCAAATTTTTCAGATTTTTCCCTCGGCTAAAGGTCTTTGCGCACTTCTTACAGATAACCTTGGCCTGATCATGAGGATTTTGTTCAAAAAAGTGCCACACTGCACTCTTCCTACTTTGGCAGACATTTTGCGGCCTAGCACGCTGTGATCTTTTGACCCTCTGGACAAGCTGTCCATCAACTCTTTTGATGTTTGGAACCTGTCTTTGGAGTGCTCCGGGCCTGCCAGATAACAGCTGTTGCGATGTCGATGTCTGCTGTGGATGCTCCTCATCTGAGCTATTGGAAGCAGCACCCTCTTCCCCCAATGGATGCCAATCTGGGTCAACAACTGGGTCATCCATCACCTCCTCTTCTATGTCATGTGCACCTTCCTCTGTGTCACCATGTATGGTGGTATAGTGTGCGGGAAGGGGCACCTGAGTCTCATCAGGGTCAGAATCTGGCTCTGTACACTGCGAGGACAATGTAGTGCTCTGAGTGAATGTACCAGCAGAATCATCCATCAGCGGCTGTGCATCAGTGCACTCCATGTCAGATTCATCTTGGCCTGGGTAATTCACTATTTCACTTGATAATCCAGGCATGGTATGTGAAAACAGCTCCATGGAGTAATCAGTAGTATGGCCTGCGTCATCCTTCAATCTTGGTTGGGGTGAAGGACACAAGGAAAGGTGTGGTTCATGAACATGAGCCTCCAATGACGACTCAGTGCTTTTACTTTTTACAACTGAAGAAGAGGAGGCGATAGAGCTGGAGGCTGAGTCAGCAATGTAAGACAAAACTTTTTCCTGATGCTCAGGCTTTAAAAGCGGTTTGCCAACTCCTAGAAAACTAAGCGTTCGAGGCCTTATGTAGCCAGACGATGATGCAGGCTCAACACCTCCTGCATTCAGTCCTATTTTGCTCTTGCCACTACCATCAGATCCACCACCAACACCATCATTACCAGTTGCCAACCCCCGCCCAATTCCACGGCCTCTTCCACCAGCCTTCCTCATTTTTGGTAGAAATGTAGACAAAATCCAACAAACTATATAGTATGTAAAACAAGGTACAAGGTGTCTATAGGACAGGGGAGATTTTGAATTTCTGCACACACTTTTGGACACTGGACACTTTTGGATTGTGTGAGGCCCACTGATATCTGAGCGCTATGTGACAGGCTCGATGGCACAGCTGTGACCTAAGTGACTAGAGGATAAGTGAGATTTTGAATCTCTGCACACACTTTTGGACACTGGACACTTTTGGATTGTGTGAGGCCCACTGATATCTGAGCGCTATGTGACAGGCTCGATGGCAAAGCTGTGACCTAAGTGACTAGAGGATAAGTGAGATTTTGAATCTCTGCACACACTTTTGGACACTGGACACTTTTGGATTGTGTGAGGCCCAATGAATATCTGAGCGCTATGTGACCGGCTCGATGGCACAGCTGTGACCTAAGTGACTAGAGGATAAGTGAGATTTTGAATCTCTGCACACACTTTTGGACACTGGACACTTTTGGATTGTGTGAGGCCCACTGATATCTGAGCGCTATGTGACAGGCTCGATGGCACAGCTGTGACCTAAGTGACTAGAGGATAAGTGAGATTTTGAATCTCTGCACACACTTTTGGACACTGGACACTTTTGGATTGTGTGAGGCCCACTGATATCTGAGCGCTATGTGACAGGCTTGATGGCACAGCTGTGACCTAAGTGACTAGAGGATAAGTGAGATTTTGAATCTCTGCACACACTTTTGGACACTGGACACTTTTGGATTGTGTGAGGCCCAATGAATATCTGAGCGCTATGTGACAGGCTTGATGGCACAGCTGTGACCTAAGTGACTAGAGGATAAGTGAGATTTTGAATCTCTGCACACACTTTTGGACACTGGACACTTTTGGATTGTGTGAGGCCCAATGAATATCTGAGCGCTATGTGACAGGCTCGATGGCACAGCTGTGACCTAAGTGACTAGAGGATAAGTGAGATTTTGAATCTCTGCACACACTTTTGGACACTGGACACTTTTGGATTGTGTGAGGCCCACTGATATCTGAGCGCTATGTGACAGGCTCGATGGCACAGCTGTGACCTAAGTGACTAGAGGATAAGTGAGATTTTGAATCTCTGCACACACTTTTGGACACTGGACACTTTTGGATTGTGTGAGGCCCAATGAATATCTGAGCGCTATGTGACAGGCTCGATGGCACAGCTGTGACCTAAGTGACTAGAGGATAAGTGAGATTTTGAATCTCTGCACACACTTTTGGACACTGGACACTTTTGGATTGTGTGAGGCCCAATGAATATCTGAGTGCTATGTGACAGGCTCGATGGCACAGCTGTGACCTAAGTGACTAGAGGATAAGTGAGATTTTGAATCTCTGCACACACTTTTGGACACTGGACACTTTTGGATTGTGTGAGGCCCACTGATATCTGATCGCTATTTGACAGGCTCGATGGCACAGCTGTGACCTAAGTGACTAGAGGATAAGGGAGATTGTTTTGCTTTTAAAAAAGCAGTTTGCGGAGCAGTGGGTAAACATCAATGCCAGCCTGTCAGGAAGCCTTAAAAGGCAGCCCAACAACCAACACCACTGATACACCACTATATAGCCTCCCCTTGCACTGCACACACAGTGACTGGTGTGTTGTGCAGGCCAAATTGCTATCAGCAGCAGAAGCATTTTTTTTTTTCTTCTCAGCAGGACAAAAAAAAAAAATTGGGATTGCTTTTAAAAAAGCAGTTTGAGGCCCAATGAATATCTGAGCGCTATGTGACAGGCTCGATGGCACAGCTGTGACCTAAGTGACTAGAGGATAAGGGAGATTGGATTGCTTTTAAAAAAGCAGTTTGCGGAGAAGTGGGTAAACAGCAATGCCAGCCTGTCAGGAAGCCTTAGAAGGCAGCCCAACAACCAACACCACTGATACACCACTATATAGCCTCCCCTTGCACTGCACACACAGTGACTGGTGTGTTGTGCAGGCCAAATCGCTAGCAGCAGAAGCAGTTTTTTGGTCTTCTTCCCTGCCTAACGCTCTCCCTACAGAATCAGCAGCAACCTCTCCCTATACTGAGATCGGCAGAAGTAAGATGGCGGTCGGCGTGCACGCCCTTTTATACCCCCTGTGACGCCCACCAAAGCAAGCCAATCACTTGCATGCCCTTCTGAAAGATGGTGGTGACCCCTGCCTATGTCATCACGTTGCCCACAGTGTCCGTGGATCCTGATTGGCTGAAAAAGAGCGCAAAACAAACTTTTGAAACGCGACTTTGGCGCGTAAGTCGTCGACCTCGTGGCCGACCTCATCCTAGGGTCAGGTTTCGTTTCATGAAACCCGACTTTGCCAAAAGTCGGTGACTTTTGAATTTTTTCGACCCGTTTCGCTCAACTCTATGAGTGACGTTTCCGACATTTTCCACAGTCTGTTTCACTCTTCTACCTGCACAGTAGAGAACACGAGAAGTGTTGGTGCAACAGACTCAGTAGAAGACATTGGAGACATCAGTCACATCAGTCAAGGCAGGAGCTTTGTTGGCTGCTGGGACATAGGAGGCACCAAGCACAGACTAGTAACACCCATCACACCCAAGTGCACTGACTAGAATAGGGTGTGTGAGGATATGAAGGGGGAGCTGGGCTCCTATTAATTGGCTGGTGGAGTGTTGTTTAACCTGACATTAAGATGTTGGATTTAGTTAACAAGTGAAAAATCTCGTGATAGCCCATAGAACCGAGTGAAATGACAGAATTCACACTCTTTTTGGTGGAAAATCAGAATGAATTCAATTAGTTTACAATCAATTTGCATATCACTAATATATAGTTACTAATTGAGTGAAATACAAAGGATATGTTACTTTATTTAATTTTATACATTAATTATAATATTTTATTATGACAAAATATTTTACTGAGATTTCTAAATTTAAAAATTGGAAATATGAAAACAGAGATACATCAAGCATAGAATTTTCTTAAGACTACTTAACATTTATATGTAAGCCCAAAGCATTTTGGATCCTATAACTGAATAAGAAAATACACCACATGCTGCTCCATTTTAGAAAAAAAAAATAAGTAAACCCTAACTAAAATTCTCATTGATAGCATCTAACTCTTCTACACAAAACATCTCTTGTTCACTTGCACAGTCAGAGTCACACTACGGATAAGCTTCTTTGAGTTCTGAAGTGAACCTTTTACATAACTTTTGCCTTCTGGCTTGGCAATGTTTTGAGCAAATAATAGTGTGTATGTTTACATTTTCTATTTTACTTAAAATAGACATTGTGTATATACCAAATTTATGACAAGCTGCTTAACACATATGCACATGTACGGAATAGAGTCATTATTTCCTGTTACCTTTGTAGTGCAAACTTATTCCACATTGTTGAACTGAGATTACCACCATTCATTAGTCCTCGTCCCTATTGGAGAGGGTGGGGAGGGTGAACATATAAACCGCTTAAAAGGTCACGTGAGCATAAATTCTCTCTTTTGAATTAATCAATTACGCAAATCACATTCCAATCAAACTCTGATCAGAGTTTGCTCAGAGTGTCATTGTATGAAGATGAACCAGGACAGAGTCAGCGGTTCCCGATGCACTTCAGGACCATAACTATCTGAACTGTCACCACTGTTGCCGGGGGACGATTCTTCTGAGAGTGGAGGACCTTTACACTGGACAGCAGGGGGTGTGGGGGAGATAAAAGGGCCTGAGTGTGGGAACGAGGGAGATTTGGCAGGAAGGCAACAGGAGAACAGGGGGAAGGTTGACTCCCTGCCCACTGCTCCGACTGCAAACTCCTCACCATCTTTCCCCCAACGGTTTAAATTGCCCACTTACTGTGTCTTTACTCAGCTGTCCCCAGGCCTTCCTTTACTGGATGACTCCTTTCCGCTCTCAGTGGAAGATAATCTGACTCGTTCTGCTCCTAGCGACTGCTTCCTTCGTGTTCTGCGCCATTCAAGAGGAATCAACAAAAGAGACTGTTTCTACGTTCCAGCTTACTCAAACCAAGCGAGCCCAGATACGTCGGCATGGTCGGGAGACTGTGCTTTTTGTTCTTCCTAACAGAGACATTGTCCATGATCTACGATGCCAGCGGGAGATGTTCCAACCTTCCCCCTACAAGAACTACAAGCGAAAAGTTATCTCTTTTTCGTACACCTTTTTCCAAATATTGTGTTTTTGTGCAAATCCTGTTGTTGAGCTCAGTGTTCCTGCATTTTAACTGTTGATTTCATCTCCCTGCTTGGAGTATTTCTTGTACTTCCATAACATGCTGTAGTAAATCCTGTTAACCCCTTCTCTGCCTCCGGCTCTTCACTGCATCCAACAAACCTCACTTCCAGTCCACTTACAACATCATAGTGTGATTCAATTCTATCAGATAAGTAAAAGATGGAGAAAAATATTTATCCCTCTTCTTCATTCTGTCAGTCTGTGGAAATCAGACTGCTTACAGATATCAGCAAAGTGCAGTCCAATTTTTCCATAGACTCCTTGACTTGCAAGGCTGAGTGCGATCCAAATATCAGATCAAACTCTGGCATACTGAGGGGCCCCATGAAATAATAATGATCTGAGTGTGATCCTCTGTTTTGTGGGATCGCATTCTGACCCAAAATATGGCCATATGCATGAGACCTAAGATTAAGGAATTAAGTACTGCAGAGCAAAAAAACACTGTATTTCATATAAAAGGAGTAGCAGAACACATGAAAAAAGTAAAACATCCCCTGAAAATAAGTCCTAACCCATCTTTTTAAGCAAAAAATAATATAAGACCCTGTTTTATCTTCAGGGAAATACAGTAGAATGAGAGTAACTAGTCCAACCAATCACTAGGCTCAATGGTAAAGTGAGGCAGAAAGCACAAACCCACCTAAGTCCAGTAATTGCTATGACATTACCATTGCAACCATGTCAATAAAGACTGAGAGTAGTGTCAAAGAGGCAATACTTGAGTGTCAAGGGGTGAGACTGAATTTGTTCATTTTTTTACAGAGCATATACCAGTGGAATAAAAATGTAACAAAAATATAACCCCTTTTAATATACGTTATTATGGGATGTTTACTAAACTGTAAAACAGCACTGATAAACAACCTGTAGCAGGTGAAAGGATACACTGAAGGACTGTAAATAGTAGGGCTCACAGTTTTGAGTTGTTCTTAGTCCTTGGCCCTAATGACTGAATAAGACTATTAGCTCCTATGTTTCAATAGAAAACCACAGACTATATATAAAGATGTGCATTGTAGTGCAGCGGCAGCACCGTACGCAGTGATGAGGCAGGGACCCACAAAGTTCAAACAAAAAACCTTCTTTAATGCATTACTTCACAGCATTAAATGTTCACTTCACACCAGTGCATATCATTAGTGTTCAGTTCACACCAGTTCATAGCACTACATAGTACACATCATCCTTTAAATCACAGTTACTAAATACACCGGAATTCCCTTTGTCAAGTTTCCATGGGCGACTGCAGCGCCGTGTCAATGTCTCTTACTCACAGCCTCCTTTAATTTGCAGTAACATACGCTAGTCCACCTCTGACCAGTTGCCAAGGGTGACCGTACCTCTGTATCAATGTCTATTTACTCACACACAGCCGTACACAGTACTTGATATTCTCTGGATCACAGCTGGGCACCATATCCACCTGTTTGCAGACGATACACTCACCAGTCCTCCTTTGGGCACATGACAGTCTTCCTCCAGTTCACACCTGGGCACAAGACCTGTCCACATCTGAGACCAGTCACCATGGACGGCAGCACCACTGTGTATGCTGCAGGTGCCAGGCCTATTGGCTCTGCTCTGTCCTGTGTTGCTTCACACAGGCTGTGCTCTGCAACATCAACTGCTCTGCACAGTAGCACGCACCAAACTCAATATGGCCCTGACACAACTGAGACTCCTGAGATACTGAAACCCTTTCCTGCAGGGCTTTTAACAAAGGTTCCTGTGGCCTCAAGACACATGGAAAACCTGAGCCTGGAGTGAAATGGACTGTACAAACTACTATCCTAAGGTCTGTTTCACAACACAGCATTCCAGAGCAGGTTTTCCCTACATCCACCTTGGAGACTAGCATGTCCAAGGCAAGCACTTATTTTCTTTTTAGTCTGCATTGCAATCACAGCTACGCTCGTGACTGCCATGCAATCCTATGGCCTTCATATGCCTTCGTGGACAGGATTATCCTGGGGAGCACACACATTGACCCCTACCTGTGACATTGGTCACTGCTTGCAATCACAGCTACACCCCTAACTGCCGTGCACTCCTATGGCCTTTATACGCTGAAGTACGTGTCCTGGGAAGAATACACAGTGACCCCTAACTGTGACATGGGTCAATGCCTCACAACATGTGTATATTAATTTTTCTCACTAACAAGAACCCATATATTCTTTAACCTCTCTTTGACATTGGATGTACTGGAACATCCATTGTCAAATTCCTGTATTTGATGCAAGCTCAGTAGTTTAGCCTTCATCATACACAGCTGACATCTGTCTAACAGCAGCGAGTGGAGCTGAACTTTGCTTTTTGTTTTTTAACGGATAACACACTGATACATGTTATTCAATGAGTCAGAGCAGATGGCAATTTTTTTTTTCACTGACAGAATTTGTCTGTCAAAAAAGTTGCAGGACTCACCCATGCAAGTCTATGGGTACAAAAAAAAATTGTATGTCATAAGTTTTTTTTATTTTTATGGATGCAATGCAATTCTAGAACATAGGAAACTGTAATTGGTCTTAGAACTTATTAATAAATGCTACAGTAGAAAAAAAAGATTGCACAAAGATTGCATATGGAAAGCACACGGATGACAAATGAGAAAAAAATTGTCCCACTTTTTTGGATGGGATTGGAGCCACTTTTTTGTGTGTGACCCTAGCCTTAGACTATGGCGTAAAAATTAAAATACTTCTTGACCTGCTGTTTATTTGTTAATCCTGCCTCCCAAAAATTAAAATAAGACTTAGTTCCCATTTATCCCTTACTCTACACAGAGCGCATATGTCTGCGGTTTCTGTGTAACCCCCCTAAAAAAATAATTCAGATGAAACCCTCCACTATAATGTGGCAGATGTCACTTTGGACTATATCAGGGCTGTATTTTAAAGGGGGCCCATAATTTTAGGCATTTTTTAAGCACTATGTGGCAAACAGTAATTTCCGGCCACATATGGTGTATTACCAAGTTTGGGAAAAGTTGTGCAACAAATTGTGGTGTCCATTTTCACTTATTACCCTAAATAACCTGTAAATGAAACATTTTCAGCTAATAAAAAAATTACATTTTTACTACCAGAATCCATAGCTCAATGTTATACAAATGTGTGGGGCACTTGTGGGTTCAAAATACTCACTACACCCCTAAATAAATTCTAAATTCATTGTGCAGTGATTATTTCAAAATAGGGTCAAATGTGTTTGTTTGGTGTTCTGAGAAAATGTGCTTCTTCACTTCCAAGCCATGTTGTGTGGCCATACAGAATTATTTGACTACTTACGGGATGTGGAATAAAGATATTAAATATAGTTTTTGTAAAGTAACTCATGTAATAGAGCAAGCAATGCTGCCCTACTCTCGGTATTGCACTGTAAAATACCATAGAGGTGATGGAACAGAGCTATATTCCACAGCTTTGAACATATCCTCTATGGTACAATGCCATAGCTTGTCTTATTTATGATGAGCTGTGGCATGCCCTACAGCAGAAATTTCCTCTCAGTACCTGACTGAAGTAAGATTTTTATCATGATGCACAGAGGTGCATGCCACCTCTCAGACACTTTAAATTCATGAAGGGGCGCTCCATGAAGGAGCATCTGAATTTAGCATGCCCCCTCATCTAGACTGACATGAACAACTTGGGTCTTGATGAATTGGGCCCTTAGGCTGGAGTCACCCGAAACGTATAAAAAAATCGGTCTGATTCTCACTGCCAAGAGTCGCATGAGAGTAATGCAAGTGTCAAACGATGTTTATGTGAGTACAATCCAATTTTTCACACCTAGCATCCGATTTACATCCAAATATAGTGTGATTGCTATCCGATTGCAATGCAATTTTAACATGAACTTTTAGCAATTCTCTATGTAATTTATACACAGTTTAAAAAAAAATTATTCAAAGCACACACACATATATATAGGATAGATAGATAGATAGATAGAGTTGGCAATTCAGCAGCCATGTACACTAAAATCAAAGCAGGACATGACAGAATAGAATAGATGGATTACAAACAGTATAAACACATAGAATGGATAGTTGCACAGATGTCAGTGACATATGCAATTAGTACAGCATGTGTGCAGCTTACTTTACATGTATTTACTTTTTAAAAGATTATTAAAAAAATGGCGTCGGCTCCCACATAATTTTCTTAATCAGCAGAGGGAAAGCTGATGGCTGGGGACAGATATGTATAGCCTGGGAAGGGGGTAATAACTATAGAGCATCCCAGGCACTTAATATCAGCTCATAGATGTATACTGAGCTTTTACTGGCTATTAAAATGGGGGACCCCCCAAAAAATATGTCCCCTTATAATTAATAACCAGCAAAGGTTAGGCAGACAGCTGTGGGCTGATATTAATAGCCTAGTAAGGGGCCATGGATACTAGCACCCCCCAGGTAAAAAACAACAGTTCTCAGCCACCCCATAAAAGCCTCATCTATAAGATGTGCCACTTCTGGCACTTAGCCTTGCTCTTCCCACTTGCCCTGATGCGGTGGCATGAAGGGTAATAGCTGGGGTAGGTTGATGCTACCTTTGGATTGTCAGGTGACATCAAGCCGAATGGTTAATGGAGAGGCATCAATAAGATGCAGGTGTGGCAGTAATAAGAGCTGGGTGTGGCTAGGGAATTTGAACTCAGTTTCCTAAACCACAGTTAATTTATGTTTTAAGGGATTGGGACAATCACTTTTTCACGCAGGGTCCTGTAGGTTTGGATTTCAGTTTCCCTTAATAATAAAGAACATTTTAAAACTGAATTTTGTCTTCACTTGTGTTTTCTTTGTCTAATTTTTAAACTTGTTTGGTGATTTCAACCTCTTTCTGACCGCTGATGGGATATAGTACGTCAGTGGTCGGAGTCCCCTGCTTTGAGGTGGGCTCTGGCAGTGAGTCTACCTCAAAGCTGCAACATGTCAGCTGTTATAAACAGCTGACATGTGCCCGCAATAGGCGTTAGTGGAATCGCGATTCGCCCGTGCCTATTAACTAGTTAAATCCCGCTGTCGAACACTGACAGCAGGCATTTAACTACTGCTTCTTGCCGCCGGGCCGGAAGTGAGCGCATTGTCATGTGATCGGGGGTCGGCGACGCGTTACCTTGACAACCAGAGGTCTCATAGAGACCTCTATGGTTGTTGCACGTACATTGCTATGAGTGCCACCCGGTGGACGACGCTCATAGCAATGCAGTAAATCTGCTACATATGGGCGATCTGCTCATCGCCCACATGTAGCAGAGCCGATCAAGTATGACATGCTTCTAGCCACCCATGGAGGCTATTGAAGCATGCCAAAAGTAAAAAATAAGCCCTCACCTGACCTCAGATCACGAAAAATGGAGACGCTACGGAATTCGGAAAATTGCGCATTTTATTTTAAGCAAACTTTGGAATTTTTTTGCACCACTTAGATAAAAGAGAACCTAGACATGTTTGGTGTCTATGAACTCATAATGACCTGGAGAATCATAATGGTTGGTCAGTTTTAGCATTTAGTGAACCTAGCAAAAAATCCAAGCAAAAAACAAGTGTGGGATTGCGCTTTTTTTGCAATTTCAACGCACTTGGATTTTTTTTCCAGTTTTAGAGTACACGACATGCTAAAACCAATTATGTTGTTCAAAAGTACAACTCGTTCTGCAAAAAATAAGGCCCCACATGGCCATATTTACAGAAAAATAAAAAAGTTATGGCTCTGGAAAGAAGGGGAGCAAAAAACGAAAAGGAAAAATTGAAAAAAGCTCCGGTCATTAAGGGGTTAAACATTTAAGCGTGACAAACATGCAAAAGAATAGGAAATTAGGAATGGCCAAACAATTTTTTGCACAACTGTTTGTCCTTTTAGAATTTAGAACATTGCATGGGCCCATGCATAGGACCAACATGTGGGGACCCAGGTCCAAATTTTCCACCAGAGCCCTTTGAATTCTAGTTACGCTACTGGCACTAATAATGTTTGTCAAGTATATAATTTTTGCATCTCTTACAGATTATGTATGTACTTCACTAAGTAGAACACAGTGGATCTTTATTACCTAACACAGTATATGTAATAAATGTTTGATCATTTGGGGTGCCATGATCATTATAACAGGATCTTGAGTCCATCGCCTCAACTCACAGAATGAAGAGAAAAATGTGAAGAACCTAGAATGAAGCAATGATCAAGCTTTCACTGTGAAAAATTTGCCTGACAAAGTGAGCTGAGTAATGTTCTCTGGGATAGTTTTCAACTGTTAACTGTCCTGTGGATGTGTTAAATGCCCATTTTGTATAGGATTTTGAATTGTAGATTCATTGAAGATTGACATCCATCAACAACTGTAATAAATGCACAACATAATATAAAAATAATTTTAAAAGCGGTGCTTATCAGTAATAAATTAGGGAAGCTGCAGAGAATATGCATTTTCATATGTCTACTTTTCCAGCTTGATAAATTGTGTTCTGTAAAGGGAATACCACCTTTTTTTTGGATGCACGGGGCAATAACAGAGAAAATCCGGGGAGATGATAATAGGCATAGAGCCAGGAATTGTTTTAATGTGGTTTCAAAGTATAAGTGTAGGTTGAAAATGCCTACCAACATAAGGGTATATCAATGACATCTGTGTTTAACATTCTTGTAAATAATATGAGTTATATAAAATAAATGGCCTCAATTTTCTTCACATTAAACATAACAGACATTACATTTGTCTCCATTTGATAGTTTCAAGTAGAAGCAGTTTTTACATTTTTACATAAAACAGTTTCTTAATGTACAAAAATAGACTTGTTGCCAAAACTTTTACAAATGACATATGGCAGAAATATAATCCAGAATTTTGTATCTATTTTGAATTGTTTAACATATGGGTCTTTTCAGCTGCATTGTATGAAAGAGTATACTGTACTTGTCACACAGTAAAATACTAAGCATAAACTTCCATCAAGTTGCCTTCTACCAGAAAGACATATTTACCATATTTCAGTACAATAAATACATTCTTTAAAATGTTCTTCTATTAGGATAGCCACTGTCTTTAATATACCCTGTTGAGTGTACTACCCAATCGTGTGTATCAATTGAGGTTGATGGAGTTTGGAATGCTTGGGAATACTCATGTTTTCTGCGCCTCTTTCAACCATATATTTGTCTGATCCCTTTCCTGTCACTTAATTTTAAAAAGTTGTGACCCTGCAAAAATCAGGAGCAGGTCATGGATGTTAGCGACAGAGATGCAGTGGTGTTACTGCTCTACACTATTTGTCGCAAGCCATGGAAAGATGGGAGAGAACCTTTATTTTAATCATGGAAACAAGGTTACTTAAGTTTTATTAAGTTTTTTTTTTTAATAGAGGGGTCACCATTTGTGAAGAGTCCACAAAAAGATCTTACATTACTGGATGTCATCAATAGAGTCTTGCAAGGACATAAAGAGGGAAATTACAACTATGTGGGGAAACACGGTATCAAAGTAGTGCAGTACAGGCTTGGGCACAAACAGAGACATTGTAATTGCATTATTTTTTGATGGTTGGAGACTGTGGGGGAATATCTATATTGAGCTTAGTAATGCCATGGAAATCCATGTATCTGAGCAATGTTTAGGTATGGGAGCATGCTAGGTTCATAATCAACCCATCCACAATAGATAAGTTTTAGAAAATTCCTCTCTTTACCAAATCAAAGATATGTTGTAATGAAACACTTCCACCTTGAAGGACTTAACATGGCCATGAACTTAATGTTTAATCATTAACGTCTTTGTCCACTACTTGGATAATGACTTGCGAGTCCCCATGTTTCCCTTCCAGTAAAATAATAACACCTAAACTCAACTTTGGTCACGGGGCCATTCCAGTGGGATTGTCACTGGCTCTTCCAGGAATCAGGTAGCAATGTTATGTCACTCTATCCTTGCTGCCAATGAGCATTGGCTCCACTCCCCCTTCTTCGGACAAATCATGACATTTGAAAGAATTGAGAGTTGCTGCTGGTCTCTCACTTTCTCCATATGTCAATTACATTTTAAGGAGAGGAGCCAGCACTGAATGTTATGACACAAGAGCCCTGGGAGATCCAATGTCAACACCACTGGAACAGCGCTTGCACTAGAGAGGAGTATAGGTGTTTTGGATCCAATGAGAATAAATAAAAATAGCTTAATTTAGTTAATTAAAAACCAAGAAAAATAAGGGAGAGGTTAAAAAAACTGACACATTTCCGGTACACTCAGCACCCTTACTACTTGTGGGTCAAACATGTTTGTGAGATAACAGAAATCAAAACCAATCACCTTCAATCAACGGTGTAACCTTAAAAAATGCAATGTTCAAAAACATTAAAACAAATTTGTGTCATTTTCCTCCTCAGATCTGAATCTGCATATTTTAGTTCAGACACATCCAATTATGACCCAAAATAGAATAAACCTACCTTCAGTATTTCCTCAAAAAATGCAAAATGAGGAAGGTGAGGAGAAAATAGTACAGTGGACACCTCCTCAGAAGATATCAGACTAGAGAGGAAGAAATTCAACCTTTCATAAACCACTATCTGGATAGTGTCCTGATTCTTACCCTCACTATTTTTTCTAGTCATCAGATTGAAGTTCTCATCAATTGTCTACATTTTCTCCCTAGACAAAGCTTCAGTCTTTTCCAAGCCATATGTGGTGTGAATAAGTTTGTCTGTTTATTAACGGTGAAAAAACTTTTTTTTCCAGGAAACCCTGATTGCACCAATTCTTTTTATGTCGCAATACATGTCAATGAACTTTGCGATCTACCTTTTTCTGAAAAGTGTGCCCTTTTATATTTACAACAGTGGCAATAAGAAAATGATGATATTGATATGGTCAAATATGAGGAAATTTCTATAAAAATAAAAAATCTGTCATCTTATCCCCTTGAATCCAGCACTACCACCCTTGACTTATTATAGTCTCTAGTTGAAATGGATCTCAAGACAAAATTGCAATACAAACCAAGCAAAAAAATCTTACTAAAAATCTATTTAAATGAATAAAAGAGTTGCACTCCAATGGATACCTGGTTATATGGCAATCAGACAAATCTGGTTGCGTAGTAGTCATGGACGCCTCTCTGTATAATTAATTAGCATTAAAGCAAACCTGTCAGCAGGATTTTGCTAAGTAAACTACAGACAATGTCAGGTTGCTGCTGCTACACTGACTAAAATGATACCTGGAGTGAAGAAATCCGTATTGTGGTTCTTGTGTAATCAGTGATAGAGGTATTCAGCTAATGCTATGACCGTGTTCCAGGGCGGGACTGTAGAAAGTGTCTTATCTTCCTGCTCTAAGCCAGAGAAACCAACGAAAGACCTACCCACAGGCCACCCTAAAGCACAAACATGTTCCTCATCATATAAACAGAGACACAACATATACTGTTTGTTCTTCGGGGTGGCCTATGGGCAGGTCTTTCATTGGTTTCTCTGGCTTAGAGTAAGAAGATAAGACTGCCTACAGTCCCACCCCAGAGCACAGACATCTCATTAACCGAAGACTTCTAGATCACCTACACTTCTTATACCAATGAACTCAAACAATAAACACTCATAGTTTACAATATTTATTGGGACACAATTATTTCATGTTTGATTTTAATTTTGTTTCTGCAGATAGAAGGTGCCCTGGTGGGGTTAAGATTTTCAGCTTCGTTTGCTATCCTTTTTACAGCCTGGTGGGAGGAGGCGCATATTTTGAACACAAAATACCCATTCATTAATAACATTCAATGATATGAATATTATGCGTATGACCTCCTACTGGTATGGTCAGGAAGTGCATCTGATATCCCCAATTTCATTAGGTACATTAATAACAATGAATATAATCTATGATTCACTTACAATGGTTCTAGAGTCCAAATTTCGTTCCTTGACATCTTTTTAATTGGTTAATATTAGTGGCAAGGTTCCCACATCCCTATATAGGAAAGACATTGCAGGCAACACAGTTTTGCAGTCATCTAGTTGTCATCTACGCCAAACTATCAGGGCTATTCCACAGGGTGAGTATATACGTGCAAAATCCATTTGTTATGATTATGACATCTTTTTCAGAAAAGGTAATATTATCAAAAATAGATTATGTGAGAGAGGATATGGCAAACAGTCAGTCCAAAATGCATTTGAAAATGCAAAATTTAGACCCAGAAATAGTCTGTTACATTCTGACAAGTTCCAACCTGAACCTGGTCCAAAATATCAGTGACCTTTTCTACTCCATACAGTTTACAATTCAATCAGATAAAACATATTATTTTAAAATATTTACCCATAGTAAATCAAGATGACATTCTTAGGCTGGGATCGCACATGCGAGAAACTCGGAAGAGTCTTGAATGTTAATACCCGGCACAGCTGCCAGTACTCAGGAGTGGAGCGTGCGGCTGCATGTATTGCCATGCGGCTGCATGCTCCGGTCCGAGTGCCGGCGGCAGTACCGGGTATTAACATGCAAGACTCTTCCGAGTTTCTCGCTCGTGTGATCCCGGCCTTAGTATAATTATTGCAAAAGGTTAAAAACAAAAGACTAAAAATGTGTAGCCAAACGAGGCAGATATCTATGAAACATTTTTCCCCCGTCTATTTCAAAGCCGATGGCCCAGTCTACCTGGCTAAAACTCAAAGGTTTCTTTAAATGTGCAGACAATCACTTTAACATGTATGACGTAGCAGTAAATAAAATTCACAAATTTTTATCGCCAGAAAGTAGAGCCCAAAAAATCTTGTATTTTATCAACTGCAATATATACTATGTAGTATACTGCATTGAAAACACCATTTGCAATTTGCGCTATATAGGATGTACTATACTCAAACTGAAAAAATGTACAGCAGAACATATTGCCAATATGCATAAAAAAAACACTTCATGTCAAGCACTTTGTCACCTCACACAATGAAGACATAAAATGTTATGGCATTGTCCACGTCCATCTCCCTTCGCAACAGTCTTTTTAGGAATTTTGGATTTTTCTGCCATAGTTGCAGATGTTCAGATGCAGATATTGGGGAACAAGGAGCAGTTCATGCTTTGTGGAAGGTAGCACTACAGCCTAGTACTGCTTTGTGCTTTACAAACAGCACCGCAAGGGCAAAAATATTGGCCTGAGGTTAAAGCCAAAGATTTAGTTTGGCAGTCACCACAGAAGACAGCGGTGCTGGATGCGTCTCAGTTGTGCAGTACCGTGCGTGCTATTCGGTGTGCAAACAGCTCCGCAAGGGCAAAAAAATGCCCTGCAGGGGTAAATGTGACCCAAAAAATAGCTGGGAAAACGATCACTACTCCCCAACCTTATACAGTACTTTCAGCTCGCAGAAGAGCTGAGATATCGAGGTACTATGTATGTACTGTAACGCTCCTGCCTGTCTCCCTGCTCTACAGTCACCTACTACTAAAATACTCCAGGTAGCTCTCACAAGAGCTTTTGTGTTTTTGAGATGATTTATGGACGATTTGCAAAATCACAACTATCCTTAGCAGCTGCTCACACTCTCCCTACGCTAGCACTAGCTGTGTTCTGGATTCAATGTGTAGTAAATGGCTGTGGCAGGGCTTATATAGAGCCTACGAGTCATAGGCTATGACTGACCTATGACCCTGCGTGGCCAGCCAATCATAGTAATGTCACAACCAAGAAGGCTGTGGCATTAGTGTGATTGGCTAACATGCTGGGCGGGAGATCCGAATATTGTGAGGCGAGCGGTGAAAAACTCGCTATGTTCCGAGTACCGCGAGGACTGCATTACTCGCAGAGTACTGAATATTGCGAATATACTCACTCATCCCTAGTAGCGAATAAATAAATGTTTTGAGCCCCTAAGTGAGTATGATTGCAATTTTCTCTGTAAACTGTTTGTTTTTTTTAGACTTCCTGGTGAATGACATAATTTGGAGCTACAAGAACAATAGATTAGAACAAAGATCAATATTTGAGCAACTGAGACCTTAGTTTAATTAGCTAGAAAAATACCAACAAAATATTAATGATTTGGTGATGAAATTTAATGATCTGCATCTACTTGTTTTAAATTAAATTATTCTTATCACATCAGATCATCGAAACATGGTTGGCCAAATGTATTAAAGTGCCTTAACTGAGATGCATTGTTGTGTTTGACTTGTATCATGTTTGACACTGAATAGCAGAGGGATATCCAGTGGTGGACAAAATTATTAATGTAAATTATTAAAGGATTAGAAATGTGTTATTAAGTACCTATTAATCTTGCGTACAAATCAAATTTGGGATACAGTAACACAAACTTAGGCTATTAAAAAATGTGTATCTAATAAGACTACCTCATGAGAGGAATGAAAACAACTAGTGGCATTGGCAGCATAAAACATGGAAAAATCTGATAATACAAATGAATGATTTGTTAACATACTATATCCTACTATATATTGCAGCTAAACCTTAACTTTTTTCCCTTTTGTGATAATAAAGTGGCATGACTTAGTTATTATGTGCCTGGGGCAATAACATATAGAGCTAAATCTATTAAAGAAGCCCTCCTCCCATAAAAGTTTTTATCCTCTTAATATATTGCAGTCATCATATTATATGGCACTGTTTACTTACAATTGCTCATTTTGCCCTTTGACCCAGTTAATTCTTTTTTTCCCATTAGGTATATGACATCACATGATTAAAAACAGACTAGCTAAATCCTTTCAAGTGCTATGTAGAAATAGGAAGTCTCTTTTCCTTGCATGAATCATCATTAGAGCTACAATTCTGCATCACTGTAAAGTCCCTGCATGTAGAGGAGTGGAGCAGTTGGGTCAGGAGTTGAAAAGGGAGTGGAGCTGGGCTTTGCATTGATGTAGAATTGTAGCTCTGATGCTAACTCATGCCAGGAAAATAGACTTCCTGTTTCTACATGAAGTTTAGAATAATTCAGCTAGTCTGCTGTCATCTGTGTGCTACACTGTATATGCTGTCACCTGTATGTATTTCATGTCAATTGTGAGTGTGTATATAAATATGCTATATAAGTATAAACTATCCTCATTACCCGCTCATCCTGTTAGTTTCAGTGAGGAATGTGCGTGCTCTCACCTGACTACTGTCTCAAGCAGATGTCTTTATGCAGCCTGCCCTTCTACATCACAGCTGGGACAGCTGGGAAACTGCTATAGATGGTAGCTGATATATTTAAAATTCTAAAAGTGCACTATAAAAGCTTACCTTTTGCTACATTTCTAAAGAAACGTGTTTAGTAAAATTTGTAATATTTAAATAATTTTTATTGTTTTTTAGTCAATTTCTCCGGCAACCCTTTAAAGACCGGAATTACATACACTTTACACTTAAAGCAGCACTAGAGCGATTTTTCTTGTTGCACCACTGGAGTTGTGCTTTAAATGTAAGTCTTCTGCCCACTTTCTGATACTCACCTTCTGGCGTTTTCATCTGCTTTTACAGTGGGTCCCGTCGATATTCGGCGAAAAGTTGCATGCCTGCAGCTCCAGTGTTTCGTGGAGCAGGTCAGAGGTCACTTTTCAATATACCGTATGTACTTGCGTATAAGCCGAGATATTTAGCCCATTTTGGGGGGCTGAAAGTCCCCCTCTCGGCTTATGCGCGAGTCATATACCGGGGGTCGACCGGGCAGGGGTGTAGGAGATCATACTCACCTCTCCTAGCATGTCTCTTGCAGCCCCCCGTGCTTATTCCATCTTCTCGACGCTGTTCTTCCTGCTTTCAGCGGTCACATGGTGCCGCTCATTACATATGCGCATATGTTATGAGCGGCTCATTACATATGTGCATATGTAAGGAGCGGCACCACGTGACCGCTGAAAGCAGGAAGAACAGCGCTGAAGAAGATGGAATAAGCATGGGGGCTGCAAGAGACATGCTAGGAGAGGTGAGTAAAGCGGAGGGAGCCATATTCACCTGTCCCCCATTCCACCGCTGCATGTCGCTCTGCTGTCTTGCTTCCTCTGGCAGTGACGTTCAGGTCAGAGGGCGCCATGATGTAGTTAGCAGGCGCCCTCTGCCTGAACAGTCACTGTGCAGAACTGGCAACGCTGAGGAGCAGCAGCTGCAGCAGCAGAGATGAGGTGAGTATATAGGTTTTTTTTTTTTAATTGAGGCAGCGGAAGCAGCAGCATTACAAGGGGCTACTAATAACTGTGCATCATTGTAAGAGGCCACTCACTGTGCAGCATTATAAGGGGCCACTAATAACTGTGCATCATTGTAAGGGGCCACTCACTGTGCAACATTATAAGGGGCCACTAATAACTGTGCATCATTGTAAGGGGCCACTCACTGTGCAGCATTATAAGGGGCCACTAATAACTGTGCATCATTGTAAGGGTCCGCTCACTGTGCAGCATTATAAGGGGCACTAATAACTGTGCATCACTGTAAGGGACTGCTCACGGTGCAGCATTATAAGGGCAGTAGCTTCGGCATTTTCCACTCTAGGCTTATACGCGAGTCAATAAGTTTTCCCAGTTTTTTGTGACAAAATTAGGGGGGTCGGCTTATACACGGGTCGGCTTATACACAAGTATATACGGTAAGTCTATAAAACCCTTGTTCTGTCTCCTATAGACTTGTATTGAGAACCTGTGACGTAGCTTCTTACTTCCAGTCAGAAGCTACTGCCACAAGATGGTGCCAAGGGACCGAAGCGGTGCCGAAAAACTATGAAGATGTTGGAGAGTGAGCATGTATGGAGAAAGACCGGGCTGTGGGTACCTGCGTTGTCCCGGGTCCGGAACTGTCGAGGCTGCATCCAGTGTTGCCGGGGGAAATAATGGGAAACTGGACAGGCCCCATGAACTGGGGAAAGGGGGCATGGCTAAGCCGGGCAGTGAGCAAGAAGCACGGGAAAGAAATCAGAGTTTCCCGTCGATGGGGAGAGCAGAGAGAGGCGCGCTCTCTGCAGTTACAGAGGCAGTGCGGAGACATGCCCCAGCAGAACTTAGGTGAACGCTCCAGTGAGCCAGTGAGGGTTTAGAGCACTGCGTGCCCGACCAAGCCGAGTGCAGTGCTCACGAGGAGGAGTGGGTGCCAGTGGCAGGACAATGAGATGCATTCCCCATTGCTTATAGATGTGCAGCAGCACACGTGTGAGACAGAGACTACTGCAGTGCTCCCCACTTTGGCTGCACAGATTTATGGACTAGGGGCTGAGCGGGCAAAACCTGTGACCGCCTGTTGCACCAGAAGCTTGACCTTGATTTTGTTTGGGATCCATCTGAAGACACCACGCCGGCCGTTGCCGGTACTCCAACTCCCATCGGACTATATGTGAACGAGGATCAGAGAAGACTACGATAAGTGCCGTTTATGAGATTGTCGCATTACCTCTTTACTTCCTTTGATTCTTGGTTATTCTTTATTAACTCCCTGCGAGGTGATCATTCTCATCCTTTTGTTAAAAATTAAATAATATTGTTATACAGCATTGTTCTGCAATCCCTGCATTACTGCATTTCCGAACCTGCTTACAAGCATAAGAGAAGGGGCAATGGGCTTACGTTTAAAATTCCACTCCAGTGCTAAAAAAAACCCCCACTGGAGTGGTGCTTTAACAAAAGGCCTGCTAGAGTAAGATGCAAGTTATTTATTAAGTATTTATTTGGTAGCTTTAATTGTAAAGATCTAAAGAAGATCATTTTTGAAAGGTGTTCA
Organism: Dendrobates tinctorius; assembly: GCF_039654945.1. Taxonomy (NCBI): domain Eukaryota; kingdom Metazoa; phylum Chordata; class Amphibia; order Anura; family Dendrobatidae; genus Dendrobates; species Dendrobates tinctorius. The sequence goes on along the minus strand of NW_027361802.1, from coordinate 17,904,322 downwards.
ACCCACATTTTTCCACAACACATGTATTTTTATGTGGTACTGAGCAAAACTGTTAAAAATATTACATTTCAGTTATTCAAATATTAGAGTACCAGCCAAATTTTGCTCATAGATGTATTTTGGATGGAAATCCTCTTTGATTTAAGCACAGCTAAATAATTTATATAGTATCATTAGGAAGTACTAACAACCAAAAACTGATATCATAACAATTTTTTTTTATTTCATGCTGATTGATAGTGATTTTACTCCTGAAGTGTTTTTTTAAATTATGGCCAATATTTATACTTCAGTTATTAAGAAATCCTGCAATTTAATTATAGGAAATATAGATAATAACAGTATCAACCAGTCCATTGACTATAAACTGTTTAGATTAGATCCTTTCCTAATGTAATATTAATAAAACATATGGATGAGATTTTCCATGGAGATGGTTAAAGATAGATTTTATGCGGTTGCTTCGTATAATCAGGGCTATGTGAAATATATAAAAGCCCCTCCAATATCAAAGAAAGTTCCACCGCCGGTTTTGTTCTAAGGGAGCCTTGTCAATCATGGAAGACTTCAAATAAATGTAAGAGATTTTTTACGTCTGGATTTTAAACTCTATTCATCTATCGGTAGATATCAACAGTGCCATGGTATGATCACATCAAATAAGAAAATACAGTGGTATTCATTTTAGATGGAAGCATATTTCCGTCATTTAGGCTGGCTGCTTTAAAATGATCATACAGCGATAAAACTAAGAATTTTAAACGCCATGAAAGATAATTTCCTCTCTCCTTGCATTACTTTAAAATTACTGGAAGAAAAGTTTCAGGAGAAAACGTTTTCTTTTTTTTCTATTGCATTCTAGAGCTGCTATTGAGAACACTCATATTCATGAAAAATTCGAGATATTTGATAATATTATCTAGTATCAGATTCTTTTTTGTCATTCTTAAATTTTTTCAGACTATAGCAATAGTTAAAGGGGTCGAATCACCATCATAGTAATATTTATTTGTGCTGAAGATAGTATTTTAGATATTTTAGCATTTCACACTTTATAATAATAATGCACGGTTACTGTGATAATTATTTTAAGGATGGCAGTCCGTAGGCCAAGTGCACATGTTCAGTATTTGGTCAGTATTACCTCAGTGTAAGCCTAAACCAGGAGTGGGTGATAAATCCAGAAGTGGTGACGTGTTTCTATTATACTTTTCCTCTGATTGTTCCTCTCCTGGTTTTGGTTTACACATACTGAGGTAAACTACTGACCAAATACTGAAGGTGTGACTGTGGCCTAACACTGATTGTAAGGCCACATTCACACGTTCAGTATTTGGTGAGTATTTTACCTCAGTATGTGTGACCCAAAACCAGGAGTGGGTGATAAATCCAGAAGTGGTGACGTGTTTCTATTATACTTTTCCTCTGATTGTTCCTCTCCTGGTTTTGGCTTACACATACTGAGGTAAAATACTGACCAAATACTGAACATGTGAATGAGGCCCTAGACTTACTAATAATGCCTACCTTGTGGCTCTGTGTATTTGACTGAGGCCATGTTCACACCTTCAGTATTTGGTCAGTGTTTTACCTCAGTATCTGTAAACCAAAACCAGGAATGGGACAGTCAGAGGAAAAGTATAATAGAAACACGTCACCACTTCTGGATTTCTCACCCACTCCTGGTTTTGGCTTACAGATGCTGAGGTAAAATACTGACCAAATACTGAATGTGTGAACATGGCCTTATAGTAGGGGACCAAGCATGTTCATTCGTTCTTCTTTCTCTCTTTCTGGCCGTTCCTGCAGAATTAAAATCACCCAATCTCTGCCGCCTCTATTGTAATGCAGTAAAACAAAAGTGTTAATAGTATACACAGAACATAGCTGGCCAAGGTGGGGGAATTTAGTGTTAGCTGCACATACAGTAGCTACAGCATCAGAAGACAGATAGCTAAGCATGCACAGTAAATCTGTACTATGGATGCGCATGCTACCAGATGGTCGAGCATACGCAATCAGTTTTGTCACCAAAGCCATGTTCTGCTGTAAAATTAGATTCACCTACAAAGGTTGCCTTGATAAATTCGATCTTCGGCTTTTTACTGCACTAGAACAGAGCTGGCCAAGGTGAAGATAACATTTTAGTGCTGCATGCAGCTATTGCTACAAATGACAGAGAAGAAAAATAACTGTCCATCTGTTAACATATACACAATGCAGGCAGCACTAGTAACTCCATAATGCTTTGCTACTAAGCATTATTTTTAATAGGTTTAATTTTTCTACAACTAATAAAAATATAATCTTCACAAACAAATATAAATATGTAGGTTATTAAAAAAATAATATTCTTTATACAGGAAAAGATTGTCAGAGCAGTGGAAGTATTCTGCACTTACAGTAATGATGACCTCTCTGATCGGATATACAATGCTGGTTTATTCCACGCGTTTCAGAGTCAATAACAATAAACCAGCATTCTATATCCGGTTGTGATGGTCATCTTTCCAGTAAGCGCAGAATACTTCCATAACCCTGACAATTTTTTCTTGACACTACCTTATGGAAGCTGCAGCATCTGGGCTATAAAAAATTTTTAGTGGTTGTGTCACACATAAACCCATAAGGTGAGCACATTTACCTCTTTTCTTCCTTTTTGCTACTTGGATAAGACCCTATTGCTCTTTTGCATTTTATCTAGCTGTGTTCTATATACATTAATGTTCAGATTTTCATTTAAAAGGCAGTGGAGAAAATCTGAAGCTGCATATCATATAAATGCCCAGTAGATACTACATATAGCACTCACATTTTTCTTTAAAGGACTTGTCTGATACTTTTAATGCCATTTATAAATATCTATCTTTAAGGCCTAACTACTTTTGTACTTGTAATTTCCTTTAAAATAAAACTCCCTACCATTTTCCTTATCATGCTAATCCCTATATCTGCTTTTTCTCTTCACTCCCTGTGATGTTTCATTTTTGGGGAGCTTCAAACAGGACATCACAGGAGGATGGCAGTGCAGTTACTTTTCTACAGTTTTTGTCACCCAAAGAAACAGGACGTCATTAGGGAGAGGCGCTGTGGTAACTTACTATAGTATCTAAATTACAGAAAACTAACAGCCCATCAAGAACTAGTCTGAACAAGTGCATACCAAAAAACAGCTTACATATCAAAATGAGGAAATGGTTGCAATTGTTGAGTCTAGTTCTGGATGTGCCATCAGTTTTCTGTTATTTGTATGCTAGTGTGACACCCCAGAGTCCGGTTGTCACAGTGACATTACCTCCCTCTAATGGGTAAAGTCATGCTTGGAGGCAGAAGGGGGCCCCCATGCCAGGTAACATAGATTAAATCACAATTCCTGCTGCAGGTCAGAAAAGAGAGCTGCCTTATAAATTCTGGCCAGCAGATGGGGTTGGTGAGTCAGCTAGAAGTGAGCTGAGGGGGTTGTCACGGAAACGAGCGCAGCTGTGAGAAAATGAAAAGACAGTTGAGTTGAGTTAAAAAGATCTTTCTGGAAGGTCCAGTGAGTTCAGGTCGGGGAGCTGATCTGTGAAGAGGGAAAGGGACAAGAGCAGAAGCAGAGAGCCTCTGGGGAAGCTAAAAACTGTGCATAGCAGACCCCAGAGCGAAGCGCTAATAGAGAGAAAAGGGATGCCAGAGTCCTTGGTGGTCAGGAGCTGTATGTCCAGATCGCCAAATCTGAAAGTACAGGGGACTGTAAGTTCCTGTGCGAGATTGAACACCTGAGGGCACGGCAGCAGATAAGGAGCCTGGGGCTGACGAGGAAAAGGTTGGTACCCGTGGAATAGGCTCACGCTGTCAGGAGCTGTATGTCCTGATTGCCGAATATGAAAGTACAGGGGACTGTAAGTTTCTGTGCAAGACTGAACACCTGAGGGCACAGCAGCAGATAAGGAGCCCAGGGCTGACAGTGAAAAGGACAGTACCCGTGGAATAGGCTCACGCTGTCAGCCATACAGGTTAGAGAAACCATCAAGAAATAGAGGGTCACAGCTTAGTTACAAACAGCAGAGACCCGCACCCAAAGCGCAGAAGGAAGGTCCCAAATCCCCACCTAGCAAGATGGATCCCCTGAATGCCTCCAGGCGAGCCGGACTCAAACCATCAACTGTATGTGGTATTCCGGATTGCAACCAATTGCCAGTAAAAGGTAAATAAACTGCACCTATCTGTGTCCTTCTCTCATTTCTTTGCACCCCAACGTCCACCGCCATCTTAACTATTAATCAAATATATTTGCCCTGGGTCTATTGCTCTACCTGTGGGGAGCTATTTTCACCTCAGCTGCGACACACCAGCAGTCTCAGGGGAACAACACCGAAGCGCTGGTCGCCTCTGACCAGAATACCACAGGTGGCGTCACGTATTCATCTATAAACTTTATCTTCATTTTTACCACACTTCAATATCACACAACTTTCCCCTATTTTATTTACTGGACACCCCAGGGCCACGGACTGGGTCACCGCTGCCGCGACATCCCCCCATTGAAGTCAACGGGCCCATTACCGAGTACCCCACGGTCCTGCGTGGGGCGCTCCAACTGGTGTCACGAACAGGATTTAGTGAGCCTAGCAAAGTTGGGTACAAGGAGCCTGGCAAAGCTGGGTACTGTGCGCCATAGACTTTATTAAATTGAGTGCTAAAGACTTTGCTGAGCTTTCAAATAACCGCCATAACTGCGTCACACAGTGTGTGCGAGCAGAGAGGGGCGTGTCAGTGAAACTGGAGCTGCGCTCTATTGTGAGGAAGTGAAAAACAGGAAGAAAATGCCCAATGCGGGTGAAGATTCAGTGGCGGTCGCAGCCGCAGCCTCTATAATGCCGCTATCAATGCCATATATACCAAGAGCGGCCTGGTTACCACAGTACTCAGGGGAGTCGCACACCCTGAGCGATTTTAAAGAAAGACTATGTAGTTTGTTCAAAGTGTACCCCCTGTCTGAGAGTCAAAAAGTCAGTATCCTCATTGGCCAGTTAACTGGTGCAGCTCAGAGGGAAGTAAAGTCCTGGCCGGACACCGATAAAGGAATTGTCAAACAAATCTTGGCCAGACTGTAGAACACTTTTGACACATGCACTACAACAGAGATAAAAATGAGATTCTTTGGGTGCAAACAGAGAGTGCAGGACAGTATACGGAACTATGCTCTTAACCTTCAGGAGGCACTATGGGCTGTAAAGCAGGCTGACCCTGAGAGCGTACAAGATGAAGATAGACTACTAACGGAGCAGTTCATAGAGGGACTCCAGTCTAACAACCAAAGGACACAGCTGCGTATAATGGCCCTACAAAATCCTGAAATGGACTTTGCACACTTTAAGGATAGAGCCATCCGGGTGCTGTGTGAACCAAATCCTAGCAGCACAGAGCCCTCTAAGCATCCAGCAATTACATACCAGCAGCTCCATTAGTCCTCGCTAAAAAGAAAGATGTAACTATGAGAATGTGTGTAGACTACAGGCGGATTAACAGCATTACACATAAAGACGCTTACCCATTGCCTAGAATTGGGGAATCACTAGGTGCACTGAGAACCGCTAACTATTTCTCTACCTTAGATCTCACCAGTGGGTATTGGCAGGTTCCTGTGGCAGAGGCAGACAAAGAGAAAACAGCATTTACAACACCAATGGGCCTCTGCGAGTTTAACTACATGACATTCAGGCTCAACAATGAGCCAGGAACATTTCAGCGGTTAATGGAATGCTGCCTTGGACGTAAAAACTTTGAAACCGTTCTGCTCTACCTGGATGACATCATCGTCTTCACCAAAACCTACGAAGACCATTTGAAGCTCCTAGCCGAGGAATTCGAAGCCCTGTCATACTTTGCCTTGAAGGTAAAGCTGTCCAAAACTCACCTTTTGAAACCCAAGGTGCAGTACCTAGGTCATACGATGAGTGCGGAAGGTGTGGCACCCGACCCCAACAAAGTCACCATTAACAGGGACTGGCAAAAACCCAGCACTATTCATGAAGTAAGGCAGTTTCTTGGGTTAGTAGGCTACTACCGAAGACTTATCAAGGACTTTACCAAAATAGCAGCACCCCTGCAAGATCTTCTAGTGGGCCAATCCAAGAAGGCCAAGAACAAGAGTCTTCCGTTTGAGTGGAACAAAAGGATAGAAGAGTCCTTCATCAAGTTGAAACTGGCCCTCACGGGAGATGAGGTCCTGGCCTACCCTGACTATGACCAACCATTTGTACTTTACACTTATGCCAGCAACGTGGGATTGGGAGCAGTGCTATCACAAGTGCAGAAAGGCAGAGAGAGAGTGATTGCCTACACCAGCAGGAAGCTTCATCCCACTGAGAGGAACCCCGTCAACTACATTTCCTTTAAACTGGAGTTCCTTGCCATAGTCTGGGCGGTAACAGAGCGCTTCAAGCACTACTTGGCTTCAGCAGAGTTCACCATCTACACGGACAATAATCCGCTAACCCATCTTGAAACGGCAAAGCTTGGGGCACTTGAGCAGCGATGGATGGCCTGGCTGTCCAACTATGAGTTCACCATCAAGTACCGAGCAGGACATCGCTAATGCGGATGCACTGTCCAGGATGCCCAATTCACCTGACGGGGGAGAAGATCCAGAAGAACTCGAAGAAATTGAGTTACCAGCCTTCCACCGTCCAATTGCATCCCGGCGCTCCCAAGGGGTGAAGAATAAGCACTTTATCGTATGAGAGGTAACGTTGAACCCATTACCCCATCATGGGTGGGTAGAGACACAAGATAGTGACCCCGCTGTTTGCCTAGTAAAGGAGTGGCTGGCACAAGCTGATTCACACCCTGGTCCAGATGATCCACAGGAAGCACAGCAGTTATGGACGGAAAGAGGCTAGCTGTTCATCTACGAGGGTAAACTGTGTCAGAGGAACATCAACTCGCGCACACACAAACTTGTCTGGCAGGTGGTAGTCCTGAAGAGGGATGTGCCAATGGGCTTGGAGGCGTACCACAATGGAGCAGGACACTTCGGATGGAAGAAGTTGGAGGTACTACTTCGTGAAAGATTCTACTGGGTTGGCATGAGGAGTTCGATTGAGAAGTGGTTCCGAGATTGTGACCCATGCAACCTGCGCAGAAAAGACCGAAACAGCCAGCGAGCCCCATTACAGCCGATCATCACAAAACAGCTGCTTGAACTGGTAGCCTTGGATCACGTGAAGTTAACTCCGAGTAGGAATGGCTACACCTATGCTCTGACCATCGTTGACTATTACTCAAGGTTTATGGTAGTCGTACCTGTTAAAGATCAAACAGCGAAGACAGCAGCCAAGGCATTTCAGCAACATTTTTGTCGACCGCACGGATACCCTGAACAAGTGCTCACCGACCAAGGTCCAGCCTTTGAGGCAGAAGTGTTCCAGGAGTTCTGTAACATGTACAGTTGCAAGAAAATCAGAACGACACCGTACCATCCACAGACAAATGGCATGTGTGAAAAGATGAACCAGGTGGTCACTGACTTATTGAAGACCTTACCTCTGGAAGAACGAAACCAGTGGCCAGAGAAGTTGCCAGATCTGGTAGCTCTATATAATCATATACCGGTAAATTCCACCAATTTCACTCCGGCCTACCTGATGAGAGCAAGACCTGGCAAGTTAGCCATTGATTTAGACATGGGAGTCTTAACACCTGAGACAGCATCACCAGATGCAGACTGGGATACAGAGCGGCAGCAACAATACCGCAAAGTGCAAGAATGTGTGGAGAAAAGTTTGTCCCAAGCAAGACAGAGGCAGGAAAGGAATTACAATCAACATGCCCATGCAGTTCCCTTGACACCAGGAGAACAAGTACTCAAAAGAAAAAGAGTTCACAAACTAGATGAGCAGTGGGAGGCAGAGCCATACAGCGTTATACCTTCAGAATTTAATAACACCAAGCTATGTCTCATCAGCAAAGATGGAGGAGAAACCTTAGAAGCAGTCTCAAGAGATCATCTAAAGGTATGCCCTGATCAATTGAAGGACAAGGAAGAAGTCTAAAACACTCCATGGTCCACAGAAGAGGTGGAAGAGAAGATCCAGACTATCCTTGGAGAATTTCCTCGGACGTGGACACAAGTAAATCAGACTATCGTAGTACCAGTCCTAACGTTTCATCAGCCTAGTGCACCAGATGAAGTAGAGACTCTTAATGAAATGGCTCCAGTAGCAGATACCACATCTGCAATGGAATGCGGAAATCTGTCCCCTGCTAACAGCGAATCTGTCAATCTCATGGTGAGTCTAGGAGTCAAGAGAAGGCAGTCTAGAATACCAATCTTACACAAGTCTACTTATAGCGTAGTGACTAGTGCACTAACAGTAGACATCAGAGAACAGGTCAGGTCATCAGAAATACCTTTACTGCGTAGATCCACTCTTAGTACTAGAGGTCAAATCCCTGCCCATTATAGAGAGTACATAATGTAAATAAAGTAATTAGAATGTATAGTTGTAACCATTACTGTATGAACTTTTAAAGTATTTGTAATAACCAGTTAAAGGACAATTGGGCCACAGGACTATGTGTGGTCAGAACTTTTATTTGTAAATAGTTACCCCAATTTGGCCTTGAAAATAAGCCTCTGGCGTGGCCAAAAAAAACAGGCCCATCTACAGAGTGCCGTGTAGCCATGTGCAGGGTTGACACACAAAGTGGGCTAAGGCGGTTCCCACCAACCAAACTACATGTACAAGGACAAAGACAATTCCTGGATAGCAGCTAAAGGACTGGTCGCTGCAGAAACTGTGCTATTGTTTCTTTTTCTTGTCTGGTTTTTGATCATTTTTGCATCTTTAAGACTTTGTAGATTTTCATTAATTGATGTTGTTAACAATTCTTGTTATGTTTCCTCAGTCCAGGAGTACTGAACTTAACTGGGGGGAATGTGACACCCCAGAGTCCGGTTGTCACAGTGACATTACCTCTCTCTAATGGGTAAAGTCATGCTTGGAGGCAGAAGGGGGGCCCCCATGCCAGGTAACATAGACTAAATCACAATTCATGCTGCAGGTCAGAAAAGGGAGCTGCCTTATAAATTCTGGCCAGCAGATGGGGTTGGTGAGTCAGCTAGAAGTGAGCTGAGGGGGTTGTCATGGAAATGAGAGAAGCTGTGAGAAAATGACAAGACAGTTGAGCTTAGATAAAAAGATCTTTCTGGAAGGTCCATTGAGTTCAGGTCGGGGAGCTGATCTGTGAAGAGGGAAAGGGACAAGAGCAGAAACAGAGAGGCTCTGTTTCTGCTCTCTAAAAACTGCATATAGCAGACCCCAGAGCAAAGCGCTAATAGAGAGAAAAGGGACGCCAGAGTCCTTGGTGGTCAGGAGCTGTATGTCCTGATTGCCGAATATGAAAGTACAGGGGACTGTAAGTTCCTGTGCAAGACTGAACACCTGAGGGCACAGCAGCAGATAAGGAGCCCAGGGCTGACAGTGAAAAGGACAGTACCCGTGGAATAGGCTCACGCTGTCAGCCGTACAGGTTAGAGAAACCATCAAGAAATAGATGGTCACAGCTTAGTTACAAACAGCAGAGACCCGCACCCAAAACGCAGAAGGAAGGTCCCAAACCCCCACCTGGCAAGGTGGATCCCCTGAATGCCTCCAGGCGAGCCGGACTCAATCCATCACCTGTATGTGGTACTTCGGATTGCAACCAATTGCCAGTAAAAGGTAAATAAACTGCACCTCTCTGTGTCCTTCTCTCATTTCTTTGCACCCCAACGTCCACCGCCATATTAACTATTAATCAAAGATATTTACCCTGGGACTATTGCTCTCCCTGTGGGGAGCTATTTTCACCTCAGCTGCGACACACCAGCAGTCTCTGACCAGAATACCACAGGTGGCGTCACGTATTCATCTATAAACTTTATCTTCATTTTTACCACACTTCAATATCACACAACTTTCCCCTATTTTATTTACTGGATGCCCCAGGGTCACGGACCGGGTTACCACCGCCGCAACATCCCCCATTGAAGTCAACGGGCCCGGTACCGAGTACCCCACGGTCCTGCGTGGGGCGCTCCACTAGCTTTCTGACTGAGCACTCCGCCCTTCACCATGCTATGGTTTTAATTACATCCAATCACATTTGGTTCCAGCCTTCCTATAAATACAGGCTTTACCAAATGATTAGCCAGAGGTAAGTGTTCACACTAGGCAGTTAGGTCAGGGTCCCATTCAATGAGATCACCTTGACGTTGGTGGATGGGCTCACGTTTTTAACCAAATTTTGTGGTGAACATCTCATGTGTTTTTGCTAAATTTCAAAAGCTATTCTGCTATTCACATTTCATGTATTTCACATTGACATGCCTTAATGTAATTGAATGCAACCATTTCCAAATGTTACCATAGTTTCTGTCATTGTCTTCCCATGATGCTGACCCCCTTAGACTAGCATTTCATCTGCAGTGTTGCTATCAGTGTGTCAAGAGTGGTAGTAAATACTTATGTCCCCAAAAAATGAGAAAGGTATTCAAGGAGTGATTCCTTTATCGGCTAACCAGAGAAATTATATTTGCAAACTTTCAGGCTCAGGCGGCCCCTTCATCAGGATGCAGACTACATCTTGCTGATGAAGGGGCCGCTTGAGCCCTGAAAGCTTGCAAATATAGTTTCTCTGGTTAGCCAATAAAGGTATCACTCCTTTAATACCTTTCTCAGTTTTTTGGGACATAAGTATTTACATCGATTTTTTTGGCTAAAACAGTATCACAATATTATTTAGTATTGTACATCGTCAAGGGTCTGAGAAGAGGGTTGCATTGACAATCCAACACAATGGACAGCACTTTGAATACATTTTATAAGTGGTCATAAACTTGTAAATAGCTCATGAAAGAATAAAGTTACATTAAAACCAAGCACACCATTGGTTTTCCTGTGAAATTCTCAATAAGTTTGATGTCACATGACCCTCTACCCATTGAAAAAAATAAAGATGGATCCAAAATGGCCAACTTCAAAATAGCCGTCATGGTAACGACCCATCTTGAAAAGTTTCCCCCCTCCCATATACTAATGTGCCACAAACAGGAAGTTGATATCACCAACCATTCCCATTTTATTTAGGTGTATCCATATAAATGGCCGACCCTGTATAATGTTTTTGGTAAATCCTTGTAACAATGTACAGTGAAGGAAATGATTATTTGATCCCTTGCTGATTTTGTAAGTTTGCCCAATGACAAGGACATGAACAGTCAATAATTTTAAGGGTAGGCTAATTTTAACATTGAGAGATAGAATATCAAAAATAAAATCCAGAAAATCACATTGCATAAATTTTATAAATTTGCATTTTGCAGTGAGAAATTCCTCTGGAAATTCCTCTGGAAAACAAAAGTTAGTACTTGGGGGCACAACCGTTGTTGGCAAGCACAGCAGTCAGACAATTTTTATAGTTGGTGTTGAGGTTTTTGCACATATCAGGAGGAATTTTGGCCCATTCCTCTTTGCAGATCATCTCTAAATCATTAAGATTTTGAGGCTGTTACTTGGCAATTTGGAGTTTTAACTCCCTTCATAAGTTATCTTTGGGATTAAGGTCTGGAGACTGGCTAGACCACTCCATGACCTTAATGTGCTTCTTTTTTGAGCCACTCTTTTGTTGCCTTGGCTGTTTGTTTTGGGTCATTATCTTGCTGGAAGACCCAGCCACGACCCATATTTAATGTCCTGGCGGAAGGAAGGAGGTTGTCACTCAGGATTTTATGGTACATGGCTCGATACATCCTCCCATTGATGTGGTGAAGTAGTCCTTTGCCATTAGTAGAGAAACACCGAAAAAAAATAATGTTTCCACCTCTATACTTGACAGTGGGGCTGGTGTTCTTTGCGTTATAGGCAGCAATTGTCTTCCTTCAAACACGACGAGTTGAGTTAATGCTAAAGAGCTTAATTTTGTCTCATCTGACCCAGCACCTTCTCCCACTCAGAGAATCACCCAGTTGTTCATTGACAAATTTCAGACTGGCCTGCACGTGTTCCTTCTTGAGCAGGGGGACCTTGCAGGAACTGCCATGAGATCATTAGCAAGTGTCCCCCCGTGTAGTTTTAGGCTGATCTCTCTCCTTCCTCATGATCAATGACACACCACAAGGTGAGATTTTACATAATGCCCCAGATCGATGTCGATTGACAGTCAATTTGTATTTCTTCAATTTTCTTACTATTGCACAGTTGTCTCCTTCTCACCCAGCATCTTATGTATGGTTTTCCAGCTTTGTGCAGGTCTATGATCTTGTCCCTGACATCCATAGAAAGCTCTTTGGTCTTGCTGTTGTTGTAAAGGTTAGAGTCTGACTGATTGAATCTGTGGACAGGAGCCTTTTATAAAGATGACTATGTTAGACAGCTGAAGGTAATGAGTTGATTAGGAGCCTCTAACTGGTCTGTAGGAGCCTCAAATCTTAATGGTTGGTAGGGGATAAAATACGTATTTCTTACTGCAAAATGCAAATAAATTTATATAATTTATACAATTTGATTTTCTGGATTTTATTTTTGATATTCTATCTCTCAATGTTAAAATTAACTTACCCTTAAAATTATAGACTGCTCATGTCTTTGTCAGTGGGAAGCTTACAAAATCAGAAACGGATCAAATAATTGTTTCCTTCATTGTATGTTATGACTTCATAAGCAGATTGAGAATTATAGTTACAATATGTTATAGGATGGTTTACTGACAAGACCATTAAATCACTTTAGAAATTAATCAGAACCATTTTTAACCCATTAAGAATATGCTCATTTTGTTATTTAGGATGGCAACTTTTTTCCCCATTTTTTATTGTCACATTTCAAGAGCCATAATATTTATATTTTTTCATTGAAGTAATTGCATGAGGGCTTATGTTTTTAGAATGAGGTACTGTATTTTTCAGACTATAAGACGCACTTTTTCCCCAAAAAATTTGGTAGGAAAATGGGGAGTGTGTCTTATAGTCCAAACCAGGGGGTTGTGGCAGTGGTGAAGCAGCGTCCCTTCCTCAGGAAATCGTCAATGGCAGAAGAGTGGCGATGCTGAAGCTCAGTGTCGGCGGTGAGCAGTACGGAGTGCACCTTTGGTTTCCCTGTGGCGATCTTCCCGAAGCCGTGGGCCGCCAGAGGCGGAGTATGCGTCGATTGAGATCTCGACTGACCTCTTGCACTTCATTTTCCTAAGGCTGTGGCGTTCAGGAAAATGGCAGCTGGAGGCAGCGCATGCTCAGATTGAGATCTCAGCAACCCTCAGCTTCAGGAAAATGGCCGCCAGAGGCCACACATGAGATCTCAATCTGTGCACACGCGGCCTCAGGAAAATGGACACCGACAAACCAATGATGCACTCGGCTCTGCTCGTCGTGGACACTGGGCTGCAGCATCACCACATTTCTGCCGCCGGCATCCTGAGGAAGGGACCCTGCTCCATGCAACACACTCTGCTCTGCCTCACCGCCAACACCAGACATGTAGCATCGCACTGCTGGGATACCTCGGCACTGCAGAATTCCCCCACTTCGGCCGCCGCCAGCATCCTGAGGAAGGGACCACTCCTCTTTTGACCCTATTCTACCACTGCCGGCCCTCAGGTAAGATACCTTAAATTAAAATAAAAATCTTTTTTTTTTAGCTATTTTCCACCCCAAAATTTGGTGTGCGTTTTATGGACCAGTGAGTCTTATAGTCCGAAAAATACGGTATACTTGTCGGAAGCAGCATTTTAGGTTACATGATATGTATTACCTACATTTTAATAACTCTTTCCATGGACAAATTAAAAAATACCAGAATTGCTTTTTCTATGTTGTATGTTATTCACGTGATGTGCAAAAATGATGATAACTTTATTCTGTGGGTCAGCACAATTGTGGATAGTTTTAGTTATACTTTAGTACTTTTTTACAATATTTAGGCTGGTTGAAAAAAAATTGTTTTTGTTTCTCCATAATTTGAAAGACATTTATTTTACAGTTTTCCCTAATTTAAGCTGTGGGAGAACTTATTTTTTGCATGACGAGAGAGTTTTTAGTGGTACCATTTTCTGGTTCATAACACTTTTTATCGCATTATTTTGGAAGTGGAATAAACAAAAGAATCAAATATTCTGGAAACTTGATTTGCATTTTTTTAAATACTGGTCACTATTCAGCTTAATTGACATATTAACATTACTGTGCAGCATGGTACCATAGTGACAATATGAGGCACAGAAATATAACTTCTTCTTACCACAGCATTAATTCCTCTGGATAGCATGCAACTAGGGATGAGCGAGTATACTCGTTAGGATTCGGTACTCAGTGAGTAATGCGGTACTCGTGGTGCTTGAATCCTGGGGAGTATTTCACTACTCGCCTTGCAATATTCGGCACAGCCCGCACAGTCCCCGCACTGACCCGGCACAGCCCAGCACAGTCCCCGCACAGCTCAGCACAGTCCCCGCACAGCTCAGCACAGTCCCGCACAGCCTGGCACAGTCCCCGCACAGTACCTGCACAGCCCAGCACAGTACCGGCACAGTACCTGCAAAGCCCAGCACAGTCCCGCACAGTGCATGCACAGCCTGCACAGTCCCCGCACAGCCCAGCACAGTCCCGCACAGCCCAGCACAGTCAGCACACAGTACCTGCACAGCCCAGCACAGACTCGCACAGGCCAGCACAGTCCTACACAGTCCGGCATAGTCCCCACACAGTACCTGCAAAGCCCAGCACAGTCCCGCACAGTATCTGCACAGCCTGCACAGTCCTCGCACAGCCCAGAACAGTCCCTGCACAGTCCTCGCACAGCCCAGAACAGTCCCTGCACAGTACTTGCAAAGCCCAGCATAGTCCCGCACAGTACCTGCACAGCCCGCACAGTCCCCGCACAGCCCAGAACAGTCCCCGCACAGTACCTGCAAAGCCTAGCACAGTCTCACACAGTACCTGCACAGCCTGTACAGTCCCCGCACAGCCTGGTACAGTCCCCGCACAGTACCTGCACAGCCCAGCACATTCCCGCACAGGCCAGCACAGTCCCACACAGCCAGGCACAATCTTCGCACAGTCCCCACCCATTACTCGCATTTCCCATAGACTTACATTGGACTCGCTACTCTTAGGAGGTAGTCGTAACGAGTACAGCAAGTCCAAATACTTCACTACTCGCTCATCCCTACATGCAACCAGCCACAGTGAGCATAGCCAGATTTAGTCAAAGGACTAGAAATGACATCCAGCTATGCATTCCATTCACCACATGCATGCCCAGATTGAATTTGTACTCAAAAATATCATAGTGCATCAGGGATTGGCATCTATTAACCTGTGGAATTTATGCTGTCGTCCAAATATTGATTGCAGTACACTCTTCTGATGGGATCCATTAACAGCAGAGAGACTGAAGGGCTCATTGAATTCTTTTTTTTTCTTTTTCTTGAAAAGATCCCATGAATACCTCATAAGGAACATTTCATGAGTTAAGGTTGAACACGTTGAGCTAAGATACACACTTTTAAGATAAGTTTATGTAGTGGTAAGATGTTAATGACCATAGGGACCCCATATTGGTAGCCTGTCTTTAAAGAAGCCTTTAAGACCTCTTTAAAATATTAAATAGTAACAGCTCAGCTCATATTAGCCTTGTAGTTTTCTATAATTTTCCTAACACCTGGGGACTGTATAGCTGTCAATATTTAATGAGAACATGAATGTATATATTACTCACCCAACTACCACAAAGTTCTTTTATCGATGTTTAGTGAGAACGGTGTGTTTATATTCTTCAGTGAGAAAGCGCATGTTTATAGTATTTATCCAATTACTGCATAGTTTCATTATTAATGTTTGGTGAGAAATGTCGTGTTTATAATATTGTAGAACATCTGGTACTAGGAGAATTTTTGGCATGTCATATCCGGTGATGTATTTGTCTGGTGTAGATTCACATCTGAAGAGCTGGCCACTCAGAAGATAGATACTGTACTGAACAAATGGAATTTGTTAGAGTTTGTGTAACACTTAGTTATGCAAGCATTGTTGTTTCTAAACAATACATAAGCTGGAGAGGACTGCAGACAGAAGCCTGTTAATCTGTAGAGTGGAGGAGATGCCCATGTGGGTCTACAGTGTGGATCTCAGGAAGTTCTCTGTCTTTGCCATTCACTTCTCACGGTTGATGTTTCCGGTCAGATGATATCGCTATTCCTGGTGAAGTTTTGCGTTTTGCTTATGTAGCGTACAATGTAAGTGCTTTACCTTTGTGGTTTATATTATGCAAAAGTGTATGCAACATCATACTATTTCCTGTTTCTGTAATCATTTAAATTATTGTAATAAATTAATTGCCTTCTTTAAAGCCGTATCTGAGCCCTTTAAGTACTTGGAAAAACATTTGGTGTCAGAAGTGGGATACGCAGAAGGCTTCAAATTTAATTTTAGCTAAATTCTGATAATCTGGAATTTTGAGACAAAATTAAAATAGTCCAGAAAAGTGTGTGAAATTGGGTAAAACATGTTTTTCTTTAAGAGAAAAGAGTTTGCAAACATATCTGTTGATATTCCAGGCTGGGAGCATACTCCCTATTGTGTTTTGGCCAATGAGTGGTCGCAATGTGTTGGATTGAGTGAATCATGGGTTAAGTGTATGAAAGAGGCTGAATAAGCTGATGTAGTGACATGCTTGCAATGAATGAAAGTTTAAATTAACAAGGAGTTGAAGCAGTGAGCAGGAGAGGTTGAATTTTGTTACATGCTTATAGGAAGCAGCATGAAAAATGTATTCCGCTGTTGCAAGGAAAAAAAAATGCAAGCAATAGAACAGCAAGCATGTGAGATGCAGGGTGCTCTATCAATGGCACAATGCCAGAACAGGCTGCTTATGGACAAATGTGGAAGTTACACCAAAAGTGAGAGCTTCATAGGAAATCAGGAAGATCACAGAATAAAAGGTGACAGTGGAAGATTCTGGATCCCCACAGCATTGGCATAAGAGAGAGAGAGGGCCCACTCCCTTTCTGTCCTCAGTTATACCTGCAACGTCGGGGTTTGAGGATTTTTATGTGACGTAAAATATGTTGTATGTGGATTGACGTCCTTATGTAAATTTGGTCGTTAATTGTAAAAATAGGAATAGGCAATGTGTAAAAATCCTAGTGGATATGGGGAGGAGGCTAGCTTGATCTATGGCAATTCAAAACAATTTAAAGGAGGAATAGTATTAATCATAGGATTAGGGGGCAAACAAAGAAAAGTAGTAGGAACTAAAGTATCATTAAAAATAGGGAATTTGCCTGCTGAAATGAACAAAGTGATGATTGTCCATATTATACTGAAAGGGATGACATTACGGTTACCGGATGGTAAGTATCAATTTGGGGGTACCTCCTGTAGTTACAGCTAGATCATCTCAGCTGTCAGTGATGGTTGGAAACTCCAGCTCAACGGTAATCAGTATGAAACAGTACACAATCCCAGGGGAGGGGGAGATCAGTGAGACAGTTCAGGAATTGTTTGATGTCGGTGTGCTTGTGCCTGTGAATAATGAACGGAACAAACCTGTAGTGTGGGGAAAAGAGTTGTGCCAAGATAGCTGGGCAATTGTGCAAAGAATTACAGTAAAGGTACTGTGTTCAATGTTGATGCTAATTGTGCTTCAGGTACACAGGAAAGACTCCAACTCCGCAGTAGATGAGCATTCCAGAATATCAGTCACTGTATCTATTAAAAAGACTGACACCACTGAGGGACTGCTCGGATTGACTCAGTGGGTACACCAGAAATGTGGACATTTGGGAGAAAAATCCACTTACCAATGGGTACAGACAATAGGAGTGCCTATCAGGTTAGATTTGATAAAGGTTTTGGCTCCATTCATTCTTTAAATGATGATGCAAGGATTTGGGTAAAACAACCTGGGGATAAAAGTCCCCCAGAGCCTGCAGAGGTGGTTGCTAGAGGGGCACTAGGACAGGA
Source organism: Dendrobates tinctorius (assembly GCF_039654945.1). Classification (NCBI taxonomy): domain Eukaryota; kingdom Metazoa; phylum Chordata; class Amphibia; order Anura; family Dendrobatidae; genus Dendrobates; species Dendrobates tinctorius. Next base: position 17,886,339 of record NW_027361802.1, on the reverse strand, counting down.
AAAGTGGCAACACTTTCTAACAGACAGGTATTATCTTAGAGAATAATAAGTCTGTTCTTTCTTTTTAGTGTGTAATTGTCCAATTCCAGTTTGGAGATGGTGGCTGATCGGTGTTACAGGCATGGTCCTTTTGGTCTCTGTCATTACCCAACCATTGTATCAACAAGGATAAGACGTGCCAGTCAAAGAAAATGTGACATTAAGGAAAACTAAACAGAACCTATGGAGTTATTTGAAACAATTGATGAACATGAGCCATTTATGAATGATAAAGACTGTTACCGTTACCAATATGCTTGAAACTTGTATGGTAGCTATACCAAAACCCTTACAACTGAGGACAAATCTGATTGGGGGTTTTGTCCAAGATGAGGATATTGAAGAAGAAGATGTGATCCAGAATTATACTTACAACCCATATTATGTTTGAATAAACTGTACTTTAGAGGATTTCAATACTAAAGACATGATAAGTAAAAAGATTCAAAATATTGCATCTGCTGAATTATGTTATAAAATGACTTGTAATCAAAATAAAATAGGTAAATGTCAGCAAAAAAAAGCCACAATGAAAATAATATCATGTGCGGTTCACGTTCAGATAAAAATTGTAAGAGAATGAGGGAGGGGAAAAACATGAAGTATAGCAAAACAGTAATCTCTCCCTCATATATACAGTACATCATGTAAAACTGCCCAAGGGGTGGATGTTTTCTTGTGGGAATACCACTTTTAATTATATTCCAGCTAATATAACAGGTGGTGCATGTGGTATTTCTTAATTAGGCCTAATGATGTAGGATTTCCTGCCATAGCGCATATACTGCTATGGCTGTAGGAAGATTATCTTGTCTTGAAGCTAGATCAATAAATGCTAAATGGTTTCCCGATGGTAAAGGGTGGATTTTAGTGCTAAGATATTGATGATCATCGGGAACCCATAATGGTAGCCTGTCTTTAGAGACCCCTTTAAGACATCTTTAAGATATAAGATAGTAACAGTTCATCTCATATTAGCCTTACAGTTTTCTGTAATTTTTCCTAACACCTGGGGCTTGTATTGCTGTCAATATTTAATGATAATGTGCATATTTACATTACTCACCCAATTACCATATAGTTATTTTATCGATGTTTGGTGAGAACAGTGTATGTTTATATTCTTCAGCGAGAAAGTGAATGTTTATAATATTCATCCAATTACTGCATAGTTTCATTATTAATGTTTGGTGAGAAATGTTGTGTTTATAATATGGTAGAACATCCGGTACTAGGAAAGTTTTTTGGCATGTCACATCCGATGATGTATTTGTCCGGTGTAGATTCACATCTGAAAAGCTGGCCACTTCAAAGAGAGATACTATACTGGCCAAAAAGAATTTGTTAGAGTTTGTGTAACACTTGATTATGCAAGCATTGTTGTTTCTAAACAATACATAAGCTGGAGAAGACTGCAGCTAAGACAGAAGCCTGTTAACCTGTAGACTGGAGGAGACGCCCGTATGGGTCTACAGTGTGGATCCCAGGAATTTCTCTGTGTTCCTCGTTTGCTTCTCACGGTCGATGCTTCCGGACAGATGATTTCGCTATTCCTGGTGAAGTTTTGCTTTTTGCTTATGTAGTGTGCAATGTAAGTACTTTTACCTTTGTGGTTTATATTATGCAAAAGTGTAAGCAATATCACACTATTTACTGTTTTCTGTAATCATTTAATTATTGTAATAAAATTAATCGCCTTCTTTAAAGCCGTATCTGAGCCCTTTAAATACTTGTCAAAACAGTTTATTAAGTGCAATATGCAGGGATATTCTTCTATTACCTGGTAACTATCCTCCTTATATATAAATATTTGTATTTGTTTTTGATGTATTTACCTAGTTACAAAGCTTGAAGAAAGACCTAGGTCCATCACATTCAACCTTTCTCCACCAATTATACATTTTATCACTAGCTTAACTATAACCCACAAAAATACTTGCAGCTGCCATTTTCCCGCAGTCCACCGCAATGTAAACTATGGAAGAGTGGGGCTTCATCTTTCACAAAATGTCAGCAGAGCCCACGCACCACTGAACACCCACAGCATTGCAGCACCAATCACCCACAGCGTTGCACCACCGAACACCTCCTCATCCCAGCCCATCCCTAGATTTTTGCAAGGAATTTAAGGCCTATCAAATGGCGAGAGGTTGGAAAAGTTGGTCTTGTTTATCTCAGAAAAAAGACACCTCAGAGGAGATCGCATTTACATGTATAAATATATGTGGGGCCAGTACAAAGGACTGGTGCATGACTTATTCCTTCCAAAGACCATACTAAGGACCAGAGGGCACTCATTACGGGTGGAAGAAAGGTGATTCCTATAGGAAAGGGTTCTTTACAGTTAGAGCAGTCAGACTATGGCATGCCCTACCACAAGAGTAGTAATGGCAGACACTAAAACAGCTTTTAAAAAAGTGATTTACTAAGTACGCGGGTAGCGGCGCATGTACAGATGGAGATCTCAGCGCCAAGATCTTGTCTCTGCAGCGTCACACCACAACTGCAGCATCATGCCACTGAACACCCACAGCGTCGTGCCTCCACTCTTAACACCCTTTCCTTCCAGCCTGGGGACCACAGCATTGTCTGACTCCTGCACCACCGCCAGCAGCGACCCTGAGACCTCGCTTGCCCCAATGCAGCTTCCACTCCCGTAAGCAATAAGATGCACGGATTATAAGAGGCACCAACTTTTTACTAAAAACTTTTTTTTTCCTATTTTTCTCCCCAAAAATTAGGGTGCGTCTTATAATCAGGTGTGTCTTAAAAACCGCGAAATATGCTAATGTGGAAAAAAATGTTTTTAACTATTATAAAAAAGTAAAAACACCCACCATAAAATCCCATTAAAAATGGTTAAATCTAGAAAAAATATATATGTAGCTTAAAAATGTAAAATATTTGTTATCACTGCATCTGTTACACAACAAGTTTTATAACAGTATATCATTATTTACCCCACACAATGAACACCAAAAAAAAGGAAAAACAATGCCAGAATTGCTATCCTTGTTCATTTCGCCTCACAAAAAAACTAGTTATCAGGTTGTAAATATTCCAAAATTGTACCAATAAATATTACAGTATCTTACACAAAAAACAAGCACTCATACAGAAAAAGAAATGAAAAGAAAATTAAAAGGTATAGCTCCCAGAGCATAATATAAAAGAAATGGCAGTTATGGAAGAAATCTTACATAATAAACATTTTTTTCAAAAATAGAAGTTTTTTTAGTTCTTTTTTTTCAATTAATAAAAAAAGAAAGTGGGTGAACAAAAGTGAAATCTATATGAAATCAATATTTGGTGTGACCGCCCTTTGCCTTCAAAACAGCATCAAAGCGTCAACTCTTCTAGTTGCACACAGTTTTTGCATGATCTCAGCAGGGAGGTTGTTCCAAACATCTTCAAGTACCAAGTAGAATATGATGAGCGAACGTGCTTGGATAACATGTAATCTGAGCGGGCTTAAGTGTTATTTGAATAATATGTTCGAATCCCTGCGGCTGCATGTTTTGTGGCTTTTAGACAGCGGCAACACATGTAGGGATTTCCTGTTTGTTAGGCAATCCCTGCATGTGTTGCAGCTGTCTAAAAGGAACAAAACATGCAGCTGCAGGGACTTGAACATATTAACTGATACCAACAAGAAAAACACATAAAACTAGTAAGATACAACATAGTCATAGTAAAGAATCATACTTGAGAGTTAAAGATAACAGAAACCTGTTTATATAGTACCACTAATTTATATAATAGGACAGTGTAGGACACACTGCATAACAATAGGAGACACCACAAAAAGACCACAGTGCAAAGTCCAAATGAATATATGTATAAATAGCAAAAGTTGATTTATATATAAAACAGATAATTTGACAGACATAAGTGCAAAAATGTGATAGGCAATAACCGCATTAACCAGGGCGGTAAAGACAAGGTGGAAATCCCGGAAGGTGATCAAAGGATACATACATGTGCAGATCAATAAAAGAGAAAATGCCATGCAAAGTAATCAATGAAATCATTAGATAAATATGTAGACTATAAATATCCCACATGGATCCATCATATAAGGAGTTAATTACACATAGATTGTAGCCAAAAGATATGCTGTAAACATACCGGGCACCACTCCGTCTCCCACTACCCCAACGCGCGTTTCGGAGGAAGGAATCTCTGAAACTCGCATTGGGGTGGGCTGGAGACTCACCTTCTGGGATTTCAACAAACAGTATTTTACCTCACAAAATGTATCCTCTGCAATCTCCTGCTGTAATGTCAGTATTGTTTTTTGCTTCCTTCCCTGCCCAGGAGCTGTGGTATGTTCTGTACATGGGTCAGACACAGGGGTGAGAGAGACAGAGCACAGGTGGGAGACAACTCAAACGGGACAGCACATGAGGGGAGAACACAGCACAGGAAGGAGAGAGACAGCAGACAAGGGGGATAGCACATGGGGTAGACAGGTCAAAGAAGAGAGCACAGACGGGAGAAGTCAGCACATGGGGAAAGAGAAAGTGGATAGGTGGGTGAGCACATGAGGGGAGAGATTTTCAATGCTGCAAAGCCTGCCCCCATCGTAACATTACCGCCCTCATTCCAATGCTCCCTTTTGCTAAGGGCATGTGAAGTACTGGTTACTGAGGCATAACAGTGTCAGGATATTAGTGTTAGCATCAGAAAGTTATGTTCGGTGATGAGAGTAACCTCTTGGTTCAGGTTGGTGTGTTCTGTGTCAGGTGGGGCCCAGATGGGAAGAGCAACGGGGATCTTGATTTTTGGTCTGATTTTTTTCTTCTAGGAGTGAGTTCTGAATTTAGGGTTCTGGTCTGGTTCTGATTAATGTAGTGGTCTTGTCTTAGACCTAAGAAGACCACTAAAATAATTAGTTTGGTCTGGTATCTGGTGATCTTTGGGGCCCAGTCAGCAGTCTGATTAATGTAGGGATCTGGTCTTAAAATTGATTAATTCAGTAGGTTGTTCTGGATTCATTTATAACGCATAGAGCACAACCTCTTTCATATTGGTATAAAACAAAGTCTTAATAAATTTTCCTCCAAGAATTTAAAAAAGGTCTGAATTTAAATTAACGGCATATAGTATGTTGGGACACATTAGCATGCAATGCTATCATTTACTCTATAACAGTTTGAGGTACAATTTGCTTGTCTGTAAAATGTTTGCATATGGACATTTGTATCTTTTCTTCCTAATAATACAATATGAAGAACCTATGACCAATATATATGAAAGTTTCATTTGTTAAACACTGATTTACTGTCTGACTTTTTTTTTTCTTAAAACAAATTTATAATTATCACTTCTAATATCTGCTTAGTGTCTGAATTGCACAGATAAATGAGTAATTTCATGATGCCATTCTTAACGCTTAATGTGTTCCAAAGTGTCATCAAAATCATTCTGAACTTCCATCATTGATTTGAATGGTACAAAAATGAATATAATTCTTATAGTTATAAAAACCCCTTTGACATAATATAAATGAGCTTATTAGAACAATGGCAGCTGAAATTGATTGGCAGACTTTTTCTTCTATTTTTTTCTCATTCCTACTAGTTTAAGTAGCTGATTTCCAACTGAATGGTGCTGCAACATCAGCAGCACAGCCTAGGAAAATAAATACATCCACAGGCAAGGATTTATGATTAGCTTATTTTTTATAGGCTCAAGCTTGCAGCAAACATTTAACACTTAATAATGTCATGCCTGTCATCAATAGCTTAACAAGATTGCTGTACTTCTGCTTTGAACAGATCAGGGAATGCTGGTAGTTATTCATGTATATGAGGAAATACCCCATTTATTACATAAGATATACAATCATTTCAGTGGTGTGTTCACAAGTCCCTAATGATCATGTATTGCCTTTAGCACTTTGACAAGGATGTGATTTATGGTTTAGACAACAAAGTGTTCGCTATAGATTTTTATGAACACTTTATTCAATATAGATTGTATAATTTAGGTAAATGACGTGGATTTATGAAATAATTTCAGCAGCGATTCTATAAGAAAAACAACATGTAAAGCTTTAGGATATTAGTATGTATTAGAATGGTTCCAAAATACCTATAATTAGGACCTAAATTCTGATTTAAATTTAAATTATTTGAAAGAGATTTTAGAAGTAAAGTGATATTAGCAAGATGCTTACAATGTTTTCCTTTCTTCCCTTTTCTGTGTTCCATTCAGGAGATATCACTTTCTGGTTGATGCATTTGGTTTCATTGGTTTTACAAATATTTGGCACCATAGTGTTTGACCTCCTGAGCTCTTATATCATATTTTAATTTAGCCTTTTAAGTAACAAGTATAATTACAATTTAACTTGGATATAATAAAGCTTATCTTCATATTCTACATATATATTTAATCAAGGGCCTAATCAATGCAGAAAATGAATTAACAGAGTATTTATAAAATTAAATGATAGTCAGGCACTATTTAAGAATGGTCTTTATGTGATCAGATAAGTACAATTCCATAATTCCAACCTTAGAAACCATTTTTTTGTGCAACTGTATATGCATGTATGAAACATTAAACATTGGGCCAGACTGGCCATCTGGCAATTCTGGCAAATGGCAAATATTGTGTCTGTAACTTCATTTCTTTTAATGCAATAATTATTTTTCTTTTCATAGTAAGTCACACACACACGTACTAACACACGTACTCACACACACACGTACTCACATGCACACACATGTACTCACACACACACGTACTCACATACTCGCATACACACACAGGCTGAAAACCACCCTCTTTTCTGCCGACTGTGACTGCACGGAGGTGGGTGGGTAGGCAGCTGAGGGACACACACACAGGTACTCACACACATATGTACACACATGTACATACACACACATACTCACACATGTACTCACACACACACACACACGTACTCACACACACCCCTCACACAAACTTCCCTCCCGATGCGATAGCATCAGGCACACCGCCAGTAATATTATATTCACTGTCCAATCCACTGCACAATATTATTACATGCTATGCAAGATAAGTAGATGCATTCCCAATAGCCAATGATTCAAGGACAGCTAAAGCTTCTTTTTCTTCAGCTGTATCAAAAGTTTCTTCCCCTTGATATTTATAATGCCACTTATTTAACCCCTTCCTGACATCCGACGGTATATCCCGTCCATGGGACCTGGGCCCCTATGCCCATGGACGGGATAGTACGTCGGGCGCGATCAGCGGTGCCCACGTGGTGAGCGCCGCTGATCGCGGCCGGGTGTCAGCTGATTATCACAGCTGACACCCGGCACAATGTGTCAGGGGCGGTCACGGACCGCCCCCGACACGTTAACCCCTTGCACACCGTGATCAAACATGATCGCGGTGTACCGGGAGTTAAAGGGAAGCATCGGCAGGGAGGGGGCTCCCTCCGTGGTTCCCTGAGCCCCCCACGGCAGCGCAATGTGCAGCGCTGCTGCGGGGGACTCCTTTCCTCCAGGCCCCCGAATCCAAGATGGCGCCTCCACACAGCATCATCAGCGAAAAAATAAAAAAGTTATAGCTCGCAGAATAAAGCGATGCAAAAATAATTATTTTTTTATATAAAATAGTTTTCATTGCATAAAACCGACAAAAACATAAAAAAACGACCTAAATGAGGTATCGCTGTAACCGTACTGACCCGAAGAATAAAACCGCTTTATCAATTTTACCGCACGCGGAACGGTGTAAACGCACCCCCCCAAAAGAAATTCATGAAACGCTGGTTTTTCTTCATTCTGCGTCCCAAAAATCGGAATAAAAAGCGATCAAAAAATTTCACGTGCCCGAAAATGGTACCAATAAAAACGTCAACTCGTCCCGCAAAAAATAAGACCTCACATGACCCGGTGGGTCAAAATACGGAAAAATTATAGCTCTCAATATGTGGTGATGCAAAAACTATTTTTACAATAAAACGCGTCTTTTAGCGTGCGACAGCTGCCAAAAATAAAAACCGCCATAAATAGTAAATCAAACCCCCCGTTATCACCCCCTTAGTTAGGGAAAAATAATCAAATTAAAAAAATGTATTTATTTCCATTTTTCCATTAGGGTTAGGGCTAGGGTTAGGGCTAGGGGTGTGTTGGGGTAGGGTTAGGGCTAGGGTTAGGGTAGGGTTAGGGCTAGGGTTAGGGTTAGGGTTAGGGCTAGGGTTAGGGCTAGGGTTAGGGCTAGGGTTAGGGCTAGGGGCATGTTGGGGTTCGGGTTGGAGTTAGAATTGGGGGTTTCCACTGTTTGGGCACATCAGGGGCTCTCCAAATGCAACATGGCGTCTGATCTCAATTCCAGCCAATTCTGAGTTGAAAAAGTCAAATGGTGCTCCTTCCCTTCCAAGCTCTGCCATGCGCCCAAACAGTGTTTTACCCCCACATGTAGGGTATCAGCCTACTCAGGACAAATTGAAAAACAATTTTTGGGGTCCAATTTCTCCTGTTACCCTTAGGAAAATAAAAAATTGGGGGCAAAAATATCATTTTTGTGGAAAAAAATGATTTTTTTATTTTCACGTCCGAGTGTTATAAACTTCTGTGAAGCACTTGGGGGTTCAAAGTGCTCACCACACATCTAGATAAGTTCCGTGGGGGGTCTAGTGTCCAAAATGGGGTCACTTGTGGGGAGTTTCAATAGTTTAGGTACATCAGGGGCTCTCCAAACGCACATGACACCCGCAGACCATTCCATCAAAGTCTGCATTCCAAAACGTCACTACTTCCCTTCCGAGCCCCGACGTGTGCCCATACAGTAGTTTTCTCCCACATATGGGGTATCAGCATACTCAGAACAAATTGGACAACAACTTTTAAGGTCCAATTTCTCCTGGTACCCTTGGGAAAATAAAAAAATGGTGACTAAAAGATCATGTTTGTGGAAAAAATACGAATTTTTTATTTTCACGCCCGGGCGTTATAAACTTCTGTGAAGCACTGGGGGGTTCAAAGTGCTCACCACACATCTAGATAAGTTTCTTGGGGGGTCTAGTTTACAAAATGGTGTCACTTGTGGGGGGTTTCCAGTGTTTAGGTACATTAGGGGCTCTCCAAAGGCAACATGACACCCGCAGACCATTACCATTCCATCAAAGTCTGCATTCCAAAACGTCACTACTTCCCTTCTGAGCCCCGACGTGTGCCCATACAGTAGTTTTCTCCCACATATGGGGTATCAGCATACTCAGGACAAATTGGACAACAACTTTTGGGGTCCAATTTCTCCTGGTACCCTTGGGAAAATAAAAAAATGGTGACTAAAAGATCATGTTTGTGGAAAAAATACGAATTTTTTATTTTCACGCCCGGGCGTTATAAACTTCTGTGAAGCACTGGGGGGGTCAAAGTGCTCACCACGCATCTAGATAAGTTCCTTAGGGGGTCTAGTTTCCAAAATGGTGTAATTTGTGGGGGGTTTCCACTGTTTTGGTACATCAGGAGTTTTCCAAACGCGACATGGTGTCCGATCTCAATTCCAGCCAAAAACGTCAAATGGCGCTGCTTCCCTTCCGAGCTCTGCCATGCGCCCAAATAGTGGTTTACCCCCACATGTGGGGTATCAGCGTACTCAGGACAAATTGCACAATAACTTTTAGGGTCCTGTTACCCTTGAAAAATAAGAATTGAGGGTGAAAAGATCATTTTTGTGGAAAAAATATGATTTTTTAATTGTATGGCTTTATGTTATAAACTTCTGTGAAGCCCATGGCGGTTCAAAGTTCTCACCACACATCTAGATAAGTTCCTTAGGGGGTCTAGTTTCCAAAATGGTGTCATTTGTGGGGGGTTTCCACTGTTTTGGTACATCAGGGGTTTTCCAAATGCGACATGGTGTCCGATCTCAATTCCAGCCAAAAACGTCAAATGGCGCTGCTTCCCTTCCGAGCTCTGCCATGCGCCCAAATAGTGGTTTACCCCCACATGTGGGGTATCAGCGTACTCAGGACAAATTGCACAATAACTTTTAGGGTCCTGTTACCCTTGGGAAAATAAAAATTGGGGTGAAAAGATCATTTTTGTGGAAAAAATATGATTTTTTTATTGTACCGCTGTACGTTATAAACTTTTGTAAAGCCCTTGTGGGTTCAAAGTTCTCACCACATATCTAGATAAGTTCCTTGGGGGGTCTAGTTTCCAAAATGGGGTCACTTGTAGGGGGTTTCCACTGTTTAGGTACATCAGGGACTCTCCAAACGTGACATGGCGTCCAATCTGAATTCCAGCCAATTTTGCATTGAAAAAGTCAAACGGCGCTCCTTCCATTCTGAGCTCTGCCATGCGCCGAAACAGTCGTTCCCCCCCACATATCAGGTATCTGCGTACTCAGGACAAATTGCACAATAACTTTTGCAGTCCAATTTCTCCTGTTACCCTTGGTAAAATAAAAAAAATTGAACCTGAATTATTTTTTTTATGAAAAAAAGTTAGATGTTCATTTTTTTTTAAATATTCAAAAAAATTCCTGTGACGCACCTAAAGGGTTAATAAACTTCTTGAATGTGGTTTTGAGCACCTTAAGGGGTGCAGTTTTTAGAATGGTGTCACTTTTGGGTATTTTCTATCATATAGACCCCTCAAAGTGGCTTCAAATGTGATGTGGTCCTAAAAATAAAATGGTGTTGTAAAAATGAGAAATCGCTGGTCAACTTTTAACCCTTATAACTTCCTAACAAAAAAAAATTTTGGTTCCAAAATTGTGCTGATGTAAATAAACATGTGGGAAATGTTAGTTATCAAGTTTTTTTGTGTGCCGTATCTCTGTGATTTAAGGGCATAAAAATTCAAAGTTGGAAAATTGCGAAATTTTCAAAATTTTCGCCAAATTTCCGTTTTTCTCACAAATAAACGCAAGTTATTTGAATGAAATTTTACCACTAACATGAAGTACAATATGTCACGAGAAAACAATGTCAGAATCACCGGGATCCATGGAAGCGTTCCAGAGTTATGACCTCATAAAGGTACAGTGGTCAGAATTGTAAAAATTGGCCCGGTCATGAACGTGCAAACCACCCTTGGGGGTGAAGGGGTTAAAATCAATTTCCATGAGAACAAATGTAAGTCATAGTAACATAGTAACATAGTAACATAGTAATTAAGGTTGAAGGAAGACTTTAAGTCCATCTAGTTCAACCCATATCCTATCCTAACTTGCCCTAACATGTTGATCCAGAGGAAGGCAAAGTCCTTTATGGATGAGAACACATCTTGAACCGATCATTCCTTTTATTTGCTTTTTTTTTCTTAAAGAAATCCGCAGCTTTCTGATTTCCACCGTATCTTGTTCGCCCATTCCAAGACATACTATTTTCAGTGTTGGAATAAGATGTACTAGTGTCAGATACAGGTGATAATGAAGTGAAAGAGGCCTTCCTTGAGATCTTATCGTTTTCTCCATTTTTAACTCCTTTCCATTTATATACCTTATTTTCATAATCCATAAGGTCTCTCTGATATTTCTTTGCTTTGGTCTGACATATATCTTTCTCCCATCTTTCGAGATCCTTATTTATTTCCTTCAGAAGATCATCCCAGTATTCCTTTTTCATATTTTTTTTTAAAGTGGTTTCCAATCTTCCTATTTCCTCCTCAGTCTTATTGATTAATAGGGAATTACTCTCTATTATAAATTGGAGACATTCCATAGAGCACATAGTAGCCACTGTCATCCATCACTCAACTAATTTCTGTTCACTCAAATCAAAGGTAGGGAACAATTGTACTCTCAGACCTCTTTGGGATAATTTTTTGGCTTATATAATTCTCTAATGTCGTTTTATTCCACCAAATTTTTGTCCTTTTGTCTTTTTGTTTAAATAAATTTCTCTCAATATTGGACGTATCAGTTGATGATTGTGAAGCACCGGTATGAAAAATGTCAGACGCTTTCTGACTCCAAAAAGATTCCTTAGCTGAAAAATCCATAATCATGCGGATAAACTGTCTGAGTCTGCACCATAACCAATCTGAGCGCCTAGTAACACGCTGTCTCCTCGCACTTCAACGCACATTGAACCCGTGCTTCTTCCTGGGTGTATGTAGATGACCTGATTTTCATTTTTTCTTCTAATCATTCTTCCTATGATGTTTCTTCATTTTTCAAATATTTGAAAGAGAACAACATAAATCTGAAATTCACAGTATTGGGTCACGGACTCCCCCTCCCTTTTGAGATGGCGGAGAAAACGCATACACAAGTCTCCGACATCTGTGGGGTCCCCGTGCATCTCCTATAGAATCTGCAGCACCTCGTTAAAGGTATCGTGCTCATGGAGAGGCCATAACGTAAGGGAATGGAAAATGTTATTGGTCTATCTTTTATCTTCTTCGCATATTTTACTGGTACTACTACACATTCATGTGTATTACCATTATGTGTGTGTCACATAGGTACTGCTTCACTATTCTGTGTATTACCTTAAGGGATAAAAATGTAATGTATATTTATGTTAATGCTATGTATAACTACTGTTATAGTTGTAGGGAAAGCATAGTACTCTAGTTAGGCCACTAGATGGGGGTGGAGTGCATACTCAGCCTGTAAATAGTTAAAGCAGGAGGAGCTAATGGCCGTTAAGCTGAGAAACAACTGAGATTTGAATGAGTTGGGCGGGAGCGCCCTGACAGGGCAGTCAGCTCTGTAATGTTAAAGACACAGGCCCAGCTGTCCAGGGCCTGGGGACCACAGATGACAACACTGCAGAACACAGCAGCGCAGATCACAGCCGCACAGTTCACAGCAGTGCAGAACATAGCAGTGCAGATGACTACACTACAGATCATAGTGAGACAGTTGGCAGCAGTACAGCTGCACAGATTGCTCATTATGAGGTGGCTTGCTACGTGGGCAGACGCTTTTTTTCTGGGGCAAAACAGACAGGGGAACTCCCAGAAATGGTGAAGCTGGACAGAGAGGATGCTGTGATGCTGAATGGGATGGGATGTCCTGGAGATATGCTGAAGGAAGACAGTTAGAGCATAGGGAAAGTGACAGAATTGAGCACTGTGGAATCTGAGGTAACTGCTGTAAAGACAAAGGATGTGCTGCATACAAAAATGAGTAAAGCTGTTATTGTTAAAGTTAAATGGGTCTGTGACTCTGTTTCTTCCACATCGTCTGAGGAGAATGTGCAGCGCATTGTAGAAAGCCCTGAGAAGATTGGAGCTGCAGGTATGCTGACGGGAAGCTGTCATGTCTATGTGAGGGGAGGCCAGGACACTGTTTCCCCAGAGTCCTCAGCCACAACTATGGTCCTGGCCGACCCTTAACATAACCGAGGTCCTCTCCTCTCCGTCCAGAGCCATCAGAGCAATCTCTTCCTCCTTTATGGGGGTCATGGGGTGCATCCTCAACATACCCCAGACCCGCTCAGTCCAATTCCATAGTAGGATGTTGCTTCCTATAAACTTAGGGAGGTTTCTCCATATTGTCCCCAGTGGTATACTGGCCTTTGGGGAACCCCTGACCGCCTGGTCAGCCACCTCTGTGCCCGAAGCCTGCATCCTGCCGACTACGCCAAGTGTGAGCAGGTTGCTCGATGCAGTGACGGACAGGAGGCAGAACAAGGGTTAACAAGTTTAATAACAGGGGAACTGTCCACGCAGGGAGGTAAAGGGTCAAACAATTGATTAAACAGTATAAATGGCAAAGTATATGGTGAGATAAAGAATAAAGGATCAAGCAACGGCAGCTCCTGTGTACCTGTGTACCTGATTCAGACGGAACCCCAGCGGAGGATTCCCTATAATGAGGCAGATGGAAACACTGTGTACACCATAAGACCTGTGATCTGGCAGTGTCCGTCTTTTTAGGCGAGAACAAAAGCGTGGCCAACAACAGTTTTGTGCACGTTTGAAAATAAGGACACTGCTGGACACACTAGTCAGTTAGGTTAGGGACCCATTCGATCATGAGATTACCTTGATGCTGGTGAATGGGCTCAAATTTTTTGGCCAAATTTTGTGCTAAGCATCTCATGTGTTTTTCCTAAATTTCAAAAGCCATTACGCTATTCACACTTCATGTATTTCACATTGATATGACTTAATGCAATTGAGTGCAACCATTTCCTCATTTTGATATGTAAGCTGTTTTTTGGTATGCACCTGTTCAGACTAGTTCTTGATGTGCCGTCAGTATTCTGCTATTTGACTGCTGGACAGAGGTCAGACGAAGTCAAGAGTAACTCCGCTGCCTCATTATAGTGCATGGATCCCTCGGGGGTTTTATCCTTCACATCATATAGAGCGCTGGATAAAAGTGATCCTAAATTTTATGTTAAATATTCCTAATAAAAACCTCAGCTCAATCCACAAAAAAAGTCCCCACTTAGGTCCGTCATCTTCTAACATAAATATAGGGGGCTTTCACGTTACTGGTAGTTCAAATTCTCTGGAAAAGCGCTATGACACCTCACCCCCCAATAGAAATCCAGTGAATTCTGAACTCATAAATCCAAATGCCCCCCTTTCCCTTCCGAGCCCCACAGTGTGCTCACACCACATTTAGCATCCACATGTTTGGCATTTATTTAGCGATGAGAGCCTGCCTGATTTATGGATGCGTGTCTCCAGAAGCACGAGCTGGGCATAACGTACTGGTGACTACAACATATTAGGCACTACAATGTACGGGCACTACAATAGCAGATTAGCAATTTTCACTCAGCAACATCCATTGCTGCTTGTTTCTGGAAAACACCCATGGAGTCAAAATCATCACTATACCTGTAGATAAATTCCCAAAGGAGTATGATTTCCAAAATGGGGTCAATTGAGGAGGATTCTGTTTTCTTGCACTTAGGGGCTCTGTATATGGAGTCCACAAGCTATTTTAGGAAATTATGTGCTCCTGGAGGCAAATAGAGCTCTGTCTCACCATGTGGCTAAGCAATAATGTATAGCCATATATAAGGTATTTCTACATTCAGCAGAAAATGTGGGACAAATTTTGGAGCCATTTTTACCCATTTCCCAGTATGAAAATGTAAAATCTGGGGCTAATTCACAATCTTGTTGCTCTACCATTTTGACATAGCACCATCAAAACAGTCCAGCAAAATCTAAACTCCAATATGGCACTTCTGCTTTTCTGAGCTTTGCACTGTGCCTCAAAAGTAGTTTTTGACAACATATGGGATATCGGTATACTCAGAAAACATTGCACAACAAATTTCAGGGTCCATTTTGTCCTGTTATCTTTGTGAAAATGCAAAATTTAGGGCTAAAAACATTTTTGTGGGAAAAATTTTGATTTTTTTTATTTTCACGGCTCAACGTTGTAAACTTTTATGAAGTAACTGGTGGTCACAGGTGCTCACAGCATGTCTCTAAGTTCCCTGTGGGGTCTAGTTTCCAAAATGATTTCACTTGTGGGGTTTTCCATTGTTTAGTGACATCATGGGATCTCCAAACATGACATGGTGTCTGCTAATTATTCCAGGAAAGTTTGCACTCAAAAAGTCAAATATCGCTCCTTCCCTTCCAAGGTCTCCAGTTTTCCTCCACATATTTAGTATCAGTATACTTAGGAGAAATTGAACAACAAAATGTATGTTGTAATTTCTCCTGTTACCCTTCTGAAAATGCAAAACTTGGGGTTAAAAAATATTTTTCTGGGAAAAATGTGATTTTTTTTATTTTCACGGTTCAACGTTATATACTTGTGTGAAGCATCTTGGGGTGAAAGGTGCTCAATACACATATAGATAAGTTCTCTGAGTTGTCTAATTTCCAAAATAGTGTCACCTATGGGGGGTTTCCACTGTTTAGACACATTAGGGGCTCTTCAAGCATGACTTGGTGGCCGCTAATTATGTCAACAAATTTACTCTTGTGAAAATACAAAATATGGGGTTAAAAGAACATTTTTGTGGGAAAAATTTGTTTTTCTTTTCCACAGCTCAATGTTATAAACTTCTGTGGAGCACCTGGGGATTTAAGGTGCTCACCAAATATCTAGATAAGTTCAAAGGTGGTTTCCTAAATGTTGTCACTTGTGTGGGGGTTTCCACTGTTTAGGCACATCATGGGCTCCCCAAATGCGACATGGCATCTGCTAATTATTCCAGCAAATTTTACATTCAAAAAGTCAAATGTCGCTCTTTCCCTTCCACGCTCTGCCGTACGTTCAAACAGTTGTTTTCCCCCACATTTGGGGTATCTTTGTGCTCAGGAGAATTTGCACAGCAAATAGTAGAGTACATTTTCTCCTGTTACCTTTGTGAAATAAAATGGTTTGAAAGAAATTTTTAGTTAAAAAAAAGTTAAATGCTAATATTTTCTTCCACATCGCTTTAATTCCTGTGAAGCATTTAAAGGGTTATTACACTTCTTGAATGTGGTTTTGAGCACCTTGAGGGGTGCAGGGTTTAGAAAGGTTTCACTATTGGGTATTTTCTGTCACATATGCCCCTCAAAGTGACTTCAAATTTGATGTGGTCCCTAAATATATTGTTTAGTAAATTTTGTTGTAAAAATGAGAAATCGCTGGTCAAATTTTAACCCTTCTAACTTCCTAACAAAAAACATAATGTTTCAAAAATTGTGCTGATGTAAAGTAGATATGTGGAAAATTGTTATTTATTTTGTGTGACATGACTCTTTTATTTAAAGGCAAAAAAATGAAAAAATTGAAACTTTTAAATTTTTTTGCCAAATTCCCGATTTTTTCACAAATAAATGTAAGTAATGTCAAAGAAATATTAGCAATATCATGAACTACAAAATATCATTGAACAAAATCTGAGAATCAGTGGGATCCATTGAGGCATTCCAGAGTTATTACCACATAAAGTGACAGTGGTCAGATTTGGAAAAAATGGCCTGGTCAGAAGGGTGAAAACAGGCTTCCGATGTGAAGGAGTTAAGATCAGGACTTTGTCTAAGTCACTCCAAAGTCTTAATTTTGTTTTTCTTGAACCATTCAAAGGTGGTCTTGCTGGTGTGTTTTGGATCATTGTCTTGCTGCATAACCCAAGTGTGCTTGAGCTTGAGGTCACGAACAGATGGCCGGATATTCTACTTAAGGATTTTTTTGGTAGACAGCAGAATTCATGGCTCCATTTACCACAGAATGTCGTCCAGGTTCTGAAGCAGTAAAACAGTTCCAGACCATCACACTACCACCAGCATATTTTATGTTCCTTTTCTGAAATGCTGTGCTACTTCTACTCCAGATGTAATGGAGCATACGCTTTCCAAAAAGTTTAACTTTTGTATCATCAGTTCAGCGTATTCTTCCCAAAGTCTTGGGGATCATCAAGATGATTTCTTGCAAAACTGAAACAAGCTTTTATGTTATTATTGCTCAGCAGTGGTTTTCATCGTGGAACTCTGTCAGAGTCTCTTCCTTATGGTGGAGTCATGAACACTGACCTTAACTGGGGCAAGTGAGGCCTGCAGTTCTTTGGATGTTGTGGGGTCTCTTGTGACCTCTTGGATGAGTCATTGCTGTACTCTTGGGGTAATTTTGGTCTACTAGCCACTCCTAGGAAGATTCACAACCGTTGTGAATTCATTTTCTGGTCTACCTCTGGTTGCTAGTGAGGGTGGTGGAGCTGGTTTTATTGACAGAGGAGTCGTGAGTTCTCTTCTGGGCTCCCTCTGGTGGTTGCAGGAGGCAATGAAGCTGATCTAATTAACAGAGACCTGCCACCTGATAATGAGGATGACGATTGGACATCTGGAGTCTCTGACTGGATTTAAGACAGCCGACTCCCTCTATCCCTGCTGGTGATTTTTCCTGCCTCCTGAGGTCTTAGTTTCCAGTTCAGTCCCTGCATTCTCAAGCTGTGTTCTTTGCTATTGTTCTCATTTGATTTGGTGTTATCTATTCAGTTTTGCGTGGTCAGCCAGCCCCGGCTGGGGCTGTGCTGAATTTCCATCCTTATGTTACTGTTTTTGCCAGTTTGCTTTTTGTCCCTTATTAGATTGGCCTTTTTTTGCTCTGTTTTCAGAATATGCCAGAGTGCTGATATAGTGGGTGAAGTCTAGTGACTGTAGGGTTTTTTTTGCTATCAGAAGTGTTGGACATTTTTGCAGGGTTTTTTGGCGTGATTGCAGGCAGTATCTTTCCTTTCCTGTCCTTCCTAGTTAGTGTGGGCCCCATCATTTTCTCAGTCTATTTTCCTACCTGTTTGTGTTTTCATCTTGTCTCACCAACAATATATGTTTGGGGCTATCTATTCCTTTGGGGTCTGCTCTGGGGCAGTTTAGACTTCCCCTTTCCTTGATTTAGGCTTATTTAGTCCCCCGGCTGTGTAGAGGTGTCTAGAATCATCGTAGGTACGCTCCACGGCTACCGCTAGTTGTGTGGATAGGATCAGGGGTCTGCAATCTGCTTAGTTACCAACCTCTCTGGTTTTCTGTGGCTTAGCTTGGTCTTGTTTTCCTCCTCGGTGACCCAATCATAACACACAACTGTGCCATGTTTTTGCCATTTGTGGATGATAATGGCTCGCTGTGGTTCACTGGAGTCCCAAAGCTTTAGAAATGGCTTTATAACCTTTTAAAGACTGATATATCTCAATTACTTTTTTTTTTCTAGAATTTCTTTGGCTCCTCACCTGATGTCCAGCTTTTAAGATTATTTTGGTCTATTTAACTCTATCAGGCATGTCTGTTGTGAATTCCGTCCGCCATCTCACCCGATTTGAGACGTGCCCTGGAGGAATTTCAGGAGGACAAACCTGAACATTGCCCTATGAGAAAATTGTATGTTCCTGACTAGTGGAGGAAAAGAGTAATGTCTGAAATTCATTGCTCCGCATTGGCTGGTCATCCAGGTATTTTTGGTACTAGAGATTTGGTGAGTCGGTCTTTTTGGTGGCCTGCCTTATCTCGTGATGTCAGGAATTTTGTGCAGTCCTGTGGGACTTGTTCTCGGTCCAAGCCCTGTTCTCGTTCTAGTGGTTTGTTGATGGCCCTGCCAGTGCCCAGGAGGCCATGGACCCATATCTCAATGGATTATATTTCTGATCTTCCTGTCTCTCAGAGAATGACTGTTATCTGGGTGATCTGTGATAGATTTTCTAAGATGGTCCATCTTGTACCACTCCCAAAGTTGCCATCTTCTTCTGAGTTGATGCCCTTGTTTTTACAACAGGTGGTTCATTTGCATGGGATTCCCGAGAACATTGTGACGGACAGGGGAGTTCAGTTTGTTTCCAGATTTTGGAGAGCTTTTTGTTCCAAACTGGGAATTCAGTTATCTTTCTCCTCTGCATTTCATCCTCAGAGCAATGGGCAGACTGAGAGCACAAACTAGATTTTGGAATCCTATTTGATATGTTTCATATCTGCTGATCAGGATGACTGGGTCTCATTTTTGCCCTTGGCCGAATTCACACTAAACAATAGGGCTAGTTCTGCCACTTTGATGTCGCCTTTCTTCTGTAACTTTGGGTTTCATCCTCGATTTTCTTCAGGGCAGGTGGAATCTTTGGCCTGCCCAAGTGTGGATTCTGTGGTAGAGAGAATGCAGTAGATTTGGGACCAAGTAGTGGATAAGTTGTCCCACTCTCAGGAAAAGACCCAACGGTTTTCCAACCGGCATAGGACCATTGGTCCCTGGTTTAAAATGGGTGATATGGTTTGGTTGTCTTCAAAAAATATTCTATGAAGGTTCCGTCTCCAAAATTCAAGCCAAGATTCATTGGACCTTATAAGATTTTGGAAATGCTTAACCCCATTTCTTTCCATTTGGCTCTTCCAGGTATGTTTAACATTCATAACGTTTTTCATAAATCCTTGTTGAAGAGGTTTGTGGAGCCAGTAGTTCCCATGTTGGCGCCTCCTGACCCTTTATTGGTTAAAGGTAATTTGGAGTATGAGATAGAGAAGATATTGGATTCTTGTTTGGATAGACAGAGGCTCCAGTACTTGGTCAAGTGGAAGGGTTATGGCCAGGAGGATAATTCTTGGGTCTCTGCTTCTGACATTCATGCCGAGAGATTGGTTCGTGTTTTACACCGGGCCCATCCTGACCGTCCTGGTGGCGTGAATGAGAGTTCGGTGACCCCTCCTCAAGGGGGGTACTGTTGTGAATTCCCTTTCTGGTCTCCCTCTGGTGGTTACTGAAGGTAGTGGAGCTGGTCAGATTGACAGAGGTGCTGCGAGTTCTCTTTCTGGACTCCCTCTGGTGGTTACTGGAGGTAGTGGAGCTGGTCAGATTGACAGACGCTTGCTACCTGATAATGATGATGACGATTGCAAATCTGGGGTTTCTGACTGGATTATTTAAGACAGCTGACTTCCTTCAATCCCTGCTGGTGATTTTCTTCCTGTGCCTTCTGAGGTCTGATGTCTCCCGATCTCTTCCTGCATGGTTCAGCTAAGTGGTTCATTTGTTAATCTTTTTGCATTTGATCTCACCAACAATATATGTTTGGGGGCTATCTATTCCTTTGGGGTCCACGGCAGTTTAGATTTCACCTTTCTTGCTTTAGGCTAGTTAGCGCTCCGGCTGTGCTGAGGCATCTAGGGCTTCGTAGGTACGCTCCACGGCTACTGCTAGTTGTGTGGATAGGATCAGGGGTCTGCAATCCACTTAGTTACCAACCTCTCTGGTTTTCTGGTGACTTAGCCTGGTCCTGCTATCCTCCTCGGTGACCCATTCATAACACATGTCCTATTTAAGTGAGTTCTTGATTGAGAAGAGGTGTGGCAGAAATAAGGTCTTGGCATGGCTAGATAATTTGAACTCAGCTTCCCAGATGTGATAAATCACAGTTAATTTATGTTTTAAGGGGAGAGGGCAATCACTTTTTCACACAGGACCTTGTAGGTTTGGATTTCTTTTTACCTTAATAATAAACACCTTCATTTAAAAACTGCATTGCATTTTGTTTTGTGTCTACTTGTGTTGTCTAATAGTTAAATTTGTTTGGTGATCTGAAACATTTAAGTGTCACAAAGATGCAAAAGAATAGGAAATCAGGAAGGGAGCAAATACTTTTTCACGCAACAATATTTCACACTCTCTCAGGCGCAGTGATAATACAGACCTGTTGTCTTCGAATCATCTCATGTCACTGTATGTTGATTGACTACTTTTTAATTGTTATTTATATGATTCTATTTGATTTATTTTGCACACATATAAAAGTGACACCTTGTGGCATACACACTCACCTTAAAGCTGGAGTCACACATAGCGACTTACCAGTGATACCGACACCGATATCAAGGTGTCAGGATCGCTGGTAAGTCGCTATGTGATCGCTGGTGAGCTGTCACACAGACAGCTTCACCAGCGATCAGCACAGCGATGCCGAGCGCCCGGCATCGCTTGCCATCCCTGTAAAAAATAGAATTAAAATAAAAAATATTGTTATTCTCACCTTCCGAAGTCCCACGCAGCCTTCCTCTCTCCACGCTCCGGTGCCAGTAATCCTTTGTCTCGCGGGAGCACGAAGTCTCACGGTCATTCGTGCAAAGGATCACTGGGACCGGAGCGTGGAGAGAGGAATGCTGTGCGGGACGTCGGAAGGTGAGAATAGCAATATTTTTTATTTTAATTCTATTTTTTACAGCTGATCGCTGGTCTCCCGCCTGTCACAAGCAGCGATGCGTGCTGGCCAGCGGGAGCCCAGCAACCAAAAAAATGTCCAGAGGTTTCTAACAGCGATCAGCGATACCGGCAGGGGGGGCCGCTCGCTGATCGCTGTCACACACAGCGATCTCACTGGTGAGATCGCTGTTACGTCACAAAAGTTGTGACTCAGCAGCGATCTCGCTAGCGAGATTGCTATGTGTGACTCCAGCTTTACCCCTGAGGAATCCATAACAATCAAACACCACAATTACTAATTGAGTAATAAAAACAAAACAAAGCACACAAACACAAAAAATTCCTTTTTTTTCAATAAAAACTACGCCACACTTTCCCTGGTTCATCAATTTGATAAAAAAATAAAACATTCTGGTCTGTTGTCTTCCAGGGAATCTGACATAGTCCACCAAATCCGACATAGTCCACATATGAAAACCTGATCACCTTCATGCCACACCGCATTGATACAGTAATTGATGCAAAAGGAGCCGTGATCAAATGTTGAGTGCATTTACTGAACATACATTTCAGTAGGCCAACATTTCGGATTTTAAAATCTTTTTTCAATCTGGCGCTATAAAGTATTCTCATTTACTGACATAATGACTTTCGGTTTCGGGTTTTCATTGGCTGTAAGCCATAATCATCAACATTAACAGAAATAAACACCTGAAATAGATCACTCTGTTGGTAATGACTCTATGTAATATATAAGTTTCACTTTTTGTATTGAAGAACTGAAAAAAAAATTAACTTTTTGATGATATTCTAATTTGAACACTATATATATATATATATATATCAACACATACACAGTGCACATACAAGACGCCGAACGTTAAAATGCTATGAGTGGATGCTTTATGTACAGAACATCTAAAAAGATGGCCATTAAAACTAATTAAATGAACATTGCCTGCGTATTATCTAATTATTGAGATTTAGCTCAAGCACATTATTCTAATTCTGCAATGCATGCAGATTAACCTGTTCCATACAATAGATTTCAGCAGGTATCAGGACTCATTTGCAGGATGCGGTTGATATTTGTTTAGCAATGTAAATTGTACAGTCTTATGCAGACTCATGGACGCATGATACAGCAAAAGTAAATGATACAGAAAAAGCAAACTGCCTAAAAGTGATAGGCATTCACGATAACAGGTAATGTTGCTACATTTCGACCCCTAAGAATTATTATTGTGCGCTCAGGCAGAACTCATGAGAGACCAGGGGTTTGAAGTACAGGAACCCTTGCAGTGAAATGAATCAGGAAATGTCTTTAGAACCTATGCTACCTGAGCAACCAGGTCAAATTAAGATTTTTTTTTTGTAATTTAATGAAGATCTGTTACCATTGTCGTTGTATTTTACTCTACCAGATCACATTCAGGGTCTCCGAAGAATCTGAGCAGTTATAAGTAACATTCAGAAATTCACTAGAAAGTCATTGATTTCACTTTATGGTCCTAATTAGCCATTTGTATAGTTCTATAATTAAATATGTTCCTTTCTCATCAAGTTTTTCACTTTAGTAATGATACCACTGTGCCACAAACAGGCTCCATGCTGTTTGGTTTGGGACTTATTCATAGCATTTAATTGGTCACCCAGTGGTTAGCCAATAACCCCTTCTATGGGAAGCGACACTCTGAATGCTGTTAATGGGCTAGAGGCGCAGTGATTGCCTCCTGGTACTCAGCAGTACTGGGAATAAAGCAATTTCCTCCACTGTGCTGTGTGCCCAATAGCTAATCCTCGCCACTTCTGAAATGCACACTATTTGGTTATAAGTATTTGTGCTGCCTTACTTACCGCTGGGTTGTTAATAGGCAGTGATTCTTCAATGCTCCTTCAGTGATGTTACAGTCTGCTTGCTGACTGCTAATTAAAACAAGTTTGCACTCCGAGACTGCAACAAAAGGTAGCAAGGTCAACTTGTTTCTCCGAGTCCTCTTTTATTTCGTAATGCGTGCTTTAAGGTCAGGATTATGTGTATCAAGATATCTAGAAACTCACCACATTGACCACGCACAGCTTAATCTGTGAGTAACGCAGGGTCACAGGAAGCTCCGATGTCTTTCTACATGAAAAATGGAAATATATTTAATTTCCACTTTTGTTTAAACTGTAGTTAAGGAATTAAGGGGGTTTTGTCAGCAGGTTTTTGCTATGTAATCTAACAGCTACATGATTTAGAGGCTAAGAGCCTGATTCTAGCGATGTGTCACTTACTGGGCTTTATTTTATGGCTTCACTAAAATCAGTGTTTTATCAGCAGGAGATTATCACTAGAGGACTAGATGACTCGTGCCTCCTTGTCTAACCACGCCTCAGCAACCGGTTGGAAGCTTTCTCACAATATACAGTATATACAGACAGCTGCCAATCAGTGGAGTGTTTGGGGTGAGTCACAGCTAAGCAATTCCAACACTACTTTATCTGCAGTAGAGAAATCTGTGACTGTATCAATATGACAGTAAGCAGGTCAGCAAGTGACATTGCTGGAATCAGTGTCTCAGCCCCTATATTATGCTGCTCTCAGATTACGTGACAAAACCTGATGATAAATTCCCTTTAAATTTGGAAAAAGTTTAGACGAGGAAGGCACAACTTTAGAGTTATAAATAAAAGAATTTTTTTATTATTATTGCTTGTGTTTTTTTATAGATACAGTATGTATTGATTTAAGTTGTTGCTACAGCATTACAAATCAATTAAGATGTTCGATATATAATAATGATCATTGAGCACTAAAATGCTCAAGAGCTCGGTACTCGAATTGAGCAAGTCGCACGCCCGGACGAGCTTGACTCAAGTAATTAGTATAATGAAAGAAAATGGGAAACTCGATCATTTTTCCACAAGACCCTAACAGGAGGGCTGGGGGGGTAGGAAACTGAGCTCAAATAGAATGGCAACAAAATAGTGAAGATTCCTGGAAGCATCTCTGACTCCTAGGTTGCTGCTGAGAACAATGTTGTCAGAGTATTAAATTCACAGCTCAGGAAAATTAGTTGGGAGTACGCTATAATCAACAAATTCACAGAAAAAAAAAACAATTTTTAGACTATATTAAAAGTTCATTTTAGATTAATCAATAAACGTTATCAACCAGTGCAAAAACACAATACCATGACCAAATGGAAAAAAGCTAGATAGAAAAGGCTGAAGGGGTGCCTAACCCTAGTCTATGACTGTATATACCCTAACTAGCAGAGGAGGTTTTCACACTACTCCTGCGCAAATGGCGCCCCCCTCAATGACGACTTTCCTTTCTAACCCTTAAAAACTCTGTAAGAGAGGGAGAAAAAGGAGATTAGTTATTAGAGGTGTATTCAGTAATATGGATGCAATAAAGTTTGTCTAATCCACAATAAAAAGTGGAGGTGGGGGGTGGAAAATACTAGCAGTCAATATACAGCTCTGGCAAAAATTAAAAGACCACTGCACAGTTTTATAAACATCAGCTTCTCTACATGTCGGACAGCCATTCCATTCCAGTGTCAGTTGAATTTCGACCAGAGTACATCTCATGCTACTTAATGTGCTTCTGATTAGGTGATAACCTGAAACAAATCTTATTTAACAAAGGAAAGTATAAAAACCCCTGCTGTGGTGTTCACAATCCTCTTGCAATAGGACAAGCTGGATGGCAAACCAAGTGCTAGTAATATCACAAAAGTAATAGGAATGAAAAAGCGACTTTTAACCATACCAAAGGAGTTCAAAAGAACAGTCTTGAGTAAGGAAAAGAAGGGTTCAATTCTGGCTTTACTAGCAGAGGGTTACAGTGATCGTCATGTTGCCTCCATCCTTAAAATTTCTAAGATGACAGTCCATTACAACAAGGTCAAGCAGCAGACATTGGGGACAACGAAGCTACAGAACGGTAGAGGGCGAAAATGACTCTCCACTGACCGGGATGACCATCATCTTATTCGAATGTCACTCAGCAACCGCAGGATGACATCCAGTGGCCTACAAAAGGAATGGCAAATGGCAGCTGGGGTGAAGCGCACAGCAAGAACAGTTTGTAACAGGCTCCTAGTGGCAGGGTTCAAGTCATGTAAAGCTAGAAAAAAGCCTTTCATCAATGAAAAGCAAAGGAGAGCCAGGCTGAAGTTTGCCATAGACTATAAGGATTGGACCATATAGGACTTGAGTAAGGTAATCTACTCTGATTGATCTAATTTTCAGCTTTGCCCAACATCTGGTCTTCTTATGGTTAGACGGAGACCTGGAGAGGCATACAAGCCACGGTGTCTTGCACCCACTGTGAAATTTGGTGGAGGGTCGGTGATGATCTTGGGATCTTGGGATGCTTCAGCAAGGCTGGAATAGGGCAGGTTAATCTTTGTGAAGGACGTATGAATCAAAGCATACAAGGTTATCCTAGAAAAACAGTTGATTCCTTCTGCTCAGGCAATGTTCCCCAACTCTGAGGACTGTTTTTCCAGCAGGACAATGCGCCATGCCACACAGCTTGGTCGATCAATGTGTGGCTGAAGATCCACCAGATCAAATCCCTTTCATGGCCGGCCCAATCTCCAGACCTGAACCCCATTGAAAACCTCTGGAATGTAATCAAGAGGAAGATGGATAGTCACTAGCCATCAAACAAAGAAGAACTGCTTAAATTTTTGTACCAAGAGTGGCATAAGGTCACCCAAAAGCAGTGTGAAAGACATGGAAAGCATGCCAAGATGCTCAGCTGTGATTAAAAATCATTGTTATTCCACAAAATATTGATTTCTGAACTCTTCCTGAGTTAAAACATTAGTATTGCTGCTTCTAAATGATAATTAACTTGTTTCCTTAGGATTATTTGAGGTCTGCAAGCACTGCATTTTTTGTGTTATTTTCACCATTTCTCATTTTCTGAAAATAAATACAAAATTTAGTGCTTTGAAATTTGAAGACATGCTGTCTGTAGTTTATAGAATGAAAAAGCAATTTACATTTTACTCAAAAATATACCTATAAAGAGAAAAATCAGATAAACTGAAAATTTTGCAGTGGTCTCTTAATTTTTGCCAAAGCTGTATATGTAAACTCTGTGCAAGGGGCAGTGTGGCTGTCTATATTCTGTCCCTGTCTGCCAGCAGATGTTGGCACCCATATGATTAGCAAGATTGGGGCCTCCGCTCAATGATGGCTATCCCAAATGGCCCTAGTCGGCTGATTTTATGTGGAAAACATGTAAAGTGCTAGAGTTCTTCAGCAAGATTTTAACAAAATAAATGCTGAATCGGGCACATAGTAGATCCAGAAAAAATGAAGAGCTTATCTAAAGGAAGAGAGTGGTGCAAATTAACTCTTATAAAGGAAATGCAAAGAATTTGAACTTACATGGACAACGTGCTACAAGATGACAAATTATAGATGCAGGAGGAGAGGGTGCAGGAACTGATGCAGGAGGTGAAGGAAATCCTCGTGAAATGAGGGCCTGTAATCCTCAGTGTCGATATCATGTGTGCAGTCCCAGGGTCCGACTTTGTCCCGGCCTCCATTAGGTTCACCCTGTTTGCCATCAGGAAAATGTAATACCCTTGGCCATAAGCACTTGTCTATGTGTCATTCGTTAAGTGGTCCTTTCCAGTAACTGCGTTAGTCAAGGCATGAGTGATGTTATGTGACATGTGCTGGTGTAATGCAGAGGCGGCACACCAGGAAAAATAGTAGTGGCTGGGGACCGAGTACTGTGGAACGGCCGCCATCATGAGGTTGCAGAAAACCTCAGTGTCCACAAGCCTAAACTGAAACATTTTCAGGGCAAAAAGTATAGAAATTTGCCTATTTAGTGTTTGGGCCTGTGCATGGGTGGCTGAGGGTTTGGGTTCAAGGGCCTGGGGTAGGGACAAAGAAATGCTGCAATTGGACAAATATTTGGATGTGGTTGCTGATGGTGCTTGCAAATATGCAACAACTGATGCTGGGCGGGAGTCATCTGCACCTTATTTTGGACAGGGGATTGGCAAGCATGTAGCTCAGGGGAAGAGGCAATGGTGTTACCCGCAGACAATAATTGTGGACCCAGATTTTTGACCCACCTAGTTAGATGCAATTCTGCAAAGATGAGTGGGCCAAAATTCCCCCTGAGTAGAGATGAGCGACTTTGCCTTTTTTCGGGTCGAGTCGCTTTTCATGAAACCTGACTTTCGCAAAAGTGGGGTCGAACGCAATCGGCCGATTATCGTGAAAAGTCGAAGGTCGATCGAAACACGAAACCCAATGCAAGTCAATGGGGAAGAAAAGTCAGCAGTGAGTGGAGGACAGGAAACACACCTACAGTGCCCATTTTAAAGCCAAAAACATCAATTCTTATTACTTAAGCTTGTGAACCTTAATTTACTTTATAATAATAGTTAGACATTGAAAACTGGGGGTTATTTGGCTAAAGTTGTGGGGGGGTAGGGCTGGCTCCAGATTTTCGTGGGCGCAGGGCCAAAGAGTATCACTGGGCTCCTTTAACACATGCCACAATTCATGATCCTCTGATACGGCAGAGAAATAGAGGTATAATACAATGAAAAATACTTCACTTCTTACATCACATGACTGATATCCATTTCAAATTCTCCAATAGCTCCAAAAACGGAGAGTATACTGTATTACTCCATACAGTATTATGGCCACCGCATAGTGCGCTATACAGAGTAATGAGGCCCATATATTTCTCCATACAGAATCATTGGTCCCATATAATGTTCAATACAGTATATGATGAGCTCCACATAATGCTACAGTATACGTTGGTCCCCATGGATGAAGCACCACTGTCTTATGGGCCCAAATAATGCTCCATATATAATGGGCCCCATTTCTAATGCTCCAGTGTATAATGGGCCCTGTAAATGCTGCTCCAGTGTCTGATGTCCACCTTTGGAATGCTCCAGTGTATGGTGGGTCCCATATATCTTTCTCCAGAGTATAGTGCTCCCCAAAAATTGCTCCCAACCTTTAAAACAATTAAATAAGTCTCCTCGCTAGGGAATCCCTGTACTAGTCTGGACTCCTCGTTGTCCCCATCTTCCATCTCTCTGCACTTGGACTGTTTAGGCAGAGGGTGTACAGACGTGATGTCATCGCGCTCTCTGACCAGAATGTCACTGTCAGGAAACGCGGAAGACGTCACTGCGGTGGAGCAGGGAGAGGTAAGTATTTCAACTTTGCAAGTGCTGTGATCCTGAGCAAGCAGAGGGGCCCACTCATTGGCGACGGCACTGGCACAGGGCCCCTCATAGTACGGCGGTGTGTCTGCCGGCAGAGAAACTTTTGCGTACTATGAGGGGCCCTGTGCCAGTGCCGTCGCCCATGAGTATGCCCCCCCACCTGCTCAAGGAACCGGCACGTTCATCTGCACCTTCCTCTTTGTCACCATGTAAGGTGGTATAGTATGCGGGAAGGGGAACCAGAGTTTCATCAGGGTCAGATTCTGGCTGTGTAGAGTGCGAGGGGAATGTAGTGGTCTGGGTCAATGTACCAGCAGAATCATCTAGCAGTGGCTGGGCATCAGTGCATTTGTGGCGCCCCCAGGCATACGGTCGCCACAGTGGCATTAGCTTCCTCCTAGGGAGTGTGATGTCATGCTTGGGAGCAATGAAGGATCTCTCTAGCAGTAAAACCAACACCCAACACAGTTCCCACTCCAGGCCAGCAGGGAGAGCTCTGATCCTGACTGCTGAGGAGCTGCTCTCTGTGGTTGGGAGGAGGGAAGTTAGGGCAGTCTGTGAAGGGAAGGGAATGTGTGTGGACGTGAGAAGGGGAGCTGGAGGATGAGCAGAGTTAAGGCTCACTCCTAGCTGGAGCGCATGGTCCAGATTCCGGTCTCTGAGTTTGTAGAGACACTGATGGTCCTGCAGCAGAAACCGGAGGAAGTAGCAGCTGTAAATGCTCTGTTCCCAACTAAGGCTCGGATGCCCCAGCAGCGACTTGTGTGAGCCAGAAGGAAAAGGCTATGGCTGCCTGCCATTTGAGAAAGTTTCAAAAGAGAGTCAACAAAGGGAACTTCATTGAACTCAGTACTGCGGGTATCTCAGATAAGCGCTAGAACGGAGGCCACACTACCTATCTGCAGAGAGAGAATTCCTACTTTGCTTCCAGGCTGAACAACTCCTTTCACATCTGTACTCTGGGTCCTGGATGGCACTTACCAAGTACAGGTAAAGGTACTGCATGACTGTATCTGTCATCATTCTCCTGCGCCTGGTGCATGGCTCTGCTACATCCTGCACTGCACAACATCTACCAACTCTTTCATCTGCCCTGCGACTGCAGCCCTACCTGTGCAGGGCTTTTACATCTTAGCTGCACCACAACATCTGTCCCAGAGAAGCGACACTTCAGCACTGGTCAATCTGATCAGAAACCACAGGTTGCGTCACGTATCATTCACCTATAAACGTTATTCACCCCTTTGCATGGACGCCCAGGGCCACGGACCGGGTCACCACCACCGTGACACATCCCTCTGAGACACCAGCCCGGTACCGATTAACCCCACTGCCCTGGCTGGCCACCCACACTCCATGTCAGATTCATCTTGGACTGGGGAATTCATGATTTGACTTGATAACCCAGGCATGGTATGTGAGAAAGAGCTACGTGGACTAATGTGAAGTGTGGCCTGCGGCATCATTCACTTTTGTTGGGGGTGCAGGACACAAGGAAAGGGGTTCTTCCTGACCAGGAGCCAGCACTTGACGACTCAGTGCTTGCATTTTTTGAAACTTCAGAAGAGGAGGGCATATTAGCTGGAGTCTGTTTTGGCAATGTAAGCCAAAACCAGTTCCTGATGCTCCGGCTTTAAAAGCGGTTAACCTACTCCCAGAAAAGGTAGCCTTCCAGGCGTTCCGGAGCCAGACCATTACGCAGGCTCAACACCTCCTGCCTTAGCTGCTATTGTGCTTTTGCCACTACCAGCAGATGTACCACCACCATCAGTACCAGCTGGCCCCCCCACGCCCATGTCCGCGGCCTCTTCCACCATACTTCCAAATTTTGTAGAAAATATACCCAAAATAACATCAGATATATGGTACTGTATCAGAAGCGTACAGCTCTATACAGTCAAAGGACAATTGTCAATCTCCCTATATATTTCATGAGTCACACAGAGACGCTCACAGGCTCAGTATGGATTAGACAAGAATATAAAAAGTAGAAAAAGGGTACAGTATCATCAGATAGCAGGTATATATAGTATAGTTTAAATATTCTGAATCTCCGTATATATTTCAGGAGGCAGACACAGACGCTCACAGGCTCAGTATGGATTACACCACAATATAAAAATCCGTAAAACGGTAATGGATCTGAAGCATACAGCTGTATACAATGTAGGGGTCATTGTCAATCTCAGTATTTATTTCCACAGTCAGAAACAGACTCTCACTTGGCCAGTTTGGATTAGACCAGAATATAAAAAGCAGTAAATGGGTAATGTATCACAAGCGTAGAGCTGTATACAGTGTTGGGGTAATTTTTAAATCTTCATATAAATTGCAGGCGTAACTCACAGACTCTCCCACGCTCAGGATGGATCACACCACAATATAAAAAGAAGATCCGCAAGAAATAATCACACATGTGGGCCAATGTTCCAGGTGTCAATGATACCCTTAGAGTGGTGGGTGGAGGAGGACTTCCTGGCAGAAAGGGTACAGTATCACCAGATACCAGGTATATATAGCATAGTTTAAACATTAAAAATGTACATCTATATATCAGGAGTAGTGTTGAGCCAACCCGCTAGTGTTTGAGTTCGGTTCGGTTCGTCGAACAGGAGGCAAGTTCGTCGAACGTTCGTCGAACGTTCGACGAACACCGTCGAACCCCATTGAAAATAATGGCAGGCAAACACAAACACATAGAAAACAATTGCAAAACACCTTAAAAGGTGTCCCAAAGCGGACAAAATGCTCAGAATACAAAAATAACATATGGAAAAGGGCAACTACATATAGAAAAGAGGTGGAGAAATAAAAGGAGGAGGAGGAGACACAGAAATAGGCATGTTATGCCCTTATAAAGTCAAGAAAGGCTGGAATAAAAATCTAAAATTCTAAAATCGAAGATGATCATATACCGTCGGACTTCCCACCATAAATTATGCCAACTACGGGCGGCGTTAGTCCCGCGACCATCCGAACAGCGTCCATGAAGGCAAAGTGTTTGGTTTCCAGGGGCAGTATGGTTGCAAAGCTGAACCTTAAAGTAATGTCCAGAAAGGCACCACCAGGAGTGGAGCCTGCGGCTTAATTGGACTCCACACGGGCAACCTCAACCATGCCAGCCACGGAAAGGATGGACACATTGCAAGCTTTGTTGATTCTGTGGGTGGTGGTGCATGGACATTTTTAGTTGTGCTAGCGATTTGTCAGATTAATTCCGTTAATGAGCGAGACTCCGGCATGCCCCCGCGGTCCGCGTCCAGCTTACTAGAGGGACACGCGAGGCTCTGGCACGCGAGATCGAGCAATAACAGGTCTGTCATGCCCTTATAAGTTCGGGGCTGCATGCGCGCTACACTGAAAGGACCAGCGTGTGTCGCTTACAGGTGCGGATAACCCGCTGAACCCAGTTAGTGATGGGGATCTGGGATTCCAATTCTTCCCCGCGAACGAGGATTTCCCAGTAAGGGCAGGTCAACTGGAATTCCGGAATTAGGCCTAACCGGCATTCCAGAAAGAATGTGAAAAAATTAAGTGTCTAAACCACAGGTGCTGTAGCTTGCTTAACAGCTGGGCTCCTCTGCTGAGTAGCACGCAGTTCTTGCATAAACAGGCGGCATAGCTTGGTTCACGGGTGGGCAACTCTGCTGAGTAGCAGAGAGTGCTTACAAAAACAGGCGGCATAGCTAGGTTCATGGGTGGGCTCCTCTGCTGAGCAGTAGACACAGGTACTAGGCCCAAAGTACTCACTGGGATAAATGGAGTTAAAAAATGGTTCTTTACATAAACAGGCGGCACAGCTTGGTTCACGGGTGGGCTCCTCTGCTGAGTAGCAGACACAGTTACTAGGCCCAAAGTATTAACTGGGCTAAATGCAGTCAAAAACAGGTTCTTTCATAAACAGGTGGCATAGCTGGGCTCAAGGGTGGGCTCCTCTGCTGAGTAGCAGACAGTGCTACAAGGCCCAAAAGGATTTTCTGGACAAGATGCGGTAAAAAATTATTAGAAACACACACGGTGTAGCTCCTTGACAGGTGTACTACACCGCTGGCTACGAGACACCGCTACTATGCCATGAAACTGTCTATTAACATTGAAAACCATTATTAATGTGAAAATAAAGTTACGCTTTTGGTGAACGAACTGTTCTTGAACGGAACCTCGAACAGCCGAATTTTAAGCAAAGTGTTCGAGTTCGACGAACGGCTCAAACACCGCCCAAAACAGCTCGAATTTGAACTTGGCGAACAGGTCAACTCGAACACCGCTCATCTCTAATCAGGAGGCAAACTCAGATGGTCTCAGGTCCACTATGGATTCGACAAGATTGTAGAAAGTTGAGAAAGGGTACAGTATCATCAGATAACAGGTATATATGTAGCATAGTTTACACATTAAAAATCTATGTTTATATATCAGGAGGCAGACTCAGACGGTCTCAGGCCCAGTATGGATTCAACAAGATGGTAGAAAGTTGAGAAAGGGTACAATATCACTGGATAACAGGTATATATGTAGCATAGTTTACACATTAAAAATCTATGTCTATATATCAGGAGGCAGACTCAGACAGTCTCAGGCCCAGTATGGATTCGACAAGATTGTAGAAAGTTGAGAAAAGGTATGGTATCACCGGATACCAGGTATATATGTAGCATAGTTTACACATTAAAAATCTTTGTCTATATATCAGGAAGCAGACTCAGATGGTCTCAGGCCCAGTATGGATTCAACAAGATTGTAGAAAGTTGAGAAAGGATACAGTATCACCGGATAACAGGTATATATGTAGCATAGTTTACACATTAAAAATCTATGTCTATATATCAGGAGGCAGACTCAGACGGTCTCAGGCCCAGTATGGATTCGACAAGATTGTAGAAAGTTGAAAAAGGGTACAGTATCACTGGATACCAGGTATATATAGCATAGTTTAAACATTAAAAATCTCTGTGTATATTTCCGGAGTCCCACAAAGACTCTCACAGCCTCAATATGGATTAGACAAGAATCTAAAAAGTAGAAAAAGGGTAATGTATTCGAAGCGTACACCAGTATACACTGTTGGGGTATTTTTCAATCTTCATATATATTTCAGTTTCAGTAAGAAAGTCCAGACTCTCCGCAAAAGGAAACGAGATGGATACAAGTACAGACGGAAAGTCGAGTGATTGCAGAAATTTTGGAATTACTAATCACGGGAAAAACTCCCAGGAGAATTCTCAGAGGCGATGCTGACCCTCAATTACTTTGTCTGTGGAGACAGCGAAAACAGTTCTTTGTGAAGAAAGGTTTGCTGTATCGCAGTACCGTGGATCCCCTCACCGTTACTCATCTCAATCAAATTGTGATCACAGGGAGAGATGTAGATATTGTCCTCACTGCCTATCATGATCTGTCAGGTAACTTTGGAGTGCAAAAGACAGAAGCCACAGGCCGTAGGCGATTCTATTGGATTGGCATGAATGGACACATTTAAAAATGTGGGCAGGAATGTCACACGTCTGTGAGTCGGAAAACTGTGAAAGCTGATGAT
This sequence comes from Dendrobates tinctorius, assembly GCF_039654945.1. Lineage (NCBI taxonomy): Eukaryota > Metazoa > Chordata > Amphibia > Anura > Dendrobatidae > Dendrobates > Dendrobates tinctorius. The sequence continues at coordinate 17,851,998 of NW_027361802.1, read as the reverse complement.
AAACCACCACTGCATCTCATTGTGAGACGACATCCATAACAAATGGAAGCCATTGATCATCTGAAGATAGAGCCCAGCAGGACAGGGCATAGCTATGTCTTAACCATCTTCTATCAGTTCACCAAATTTGTACTGGCAGTCCCAGTGAAGGATTTAACTGCCCAGACTACACAGCGGTGGAGCAGAGAGAGGTAAGTATTGCTAGTGCTGGGGCCCTGATCAAGCAGGGGGGGGCCCACTTGTGGGCAGCGGTACTGGCACAGTGCTCTTCACAGTATGCCGGTGTGTCTGACGGCGGGTGTGCACTCCCACCGTCAGAGAAACTTGATTGTACTATGAGGAACCCTGTGCCGTCGCCGAAGAGTGGGCCCACCCACCTGTCCTGGGCAAAGGCACTCGCACGGGTGCGTGCGCCAGGTGGTGACCCCGGCCCTGGGGGGGAGGCAGCCCAGTTAGAGAGGTTGAAAAAATGGCATATGTTGATGTTGGACATTCAGCAGCTGCAAATGGAGGAATTGGAGAAGTCCGAGGAAGAGGAGGACAAAAGCGAGCCATTTTTCTGGAAACCTACGTGTCAGCAGGGGAAGGTGGGACAAAATCCTTTGACACCCATGCATGGTTCATTTTAATGAAGGTTAGATCATCAACATTTTGGGTCGACAGACGGGTCCTTTTTTCTGTCAGGATTGATCCAGCAGCACTGAAGACTCTTTCGGATAGCACACTAGCAGCAGGGCATGCGAGCTCCTGTAAGGCATATTGTGCTAATTCAGGCCAGGTGTCCAGTTTACAGGCCCAATAGTCAAAGGGGAATGACCTGTGAGGGAGAACATCGATATGGGAGGAGAAGTAGTTTGTAAACATAGTTGACAACTGCTGTCTTGTGTCACTTTCAATCGATGCAGTATTACCAGTCGTGTGAGCAGTACTTAAAAAATCAGTCCACAGCATGGTCATGAAATCCCTGTGGCCAACGCCACTTCGGCTGTGTGCACCATGAACACCTCTTCCGTGTTGCCCCCTACAGCTCTTGGGAGAACCATCACCGCCGCTGTGTGCTGGGAATGCCTCAAACAAATGGTTTACCAGAGGTGCTTGTTTGTTAGCCAATATTAGCTCTAGGTTCTCCTGTGGCATGATGTTTTGGAATTTGCCTTTATAGCGTGGATCCAGGATGCTGGCCAACCAGTAGTCGTCATCGTTCATCATTTTGTCAATGCGGGGGTCCCTTTTTAGGATCTGCAAGGCATAATCACACATGTGGGCCAATGTTCCAGGTGTCAATGATGCAATGTGAGTGCTGGGTGGAGGAGCACTTTCTGGCAAATCAACATCCCTCTAGTCACACACAAACCCTGTACCTGACCTTGCCACGCCAACATTTTTTCTTGCCCCCTGAGAAGCATCCTCCTCCCCTAAATAATCATCCCCATCATCCTCCTCCTCCTCTTCCTCTTCTTCCTCCACCTCGTCCACGAGACCTCCCTGAGCAGACAATGGCTGACTGTCATCAAGGCTTCCCTCCTCCTCTTCCTCCTTGGCTGCAGATGCCTGCTCCTTAATGTGCGTCAAAGTTTGCATGAGCAGATGCATAAGTGGGATGCTCATGCTTATGATGGCGTTGTCTGCGCTTACCAGCCGTGTGCATTCCTCAAAACACTGAAGGACTTTACAGAGGTCTTTCAGCTTCGACCACTGCACACCAGACAACGCCATGTCTGCCCTCAAACTGCCTGCCTGTTTATCCTCCCACAAATGCATTACAGCCTGCCTCTGTTCGCACAGTCTCTGAACTATGTGCAGGGTGGAGTTCCACCTTGTTGCAATTTCGATAATTAGGCGGTGCTTGGGAAGGTGGAGCAATCGCTGCAGCTTCTGCATACGACTGGAGTGTGCGGGCGACCGGCAGATATGCGAGCACAGTCTTCGCATGTTATGGAGCAGGGCTGTTAACAGCTAGCAGGGATAATTATTGAGGAAGCACGGCACCACCAGGTTCAAGGAGTGAGCCAAGCAAGGTATTTGTCTGAGTTTTGAAAGGGCTATGGCTGCCACAAAATTCTGGCCGTTATCACTAACTACCTTGCCTGCCTCAAGATGTAGACTGCCCAGCCATGACTCAGTTTGTCGCTGCAAGTAGTCGGCCAGTACCTCCGCGGTGTGTCTGTTGTCGCCCAAACACATCATCTTCAACACAGCCTGCTGATGCTTACCACTAGCTGTTCGATAGTGGGACACCTCGTGTGCAACACTGGCAGCTGCGGATGGAGTGCTCGTGCGACTGCGCTCTGTGGACGAGCTTTCGCTTATGGAGGAGGGTCGAAAGCCTACAGCCAACTGTTTCCTATACCATGGGCTAGGCAGCACTGTCCCACCGCCGCTGTCCCCTGTGGACCCTGCATCCACCACATTAACCCAGTGCACAGTGATGGACACGTAATGGCCCTGGCCATGCCTACTGGCCCATGCATCTGTTGTGAGGTGCACCTTTCCACTCACTGTTTTCTTGAGTGCATGGACAATGCGGTCTTTCACATGCAGGTGGAGGGCTGGGATGGCTTTTTGAGAAAAGAAGTGCTGACTGGGTAGGTCATAGCGTGGTACTGTGTAGGCCATGAGCTCGCGGAAAGCTTCGCTTTCAACCAACTGGTAGGGCATCATCTCTAACGAGATTAGTTTGGCAATGTGGGCATTCAAACACAGGATGAGAGGATGAGAGGATGAGTATTTCTTGTCCTACTCAGAGTCTCTGGTAGGGTGAGCTGGACTTGAGAGCTGCATATGGTGGAACTAGTTTTGGACATGGCGGACTGAGAGAGGGTTGGTGATGGTGTTAGTGGTCTTGCTGATTGCCTAGATTCACTCTTTCGTAGCAATAACATTGTGATTCCCTGACTGCATTGGCTTTGCAATGACACCTCAACATTTGCTGCTGGTGGTGTGCTAACCGGTGGGCTTACAGTGGGGGAAGCGATGTAGCGTTGCTGACTACCTTCATTCGGAGCAGGTGCACATGTGGTACGTGAGGTTTGGTAGTCCATCTATGCTTGCAAGTGCATGGTGGTTAAATGTCTAAGCATGCAACTGGTATTCAAATTTCTCAGATTTTTCCCTCGGCTAAATGTCTTTGCGCACTTCTTACTGATAACCTTTGCCTGATCATTAGGATTTTGTTCAAAAAAGTGCCACACTGCAATCTTCCTACTATGGAATACATTTTGAGGCCTTGCACACTGTGCTAATTTGACCATCTGGCCAAGCTGTCCTGCAACTCTTTTGGTTTTTGAAAACCGTTTTTGGACTGCTACGGGCCTGCCAGATAACAGCTGTTGCGATGTCGATGCCTGCTGGGGATCCTCCTTCTCCTCTTCTGAGCTAATGGCAGCGGCACCCTCTTCCCCCAATGGATGCCAATCTGGGTCAACAACTGGGTCATCCATCACCTCCTCTTCAGTTTCATGTGCACCTTCCTCTGTGTCACCGTGTAAGGTGGTATAGTGTGCGGGAAGGGGCACCTGAGTTTCATCAGGGTCAGATTCTGGCTCAGTACACTGCGAGGACAATGTAGTGCTCTGAGTGAATGTACCAGCAAAAAAATTTCTAGCAGTGGCTGTGCATCAGTGCACTCCATGTCAGATTCATCTTGGACTGGGGAACTCCGATTTGACTTGATAACCCAGGCATGGTATGTGAAAAGAGCTCCATGGAGTAATCCGTAGTGTGGCCTGCCGCATCCTTCACTTTTGGTAGGGGTGAAGGACACAAGGAAAGGTGTTGTTCCTGACCAGGAGCCTCCACTGATGACTCAGTGCTTTTATTTTTTGAAACTTCAGAAGAGGAGGCGATAGAGCTGGAGGCTGTGTCAGCAATGTAAGCCAAAACTTGTTCCTGAAGCTCCGGCTTTAAAAGCGGTTTACCTACTCCCAGAAAAGGGAGCCTTCGAGGCCTTGTGAAGCCAGACAATGATGCAGGCTCAACACCTCCTGCCTTAGGTGCTTTTGTGCTTTTGCCACTTCCAGCAGATGCACCACCACCACCAACACCATCAGTACCAGCTGGCAACCCCCGCCCAAGTTCACGGCCTCTTCCACCATACTTCCTCATTTTTGGGAAAATGTACCCAAAATACCTACCACCAGCTATATGGTACTGTAAAGCAAGGTACAAGGTGTATATAGTATTGGGGAGAATGTGAATCTCCCTAGAGATTTTAGGAGGCTGAACTATTATCTCAGGCCCACTATAGATTACACCTCAATTTAACAGGCTGAAATTGGCTGGTGTATGACAAAGTACAAGGTGTATATAGTATTGGGGAGAATGTGAATCTCCCTAGAGATTTTAGGAGGCTGAACTATTATCTCAGGCCCACTATATATTACACCTCAATTTAACAGGCTGAAATAGGCAGGTGTTTGACCAGGTACAAGGTGTATATAGTATTGGGGAGAATTGGAAGCTCCCTAGAGATTTTAGGAGGCTGACAATGATGCTCTCAGTCCAAGTATGGCAGCAGGCAGCCTAATAAACAGGACTGCTGCACACAAAAGTGTAGAAAAATGAACGCTTGGTAACTGTGCAGAAAACAGGAAGAAAAGTATTTTTGCTTTTAAAAAAGCAGTTTGCACAGCGGTGTGCAAACAGCAATGCAGCTATCAGGGAGCCTTATAAGGCAGCCTAATAACCAACAGAGCTGATGCACAAAAATATAGCCTCCCCTGTCACTGCACACAAACTGTTGTGTTGTACAGTGAAAATCTCTACCAGCAGAAGCAGTTTTTTTGTTCTTCTTCCCTGCCTAACGCTCTCCCTTATTCAAAATCAGCAGCAACCTCTCCCTAATGCTAATATCGGCAGAAGTAAGATGGCGGTCATGTGCACGCCCTTTTATAGCCCCTGTGACACCACACAAAGCAAGCCAATCACTTGCATGCCCTTCTCAAAGATGGTGGTGACCGATGCCCATGTCATCACGTTGCCCACAGTGTGCGTCCTCCATCATTGGCTGAAAAAGGGCGCTGGAAGCATCATTTGAAACGCGACTTTGGCGCTCTGGTCGCCGACCTCGTGGCCGACCTCACGCTATGGTCGGGTTTCTTTTCATGAAACCCGACTTCAGCGAAAGTCGGCGACTTATGATTTTGACCGACCCGTTTCGCTCAACTCTACTCCTGAGCATTGTAAAAGACTCACTGCCAAACACTTGATTGAAATTGTTGCTGCTAAGGGTGGCCTAACCAGTTATTAGGTTTAGGGGGCAATAACTTTTTCACCCAGGGCTCTGTGGGTTTGGATTTCTTTTTCTCTTAATAATAAAGACCTTCAATTAAAAACGTTTTGTGTTTATTTGTGTTATCTTTGTCTAATATTTAAATTTGTTTTGTGATCTAAAACATTTAAATGTGACAAACATGCAAATAAATAGGAAATCAGGAAGGGGGCAAACACTTTTTCACACCACTGTATATTGTAGAAAAACGATGTAACACGGATAAGCAAATCACAGAAAAATAAAAAGAATAAAGAAATAATATACAAAAATAGATAGCAAGATTATCATATACAGTATATGTAGATAAAGATTAATAAAAATTAATGCAGACATAATAAATCAGTTTTATAATTTAAAATTTGGGGTATCTACTAGTATCTAATTTAAAAATGCTTCACATTTCAATAGCATTTTCTTCCAATCACCCCTCATGTGGATTGTAGGTGGCATCATGTATATGTTCCGCTATTCTGACTTTGAGATTACGTCTAGTACAGCCTATAGTACTATAGGCTGTAAATAATGTGCATCGTGTTGCAATTTATAAAAGAGTTTATATGGTGTTGTGCAGAAAAATTATAAGATGAAAAAAGAGGATATTTTTGACATGCATTTGCACAAACTTCATTTAGAGAGGCCACATCTAAAATTACCTTTGGTGGTCAGCCAGATATTTTGAATATAAGGGAGTTCACTAAAAAAGTTAAGAAAAAAGTGTGTTGCCTAAAGACTTAAGGGCCTGTCACACTAAGCAATATCGCTATCAATATCGCTATAACGTCACTTTTTTTTGTGACGTAGCAGCGATATTGCTAGTGATATCGCTATGTCTGATAATTACCTCCGACCGCTCCCCCGCTGATTATCGCTGATCGCGCGAGAACGTCCTGGACCATTTCTCTTTCGGGCGCTTCCTGCTGGGCTTCCTGTGGCGACGACGAGTGACGCGTGGACGCGGGCAGGAGGACGTCAGGATCGCCTCATCTGACAGGTAAGTAACGACCCCCGACCGCTGCGATGTCGCTGTGAGATCTGCCTGTGTGGCAGCTCACTAGCGACCACTTAGCGATGCACCAGCGATCCTCACCGCGTCATATCGCTGATCGGGATCGCTGGTGCATCGCTAAGTGTGACAGTACCTTTAGCCCAACGTGCAAAATGTCTAATACCAGCTGAGATTATACTGGCTAATTTATCATCTTGGAAAAGAATAGGAGGGTTTTCATTGAAAATAGAAGCTATAGCCTGGTTGCCTGCACTATGGGAAGTAACAAAGGTGACGGTTACAGTAACATCATTGCTTGAGCCAGAATGCAAGTTATTCAGCAAATGCTGTCGTGGTTTGGATGCCACGATTTTTTGAGCCCGTGTTAAAATTGACCTGTTGTAGCCTCTCAAAGCCAATCTATTGTTTATCTAGTATAATATATACCTGTAAACATTTCGATATTAGTAAGTAAAATAAAATATGTTACCTTGAAAAGGAGTTTTGTTTTTAGGTTGCAGCAGCAGCATACCTATAAAAGGACCTTAAGGAAATAAACCCTGTCTATATGCCTCTAATCCAAATTATTCCTCTTCCACCAGCTATCCCTACACTGAATGCAGTTAACAGTGATTTTACTAGAGAAAGGACAGTATGTAGCCCTGAAAATGACTTTTGTTTTAATGGTGCAGCAACGGTATACAAATACTGCAATTGCAATTAAACAAGGCCTATATGTCTGCTCTAATCTAAGCTGTACTTTCTAGATCAACTCTCCCTTAACTGCTTTTAGAGGAGAGTATGCCGAGAATCGCATCACTGGGTCTTCTATAAGACCCGATGATGAGATGCGGCCAGCCAATCACAGTAATGCCGCCATTAGCCAGCATGGCTACAGCATTACCATGTATAGCAGGCAATCCGCACATGTTTATTGGCTGTCTAGCAGCAGCAAAACATGTGGTGCAAGGAACTGAAATGGTGTTTGATCGAGTATTGAGCTGTGGCGAGCACGCTCGCTCATCACTAGTCCTACATTATCCACACAGTTTCCTCAATCGCGCTCTTGCGCAGGCGCACTACTTGGAATTATCACACTTTGGCCTTTTCCGGTGCAGGCACACTACAAGGCATAGAGAAGAGAACCTGCCCAGGAGCACAGTAGGGAGACACTGTGTGGATGACGTGTCATCCACATGAAGCATCAACTCATCCTAAAAAACGAGCTGTCAAATATCTCTGTTGGTGGAAAAATAAAAAAGTTATTGCTATCACAATATGGCAATGTAAAAATAAATTATTGTTTGAAAAAATAGTTTTCATTGTATATCAGTAGCCAAATATTTAAAAAGCATATAAATCTGGTAATGTTGTAATCATTCTGTTTTGAAGAATAAAGTTATTTTATTACTTGTACGATGCCATGAACACTGAGAAATAAATAAATATGAACAATTCAACAGCTGTTCTTTTTTGCTAACTCTGTCACTCAAAAATTTAAATAGAGGGTGATCAAAATGTTAGAAGTTACAAAATGGTGTCAATAAAAACCTTATTTCATATCATAAGAAAGAAACCCTCATACGGCTATGTTGGTAGAAAAATAAAAAAGTTATAGTTATTAAAATATAGTGATGCAAAATAATATTTATTTTGTAAAACAAAAAAGTATTTTTATCATGTGAAAGTACCAGCATTTTAATGTGAATCTTTTATTGCTAAAATCAGCCTTATCAAAAACATTTAATTGTCTTATCACTTAATGCACATGGTAAATGGTATACAAGAAAAAATAAAAGGGGGCATGGCCTGAGCTGGCGATGATGTAACACGCACGACTCAGGATCTCTGAGGAGGCATCTCCTAAAGCGACAAATAAAGCAAAAGAAAATCGCTCTCTTCGATAACCCACGGAAGGATTATTTTCTCGTTACTCAGAGGTACATTCTGATACCCCTTGTCTGAGATTTGAATATTAAAAAAGACATTTTTGAAATCTGAGGTCTTTTCCCGCCATTTTACTGCAAGGTGACACCATTTTGAACCATGAGTGAAAAAATCCTTTCCCTGCTTCCTCCATTACCCACTGGCTGTCCTTGTCCTCAGAAAAAGTATCTCCACGCTTGTCTACCACATTTTAAAGATTTTTATTGTCTTTTGGAGATTTTTTTTACAAAAATCCTGTCATATACCAGCTGATTGGCGGAAGGATACAAAATAGTCCCCACCCTGTGCCTAATCTGACAGGATTTCTCTCGTTGCATAATTAAAAGACATTGACTTTTTTTTGGAATCTCCTCTTGTCTGTGTTAGACCCTTTGGAAGTCCCAGAGTGTCCTAATTTAGCTATATTCCCCTGCTTTGTGCGAGGCTGCGGGAGCTATAACGGCTGCGGAGGGATCTCTTTCATCTATATTCCCCTGCTTTGTGCGAGGCTGCGGGAGCTATAACGGCTGCGGAGGGATCTCTTTCATCTCAACGTCCTATCTCAAGTACGCCATTTTCCTGTCATAACAGATCTGTGAGGCGGAAGGACACAAATAGTCCATGATTTGTGCCTATTTCTATGTTACCTCCGCTCCCCACCGCTCCTGTGCGGCTCCACTGGGATGATCTGCCTTTCTTTAGCGGTGCCGTGTATCAGCTGCCGGCTCTCCTGTTGCATATTTTATGAGCGGGGACTGATGTCACTGAGCCCTGTGTGAAGACTAGCTGCCTGTCACGGCTGCATTTAAAGTCACAGGGAGCGCATCTATATCGGCACGCAGTTAATAAAGGATTTTACTGTATGCATCATACAATATTAAAAGTGCCATCTGATTCTGTGGTGTATCTCATTCCTCACGGTCCCTTTTATAAAAAGACATAGGCAGATGCAAGAATTTTATATATTTTTACGTTTATTCAGTATAAACATCACCAGTAATATCAATTCTCTCTAATATAATCCCTGCAGGGCAGGATTCAAAAAAGGGCACAAGATGAGTCACAAGGCTACTCCTGTGTCCAAATCAATGAAAGTGTCTAATACGACTCCTCAAAAAGCACAACAATTTCAGGATTCTTACAATCCTCACTTTAAAGATCAAGTGGATATCGTTAACCCATTTAAGGCCAGATCTCCTCATAAAGAGGTCATGGATACATCTCTCTCATCAAAAAGGAAAAATCCTGGTAAAACTTCTGAAAAATTCACATCGCCAGCCGACGCTTCAAGTCCTGAGTCTGGAGATAATTCACCAAACTTTTCGCCGGAAAGGTCAAAATTTAAGATGGATAACACCAATCCTTCTCCTTCCCAAAATCTGGATGTTATATCCATACACTCTTACATGGATAATCTCGCCCAGAAAATCACGTCCAGTATGTCTCAATCATTTGAAAGCCAAAATAAAATTTTACAGTCCACCTTGGATAAATATAGCAGCAGGTTAGACAACCACGAAAAACGGCTAACTGTAGTGGAAGAACACACTGATGATTTATCAAAAGACACCCATGACCTCAAATCTGAATTTCACAGACTTAAAATTAAAGTTGCGGTTATAGAAGACAGAAACAGATGAAACAACTTGAAAATAAGAGGAATACAAGAATCTATCTCACCGGATAAACTAGAAGACTTAGTCAAGACAATTTTCAAAAAATTACAACCGACACTTACAGACCAAGATCTCATCATAGATAGGATCCAAAGACTTCCCAAACCACGGAATATTGATAAAGATCTACCTAGAGATACCATCTTAAGGGTACACTTCTTCAAGATTAAGGAAAAAATTCAACAATCGGTTAAAGATCTAGGAGGTTTTCCAGAACCCTATGCTCACCTTCAGCTATTTATGGATCTTTCAAAGGAAACAATTGAAGGAAGAAAGTCTTTTAAGCTAGTCACTTCCACCTTGAGGGAAAATAATATCCCCTATAAATGGGGCTTCCCACTTAAACTTTTGATAATCTACAAAGGAAAGACGACCGTCCTATTCTCACCTAAAGAAGGAAGAGATTTCCTGTCCTACTACAGGATACCTGACCGCCATAGAATCTCCAACTCTCAAGACCCTGGGCCCTCGTCAGAGAAGGGATGATCCAATGGAGAGACCTGGCCAATATATTTACTCACCTTGTTATAAGGCCTCTCTATACTTCTTGATTATTTGGTCAATGTATTGTACTGTACTGCTTATTATTCTTCTTTCCACAGGTTTTCTCACTTCTCTATTACTTTGCGGACTCATATATCACATGAGATTATTTTCCTTCTGGGAATAGTGTTGTTATGCCAAGGGATGCCTCCAATGATATCCAACTTTCCCCACTAAGGAATTAGAGCCTTCCGGATCGGATCTTCCTGAAGGACAATTTTGTTCTTATTGTTTTTGTGTCTCTTTTGTTTTTGGTTTCAAATAGGTATATGGTTTGAGGTTTTTGGACAACTAAGTTCTACAAAGGTAGGTGCACTCTAGTTTCTGCATTTCCTCTATCCCACTTCATATGAACCCAGCCATTCTTGTAACATGAAAATAAAATTCGTATCATACAATGCCAGGGGGCTAAATAGCCCTTGGAAGAGATTTTTCATTGGTAGGGAGATTAACGGGATGCATCCTTAGGTTGTATGCCTTCAAGAAACCAAGTTCAAAAAAGACAACAACCCTTCTATAAATCTCAAAAATTTCCCATTTGTATTTGAATCTTGCGGCCCATGAAAGAAAGCTGGGGTTTTAACCCTGATTAGTAACTCAATTTCCTTTGAATTGCTTTCTGAAGTAAAAGAAGAAAAAGGACATTATCATATTCTCCTGCGCAAATTCAACGGCCAAACCTATAGTTAATACTTATGTTCCCACCATCCGTACTTCCTGAGTAAGCTAATGAAAAAATTAGACACCTTACAATCAGGAACCCTACTTTTGTTAGGGGACTTTAATATGGTGCCAAATGGTGTACTAGACTCCACCTCTCCCAACAGACAAAAAAACGCAATCCTTGAACAGCTGGATTTATAATCACGAGCTATTCGACTCATTCCGCTGTTTGAACACCACATCTAGATAATTTACTCATTTTTCTGATGGCCATCAGTTGGCATCTAGAATAGATCTGATATTCACAGATGTCTTCTCCTTGCCAAGGTTCTCCTCCAGCTCCATACTTAATAAATCTATTTCAGATCATTCCCTGGTAACTGCAGAACTGATAATAGGGTCCCCAATTCATCCCCAATTCATGTGGAAATTCAACTCCTCTCTGCTTCATAACCCCACCATCAAATCTGAAATCAGCTCAGCCTTACAAAATTATTTTAGTGAAAATGAATCAAACCTCCTCACTCCGTTTACCTATTGGAATGCTCACAAGGCAGGGTTGAAGGGAGTCTTGATTCAAATTTCCTCCAGACAAAAAAAAATTAATAGGGATAAAATCCTTACCCTACAACAGTCTATTAAATCTAAAGAAGAGGAACTATGTCGATCCTCTGTTTCTTCTAACAAACAAGCTGTATTATCAGAACTTACTGATCTCAGGTTGCAGTTAAGGAAAATCATATTCAATTTTTATGACTCAGCTATTAGATCAGCAAAATGCAAACATTACTTATCTATAAATCGTCCTTCAAAATACATGTCAAACAGAATTAAAAATATATGGAAACGGAATAGAATTGACAGTATAACTTCCTCTAATGGTACATCCCTGGTCCACCCTAAAGATATTGTAGGAGCTCTTACCGATTATTACAAAAATCTGTACAATATCAACCAAGACAACCACAATATGCAGCCATCTACCTCAGAGATTGGATCATTTCTTTCCAGCATGAACCTTCCAAAGCTTAACCCTGAAGACTTATCATTTTTGTCTTCTCCCTTCAATGAACAAGAAGTCCTAGATACCATAAACAAACTTTAAACATTCTTATTACCCGGCCCAGACGGGTTTAGTAATGATTATTTCAAGTCTTTTAGTAATATATTAACCCCCCACCTTGTCAAAGTATTTAACTCAGCTTTCCAAACAGGTCAATTTCCTAAAGAAATGCTGGAAGCGACAATTATTGTAATCCCAAAACCAAATTCTGACACTAGCTAAATTTTTAATTATAGACCTATATCCCTCATCAATACAGACGTAAAAATTTATGCAAAGATCCTGGCCAATAGACTAAATCAATTCCTCCCGAGTTTAATTTCCAATGTTCAGATAGGCTTCATCAAAGGAAGACAATCCATAGATGGTACCAGAAGACTCATTAACATAATTAAGCTTATTTCCTCGAACAAACTCAGGGCCATTGTTATCTCTCTTGATGCTGAGAAAGCTTTCGACCGCCTTAACTGGTCATATCTCGAAGCAACTCTCAAAAGATTTGGAATAGCTTCTCAGATCACGAGAGGTATTATGGCTTTGTACTCCGGCCCTGGTGCGAGGGTTTATTCCAACAATCATCTTTCCTCTACGTTTAATATAGCTAATGGGACCAGACAGGGTTGCCCATTGTCAAAATTGCTTTTTGCATTCGCTATTGAACTTCTGGCCCAACTTATCAGGAACAGCACAAAGATCTCGGGAATCAAAACTTTGCACAGAGATTTTAAAATAGCGTTGTATGCAGACGATATTATTCTTACCCTCACAGATCCAAGCAACTCTATCTCTGCCTTACAAAGCTTAATCCAGACTTTTGCTAAAATCTCTAATTTTAAAATAAACGACTCAAAATCCAAAATACTTGGCTTTAACCTAGGATCAGACCAAGAGGAAATTGAGGGCCTCTTACCTTGGGGGTGGGCCACTGATGGGCTGACATATCTAGGCCTAAAATTCGTCAAAAACGTAAACTCTCTAATAAAAATAAACTTAGAGCTGCTAACTAAAAAGCTTTTTAATGAATTCCGTACATCTAGAGATGATGGGCTTTCTTGGTGGGGAAGAATCATGATGGTCAAGTCGCATATTTTCCCAAAAATCCTATACCTACTTCGCTCACTGCCTTTAAAAATACCCACTTCCTCTCTCACAAACCTTCAAGCCTCATTAAACTCCTTTATATGAAATAACAAAAGACCCAGAATAGCAAAAAATATTCTATACAACCATAAATCTTATGGTGGAGCTGGTTCCCCAAATATTATGGTCTATTGCATTGCAAATTTAGTCAAACAAAGCTCATACTGGTGGCATCATGATACGACACCAGGTTGGCATGAACTAGAACTGTTCTTTAATAATTATAAACCTCTTCACCTACTAATTCTGGACCAAATCCTTCATAAAAATTTAATTACAAATTCTCATCCGATTTTTCAAGCTATTTCTGAAGCTTGGAAAAAATTTTCAGCTCCAAAAAGAGGCTCTAACAAAGAAGTCACAATAAAAAATCTGGCTCTATCAGTTATCTTTCAAGCGTCTAATCAGACCATTGACCCCATTTGGTCTGAACTTGGACTTAAAAAAATTAAAGATTTATACGATGGCGTTACTTGTACACCTCACAATAAACTCAAGGAAAGATTTCAATCTACTACCCCTGCTTTCTTGCAATATGTTATCCTCAAAGACATAATCCATGAGTTCCTTACTATCTACCCGAGAATCTCTGAACCAGCAGTTAACCTTATTTGTAATATAGATCATAATATTTTTTGGAGTTTTGAATACACGTACAAATGGTGTAACAATAGCTTTGAAGCGGTAAAGACTCAAAATATTGTCAAATGGGAAACCGAATTGCACACGACAATTGACCCTTTTGACCTTGAACAGGCTTGTACCCTCTCGTATGCCTCTTCCATTTCCGTATCACTACGAGACCCACTTCAAGCTTTTAACGAGATGGTATTATACCACCGTTAGACTTCATAGAATCAAGAAAAAACCTCAAACGATTATTGGATCAAATATTCCGAAAAAACCAAGAGAGCAAAAAGAATTTGACCCTAAAAATTAACTTTTATTCCAATATTAAAAACCTGGATAGTACCAATATAGGGAGCAGGGTACATAATATTTTGAACATACAAATTGTGCAATATATCAGGGCACTACACTCGCCCTAATAAGCCCTAGTGCGTCCCTTCCTTGCCGCGGAGGTTGGCACCCTAATATATGCGATATGGCGCCCCCGCTCAACGTCGGTGACCCTAATAGCACCCTGTACAACCCTAGTCGACGAAGAGGATACACAAAAAAACACACAAACACACACAAATCCCGAAAAAATGACCCCTAGTGGAGAGACCATGTACTGTCTCTAGGAGCACACCTAATCTTAACACAGAGTGGAGGGTATATATCCACCCTAATATCTCGTAGTAAAAAATGCTTATGGTTGCAGCTCGATTAGAACCTTATCTCGTAGGAAAAAATGCCAAATGCTGCATAGATGACAGACTATAGCTTTCTAAAAAAGCGTTTACACATAGCAATAATGCATAGATTAAATCCCACAGGAGTTCATCAAGAAAACATATTTGCTGATCTAGCGTGTCCAAGGGACATAATAGTCCTCAAAAATCACAATAGACACAATAATCTCTTTTATAAACAAGTATGGCAAAAAAGCACCATTAAATTCATTCATGGGATGACCCAATTACCCAATAAACAAATTGCCATCCATCAGTCTGTCAGCATAAAAAATCAAAAAATACTTATCAGCCATCAGATGATAATGAGCCCAGCCCAAAGGGTTGTACAGGGTGCTATTAGGGTCACCGACGTTGAGCGGGGGCGCCATATCGCATATATTAGGGTGCCAACCTCCGCGGCAAGGAAGGGACGCACTAGGGCTTATTAGGGCGAGTGTAGTGCCCTGATATATTGCACAATTTGTATGTTCAAAATATTATGTACCCTGCTCCCTATATTGGTACTATCCAGGTTTTTAATATTGGAATAAAAGTTACTTCATAGAATCAACCCTGACAATTCTCCGCTCTGTTGGAGGGGTAGTGGAAGGCCAGGAAATATCTTGCATATACTTTGGCAATGTCCCAAAATTGTTCCCTTTTGGAGAAAGATTTCTAACCTTATCGATTTTATCCTAGGAACAAGACTTAATTTGTCTCCTCGTCTGGCCCTTCTTTCTCTGGACGCAGACAAAATTGATACTTCTAACAGGCTATTGATTATGCACATTTTACAAGTCTCCAAACACAGTATTGCCTTTCTTTGGAAAAACCCAAAACCCCCATAAATTATTTAAATTATAGACAAACTTAGCCTTCATCATTCTTTTGAATTGAAATTTGCGAATGTGCATGATCAATTTGCTAAATATTCTAGGAAATGGTCTAGATGGCTGGAGTTGTTCTCTTAAGTCTTCACCCAGAGTGCACCTGCCTAAGGCCCCTTGTGTTTGGGTCTTTAGAACATATATATTAATATATTATATGCTTAAATACCTACCTTTGTAATAATTCACTGCATAATATGCTTCTGCATTAACTTGTTTCATTTTATGTCTTCTTTATATTTGGACTTTATTGTCCTTCCTTTTTCCTTCTTTCCCTTTACATTTTTCCCTCCCCCCCTTTTTTCCCCATCTTTCCTCCCCCATCCTCCCCATTTATTGAAACTCAAATAAAACATTTGGAAAACAAGAAAAAATAAAAACCTTTTCTAAACTGCTGTTCATTCATTCAACTTTCCAAAAATAGGAATAAAGCTCGACTCACAACTGATAGGTGCTCACACTCTAAACAGTTACATTGGAGTTTACAACTAATTATTTTTTTTTAAATAGGATTCAGACATAACCCCCACTAGGATCGTTTACTAGAATGAGGACCTGATTCATTAAAGCGATTACATCAGAATTTTGCTTTTGAAAAGAAGCTATTTTTTGTGCAGAGCAGAGTTAAGCAAAAATTTTGCAACTTTTTGCCTTTTCACACTTTTAACTTAGCGCCACCAAAATGGGCAGAGCCAAGGTGGGATGGGGTCGAGACTGGTGAAGTAAAGCCATAGCTCATCTAATTCATGACAAGTTACAGTGTAATTTACGTGGAAAATCTTATTCCAGGTCATGGAGTAAGATGGTGAGTAGCATTGAGGCGCACGTCACTTTTCATACATCCAGACTCATTAAGAGGCAAGTGCGTCAGACTCCAATATTCAATATGCCATTTCATCAAGACCAGTGTTATTCATGATCTTGATGAATAGGAGAAAAGTGTTTCTTATTTTTAGATATAGTATATATACTGTACATAGTCCCTAGCAGCTATAAATAATGCTGCAGGAAAAAAAAGATTCTAGCTTTGATAAAATGCCGTTTTAGTACAAAAATAATATACAAAAAATATACAAAACGGTGGGAGCAAAAACTTCCAATAGAGAGAGGCACAATGATACAGCTGGGTTACCACTGGTCCATGTGAACACCAAAAACAATTACAGTGGGGCAAAAAAGTATTTAGTCAGTCAGCAATAGTGCAAGTTCCACCACTTAAAAAGATGAGAGGCGTCTGTAATTTACATCATAGGTAGACCTCAACTATGGGAGACAAACTGAGAAAAAAAAATCCAGAAAATCACATTGTCTGTTTTTTTTCCATTTTATTTGCATATTATGGTGGAAAATAAGTATTTGGTCAGAAACAAAATTTCATCTCAATACTTTGTGATATATCCTTTGTTGGCAATGACAGAGGTCAAACGTTTTCTGTAAGTCTTCACAAGGTTGCCACACACTGTTGTTGGTATGTTGGCCCATTCCTCCATGCAGATCTCCTCTAGAGCAGTGATATTTTTGGCTTTTCGCTTGGCAACACGGACTTTCAACTCCCTCCAAAGGTTTTCTATAGGGTTGAGATCTGGAGACTGGCTAGGCCACTCCAGGACCTTGAAATGCTTCTTACGAAGCCACTCCTTCGTTGCCCTGGCGGTATGCCTTGGATCATTGTCATGTTGAAAGACCCAGCCACGTTTCATCTTCAATGCCCTTGCTGATGGAAGGAGGTTTGCACTCAAAATCTCGCGATACATGGCCCCATTCATTCTTTCATGTACCCGGATCAGTCGTCCTGGCCCCTTTGCAGAGAAACAGCCCCAAAGCAT
The DNA here is from genome assembly GCF_039654945.1 of Dendrobates tinctorius. Classification (NCBI taxonomy): domain Eukaryota; kingdom Metazoa; phylum Chordata; class Amphibia; order Anura; family Dendrobatidae; genus Dendrobates; species Dendrobates tinctorius. The sequence continues at coordinate 17,834,677 of NW_027361802.1, read as the reverse complement.
GATGTTTCCACCACCATGCTTTACAGTAGGTATGGTGTTTGATGGATGCAACTCAGTATTCTTTTTCCTCCAAACACGACAAGTTGTGTTTCTACCAAACAGTTCCAGTTTGGTTTCATCAGACCATAGGACATTCTCCCAAAACTCCTCTGGATCATCCAAATGCTCTCTAGCAAACTTCAGATGGGCCCAGACATGTACAGGCTTAAGCAGTGGGACACGTCTGGCACTGCAGGATCTGAGTCCATTTTGGCGTAGTGTGTTACTTATGGTAGGCCTTGTTACATTGGTCCCAGCTCTCTGCAGTTCATTCACTAGGTCCCCCCGCGTGGTTCTGGGATTTTTGCTCACCGTTCTTGTGATCATTCTGACCCCACGGGGTGGGATTTTGCGTGGAGCACCAGATCGAGGGAGATTATCAGTGGTCTTGTATGTCTTCCATTTTCTAATTATTGCTCCCACAGTTGATTTCTTCACTCCAAGCTGGTTTGCTATTGCAGATTCAGTCTTCCCAGCCTGGTGCAGGGCTACAATTTTGTTTCTGATGTCCTTTGACAGCTCTTTGGTCTTCACCATAGTGGAGTTTGGAGTCAGACTGTTTGAGGGTGTGCACAGGTGTCTTTTTATACTGATAACAAGTTTAAACAGGTGCCATTACTACAGGTAATGAGTGGAGGAAAGAGGAGACTCTTAAAGAAGAAGTTACAGGTCTGTGAGAGCCAGAAATCTTGTTTGCTTGTTTCTGACCAAATACTTATTTTCCACCATAATATGCAAATAAAATGAAAAAAAAAACAGACAATGTGATTTTCTGGATTTTTTTTTCTCAGTTTGTCTCCCATAGTTGAGGTCTACCTATGATGTAAATTACAGACGCCTCTCATCTTTTTAAGTGGTGGAACTTGCACTATTGCTGACTGACTAAATACTTTTTTGCCCCACTGTATATTATAGAACTACTGGGGTAGAGTTGCTATGGGCTAAGTGAGCAGCTGATAAGGTCAATAGTAAATCACCTTATACCAACCATAATACAGAATCTGAGAACACTGCTATTATAATAATATAATAACGAGCCTAGTGCCTAAGTTTTAAAGCAGTCTCCACCAATATTTCTACATCAATTGTATCACAGTAGAAAATAAATGCTCACAGCAACATAACAAATATTTTACCCCTAGAGATTAGTGTCAATAAAAAATGCTGCGGTAATATAATAAAGTACCTTGTGTTTAAATAGTTAAAAGTCTCTAACAGATGTATTTGAGAACTAAATGTTCAAGTAGTAAAGGCAACATTTAAATACTTTACTTAAAGCAATTACTGTACTGTTCCCAACCAGTGAGGAAGGAGAAGCACTTCTTATTTTGGAATCACCGGCTTAGGAGAGTAAAACCCAAAGGTTAGTAGTTTTCCCATTGGCCTGATGCCTGATTCAAAAATCAAAAAAATTTCCTTCACTTAGTATCTGTCCGGCAGTGGAGGTGTTTACTAAATTAGATGCTACAGACATTCAAGCTCTTTGACATTGCACCACATGGAAAAATAATCTCTGCAAAGCTGAGAGGGTGGCTTTGCTTGAATTGCAGGCCCTTTCTGAACTAGTTTTCAAACTGGAGGATAAAGGCGGAAATTTATTTATATGGACGATTCAATTATGTGGAAAACAGGCCCGCAAACTATTAAATGTTCGTCAATGTTATTGGAAGATACCATCTAACATCCTTCCTGAATTTAAGGAGGAACTTGTTGTCATCCTGGAAAAAGCTTTGGATTGGGTCATCATTTCTAAAAAAAAAAATGTTGGATACCATGAGGAATTATCACCCAAGGTTGACTACCTTGTATCTTATTCCTAAATTACAGGGTGGGCCATCTATATGGATTCACCTAAATAAAATGGGAATGGTTGGTGATATTGTTGGAAGACAACATGGACAATGTATGTATCATAGGAATCACTGAACTCTACATTGAATTTATGAGTGCTGAATAATTCCAGGAGAAGGCCTATGTTCTTTTGTGTGATGTCCTTTGTTTTAGACATAAGATAAGGGTACATCTGCATACAAAATGAATACGGGCCCTCCAACATAAGAGAAGATACAGGTGCAGCCTTTATCCTGTTTGTACCTGTGGGTTTCCATTATAAACCAGTGGTCCTGAGATAGACATCCTGTCTCCGGCCTATGGATATGTATATTGATACACAATGCCTGTGGTGTTTTGGATAATAAACCATTGTTCTTCAGATGGACATCTAGTCTTGGCCTAAACTGAATGCCCTCAGGCCTTTTGACACCAGGACTTTACCCTAAATCCAAGGATGTCATCAAGGGGAAGATAACCACTACAATCATAATTTCTCATATTACCAAAAGATGATTGGACACTCTAATACAAAGGATACCGGAGCAAGGGTGGAGTCATGGCTTGTATGTGGGTGTGGATGTGTATTGGTTTAATGCATGTGTAAGGATCAGATTTATATCTCTCTTCCCACATCCCAGCATCTACTACCCTCTCCTATAACCTCTTCCCTTTAATTGTACCCTTTCCTCTTAGTTAGACTCCCCTTATGTATGTCATTGTAAATACCTTGTTTGTAATAAACCTCCTTTTAAAGATCCAGTAGTTCCTTTTAATTACTAGTAACTGGCACCCCAAAACTCAGCTGATACTTCAGATATCAACTTCCTGTTTGTGGCACATTAGTATATATGTATATGGGAGGGGGGAATCTTTTCAAGATGGGTGGTGACCATGGCGGCCATTTTGAAGTAAGCCATTTTGGATCCTAACTTTATTTTTTCCAATGGGAAGAGGGTCATGTGACACAGCAAACTTATTGAGAATTTCACAGGAAAAACAATGGTGTGCTTGGTTTTAATGTATCTTTATTCTTTCATGAGTTATTTACAAGTTTATGACCACTTATAAAATGTGTTCAAAGTGCTGCACATTGTGTTGGATTGTCAATGCATCCCTCTTCTCCCACTCTTGACACACTGATAGCAACACCTTAGAAGAAATTCTAGCATAGGCTTCCAATATATCCATTGTTTCAGATGCTACACAGCTGGTATCTTCACAGCACAGACAATTGCCTTCAGATGACCCCAAAGATAAAAGACTAAGGGGGTCAGATCGGGAGACCTTGGTGGCCATTCAACTGGCCCATGATGACCAATCCACTTTATTACCAACCATTTCCATTTTATTTACGTGTATCCATATAGCTGTATCCATATAGATGGCCTACTGTTATGAATGGGTCACCGAGGAGAAAAAAAGCACAACAAGCTAAGACACAGAAAACCAGAGAGGTTGGTAACTATGCAGATTGCAGATCCCTGATCTTACAACACAACTAGCAGTAGCCGTGGAGCGTGCCTACGATGTTCCTAGATGCCTCCTCACGGCCGAAGCACTAAATAAGCCTAAAGCAAGAAAAGGGAAAACTAACTGCCCCAGCGCAGACCCCAAAGGAATAGATAGCCCCCACACATGTATTTATGGTGAAACAAGATGAAGGCACAAACACAGGCAGGAAAATAGGCTGAGCAAATGATGGGGCCCAAACTAACTAGACAGGAAAGGAAAGGAAAGACACTGTCTGCAACCTGCAAAAAACCCTACAAAAATCATGTCCAACACTTCTGATAGCAAAATTAACCCTGAAGTCACTAGACTTCTCCCACTATATCAGCACTCTGAAATAATCTGAGACAGAGCAAAAAGAGACCGAACTAGTAAGGGACAAAAAGCCAATTGGCAAAATACTGATAAATAAGAGTGGAAATTCAGCACAGCCCCCAGCAGGGGCTGGCTGACCACACCAAAAAACTGAATAGACCAACAAAATCAAGTGTGAATATTAGCAGAAAAACTTAGCTTTAGATGACGGGAACAGAGCTGAAAACCAAGAGCTGACAAGCCAGAAGGAATCACCAGCAACTGAATAGGGCGTCGGCTGTTTTAAATCCAATCTGAGACTCCTGAGATCCAATCGTCATCCTCATTCTCAGGTGGCAGATTTCCACCGATCAAATCAGCCTCTCTACCTCCTGTTACCACCAGAGGGAGTCTGGAAGGAGAACTCACAGCTGGTGAACCAGAGAATGAACTCACAACAGTACCCCCCTTGAGGAGGGGTCACCGAAAGGCACGAACCAATCTATTGGCCTGAATATCGGAGGCAGAGACCCAAGAATTATCCTCCTGACCATAACCCTTCCATTTGACCAAATACCAGAGTCTCCGTCTAACCAAACGAGAATCCAATATTTTCTCTACCTCATATTCCACATTGCCTTCAACCAACACAGGGTCAGGAGGTGCTGCCATAGGAAACAGGATTAAGAATTTCCAAAATCTTATAAGGACCAATAAATCTTGGCTTAAATTTAGGAGATGCAACCTTCATAGGAATATTCCTAGGCGACAACCAGACCATATCACCCACTTTAAACCGGGGACCAATGGTCCTATGCCGGTTGGAAAATCGCTGGGCCTTTTCCTGAGAGAGTGAAAACTTATCCACCACTTGGACACCATATCTGCTGCATTCTCTTAACCACAGTGTCCACACCTGGGCAGGACGAAGATTCCACTTGCCCTGAAGAGAATTGAGGATGAAACCCAAAATTACAGAAAAAGGGTGACATCAAAGTGGCAGAACTAGCTCTATTGTTCAGTGCGAATTCGGCCAAGGGCAAAAATGAGAACCAATCATCCTGATCAGCAGATATAAAACATCTCAAATAAGACTCCAAGGTCTGGTTTGTTCTCTCAGTCTGTCCATTGGTCTGGGGATGAAACGCGGAGGAGAAGGATAACTGAATTCCCAGATTGGAACAAAAGGCTTTCCAGAATCTGGAAACAAACTGGACTCCTCTGTCGGACACAATGTTCTCAGGAATCCCATGTAACCGAACCACCTGTTGTAAAAACAAGGGCACCAACTCAGCGGAAGATGGCAACTTTGGGAGTGGTACAAGATGGACCATCTTCGAAAATCTATCACAAATCACCCAGATAACAGTCGTTCTCTGAGAGACAGGAAGATCAGAAATAAAATCCATTGAGATATGGGTCCACGGCCTCTTGGGCATCGGCAAGTGCATCATCAACCCACTAGAACGAGAACAGGGTTTAGACCGAGAATAAGTCCCACAGGACTGTACAAAATTCCTGACGTCACGAGATAAGGCAGGCCACCAAAAGGATCAACTCACCAAATCTCTGGTACCAAAAATACCTGGATGACCAGCCAATGCGGAGCAATGAATTTCAGACATCACTCTCTTTCTCCACTGGTCAGGAACATACAATTTTCCCATAGGGCAACGCTCAGGTTTTTCCTCCTGAAATTTCTCCAGGGCGCGTCTCAAATCGGGCGAAATGGCAGAAAGAACTACCCCCTCACCTAGGATGGTAGTAGGCTCGGTCAGACTAAGAGAATCGGCAAAGAAACTCCTAGAAAGGGTGTCTGCCTTAACATTCTTAGTGGCCGGAGGAAAAGAGACCACAAAATTAAAACGCTTGAAAAACAAGGCCCATCTAGCCTGTCTAGGATTCAAGCGTTTGGCCGACTCCAGATAAATCAAATTCTTGTGATCGGTGAGGACCACAACTTGATATCTAGCTCCCTCCAACCAATGTCTCCACTCCTCAAATGCCCACTTCATGGCCAACAACTCCCGATTCCCCAGGTCATAGTTGCGTTCAGATGGGGAGAACTTTCGAGAAAAGAAGGCACAGGGATTCATCTTAGAAGTCACAGGGACTTTTTGGGACAAAACAGCTCCTGCACCAATCTCAGAAGCATCTACCTCCACCTGAAATGGAAGTGAGACATCAGGTTGCCGGAAAACTGGAGCTGAAGTAAATCTCTGTTTAAGCTCTTGAAATGCTGAGATAGCCTCAGGAGACCAATTCAGCACATCAGCACCCTTCTTGGTCAGATCAGTCAGTGGTTTGACAGTACCAGAAAAATTACCTATAAATTTACGATAGAAATTAGCAAAACCCAAAAACTTCTGGAGGGCCTACAAAGAAGTAGGCTGAACCCAATCATAAATGGCCTGTACCTTGGCCAGGTCCATTTCAATAGTCGATGGAGATAAGATAAATCCCAAAAATGAAATCCTCTGTACACCAAGGAGGCATTTCGATCCCTTAACAAACAGGGAAATCTCCCTCAAAATCCGGAACACAGTCCGGATTCTCAAGTGGTAGATTTCCACCGATCAAATCAGCCTCTCTACCTCCTGTTACCACCAGAGGGAGTCTGGAAGGAGAACTCACAACTGGTGAACCAGAGAATGAACTCACAACAGCCTACCCTGTACATAAGAATCACACAAATCCTCTGGGTAGATCGTTAGTTGTGGGTGATAGGGGTCTATGTTAGGTTGTCTTGAATGTGATTGATTACTGCCTTAAAACTCTTGTATTTACTCTTCCCTCCTTTTTGCAAGATGCCACTGCTTCCCTCAAAATATTAGACCATCTCTACCTTCAAGAACATGCTATAATGGTAACAGCAGATGTTGAGGCATTGTATACTTCTATCAGCCATGATGTTGGCCTCAAAGTGGCAGCATGATATCTTGGATCTAGCAGTCTTGAGCTCAAATTAGTTGAATTGCTTCTTATCCTCCTCAAATATGTCCTGAAGCATAATGTGTTTATTTTTAATAACAAAATATATTTACAACTACAAGGCACCGCTATTGGGGCCTTGTGTGCCCCCTACTATGCCAACTTTTTTTTAGAGGCATAGGAGAAGGAAATATTCAGGGGGAGGGAATTCCTGAGATCAATCTGCTGCATGGGTGGATGCGCTACATGTATGGTTTGTATGGGAAGGGATGGTAGAGGCATTAGAAACTTTGATGGCTGTCCTTAACAAGAATGATCTAACTATAAAACTCGCCTATAAGTATGGGAGAGATCTTGATTTTTTGGATCTCAAAATTAATGTTTTAGCAGACGAACAGATTAATACAGATATCTACAGAAAACCCACATTGGCCAACTCCCTCCTCCACGCAGTCTTCCCACCCTATGTCCACAATAAAGGGGATTCCTATTGACCAGTTCTTGAGGGCAAAAAGTGATAAGCACGGATACACAGGCCTTTGACAGAGGCTACACCCCTGAACAGATTAAACATGAGTTTATGAGAGCCAAGAAAACATCTACAGAAAAATTGATTTATGACACCGATAAAAAGATTGGGGTGAATAATGATGGACAAGTACATTTTATATTGACATATAACAACCAATGGAACCAACTTACATTGGTTTTGAAGAAACATTGGAATGTTTTTCTAAAGGATCCCATTCTATCAAGTATTCTTCCCCCTGCTCCTTCTACGGTGGCAAGACATTGTAAAAACCTTAAAAGACCCCTTAGTCCACAGCCTTTACAAACCAGACAGTAATAATAATAAAAAAATTACTAACAACTCGGTCAACAATGGTTTTTGTCCTTGTAGACTTTGTAAATCCTGTTTGAATCTAATTAAGGCTATAACATTTCAGAATTTTGATGACACCAGGACTTATGATATAAGGAAACATCTAAGTTGCAGCTCCAGAGGCATCATATATCAACCTGAATGTTCCTGCCATAAGATCTATGCAGGTCTTACCACAAGAGAACTGAAGGTACAAGTAAGGGAGCATATATATATATATTTCAGGCTTACATAACAACAAAATCTACACAAGAATATGTAAAAATCTATGGATGAGCAATATAACACTGATACATTTTTTAACCCTCCGTCAGGCGCAATATAGATTCTCCTCAGTTCATGCGCAATGTGCCTGACAAGCACAGGTCAGAAAACCACCTATAGTAGCTACATATTTCAATTTCAGGACTATAGAAGTAGTCAGTGACCTTCATAGGAATGTATTAAAATAGATTACACCAAATCAGATGCAAAAAAAAACATTTATTAACCATAAACTTATTAAAACTAAAAGTACCACTTTTCGGTAGTACCGCCAAATAGGCTCCAGTTATCTTTACTTAACTATTGCTTAAATATAAAATTATGGAAAAAAACAAAGGATATTGCACTTAGATGTTACTTAATTATTTTCTACTCATCTTCAGTGGTTTCAATTGCAGCAGAAGCAGCACAGGTACACTTAGAAAAGCAAGGCTGGCAGACGAAAGTTGCATGGGAAAGGCAGATTGATTCTTTACATATTTTGCAGTCATATTTAGAAAGCCTTCTGAAACCAGATACAAATGAGCAGGTAGTACAACTGCGTCTTTTAGAAGGTGGTAGAGTCGGTGTTTGTTCTGGAACGTCCTTGGGACGTCCTTTGTATTTTTATCTTTGCCCAAATAATAAGCTAGATCTGTGTCTGTTTCCTCTGTATCAGTGTCATCACCATCCTGCTCTGTTCCAGAATCAGTGTTACATTCTGCTACCTCATCTTCAGATGAAATGTCACTAGATTCCTCTAAATCCTCAGTTACTGCTGGTTCTTCCTCATCAACTTCTAACAAAAAAATCTTCATTTCTTCTAAATGAAGGGGTTTAGATGAATCATACTGTTTTCTGGCCATTGCAGCAGAAAATCTGAAGCAAGAGAGAAAGAGTATGTGTTAGGGCGCAATGTGCCTTAGAAGCCACCCTCCTTTTGTCTAAGAAAACAGTACTTATGTACACTAACTTAGCATTAATCCTTCATAAAACAAGCTAAATACACAATCGTAATGAATAAAAAAAGAAAATACTAACCTTTCAATTTGTGTTGAAATCAGGCGCAATGTGCCTGAGAAGCCAAAGTGTTGATATTTGCTCACTAGAAGGTCTGCTGAGTCACTGTGATATCAGGTTTCACAGAGCCTGTAGAGTCAGGAGATAACTAGGAGGGGTGGGGTTTTCTGATAAGTGGGCAAGGAGAGAGAAGTGAAACTAATTACTGTGTGCCTGTCAGATCTATTGCGCCTGACGGAGGGTTAAAACTTTTTTTTTAGGCTTTTATAGCAACAAAATGTACCCAAGAAAATGTAATACCCTATGGGTGAGCAATATAATACCGGTAAATTTAGAACAAGTTTTTTGAGGGTTATATACCAACAAAATGGACTCCAGACCATGGAATAGTCTATAGGTAAGCAATATAATACCAATTAAATTTTGAACAAGTGTTTTGAGACTTATATAGCAAATAAATGTACCCAAGAAGATGTACTACCCTACAGGTGAGTAATAGGGCTAAAATTTAGAAAAAAACATATTTAGGCTTATATAGCAGCAAAATGTACCATACTCCAGACATATAATAGTGTATGGGTAAGAAATGTGAAGAAACAAGCACATTTTTTTAATTCTTTTTTTTCTTTTGTTATATACCACAAAAATGTGACATAAAGAACATAATGCTATATGATGAGTAATCTATTCCTGAATTATTTTTCTACGCTTTTTGTATGCTTTACATACCAACATAATGCAACAATAACCATGATAACTGTATGGATGAGTCATTGAATCCATAACATTTTCAATAAAAATTTTTTGAAAGTGTTGCTAATATACAGTCATTAAGGCTTTGCAGAAAATGCAAAGCCAGAAAGAAAATATGATTAGGGTCACCCATTGAAACCTGAAAATCAACAACTGGTGGGCCTAATTAAAATATTGAATATTACAAACAGGCCTCATTAAAATATTGAATATTACAAACACTTTCTATGCTGCTGTCATCTGATGTTGTGGAAAAGTGTGGGCTAATCCAGACTTTGTTCATTTTTATAAGAGTAAGCCTATCTGTATTCTCTGTCGACAGGCAAAAGTGTCTGTCTGTTATGACCCCCTGATGGCACTAAAAACCCACTCGGACAAGATGCTAATGTATAGGGCAGTACAACACCTCCAATGCATAGAGGAACAGCTCATGCTAGGTGTCTAGCTTTGAGACCCAATAGTTGAAAGTTGCAGCAGAATTAGGCAGTATGCTGGTTTGGTCTGCCAGGTATTGCTCGACCATCTTTAAAAACTTTTCCCTCCTTGTCAAAAATACCTGGTCATCAGGACCTGGTTGCTGAATTGGTGTCATGAAATTGGCCCATGTCTTTGTCAGTGTACTTCTGCCTCTGGAGTGTCTCCCTGGCCTCTCTTCCTTGGTTGGCAGGGAAGCTTGCCCTCAGCGTTGTCTGATGGGAATTTTTTCAACATATTTTCTACAATGGACTTTTGGTATATCACCACTTTAAAAGACCTCTCCACCTCAGGTAGAAGAGATGTAAAGTTCTCCTTATAGTGTGGGTCTAGCAGGGTGAACAACTATTACTCTTCTTTTGCCAAGATGAATGTAACACGAGGGTCACGGGAAAAGTAATTATACATAAAGTCAGCCAAATGTGCCAAGCTTCATGCAGACAACACTTCCCTGGCTCCACCATGATATTGACTCTCCATCTCCATCTCTTCCCTCTCTTCCTCTTCATTCTCATGCTCAGCCCATCCACGTAGGAGAGACAGAACAAAGGTTTTGTGGCTACTAGTCTCTGTTGCGCTAGCCATCAACTCTTGTTCCTCCTCAGCATCCACCTCCTAATTGTTACCCAATCAGCACTGGGTAAATGAGAGGAGGCTGGACTGGCTACAACCTCTGTTATGTCCTCATCATTCCCCACTTAGTCCTCATGCAAAGTTTCATGTTTAATTGTGTAATTAAGTAAGCACAGAAGCAGGAGAGTTGTGCTGACTATGGCATCATCACAGCGCATCATCTTTGTGGAGTCCTCAAAGTCTTGGAGAACCAAACAAATGTCATACATCCATGCCCACTCTTCAGTTATGTGCGGAGGCTGACCATAATATGGATGGGCGTGTTTGAGCTGGTACTCAACCACAAAGTCTAAGAACATGTCCTGTTCGAAACGAGTATGATGAATGTATGTCCTCCATTATTTCCCCCCTCTTTTTCCAAATATCCTTTGGCAAATTTTTTTTGTATATTTCGTTTCTAAATTAATAAGAATAAATCTTGGATTTTATCTGTAACATATCAGGAACTGGATCAATTTTTTTTCCTGCACTCAGCCACTAGCCCCTTCTGCTCACAAAGCCTGGCCAGCATCTGCAGTGTAGAGTTCTAGCGCATGGTGATATTGCACACCAGTTGGTGAGCTATTACTTGTATACTTGTATGCACTGCTGCAGCATTGTCAGAGCCACGGCAGCTATAGCCGACTTGCAATAAAGGGTGCTGACATGGCGTATCTTGACCAAAAGCTCTGGCAAATCTGGGTATGTTTTTCAAAAACCACTGAACTACCAAGTTGGACACATGTGAAAATCATGGCATGCATGTGTGAGCTTGCCCAGCTTGACAGCCACCAACAGGATACACCCATTGTCATATGTCATACATGACCATGCAGGGTTGGAGATTCAGTGGCCAAAACCACAGATCTGTCTGGTCTGTTATTCATTTAAGTAACTCTTCATGGTGTGCAGTTTGTCTCCTAGACAATTTATGTTCAACAGAACCTGTTTCCGCTTCACTGAGGCAGTGCTGCAGAGCTTCCAGCTTCCATCTGATGTGGACGACTTGCTTAGATATACTACATTGGAGATGAGGATGAGGAGGAACAGGAGGGGATCCAGGATCTGCTGTAGGAGGTAGACAAAACCCTGATAGAAGAAGGGACAGAAATCCTCAGCATTTGGAGCACATATGCCATACAAGTGTGTGACTTGGTCCCCGCCTGCGCAATGTTCAGTGTGCCACCAGAGAAATGTAGCATCCCTGGCCTCAAGCACATGTCCATGTGTCAGTTGTTAAGTGGACAATGCCATTAAGTGCATTGATAAGGTCATGGGGGATGTTGTTAGACATATGCTGGTACAAGGCGGGGATGCCACACGGGGAAATGGTTGGTGACTATGGACCGAGTACCGAGGGACAGCTGCCACCATGAGTCTGTAGAAATCTTCCTTGTCTACCATCTCAAATGGTAACAATTCCACAGCAAGCAGCCAGGAAATATGCCTGCTGGGTGGGTGGCTGGGAACTTTTTTTTCATTCTAATACATGGGGTAGGGACAGCTGAATGCTTTGCTGGGACAAGGATTTGGAAGTCCCCAATGATGGTAAGTCAGAATCTGCAAGGATAGGTGCAGGGTAAGAGACATCTGCATCAGTGTTTTTGACAGGGGTTTTGGAAACACTTAGCTCAGGGGAAGAGGCAGTAGTGTCACCTGATAGCATCAATTGTGTAACCAGGCTTTCTGTCAACCAAGGTAGGTGTTTAGATGACATGTGCCTGATCATGCTGGTGGTGGTTAGGTTCTTAGTGGTCAGATCTCTGCTGATATTTTCATGGCAGAGGTTGCAAATGGCCATTTTGCTTGTCTCATAACTCTCTTTAGAAAAGTCCCAGATTGGGGAACACTTTAATTCTTTGATGGAGAAATTCAGGGCTGTCAGTTCTCTGCGTAAGAGTTGCCTGCCTTCTCCCTCTGATCACCCCATTGCCTTTTCCTGTCTGTTTCGGTGCTGCTGATATCTTCCCCTCAGCGCTGCTGGCCTCGCTCTGTATGCCAGCTTCCCAGGTTGGGTCAGTGACTTCGACTGCCACTACCTTGTCTTCCACCACCTCGCACTTGTCCTCCTAACTTTGTGACTTAACAGCAACAAGACTTAGCGGTAATTGTGCCACATCATCAGCTTCCTCCTCCTTATCCCAAATTTGCTATTCACCACCATGGCCGTGGCTGCTATAACTTTTGTGCATCACTAAACAGCATGACATCCTGTCTCTCTTGGAGCATACAGGCTGAGAGGCCACAATCAACAAAATGTTGTTGTAAACAGTAGAGATGAGCAAACTTGCTCAGAAAAAGTTCGCCAATCTCAAATTTGAAATGAAACTTGCACATTCGGATTTGTGTTCGTATTCTGGGCGGGGAGAAGTCGCCGGAGGCCTGTCCATAGGACTAGTGCACAGCGCCTCTCACACCCCAGCAGCTTTTAGTATGTTTTTCTCTGAAACATTGCAGCTTTACAGAGACAAAAATATCTGGTGAATTACTACAGCCGGTGCTGATACACATGCAAGCTCATGTATGCTATTTGCACGTGCTGACTAGATACGTTTGGCATCTTTCAATAAAATAGGATTGAGAGAAGCCGAAAGAGTGTAGTCGACACAGACTGCAAGTTGTATACATGCGGTCACGTGACCGCTTGCTCACATCACTGATACTGGGACCATTATTACTGTACATGGGGTGACTCAGGGGATATTGTTAAATTGTAGAAATCAGCACTCAAGAGGAATGCAACAAGAATTACATTTTATTCACAATCCAATTAGTCCAATGTGAATACAATTTCAGGAGACCCCCATATAGTGTGAGGGCCATTATACAGCATGGGAGCTAATGTGGGGGCCATTATACAGTGTGAGGACTACTGTTGGGGCCAGTATACAGTTTGAGAGCTAAGAAGAGGGCCATTATACATCTTGGCGGGCTAATATGGGGACTACTGCCATCATACAGTGTGGAGACTACTGTAGAGGCTAATATAAGTGTGGCTGCCAATATATAATATTAGGGCTACTGTGGGAGTCATTATTTAGTGTGGGTGTTACTGAGGGGGCCATTATACACTGTGAGGACTACTGTGGGGTCATTATAATGTGTGTGAGGGAGCAGTGGGCCCATCATACTGTTTATAGTGCAGCTGTGGGGCCCTCATACTGTGCATAGGAGAGCTGTGGGCCCACCCTGCTATGTATAGGGTAGCTGTGGGACCCTCATACTGTGCAAAAGAAAGCTATGGACCCACCATGCTATGCTTTGTACAGCTGTGGGCCCTTCATGTTGTGCATGGAGGAGCTGTGGGCCTATCATACTGTCTATATGGAAGCTGTGGGCCCCTCATATAGTGTAAAGGGGAGCTGTTCATGGGGAGACTCAGGGGACATTATTAAATGTTAAGTGGGCACTTAAGAATCATTATTGTTATAAGAGCACTCAGTGTTTTGTGACTGTCAAAGGTGGCAATACTTTCTGGGGACCAAATGTGGGCATTTTTTAAAAGGGGCACAGAGGTGGCATTACTATGTGGGGCAGTAAGTGGAACCCTGTTTTTGTACAGCAGGTGCATAAATAGAGACACATACGGCAGACGCCTTTCAGTGTTGGGGTATCAGTAGGATGAGGAGGTTGTGCAGGCAGAGAATAGACGAGAATGGTGCTGGAAATGCGAGAAATCATATGCGTCTTTGTTGTAATATCTACAGTCGTGCCCTGGCAGGAGAAGTTGTAGTATCGGCCTGGACCAAATGGAAATGACAAGAAAAGTGAACGATTCCATCAGTAAGAGCATCACCTGTATGTCACGATGTATAACTGTACTGTAATCTCCTATATGTTCTGCAGTAGTGGGATCTAGCACCATATGGTGATAATAACAGTGTTGTTTTTTCATAGCAATTTATTTTCAATAATACCATGGTCATCAACTGAGGTCCCCTTATGCCCACAATTAGGGTGTGGAACTATAGTTGTAATCAGGGTTACCTGGGTTGGGGCCCACTTAGATGTTTCAATGTTTCACCCCCCCCCCCCCCCCCGAGCTAAAGACGTAGCTACGCCTCTGCTTGGGAGTGAAGAGGTCAAGATGAGTGAGGCAAAAATTTCTGCAACAAAACTATACAGAATGCATAAACTTCGGATTATCCACCTCCTCATTATATTTCTGACACCAGGTAGCTGTAAGCTGCTGTAAACACTTTCAATCTTAATGCCAATAAATGTTCATTTACATCTTATACACCTAACTCACTGTATATGTATTTCTAAACATGCTAGTCTGCGTAATTTTTCTTTGTTATTTTACTTATGTTGTTTTGAACCTTTGGGGAATATTGTCCTTCCTTTTGTTAAAGAAAATTGAATGAAATATATTGCTAAAAAAAAAAAGTTTATTACTTATGTGACAAAATCATGTGTGACTAGGAAACTGTTTCATTAAAAAAAAGTCTTTGTAACTGAAGTCCACTCAAAGGCTTCTGTGTTTAGTTTTAATCTAATAAACCTTGAAACTGTTCTGCTGTGCCGTATTTGATTTTGCTCATAATCATGGGCAAATTGCTTTATGTAACTCCGTTTTCTATTACCTAGGAGATGAACATTTGAAAAAAAAAACAGCATGGTGTAAACTGTACATGTACAAACTATGGTGGTAATTTTATCCATTTAATCCCATCAGTAGATTTTATATTAAATTGTAATAAAATGAAAAAGGCATGATAAAAATAATGCAATATGCAAAAACTATACATAAAGTAACTAAAAAAAACAAGAAATAGAAAAAGGTGTGCTCACTGCAATATTGTAGGTGTTCTGGAGAAAAATTGAGTACTGCAAAAGATGTACTCCGGCACTCAAAACAGTCTTTTTTCAAATACATCCAATTAATTGAAGAAAAAATTCAACCACGATTGTTTTGGACAAAAGACCCCCCCCAAAAAAAGTAATACAGACAAATACAAGTCTCAACGGTTCGGCATAAAATGCATTTTTCAAGAGAAGTCTGTTTCTGGAATAATGGGTGTCTCCGGGTGAGGTTCCGTGGTCCATGCGCTTGACACATTTCCAAGTTACTGCAGATGGAAGGGCTTTGAGTACAAGTCTGTGCAGGTCTGTTTCGCTATAGTGTATAAGCTCTTATTCTTACTGTACTGGTTAGTGTTTTCTGCAATATTAATATTATTGTTGTATATTCATATAGAGCTATTTTATTCTACAAAGCTGATTTTACCACTTGAAAGTCGTGAGTCCATTATTTGGAAAAAAAAAAAAAAAAAAGAGAAGCCAGCGTTGCCAAGGTCAGAACGCATAACATAAAGTGCATTTGCACATAACATCTAACTGTATTCAAAATGAGATATTTAGCAAAAAAATTGATCAATTCAATTGAGCCACCCCGCCGCGCCAAGGCAATCTCATGTGGGGGGTCCTACTCTACGTTTTTAATAAACACGGTGCCATTACGGCCTCCTAGATACATTAAAAGCAAGACCACTTTAAATGCAATCCGTACCTGAGCATTTCTGGATCGCTCCCATGATGCCAGAAAAGGCAAGTGCGGATGAAGGCCAACCAGGTCTGAATACAGACGTGTCAGGTTTTAGCCTCCACACATTGCCTGACCAGCAAGCATAGATGAAGGGTAATGCAGGTTCAGATACAGGTGCACAATTAAATAAAGCTTGGGGCAGGGTGGGGCTGCTGTGTATGTGTGCACAGCAGCCTAGATCCATCACAGTGAACACAGAAAAAATGGCGAACATAACCCAGCGCGCACGGCAACAGTGGTGGTCAGCCACATACCAATGTACAAAAAAAAAAAAAAGAGAAGCCAGCGTTGCCAAGGTCAGAACGCATAACATAAAGTGCATTTGCACATAACATCTAACTGTATTCAAAATGAGATATTTAGCAAAAAAATTGATCAATTTAATTGAGCCACCCCGCCGCGCCAAGGCAATCTCATGTGGGGGGTCCTACTCTACGTTTTTAATAAACACTGTGCCATTACGGCCTCCTAGATACATTAAAAGCAAGACCACTTTAAATGCATTCCGTACCTGAGCATTTCTGGATCGCTCCCATGATGCCAGAAAAGGCAAGTGCGGATGAAGGCCAACCAGGTCTGAATACAGACGTGTCAGGTTTTAGCCTCCACACATTGCCTGACCAGCAAGCATAGATGAAGGGCAATGCAGGTTCAGATACAGGTGCACAATTAAATAAAGCTTGGGGCAGGGTGGGGCTGCTGTGTATGTGTGCACAGCAGCCTAGATCCATCACAGTGAACACAGAAAAAATGGCGAACATAACCCAGCGCGCACGGCAACAGTGGTGGTCAGCCACATACCAATGTACAAAAAAAAAAAAGAGAAGCCAGCTCATTTTGAATACAGTTAGATGTTATGTGCATATGCACTTTATGTTATGCGTTCTGACCTTGGCAACGCTGGCTTCTCTTCTCTTTTTTTGTACATTGGTATGTGGCTGACCACCACTGTTGCCGTGCGCGCTGGGTTGTGTTCGCCATTTTTTCTGTGTTCACTGTGATGGATCTAGGCTGCTGTGCACACATACACAGCAGCCCCACCCTGCCCCAAGCTTTATTTAATTGTGCACCTGTATCTGAACCTGCATTGCCCTTCATCTATGCTTGCTGGTCGGGCAGTGTGTGGAGGCTAAACCTGATACGTCTGCATTCAGACCTGGTTGGCCTTCATCCGCACTTGCCTTTTCTGGCATCATGGGAGCGATCCAGAAATGCTCAGGTACGGATTGCACTTAAAGTGGTCTTGCTTTTAATGTATCTAGGAGGCCGTAATGGCACAGTGTTTATTAAAAACATAGAGTAGGACCCCCCATATGAGATTGCCTTGGCGCGGCGGGGTGGCTCAATTGAATTGATCAATTTTTTTGCTAAATATCTCATTTTGAATACAGTTAGATGTTATGTGCATATGCACTTTATGTTATGCGTTCTAACCTTGGCAACGCTGGCTTCTCTTCTCTTTTTTTGTACATTGGTATGTGGCTGACCACCACTGTTGCCGTGCGCGCTGGGTTGTGTTCGCCATTTTTTCTGTGTTCACTGTGATGGATCTAGGCTGCTGTGCACACATACACAGCAGCCCCACCCTGCCCCAAGCTTTATTTAATTGTGCACCTGTATCTGAACCTGCATTGCCCTTCATCTATGCTTGCTGGTCGGGCAGTGTGTGGAGGTTAAACCTGATACGTCTGCATTCAGACCTGGTTGGCCTTCATCCGCACTTGCCTTTTCTGGCATCATGGGAGCGATCCAGAAATGCTCAGGAACGGATTGCACTTAAAGTGGTCTTGCTTTTAATGTATCTAGGAGGCCGTAATGGCACAGTGTTTATTAAAAACGTAGAGTAGGACCCCCCATATGAGATTGCCTTGGCGCGGCGGGGTGGCTCAATTGAATTGATCAATTTTTTTGCTAAATATCTCATTTTGAATACAGTTAGATGTTATGTGAATATGCACTTTATGTTATGCGTTCTGACCTTGGCAACGCTGGCTTCTCTTCTCTTTTTTTGTACATTGGTATGTGGCTGACCACCACTGTTGCCGTGCGCGCTGGGTTGTGTTCGCCATTTTTTCTGTGTTCACTGTGATGGATCTAGGCTGCTGTGCACACATACACAGCAGCCCCACCCTGCCCCAAGCTTTATTTAATTGTGCACCTGTATCTGAACCTGCATTGCCCTTCATCTATGCTTGCTGGTCGGGCAGTGTGTGGAGGCTAAACCTGATACGTCTGCATTCAGACCTGGTTGGCCTTCATCCGCACTTGCCTTTTCTGGCATCATGGGAGCGATCCAGAAATGCTCAGGTACGGATTGCACTTAAAGTGGTCTTGCTTTTAATGTATCTAGGAGGCCGTAATGGCACAGTGTTTATTAAAAACGTAGAGTAGGACCCCCCATATGAGATTGCCTTGGCGCGGCGGGGTGGCTCAATTGAATTGATCAATTTTTTTGCTAAATATCTCATTTTGAATACAGTTAGATGTTATGTGCATATGCACTTTATGTTATGCGTTCTGACCTTGGCAACGCTGGCTTCTCTTCTCTTTTTTTGTACATTATTTGGAAAGTTGGATAAAAATAAGGCAAAGAGGTCCATTGAGTGAAGCTGAATTGTAGAAGCTTGTCAGCACCTTAGATTCTGAAGAAGATATCTAACTAAAGAAAGTGTTGAATCTGGTAAGGCACAATACCCAGAAAACTTGTCCGATGTGAGCAATTCAGTCTAAAAACAAAAATGTCATTTGGAACTTGCAGCCTTTTGCTCAGGCAGGAAAATTGCCATCTGCTAATATCAGATAATTCTCTAATAACTAGCCGCTGTTAGGGAAATTTGGGATAAATGGATGGAGACTCCTCCAAAATTATACAATACTGGTGAAAATATCATTGTGGATCAACAACTTGGGCATTTCAAGGTAGGTTCCCATTCAAACAATATATACCAAATAAGACATCAAGATAAGCAATATATACCAAGTATAACACTGTGACAGCAGCAGCTCATATGCTCTAAACGCTCAGGTATATACAAGAAAAAAGCCAGGAGAAAAACCCGAAAAGAATCAGGGTAAGCGAGTCATTTCAGATTTGACGTATTGACAAAATGAGACAGGTGACAACTTTTTTACATCGCACCAACTGGGGCAGCTGATGCTAAAATGAAAACTTAGAATGCTGGGCAATGTAAGGAAAAGCAAGTCTGAACTACTGGAAGGTATCAGTGGTAAAAGAGATACTCATAGTTCAACATCTTACTTTACTGGGGATACAATAGTGGTTTCTTAAGCTCCCTCCAAAAAAACAAGTCATTCTGATGAGCACGATGCACCTTAAAATTCCAGTAAGTAGTCGAGATGACAAAAGTCGCCAATGATATTAGATTAAATTTAGATTAAATTTTTAATTAGATTAAATTTCCACCAAAGGGGCAGATTAACTAATAGCTAGGCACACAAGCAGACCCAAAAGCAATCGGTAGCCAATGGTTATATTTTTAGAACATTGTTGATGTATCTGCCTATAATGCATTTGTTGTATGGCGTGCAATAAACACCTTTTTTAATGCCAATAAACTGCATAAATGAAGTCTCTTTCTGGAAGAATTAGGTAAGTCACTAGTTATGCCTCTATTTCAGGAAGTAAAGTAAAATCCCAAAGTGAAGGAGCAGCAGCCATGGTAAACCGTATCCAGCAGCTCAACAACGCGAACCCACAGCCTCCACCAGCACTGGAAAAAGCCTAAAAGGGAAAAGATGCAGCATTTGTCCATCTCCATGTGATACAACAAATATTACACGCTCTCATTGTAGTAAATATTTATGTAATACACATGTGAGCTATATCTGTGCAGAAAGTGAGAATGCCTGAATATAGCAATAAGTGAACCAGTACCACTTTTTCTTAAGAAAGCAAAGCAAACTGAAGTTTTGATTTTAAATTTTCATTTGTTTTTGACCAACCATGTTCACATACAGTAAACTATACAATACAATAAATATTATATAGATGCCATATAAATATTGTTTAGTTTTCTATTAGCGTTTTGTGGCCTCACTTCAGCAAACTCGCCTCTGCGCATGCGCGGCTTGTTCATTTAACTTTATTGTCAGCGGTTTTCATTGACAATATGGCCGTGGTTGCAATATTACCCGGCCGCTTTATTTCAGTGAGGTTTGTTTCAAAGAACTTTATTGCTAAACGTCGTAACACTGACAAGATGGCCCCGGCCACATGCATCTCTCGCCGCCCTATGTTGGTAAGGTTCTCATCTCATTATACTTCACCTGTATTTAGGGTATTTATATGACCATATAACCATTCATGGTTACAGCGCTTTATTTCTCCCTTGAGAAAGCCACTTTCTGGTGGCGATACGCGTGGGGTTTGCTCCCCCCACACACTCATCCCACAGAAGCACCAGGCACTTTATTTTTCATATGCACTGGCATATTATGGAGCTTTGGTTTATTTGACCTTTTCTGCCTTCATTGTCTCTGCCATTTGTGGTCTGTATGTCTGCAACGACCTTATTAGAGGTGCAAGGGCATTAGTACTGCTGTCCCATATGGGCTTTTGATATTTTTCCATTCTTGTATTCATCTGCTCAACTTTTTTTTTTTTTTGTTATATGCAGTCCACAGGAGTGTGTGCTCATTAACTACATCAGTGAGTACATAGATGCCAGTTCAGGGGTTTCATATGTGCTTAATATATTCGTGGTGCTGTGAATAGTTCTCTTTCCAAACCAATCAGGCATTTTGATTTTTCATGTTTAATGCCTTTTTTCATTTGTTTGTTTTAGAGACTGTTCCTCATTAGACACTTTATAGTGCTCATTCATACATTGTCTGTGGAGTCTGTTGATGTGGGAGGTTTATCATAACATTATTTCATGATTTGACTTACCACTTTTTCACATGTTTTTAAATGTTTTTATGGAGTCTGTGTTATTCCATGTCTGTGTTGGATGTATTCAATAAACTTCATACATTTTTTACTCATACATGTGGTGTTCCCTATACATAGGCTGGTCGCTTTGTTCTTTTTTCTGTCACATACAGTAAACTAATGCAACTGGTATTCAAATAATACACTCAGAGTAGCTAAATGTCAAAATGAACAGACTTTAATAGGTCGGTCGAACAGTACAAGTGTATAGCCAATATAAACACAACAACAGGGGTGAAAGTCAAGAAAAAAAGCAAAAACAACTATGTGAAAATGATATCATCGGAGATAAATGTTAGTACAAGTAGAAGTAATGTAAAAATATTTAGAACAAACAGTATCAACTGAAAATTGAGAGCTGCCTCTAGGTTGGGTGACACTCCGCCAAAGGCTCCACTGCTATTTGAAGTAGTAGAAGAGGTGACATTGGGCAGCTCTGGTGGGTCCCCTCTTTAAGTAGAAAATAGGGTTACAACAGACCATTGAGTGAAATGGCAGGCTTGGGTTGTTTGTATAATATTGGGATCAAGATGATAAAGTTAGGCTTAATTTATTGAAATCTTGAATAAAGTAAGGCCACTCAGTGCAATGAAAGGGGTTGGTTGCATCCTGGGAGGCCAAGGCCAAGTTTCCTCTGGCTGCTCCCATTTGAGGTACTATTTGTACATGTTGGATGTTGTTAGATGTACTCCTCTTATGGATAAACCCAAGCTGGTCTGAATAGGTAAACTATGTGATGGCCCTATTGTGCCTTTTAGCCAGGACTTTAAGAAGTTTTTAGTTTATGTTTAACAGGAAAATGGACCTGTTTGATCTACACTCCAAATAATTATTATCAGTTATAAAGATAAAGGTTTTTGGATACTTCATTAAAACGAGGGTGACAGGTTTTCATGCTCAATTAGCCTTCCAGTAAGGGAAGAGATGATCTTGGTATTTACGGAGAAGTTCCAAGGCATTGCCTATGCAGGCCTGGTGCTTTCCTTTATCTATTTTTGGCAAAGCCTCACACAGTTTCCACATATTAGTTAGTCTACGTAAACATGAAAATGAGCACCTCATGAAATAGCAAAATGTTAGTTTGTTGGGTGTTTGGCTCATTTATGCCTATGAAAAAATATCTTTATCTGCAGTTCAATAGCACATGTAAAGAGGGGAAGTGCTACAAATAATATGTTGCTGTATGAGGACAGAACATTCGTATTACTGATTGTGTTTCTCCTAACAAGAGACATTGGCTTGTGTAAACAGTCTTGTAAACAAGCATGGTAACGACCAAGGTTGTAATAACATTTTAATAATTGCTAAGCACCTGCACAGCCCATCATCAAAAGACAGGAGAGAAAAAGGAAACAAAAATATCTGATTATTTTTTTCATTGTACTGCACAGTGATATCACTTTTCCAATATAATCACTGAATCAAAGAGGCAGATTTATTAAAAGAGACTAACTTCTAGTAATTTTTAGAAATTATAAGCATTGACTGGAAAGTCTTAGTATCTGTCTCCAGGTTTTTCCACCTAATCTGAGAGCAGCATATTGTAGAGACGGAGAACCTGATTTCAATGATGTATCACTTACGGAGCTGTTTAGTGTAGTTTTCACAAAATAACCGTATTATTGTAAGGAGGTGGGGGGACCCTCATTTTCTTCCTTTCTCCTATATGGTGGGCATGTGTGCCCTGTGCGGTATCCTGAGGGTTTACCTGTATGCAAATGTTATGCATTACTGTTTTATTACTGTGATGTACTGTGTCTGTGTGTACTGTGTATATTGTTTATTGCATGTGTTAAGGTTAGGGACAGAAAGGGTTATGTAAAGAAAGGGGTTGGCCAAGCAGACTGAAGGAGCAGCAATTTCCTGTTCCAAGAGCAGAGCCGGGGCAGGCTTGCCCAAGGCAGGACTGGCTCACTGGAGCAGGGTATACCTCTGGAGGACAATTACTTACTGCCAAGGACTGCCGGGCAGTGGGGTCGGTCACTAGAACTGTGGAGGTGTCCACCAATGGACCGTGTGCTCCCAGGGACCGGATGGAAGTCAACAATGCTACATATCTGGATAGGGAAAGTGCAGGAAGTGTAATCTCCTTTATCTCATCGTTATTAAAAGTTTGCCACTGTAGGTACCGAAGTGTGACGTGTGATGCATCCAAAGGACACTGTACCAGTGTGGAGAGCAACCGTATGTCAGAGGTAACTAACTGTGCCACAGGGCTGGGTCTCTATCTGCTTTTTCATGTGTAAGGGGCCAGAGCACGCACTGACTGTGACCTAATGGACTCACCCATAACTACCACCCTGTACCACCTTGTTACAATATCATTAGATTATCACTAGAGGACTAGTAAACCTGCTGCCATGTTGTCCTCCATATTCATGAGCTCTGTATAATCTTGCCTCTACCACTAAGAGCAGAATTCTTCGTATGCACAGTGTACATAGCTGCCAATCAGCCAATAATTATGGTGCATGGCATATATTGCAGGTTTTTTTGTCTCAAATTGAGCGTTAGTTCTAGTTCATTTAGCTTTATAAATCTCTCACATAGTGACAACACAGAACTCAAGTTCTGGGGCGACAAACACGGCCGTGGAGATGGCTCATATGCTTCATAATAGTGAGATCACAGATGTCGATGCAAACACCATGTGATACACATTGCAAAAGTCTGGAATGGAGGCCTGAAAAAAGGTGAAGAAGTCTCAACTTCAAAATTACCATAAAAAGCACATTGGTACAAGTTTGCAAACAAGTATGAAAAGTGGACATCTAAAGATTTGAAACGGGTGATTTGATGTGATGACACGAAAGCCAAGAGACTAGGCTCTAATATTTGCAAATGGGTCTGGAAGTAGCAACGGAAAAAGGGGCTAACAGAATGAGAAATTGAAGGCTATGTCAAGTTCAGTGGAGGAAGCCTGAAGATATGGGGTTGTTTCACAGCCACTGGTGAAGCATTGAATACTTGACCAGGATCAATGGTAGTCTCAATGCTGAGCTATGAGCATGCTACAAGATTATTTACTTTGTATACTCAAGTATTATGTGCATGAAAAGAATGACATAGTGTTCCAATAGGACAACATCACAAAACAAATGTTTAGATTGGTGAAGAAATGGTTCAATGGCAATGAAATAAAGTTGCTGGAATGGCCCCCACAGTCTCCAATCCTCCACCCAAACACTTGTGGGTAGAATTGAAGAAAAAGCTGTATACATACCCAAGTGAGTAGATCAGTATGCACCAACTTTGGGAACATGTAGAAGAGACCTGAGATGAAACTTCGGTCAACACGTTTGAATCTGATCGAGAGCATGCCCAGAAGGATTCAGGCAGTGTTGAAAGCCAAAGATGGATTAAAAATTATTGCACTATGTGGCTCCCCTGAGACTTCTGCTTTTATACTTTAAATAAGCAATATAGTATAAGCTAACAGATATCGAGCAATAATGTGTGGTCCGCGCCCACATAGTGCAATAATTATAACAACCATCAACACTACAAAGAGTTTTCAGGTGAATCCAGATATTAATCTCAAGCTAGTGTAGAAAATTGTCAAACCTATGCTAACACAAGAGCACCTTGAAAGCTAGGCAATAGCATTATAGGCGCAAGCTTGTTACTCAGTAATATGTTATTTACATTTAAATTATACTAATACTGAATACTGAAGCTGCTTATGGTGCTATATATGGAAACACTATTATCATTCAAAATATCTTATAAAAGATTAACTTTATAAAGCAGTGAAATCTCCTAAAATAAAGTATAAAATAGTCTATATGTGGTTTTAATTGAACACATACCTTATGTATTATAATTAAAATTAATAAAAGTTATATTTTATTTTAGGGATCTTTAGTTAGGAATCTTTTGCCTCAGGCAATTTGTAAATAAAGTAATTGGTAACCTACACTGATCCTATGAACGAAATCGTTGGTGTGCAGTAAATACATCACAAAGGATACACTGACACTGCTGTATACATCACATAGGATATACTGAGACTGCTGTATACATCACAGGATGCATAGGCTACTCTGAGACACTGCTGTACGTTGGAGGACTAAGGGTAAAAAACAGAAACACAAAACATTGATGGAATTGGAATTCTGCTCTGTACATTATTAAGTGTTGATGCTATATCATCCTGCTGTAACTGAGACAAGTGATGTGACATATATTTCATTACACCATACTCACTACTGATACACATGCCAAAAAGAGAAATGTGTGAACTGCATTTAGTACCACTATTACTGGGATGGTTTCTGCCAGCACTGCCAGTGCAGCTGCTGCTAACAGCTCTCACATTTTTAGTCATAGTATGTTTTTTTATTCAATCAACCAGAATGCTAGGTAGGGTACATATGATAGTCAAAAAAAACGAATGCAACACTAGCCTACAGTTTAAACAGGTCTGCCAAAACAATCCTTTACAATTGAATGTCTTGGTTTATTATAATAGTTTGTCTGCAGATTTTTGAATGGGGCAAATTACTTACCCTTCCCAAAAAACGACCAAGTAAAAATAATTCTCCTCCAATGCTGAGAAAATCAAAGCTGGAAAATGAGTCTAAATCAGCCTATATCACTGTAATTTGTCTGCATATACTGACAGACCAATTACATCGGTCACCTTGAATGATCAAAGCTGATTGGTTCTGGACCAGCTAGATACATGTCTCTAGTGTAGAAGACAGCAGTTTTTATTAAACTGTCACAATGTGATTTTGTGGGGTGACAGTTTCAAGCAATAAATCTATGGGTAATGTGCTAAGGCACCACCTTCACCAACGTACATGTACGTGATATTGTGTTATGGGTTATTATTTAACCCCCTTCCCCACATTTGAGGTACTATCCTGTCCATGTGCCCTGGGCCTTAATGCCGATGGACGGGATAGTATGTCATCGCAATCAGCTGATCGCGGTTGGGTGTCAGCTGATTATCACAGCTGACACCCGGCATTATGTGCCAGGATCAGTCATGTACCACTCCCGACACATTAACCCCTGGCACACTGTGATCAAACATGATCGCAGTGTACCGGGGGCATAGGGAAGAATCACGCATGGAGGGGGCTCCCTGCATGCTTCCCTGAGACCCTCGGAACAACACAATGTGCTCGCGTTGTTCCGAGGGCTTCCTCCCTGCAGGCTCCTAGATCCAAGATGGTGCTGAGAAGCAGCCTGCAGTGCTGATCTGACACAGTGCACTGCAAAGTGTCAGATCAGCGATCTGACACTATATAGTGATATCCTCCCCTGGGACAATGCAAAAAAGTAAAAAATAAAAAAAATTACATGTGTAAAAATATTTTTTTTTACATTTCTAAATAAATTAAAAAAAAATATTCCCTAATAAATTCTTTTTTTGTAAATAAAAAAACAATAAAAGTACACATATTTAGTATCACCGCGTCCGTAATGACCCACCCTATAAAACTGTCCAACCAGTTAACCCCTTAAGTGAACCCCTTCACAAGTAAAACAAGGCAAAAAGCAATGCTTTACCATCATACCGCTGAACTAAAGGTGCAATAACATGTGATCAAAAAGACGGATATAAATAAACATGGTAGAGTTGAGCGACTTTTGGTTTTTTAGGGTCGCGTTTCGTTTCGTGAAACCCGACTTTTCCAAAAGTCGGGTCGAGCAAGATCGTCCGATTATAGGGAAAAGTCGGGGTCGTCCCGAAACACGAAACCCAATGTAAGTCAATGGGGAATAAAAGTCGGCAGTGAGAGGAGGACAGGAAACACACCAACAGTGCCCATTTGAATGCCAAAAGCATCAATTCTTCTTACTTAAGCTTGTCAACCTTAATTAATTTCATAATACAAGTTACGCACTGAAAAATGGGGGTTATTTGGCTACAGACTGTGGGGGGGGAGGGCTGGCTCCAGGTTTTCATGTGCCCTGGGCGAAAGAGCGCCCCTTTAACACATACCACAACTCATCATGCTCCGATACGGCAGAGAAATAGCGGTATAGTACAATGAAAAATACCTCACTTTTTACATCTCATGACGAGGCCCATCTATTTCTCCATACAGAATCATTGGTCCCATATAATGTTTGAAACAGTATATGATGAGCTCCACATAATGCTACAGTATATGTTGGTCCCCATGGATGAAGCTCTACTGTCTTATGGGCCCAAATAATGCTCCAAACATAATGGGCCCCATTTCTAATGCTCTAGTGTATAATGGGCCCTGTAAATGCTGCTCCAGTGTCTGATGTCCACCTTTGGAATGTTCCAGTGTATGGTGGGCCCCATCTATCATTCTCAGACAGTGTTAGGCCCAGTATGGATTGCACGTGATTGCACAAAGGTTAGAAAGGGTACCGTATCCCCAGATAACATGTATGGATAGCGTACACATTCAAAATATATGTCTCAGGAGGCAGGCTCAGACGGTGTTAGGCCCAGTATGGATTGCACGTGATTGCACAAAGGTTAGAAAGGGTACCGTATCCCCAGATAACATGTATGGATAGCGTACACATTCAAAATATATGTCTCAGGAGGCAGGCTCAGACGGTGTTAGGCCCAGTATGGATTGCACGTGATTGCACAAAGGTTAGAAAGGGTACCGTATCCCCAGATAACATGTATGGATAGCGTACACATTCAAAATATATGTCTCAGGAGGCAGGCTCAGACGGTGTTAGGCCCAATATGGATTGCACGTGACTGCACAAAGGTTAGAAAGGGTACCGTATCCCCAGATAACATGTATGGATAGCGTACACATTCAAAATATATGTCTCAGGAGGCAGGCTCAGACGGTGTTAGGCCCAGTATGGATTGCACGTGATTGCACAAAGGTTAGAAAGGGTACCGTATCCCCAGATAACATGTATGGATAGCGTACACATTCAAAATATATGTCTCAGGAGGCAGGCTGAGACGGTGTTAGGCCCAGTATGGATTGCACGTGATTGCACCAAGGTTAGAAATGGTACCGTATCCCCGGATAACATGTATGGATAGCGTACACATTCAAAATATATGTCTCAGGAGGCAGGCTCAGACGGTGTTATGCCCAGTATGGATTGCACGTGATTGCACAAAGGTTAGAAAGGGTACCGTATCCCCAGATAACATGTATGGATAGCGTACACATTCAAAATTTATGTCTCAGGAGGCAGGCTCAGACGGTGTTAGGCCCAGTATGGATTGCACGTGATTGCACAAGGTTAGAAAGGGTACCGTATCCCCAGATAACATGTATGGATAGCGTACACATTCAAAATATATGTCTATACATCAGGAGGCAGGCTCAGACGGTGTTAGGCCCAGTATGGATTGCACGTGATTGCACAAAGGTTAGAAAGGGTACCGTATCCCCGGATAACATGTATGGATAGCGTACACATTCAAAATATATGTCTCAGGAGGCAGGCTCAGACGGTGTTAGGCCCAGTATGGATTGCACGTGATTGCACAAAGGTTAGAAAGGGTACCGTATCCCCAGATAACATGTATGGATAGCGTACACATTCAAAATATATGTCTATACATCAGGAGGCAGGCTCAGAGGGTATTAGGCCCAATATGGATTGCACGTGATTGCACAAAGGTTAGAAAGGGTACCGTTTCCCCGGATAACATGTATGGATAGCGTACACATTCAAAATATATGTCTCAGGAGGCAGGCTCAGACGGTGTTAGGCCCAGTATGGATTGCACGTGATTGCACAAAGGTTAGAAAGGGTACCATATCCCCAGATAACATGTATGGATAGCGTACACATTCAAAATATATGTCTATATATCAGGAGGCAGGCTCAGACGGTGTTAGGCCCAGTATGGATTGCACGTGATTGCACAAAGGTTAGAAAGGGTACCGTATCCCCGGATCACATGTATGGATAGCGTACACATTCAAAATATATGTCTCAGGAGGCAGGCTCAGACGGTGTTAGGCCCAGTATGGATTGCACGTGATTGCACAAAGGTTAGAAAGGGTACCGTATCCCCAGATAACATGTATGGTTAGCGTACACATTCAAAATATATGTCTATACATCAGGAGGCAGGCTCAGACGGTGTTAGGCCCAGTATGGATTGCACGTGATTGCACAAAGGTTAGAAAGGGTACCGTTTCCCCGGATAACATGTATGGATAGCGTACACATTCAAAATATATGTCTCAGGAGGCAGGCTCAGACGGTGTTAGGCCCAGTATGGATTGCACGTGATTGCACAAAGGTTAGAAAGGGTACCGTATCCCCAGATAACATGTATGGATAGCGTACACATTCAAAATATATGTCTATATATCAGGAGGCAGGCTCAGATGGTGTTAGGCCCAGTATGGATTGCACGTGATTGCACAAAGGTTAGAAAGGGTACCGTATCCCCGGATAACATGTATGGATAGCGTACACATTCAAAATATATGTCTCAGGAGGCAGGCTCAGACGGTGTTAGGCCCAGTATGGATTGCACGTGATTGCACAAAGGTTAGAAAGGGTACCGTATCCCCAGATAACATGTATGGTTAGCGTACACATTCAAAATATATGTTTATACATCAGGAGGCAGGCTCAAACGGTGTTAGGCCCAGTATGGATTGCACGTGATTGCACAAAGGTTAGAAAGGGTACCGTTTCCCCGGATAACATGTATCAATAGCGTACACATTCAAAATATATGTCTCAGGAGGCAGGCTCAGACGGTGTTAGGCCCAGTATGGATTGCACGTGATTGCACAAAGGTTAGAAAGGGTACCGTTTCCCCGGATAACATGTATGGATAGCGTACACATTCAAAATATATGTCTCAGGAGGCAGGCTCAGACGGTGTTAGGCCCAGTATGGATTGCACGTGATTGCACAAAGGTTAGAAAGGGTACCGTATCCCCGGATAACATGTATGGATAGCGTACACATTCAAAATATATGTCTCAGGAGGCAGGCTCAGACGGTGTTAGGCCCAGTATGGATTGCACGTGATTGCACAAAGTTTAGAAAGGGTACTGTATCCCCTGATAACATGTATGGATAGCGTACACATTCAAAATATATGTCTATACATCAGGAGGCAGGCTCAGACGGTGTCAGGCACAGTATGGATTTGACGGCCCAGATTACGCAGCGGAGGAGCAGGGAGAGGTAAAGATTGCAAATGCTGGGGCCCTGCCCAAGCAAGGGGGGCCCACTCGTGGGCGTCGGTACTGGCACTGGGCCCCTCATAGTACAGCGGTGTGTCTGACGGCGGGTGTGCACCACCACCGTCAGAGACACTTGATTTCACTATTAGGGACCCTGTGCCAGTGCCCGCGCCCAAGAGTCGGCCTACCCACCTGTCCAGGGCAACGGCACTCGCACGGTGTCATGCGCTAGGTGGTGACCCCGGCCATGGGGGGGGGCAGCACAGTTAGGGAGTTTTAGAAAGTGGCATGTGTTGATGTTGGACATTCAGCTGATGCAAAAGGTGAAATAGGTGAAGTACCAGGAAGAGGTGGACCAAAGCAAGCCATTTTTCTGTCACCCTATGTGTCATCAGGGGAAGGTGGGACAAAATCCTTGGAAACCCATGCGTGGTTCATTTTAATGAAGGTTAGATCATCCACATTTTGGGTTGACAGACGGGTCCTTTTTTCTGTCAGGATTGATCCAGCTGCACTGAAGACTCTTTCCGATAGCACACTTGCAGCTGGGCAAGCGAGCTCCTGTAAGGCTTATTGGGCCAATTCAGGTCAGGTGTCCAGTTTAGCGGCCCAATAGTCAAAGGGGAATGACCTGTGTGGGAGAACATCGATATAGGAGGAAAAGTAGTTTGTAACCATAGTTGACAACTGCTGTCTCCTGTCACTTTCCATCGATGCAGTATTACCAGTTGTGTGAGCGGTATTTGAAAAATCAGTCCACAACATTGTCATGAAACCCCTGTCTCCAACGCCACTTCTGCTGTGTGCACCACGAACACCTCTGCCAAGCTGCCCCCAGCCCGTATGGCTCGTGTGAGAACCATCACCTCTGCTGTGTGCTGGGAATGCCTCAAGCAACCGATTTACCAGAGTTGCTTGTTTATTAGCCAATATTAGGTCAAGGTTCTCCTGTGGCATGATGTTTTGTAATTTGCCTTTATAGCGTGGATCCAGGATGCTGGCCAACCAGTAGTCGTCATCGTTCATCATTTTGGCAATGCGGGGGTCCCTTTCTAGGATCCGCAAGGCATAATTTGACATGTGGGCCAATGTTCCCGGTGTCAATGATGCACTGCGAGTGCTGGGTGGAGGAGCACTTTCTGGCAAATCCACATCCCTCCAGTCACGCACAAACCCTGTACCAGACCTTGCCACGCCAACATTTTCACTTGCCCCACGAGATGCATCCTCCTCCCCTAAGTAATCATCCCCATCATCATCCTCCTCCTCCTCTTCTTCCTCCACCTCGTCCAGGAGAGGTCCCTGAGCAGACAATGGCTGAATGTCATCAAGGATTCCCTTCTCCTCTTCCTCCTCATCAACATTGGCTGCAGATGCCTGCTCCTTAAGGTGCGTCAAAGTTTGCATGAGCAGACGCATAAGTGGGATGCTCATGCTTAGGATGGCGACGTCTGCGCTTACCAGCCGTGTGCATTCCTCAAAACACTGAAGGACTTTACAAAGGTCTTTCAGCTTCGACCACTGCACACCTGTCAACTCCATGTCTGCTCTCAAAGTGCCAGTATCCTCCCACAAATGCATTATGGCCTGCCTCTGCTCGCACAGCCGCTCCACCATGTGCAGGGTGGAGTTCCACCTTGTTGCAATGTCGATAATGAGGTGGTGGTTGGGAAGGTGGAGCAATCGCTGCAGCTTCTGCATACGAACGGAGTGTACAGGCGACCGGCGGATGTGCGCGCACAGTCTTCGCACCTTCTGGAGCAGGGCTGTTAACTCCGGATAATTTTTGAGGAAGCACTGCACCACCAGGTTCAAGGTGTGAGCCAAGCAAGGTATGTGGCTGAGTTTTGAAAGGGCTATGGCTGACACAAAATTACGGCCGTTATCACTAACTACCTTGCCTGCCTCAAGATGTACACTGCCCAGCCATGACTCAGTTTGTCGCTTCAAGTACTCGGCCAGCACCTCGGCGGTGTGTCTGTCGCCCAAACACACATGAACAGAAACCGTTGGCACAACCCTGAAGATACCGGAATGGTGCACAAGTAGGATCCCAATCCGTGACTATCGATGTATATAAACTTGGCACACATCCAAACGAATGTTGTTGCAAAATTGGTGATTTTAATAGATGGCAGTACATACATAAACGTTTCGGTCTATGACCTTCATCAATGTACTGAAAAATTAAACAAAAATAACAAAATAAAAGAAAGTATTTACAATGGAAAAACATGGGTTTTTTTACAGAGAAAATTACATAATATGCTGAGACATCGGTCACATTTATGGCACAAGATACAATGTAGTAGTGAGGACACAATCACGGAGACAAGAAACCTACAGCGAGGATGCACGTACCGTTAGAATGTACTGTGAGCACTTTGTGAATAGGTTTCAAAGAAAACCTGAAAAGAGAGGAGGAATGGAGCTGATAAGACAGCCATTCAAACTAGGTGAAGGTGAATATTATGAAGACTGATCATACCAATACTGAAGGGAGGTAACTATCGCCGTCCTGCTGTAAGTAAATATAGACCGCTTAGTGACTGGCAGCAATGTAAAGTCCATACTGACTACTAGTATGGACAAAAAGGCAATCTTACCGTGCAATGCTACAGCGTGTGGATGCGGTATCCGCCGCAAATCCTATGGCGCTATGGTGTGGAGGAGGTGGCAGTGTTAAATAGCCCAAGAATATTGCTGCTCAGCCTATCAGACGCGCGCCACAGGAAGTGGGTGGGCGTGTGTATGACTGACGTCATACAGCGCTCCAGGTGCTGAGAGGAGGCGTGGGTGGGGGCGTGTCGGTCTGAGGCCCCGGAAGCGTGTCACAGCCTGTCAGGCTAGAGCGCACTGTAGTGAGGAGGCATGGGTTACCGTGGTTACAGACGCAGCGTTAATAGCAGGAGTGCCAAGAGTGGTTGTTCAGTGATAAGTGGTGAAGATTCAACAAGAGTTCACAGTTGTGGGTTCTGTAATTGAAATAGAACATCATTAGTCCAAATATAATAGAATAACATCATGAAAATAATAATGAAAGTAGAAATGGAGATGAAATACTGGCAAAATGTATACAGTAACCATAGTACTGATATATCATAATAGAGACTAATGGTAAGGATACAGAACATTATGATTGGAGGAAAGCCTGTATATCATAATCTTTATTTAACCCCTTAGGTGCCAGGGTATCAAGTTCATGAATCCAGAAGGCCTCCCTTCTTTTTAAGATATTAATCCGGTTACCTCCTCTACGTGGCAAATGGATTTGCTCTATGACTTGAAATTTGAGCTGGGCAATAGAGTGACCAGCTGTGATGAAATGGAAAGGGATCGGAAGAAGCATATTCTTGCACCTGATGGTGGACTTGTGCTTTGATATGCGATCCCTAACGTGCTGTGTTGTCTCACCCATATATAAAAGGCCGCAAGGACATTTAATCAAATATATAACGAATGAGCTGTCACAAGTGTAGTATTCACGGATGTTATATTTCTTGCCTGTATGGGGGTGATAGAATATATTGCCTTTCTGTACGTTATTGCATTGCACACACTGTAAGCAAGGGAAGGTACCAAATTTGGGATTAGAAAGAAAACGTTGATGTTTGGGGGGGCTAGGAGAGCCGATGTCGGCTTTAATTAGAATATCATGCACATTGCATGGTCTCCTAAAACAAGGTAGGAAGGGTTCCCTAAAAGCCTCTATCTGTGGGTGGGCTGTTGATAGAAGATGCCAGTGACGCCTAATGCTAGAATGTAAACGGTAAGCGAAAGGGTGGTAATCATGAACAAAGGCAATGCGATTCATAGCCTTTGGTTTACGGGGGGAAGGAACATCCAAATTGTTCAAAGTGTCTGTGGGATAACCCCTCTCAAGGAATTTAGTACGCATTTCTGCCATACGTATTTTCTGAGTCTCTGTCTCTGACACTATTCTTTGCACCCTTTTGAACTGTGACTTAGGAATTGCATCTTTCATTTTGGTAGGGTGGAAGCTCGTATAGTGAAGGAGACTATTGCGGTCAGTGGGTTTTCTGTAGAGGTCAGTAGATAAATGGCCTGTCTCATCTTTGATGACGAGTGTGTCCAAGAAGTTAATCTGTTTAAGATGATGTGTCATGGTGAAGCTTAGACCTGGCCAGGATGTCTGTAGCATGGAGAAAAAGGAATCTAATGTTTCCAAGGATCCTCCCCAAATGCAAAAAATATCGTCGATGTATCTCTTCCACACTATAGCGTGAGTGCGGAAGAGGTCATCTCGATAAATAATACGGTCCTCAAAGTGAGCCACATAGCAATTTGCATAAGGGGGTGCAGCATTAGAGCCCATCTCGGTCCCCCTAGTCTGAGGAAGCACGGCACCACCAGGTTCAAGGAGTGAGCCAAGCAAGGTATTTGTCTGAGTTTTGAAAGGGCTATGGCTGCCACAAAATTCTGGCCGTTATCACTAACTACCTTGCCTGCCTCAAGATGTAGACTGCCCAGCCATGACTCAGTTTGTCGCTGCAAGTAGTCGGCCAGTACCTCCGTGGTGTGTCTGTTGTCGCCCAAACACATCATCTGCAACACAGCCTGCTGACGCTTTCCACTAGCTGTTCGATAGGGGGACACATCATGTGCAACAGTGGCAGCTGCAGATGGAGTGCTCCTACGACTGCGCTCTGTGGACGAGCTTTCGCTTCTGGAAGAGGAGGAGGAGGAGGAGGCTCGAACGCCTACAGCCAACTGTTTCCTATACCGTGGGCTAGGCAGCACTGTCCCACCACCGCTGTCCCCTGTGGACCCTGCATCCACCACATTAACCCAGTGCGCAGTGATGGACACGTAACGGCCCTGGCCATGCCGACTGGACCATGCATCAGTTGTGAGGTGCACCTTTCCGCTCACTGACTGCTTGAGTGCATGGACAATGCGGTCTTTCACATGATGGTGGAGGGCTGGGATGGCTTTGCGAGAGAAGAAGTGGCGACTGGGTAGGTCATAGCGTGGTACTGCATAGGCCATGAGTTCGCGGAAAGCTGTGCTTTCCACCAACCGAAAGGGCATCATCTCAAACGAGATTAGTTTGGCAATGTGGGCGTTCAAACCCAGTGTACGCGGATGAGAGACTGAGTACTTTCTTGACCTACTCATAGTGTCTGGGAGGGTGAGCTGGACTTGAGAGCTGCATATGGTGGAAGTAGCGGTGGACAGGGCGGACTGAGAGAGGGTTGATGATGGTGATGGAGTTGGTGTTCTTTCTGATGGCCTAGAATCAGTCTTTCGTTGATATAACAGTGGGATTCCCTGACTGCTGTGGTCTTGCAACGACACCTCAACATTTGATGCTGTGCTAACCGGTGGGCTTACAGTGGGGGAAACAATGTAGCGTTGCTGACTACCTTCGTTGTGATCAGTTGCACATGTGGCACTTGAGGTTTGGTGTTGTGTCCCCGCTTGCAAGTGCATGCTGGTTAAATGTCTAAGCATGCAACTGGTATTCAAATTTTTCAGATTTTTCCCTCGGCTAAAGGTCTTTGCGCACTTCTTACAGATAACCTTGGCCTGATCATGAGGATTTTGTTCAAAAAAGTGCCACACTGCACTCTTCCTACTTTGGCAGACATTTTGCGGTCTAGCACGCTGTGATCTTTTGACCCTCTGGACAAGCTGTCCAGCAACTCTTTTGATGTTTGGAACCTGTCTTTGGAGTGCTCCGGGCCTGCCAGATAACAGCTGTTGCGATGTCGATGTCTGCTGTGGATGCTCCTCATCTGAGCTATTGGAAGCAGCACCCTCTTCCCCCAATGGATGCCAATCTGGGTTAACAACTGGGTCATCCATCACCTCCTCTTCTATGTCATGTGCAGTGCTGGTTAAATGTCTAAGCATGCAACTGGTATTCAAATTTTTCAGATTTTTCCCTCGGCTAAAAGTCTTTGCGCACTTCTTACAGATAACCTTGGCCTGATCATGAGGATTTTGTTCAAAAAAGTGCCACACTGCACTCTTCCTACTTTGGCAGACATTTTGCGGCCTAGCACGCTGTGATCTTTTGACCCTCTGGACAAGCTGTCCAGCAACTCTCTTGATGTTTGGAACCTGTCTTTGGAGTGCTCCGGGCCTGCCAGATAACAGCTGTTGCGATGTCGATGTCTGCTGTGGATGCTCCTCATCTGAGCTATTGGAAGCAGCACCCTCTTCCCCCAATGGATGCCAATCTGGGTCAACAACTGGGTCATCCATCACCTCCTCTTCTATGTCATGTGCATCTTCCTCTGTGTCACCGTGTATGGTGGTATAGTGTGCGGGAAGGGGCACCTGAGTCTCATCAGGGTCAGAATCTGGCTCTGTACACTGCGAGGACAATGTAGTGCTCTGAGTGAATGTACCAGCAGAATCATCCATCAGTGGCTGTGTATCAGTGCACTCCATGTCAGATTCATCTTGGCCTGGGTAATTCACCATTTCACTTGATAATCCAGGCATGGTATGTGAAAACAGCTCCATGGAGTAATCAGTAGTATGGCCTGCGTCATCCTTCAATCTTGGTTGGGGTGAAGGACACAAGGAAAGGTGTGGTTCATGAACATGAGCCTCCAATGACGACTCAGTGCTTTTACTTTTTACAACTGAAGAAGAGGAGGCGATAGAGCTGGAGGCTGAGTCAGCAATGTAAGACAAAACTTTTTCCTGATGCTCTGGCTTTAAAAGCGGTTTGCCAACTCCTAGAAAACTAAGCGTTCGAGGCCTTATGTAGCCAGACGATGACGCAGGGTCAGCACCTCCTGCATTCGGTCCTATTTTGCTCTTGCCACTACCATCAGATCCACCACCAACACCATCATTACCAGCTGCCAACCCCCGCCCAATTCCACGGCCTCTTCCACCAGCCTTCCTCATTTTTGGTAGAAATGTAGACAAAATCCAACAAACTATATAGTAATGTAAAACAAGGTACAAGGTGTCTATAGGACAGAGGAGATTTTGAATTTCTGCAGACACTTGTGGACACTGGATACTTTTGGATTGTGTGAGGCCCACTGATATCTGAGCGCTATGTGACAGGCTCGATGGCACAGCTGTGACCAAAGTGACTAGAGGATAAGGGAGATTTTGAATCTCTGCACACACTTTTGGACACTGGATGGACACTTTTGGATTGTGTGAGGCCCACTGATATCTGAGCGCTATGTGACAGGCTCGATGGCACAGCTGTGACCAAAGTGACTAGAGGATAAGGGAGATTTTGAATCTCTGCACACACTTTTGGACACTGGATGGACACTTTTGGATTGTGTGAGGCCCACTGATATCTGAGCGCTATGTGACAGGCTCGATGGCACAGCTGTGACCAAAGTGACTAGAGGATAAGGGAGATTTTGAATCTCTGCACACACTTTTGGACACTGGACACTTTTGGATTGTGTGAGGCCCAATGAATATCTGAGCGCTATGTGACAGGCTCGATGGCACAGCTGTGACAAAAGTGACTAGAGGATAAGGGAGATTTTGAATCTCTGCACACACTTTTGGACACTGGATGGACACTTTTGGATTGTGTGAGGCCCACTGATATCTGAGCGCTATGTGACAGGCTCGATGGCACAGCTGTGACCAAAGTGACTAGAGAATAAGGGAGATTTTGAATCTCTGCACACACTTTTGGACACTGGATGGACACTTTTGGATTGTGTGAGGCCCACTGATATCTGAGCGCTATGTGACAGGCTCGATGGCACAGCTGTGACCAAAGTGACTAGAGGATAAGGGAGATTTTGAATCTCTGCACACACTTTTGGACACTGGATGGACACTTTTGGATTGTGTGAGGCCCACTGATATCTGAGCGCTATGTGACAGGCTCGATGGCACAGCTGTGACGAAAGTGACTAGAGGATAAGGGAGATTTTGAATCTCTGCACACACTTTTGGACACTGGACACTTTTGGATTGTGAGGCCCAATGAATATCTGAGCGCTATGTGACAGGCCCGATGGCACAGCTGTGACAAAAGTGACTAGAGAATAAGGGAGATTGGATTGCTTTTAAAAAAGCAGTTTGCGGAACAGTGGGTAAACAGCAATGCAGGAATGTCAGGAAGCCTTAGAAGGCAGCCCAATAACCAACACCACTGATACACCACTATATAGCCTCCCCTTGCACTGCACACACAGTGACTGGTGTGTTGTGCAGGCCAAATTGCTAGCAGCAGAAGCAGTTTTTTTGTCTTCTCAGCAGGACAAAAAAAAAAATTGGGATTGCTTTTAAAAAAGCAGTTTGCGGAGCAGTGGGTAAACAGCAATGCAGGAATGTCAGGAAGCCTTAGAAGGCAGCCCAACAACCAACACCACTGATACACCACTATATAGCCTCCCCTTGCACTGCACACACAGTGACTGGTGTGTTGTGCAGGCCAAATCGCTAGCAGCAGAAGCAGTTTTTTTGTCTTCTTCCCTGCCTAACGCTCTCCCTACAGAATCAGCAGCAACCTCTCCCTATACTAAGATCGGCAGAAGTAAGATGGCGGTCGGCGTGCACGCCCTTTTATACCCCCTGTGACGCACACCAAAGCAAGCCAATCACTTGCATGCCCTTCTGAAAGATGGTGGTGACCCGTGCCTATGTCATCACGTTGCCCACAGTGTCCGTGGATCCTGATTGGCTGAAAAAGAGCGCAAAACAAACTTTTGAAACGCGACTTTGGCGCGGGTCGGGTTTCGTTTCATGAAACCCGACTTTGCCAAAAGTCGGCGACTTTTGAATTTTTTCGACTCGTTTCGCTCAACTCTAAAATATGGCACCTCTGAAAACGACATCTTGTCCCGCAAAAAATCAGATGCCATACAGCATCATCAGCGAAAAAATAAAAAAGTTATAGCTCGCAGAATAAAGCGATGCAAAAATAATTATTTTTTATATGAAATTGTTTTTATTGTATAAAAGCACCAAAACATAAAAAAGACATAAATGAGGTATCACTGTAATTGTACTGACCCGAAGAATAAAACTGCTTTTTCAATTTTACCACACATGGAATGGTGTAAACGCCCGCCACCCAAAAGAAAATCATGAATTGGTGGTTTTTGTTCATTCTGCTTCCCAACAATAGGAATAAAAAGCGATCAAAAAATGTCATGTGCCCTTCAATGGTACCAATAAAAATGTCAACTAGTCCCGCAAAAAATAAGATCTTATATGACTCTGTGGGTCAAAATACGCAAAAATTATAGCTCTCAAAATGTGGTGATGCAAAAACTATTTTTTCAATAAAAAGCATCTTTTAGCGTGTGACAGCTGCCAAGCATAAAAACCCACCATAAATAGTAAATCAACCCCCCCTCTATCACCCCCTTAGTTAGGGAACAATAATAAAATTTAAAAAAATGTATTTATTTCCATTTTTCCATCAGGTTTAAGGTTAGGGCTAGGGTTAGGTCTATCGTTAGGGCTAGGGTTAGGGCTAGGGTTTGGGCTATGGTTAGGGTTAGGGTGTGTTGGGGTTAGGGTGGGATTTACAATTAGTGGATTTCCACTGTTAAAGCACATCAGGGGCTCTACAAACTCGACATGGCATCTCATCTTAATTCCAGTCAATTCTGTGTTGAAAAATCAGACGGTGCTCTGTTATGAATGTGTCACCGAGGAGGATGGCAGGAACAGGCTAAGCCACCAGAAAACCAGAGAGATTGGTAACTAAGCGGATTGCAGACCCATGATCCTATCCACACAACTAGCAGTAGCCGTGGAGCGCACCTACGATGCCCTAGATGCCTCGGCATTGCCGGAGAGCT
Source organism: Dendrobates tinctorius (assembly GCF_039654945.1). Taxonomy (NCBI): domain Eukaryota; kingdom Metazoa; phylum Chordata; class Amphibia; order Anura; family Dendrobatidae; genus Dendrobates; species Dendrobates tinctorius. The sequence continues at coordinate 17,794,677 of NW_027361802.1, read as the reverse complement.
AACTAAGCCTAAAGCAAGAAAGGTGAAATCTAAACTGCCCCGGAGCAGACCCCAAAGGAATAGATAGCTCCCAAACATATATTGTCGGTGAGACAAGATAAAACACAAACGCAGGCAGAAAAATAGACTGACCAAATGATGGGGCCCAAACTGACTAGACAGGATAGGAAACAAAAGACACTGTCTGCAATCACACAAAATAACCTGAAAAATCCAACACATCTGATGTCCACAAAAACACTGAAGTCACACGACTTCGCCCCCACTATATCAGCACTCCGGTATTAACTGGAAGCAAAGCAAAAGAGACCAATATAATGGGGGACTGAACAAACTGACATAAGCAGTAACATATGGAGCGGTGGTCCAGCACAGCCCCCAGCAGGAGCAAGCTGACCCGCACAACAAGCATAGATAGACAAAACCAGATCAGATGCAAAGGATTAGCAAATTAATCACTTAGCTGAACAATACTGGAGCAGGGCAGGAGACATCAGACCTCTGAATGCACAGGAAAGCAATCACCAGCAGGGATTGCAGGAAGTCTGCAGACTTAAATACTCCAATTCGTAACCCCAGATCACCAATCATCATCATCGGGTGGCAGATCTCTGTCAATATGGCCAGCTCCACTACCTCCAGTAACCACTGGAGGGAGCAGGGGGAGCTTTGGCTCAGAAATCTGAGCCAGGGAATTCACAACAGTGCTCCTTCCCTTCCAAGCTCTGCCATGCACCCAAACAGTGGTTTACTCCCACATATGGGGTATCAGCCTACTCAGGACAAATTGCACAGCAACTGAGAAAGTTGAGAAAATTGAGAAAGTTTAGCGCATAAAATGGCCAAGATTTCATACTTCTAATGCAGTAATGCAATTCATTATTCATTTTTCATGTTTGCATGGTTTGGCACTACATACAGTGTGCTTCCTTTTTTGCTTGAATGTATATGAGTTGGTGACTCTAGGTTAAGCACCTGTTCACACTATGCTTATGCTTGGATGTGACAGTCAGTTTTTGAAATTTGCGTAAAATTTGTCACTTTATATAATGCATCAAATTATCTGTAAACATAATTATGGTAATATTAGGTATAATCCCTTTTACTAAATTATTGTATAAAGTGTAATTTTGTTTTCAGAACTGCATAAAATATATTAGTTGAATAAAACCTTTTGGCTTTCCTCAAATGAAGAGAGGAAAATTCCCATCTTGTCTGCGACTAAGTATTAAGTTATTCCCTTTACTTCTTTGAATAAAACTACAGCATGTATGCGTCACAGCGGCTTTCATGTAACACTAATGTTCTTGCTCATATAGGGAATAGCAAGCCATTTAATTAGGAGTTTTGGAAAGAAAAGCATATTGGCATCTCTAGTCATAAGAGAGTACACGGATGCTTTACTTTTATTTTACAGATAACCTCTTTGAAAACTAGCAGAGTTTTTTCCAAAAGAGCTAAAAGTGGAAAGAGAACATAATGATGTATACATTGTAACATGAGATTTTATTTTATTCATTGCTTCGCATGTCATCTGTTAGGATGTAAAATGCAAGAACTGACTAACCTGGTTGACACCTTTTTGTTCTGTTCCTTCTATCAAATTGATTCATGTGTAGAGCAGAGGAAAGATATAAGATGTCTATAAACGATAGTAAAGAGATCCAACTAACGGAGACAAATCTAATTTTCCTTCATGTTTGAAAATGTTCACCTTGGCACACGGTAAGCACAATCTCCTGTCATCATCAAAGGACTTACAGTATATAAGTCACATTCTCATCAGTAACATTTTTTCTTTTTCTTTTCCTTGAGAAAATTAGTCCTTTCAAAAATATAGATATACTGCACATGCCTCAGCATTTTTCCAAATATATTATTTACAGCATTATAAATTTTCCTGGGAATTAGAAGACTAACAAATTGATGTTCAGTTTCCCTTCATAAATACTACTTTACTACTACGACTCTACATCACAGCTTTCAATGCTAGTTTTAGGTTCAACAATCTGTAATAGGCAATTTATTAACATAACGTAATAGCAGTTGGCGCTTTGGTTACCTGATACAGATTTCAATACTTTTGGGTAGAGATATGAAGGGGTTGTCTGGGACTTTTCTATTGATGGCCTATCCTTAGCTGTTCCTGGTGGACGGAATGTGCATAGTAGCAGAGGGAACCTACTCAGTTCTATCATCTGCCTACAGGAAAGGCAGCTTAGTCTAGTTTCAGTCTAGCCTGATGAAGAGACCTGAGTAGTCTCGAAAGCTTGCAATTTGTTACCATCTTTTCAGTTAGCCATTAAAAGGTATCAACCACTGAGGACTCTCAATTCTAAATATTCTTTTATCATCTGCCTAGTGGTCTTGGCTGGGTACTGCATTTTCACCTTGGATTGGTTCTATGCTATGCAGCTCCATTCCTGAGCACATCATTGAAAAAGCTGGTCGGCGGGGAGACCCACTGATCAAATTTTGATGACCTACCCTAAGTATAGGCCATTATCAATAAAGTTCCAGACAACTTTTTGTCTGCTGTGTTTTTTCTTAGCTAAATATATGACATTATGCAGCAAGTTACTAAGCCCCCTCTAGAGGACGCTGAAGTAACCAACCAAATTATTGTTTAACCCCTTCCCTTCTCAGCTGGTTTTGACCCATATTCAAATTTTATCGGTCACTTCATGTTGTAATAACTTTGGAATACTTCTATATATCCCAGTGAATCTTTGATTTATTTTTCATGAGAGATTGCACTTAATGATAGTGGCGAATTTAGGTCAATATTATTTTGATTATTTATGAAAATATCTAGAATTTGCTGAAAATGCAGAAAAAAAATTGTAATCTTCAAATATTATTTTTTTATGCCCTTAAACCAGATAGTTGTTCCGCATTATTATACAGTTATACCACATTATTATACAGAAATAAATACCATTTCAATAAGTATAGAACATATTTTCTCAAACACCATTCTATTTCTTTAGAAAGTATTAAGAGTTAAAAATTTGGATAAATTGTTTCATGTTTTCATTGGAATTTTAGCTATCTTTTAACTTTTGAAGTAATTTTGTGTGTCCTATATATTCCGTTTAATAGGCACCATTTGTAGAGCCCCTAAGGCACCAAAACACGATTTTGGAAGTTACCCCTCTCAAGGGATTTAATTAGGGATGCAGTGAGCATTTTGACCTTACAGGTGTTTTCCTGAAATAAATGGACAATAAATTGTGTAGGCAAGCCACTCACTCTGGCAGCAGTTAAGATTAATGCACAGGCCTGTTTGGTTTTGGTACAAAGTATTTTGGAAGTCTATTAACCATCATAACATTCAGCATAGTCCACATGAACAGAAAATAGCCCTTTTCTGGGCACAAAGGTAATAAAAAATAAATAGTCAATATATAAAGCACAAAATCTCCCATTTAGCTAAAGGTACTGTCGCACTTAGCGATGCACCAGCGATCCCGACCAGCGATATGACACGGTCAGGATCGCTGGTACATCGCTAAGTGGTCGCTAGTGAGCTGCCACACAGGCAGATCTCACCAGCGACATCGCTGGGGTCGGGGGTCGTCCTCCCGCCCGGCTCCACGCTCGTCACTCGTCTCTCCACAGGAAGCGCCGCAGGAAGCTGACGACGAGAAACGGTCCTGGACGTTCTCGCGCGATCAGCGATAACCAGCGGAGGAGCTGGTCGGAGGTAAGTATCAGACACAGCGATATTGCTAGCAATATCGCTATAACGTCACAAGTTATAGCGATATTGCTAACGATATTGCTTAGTGTGACAGTACCTTAACTGTCCTCCACTCTCACTATCTGGCAGAGTCTGAGTGATACAACTGAGGTCCTTCCTCCTCCACAAACATACACTAATGAGACAGCCTGACTGCTTAATATAGGCCTTTCAACACCCAAGGGTGAAGATATAGAAGCAGCCTGTCCCACCCATCTCTTTGACTGCTCCTAAACACAGGACTTGCTATTCCTTATTAACACTCTCAGCACTGAAGCCTGGTTTTGGGGTTTATATAACCAAGACTAACCACATTGATGGACCTGCCCAGCGGCCATCTTACAATGTTGGGAAATTAAAATTGCAAATTATTCACAAATATTCAATATCAGTGCACAAAATATTGTCCCTATCTCGCGCCCTAACACAGTTCTGTAATTATAACTTCGTGTTTCCTATGTTTAGAAATACCTTGCAGGTAGCCTTAATGTTTAACCTGAACAGCAACATAGCTAAGGTGTGAAAGAGTACTATGTGCACATGAAGTCTAATTTATGATTGACATAGTATATGTCAGCAATTGTAGAAGTCTCTGAGGTGAAGCAGGAAAAGAAACCACAAGAAGTTTCCTCATTTTAGAAACTACACCATTCAGGGGACAAAATAGTTGAGGTGCAAAGCGAACACTGCATATTTTCTCTAGAAATGCCAATTCAATGCCCAATTAGTCATACCCACTTCGTACCTTTGGAAACATACACTTTTACTTGTTAAACACGTTCTTCTGGGTTCTCTCGGACACAGTAATGTCACATATGTAGATGTAAAGTTATTTTGGGTGAACTGGTCTCAGAAAAGATGGATCAACATTTACTATTTACTGCTTTGATATTGCTGATTTGGTTTTGGGCTAAATGTTGATTTTGCAGAGCCCCTGCAGAACCAGTACAGGTGAAAGCCCTGAGAAATAATCCTGTTTTTGAGACTATAGTACTGTACTATTCACCTAGGAACAAATCAAATTGAAGTGTTGCTTCCATTTATAATGAGAAGGCATAGGCTGCGACTTGTTCATTTGACATTACGATCTCTATATCCTTATTTTAAATTTGTTTGAAAATGGGAAAAAAACAAAAGGTATTAAAAAGGTATTTTGTAAAGGTGTATGTTTTTCAAAACTATATAATAATGTGGTATGGTGGACTTTTTTACCTCATTTATACACTTAAAGAGGTTGTCCACTATCCTAATAATAATAATCTATATTTATATAGCGCCAACATATTCCGCAGCGCTTTACAGTTTAACAGTTCCAAACATAAGTCATAAGTAACAACATTAACAATACAATAATTAGAGCAAAATAAGATGACCCTGCTCGTGAGAAATTACAATCTACAATGAGGTGGGGGAGATACAAAGTACAGGTGTATTTACAATGATGTATTTACAATGATGGTCCAGCCATCTTGAGGGAGTGAGGGATGGATGGAGATAGTGAATGGGCTACACATGCACACTTACACATAGACTTACTGTTATTAGTGAACGTGATAGGCCGCTCTGAACAAATGTGTTTTGAGGGAGCGCCTGAAACTATGCAAATTATGGATAGTCCTAATTTCTTGGGGTAGAGCATTCCAGAGGATTGGCGCAGCACGGGAAAAGTCTTGGAGTCGGGAGTGGGAGGTTCGGATTAGTGCAGATTTTAGTCGAAAGTCGTTTGCAGAGCGCAACGGTCGGTTAGGCCGATAGACAGAAATGAGGGAGGAGATGTAGGGGGTGCTGCTCTGTGGAGAGCTTTGTGGGTGAGAACAAGTACTTTGAATTGGATCCTATAGTGAATGGGCAGCCAATGTAAGGACTGGTGAAGAGCAGACATGTCCGAGTACTGATTGGCGAGATGGACGATCCTGGAGAGGGGATAGTCGAGTAACGGGGAGGCCTATTAATAGAGCATTGCAGTAATCCAGGTGGGAGTGGATTAATGCTAGAGTGAGGGTTTTTGTTGCTTCCATGGTGAGAAACGGGCGGATTCTAGAGATGTTCTTTAGGTGTAAGCGGCAAGAGCAGGCAAGAGATTGTATATGGGATGTGATGGAGAGATTGGTGTCAAACTTGACACCCAGACAGCGCGCCTGCTGCCGGGGTGTTATTGTGGTGCCACCCATGGAGAGAGAAATGTCAGATTTAGGGAGGTTAGTAGATAACAGGAGCAGAAGAAGTACAGTTTTGGAGAGGTTGAGTTTCAGATAGAGAGCGGACATGATATTGGAGACTGCAGACAGACAGTCACTGGCGTTCTTTAGTACAGTGGGGGTAAGGTCGGGGAATGATGTATATAGCTGTGTGTCATCAGCATAAAGATGGTAATGAAAGCCAAATCTGCTGATGGTCTGTCCAATTGGGGCCGTGTAGAGAGAGAAGAGAAGGGGGCCAAGGACTGAGCCCTGAGGTACCCCAACAGCGAGAGGAAGAGGAGATGGCATGGAGCCAGAAAACAAAACACTGAAGGAGCGGTCAGAAAGATAAGAAGAGAACTAGGAGAGAGCAGTGTCCTTAATGCCTAGTGACTGGAGCCTAGAGAGTAGAAGATGGTGGTCAACAGTGTCGAAAGCTGCAGATAGGTCAAGAAGAATGAGCAGACAGTGGTCACCATTACGTTTTGCTGTCAGAAGGTCATAGGTCACTGATGAGTGCAGTTTCAGTCGAATGTAGGGGGCAGAAGCCGGACTGTAAAGGGTCTAGGAGGGAGTGAGTGGAGATGTAATGGGTAAGGCGGGAGTAAACTAGGTGCTCCAAAAGTTTAGAGATGAAGGGGAGATTGGAGATTGGTCTGTAGTTGTTTGTGCAGGATGGGTCAAGAGCGGGTTTCTTTAGTAATGGAGTAACAATGGCGTGTTTGAAGGAGGATGGGAAAATGCCCGAGGAGAGGGAGAGATTACGGATTGCAGTTAGGTGAGTTGTGACAACTGGAGAGAGAGAATGGAGAAGATGTGAGGGAATGGGGTCGGTAGTGGATGTGGTCGGACGAGAGGAAGAGAGGAGTCTGGAGACTTCTTCTTCTGTGATAGGATCAAATGTGGAAAGTGAGCCAGGGGAGATGCAGGAAGGGATGGGAGTCACAGCACTTGGAGGTTGGGAGCAGATTTCTTGATGGATATTTTCTATTTTTTCTGTAAAGTGGGAGGCCAGGTCGTCAGCACAAATTTCTGTGATAGGGGCTTGTGCTTTTGGCCTGAGGAAGGAGTGAAAAGTGTCAAAAAGCTTCTTGGGGTTATTGGCTAGTGAGGAGATCAAGGTGGTGAAGTAGGTCTGTTTGGCCAGGTGAAGGGCAGTGTTATAGGTTCTTAACATAAATTTGAAGTGGATGAAGTCTTCTGGTGTGCGGGTTTTTCTCCATAGGCGTTCAGCACTCCTAGAGCATTGCTGGAGAAGTTGAGTTTGCGATGTGAGCCAGGGCTGTTTTACTCTGTGCTTGGAGGTTCTGAGGGTGAAGGTCAAGGGTGCCTCTAAGAGTGTTGTTGTAGTGATGAACAGCCAGATGAGGACAGGAAAAAGAGGAGATTGGGGACAGTGATGATTGTAGGGTGTCTGAAAGTGTCTGAGGGTTAATGGCTTGTAGATTTCTGACTGTGTGGTAGGTAGGAGTGAGCTGGGGTGGGCGAGGATTTGTGAGCATGAAGGAGAGAATGTTGTGGTCAGAGAGAGGAAGCGGTGAGTTATTTAGGAGGGAGATTGAACAGAGCCGGACAAAGACCAGATCAAGGGTGTTACCGTCCTTATGTGTCTCAGAGGTTGAAAGCTGCGAGAGGCCTAGAGAGGTGGTTATTGATAGAAGCTGGGATGCAGATGTGGAAGTAGGGCTGTTAATGGGGATGTTGAAGTCTCCCAGGGTAACAGTTGGTAGTTCTGAGGACATGAAGTGCAGCAGCCAGGCTGAAAAGTGGTCAAGGAAGTGGGTGGGTGAGCCTGGGGGCCGATATATGACCGCTACTCTGAGGGAGAGGGGACGGAAGAGCCTGATGGTGTGGATCTCAAAAGAAAGGAATGAGAGTGATGGAACTGGGGGGATGACCTGGAAAGTGCATTGTGGGGACAGGAGTATGCCGACTCTGCCACCATGTCTGTTTGTGGGTCTCAGGGAATGAGAGAATTGTAAGCCACCATAGGAAATGGCAGCAGGGGAGACAGTGTCAGAATCCTGAATCCAGGTTTCAGTGTGGGCCAACAGATTAAGAGAGCTGTTCAGAAAGTAGTTGTGCAGGAAAGGAAGCTTGTTACATACAGACCGTGGATTCCAGAAGGCACAATTAAAAGATGGAGATGAGGGAGTGCAAGTAATATTAATAAGATTATTTCGATATGAGGTAGGGTAGGGGTTGAGATTGGGAGATCCTATCTCAGTTACTGTTTTTGCCATAAAAGCCTAAGCATAATGCACCTAGTGATTAGTGATGAGAGAGTATGTTGGTTTCTCGGGTTTTCCCAAGCATGCTCGGGTGTCCTTCAAGTATTTGGAAGTGCTCGGAGATTTAGTTTCTGTTGCTGCAGCTGCATGATTTGTGGCTACTTGACAGGCTGAATACATGTGGGGATTGCCTGTTTGTTAGAGAATTCCCACATGTATTCAGGCTGTCAAGTAGCCACAAGTCATGCTGCTGCGGCAACAGAAACTAAATCTACGAGCACTTCCAAATACTTGGAGGTCACCCGAGCATGCTTGGGAAAGCCCGAGCCATGAGCATACTCGCTCATCACTACTAGTGAGCCATATATTATATACATTTTCTGCCAGTTTTATGTAGTTTTATGCCTTTTTGCTTCACTTCCTGTCACCTGGTACCAGCAGTGAGCATATCCCCTGTAATCCCACCCACACAGTCCCACCACTCCCTCAGACACACAGCTTCAGTAAAGTATCTCATCCAGGATATTGCTGTAGACATTTAAATACCAACCCTGGAAATACAGTACCTTTTACTCCTCCTCACTGACTAATCATGTTCTTGTAATAGGATGGATGCATGGATTGATGGACAGGTGGAGGAGAAAGAGAGAGTGAGATATGAATTGTAACTATATTATAGATATTATAGATAGTATACAGCAGAGCGTATGTATATATCTATTACACAGGGTATGTAGCTGTGTGTAAATACTGTGCTGTACACTTACAGATACAAAGAAAGATCTAGAGCTGTGCTTGCAGAAACATGCACAAGAACAGCGTGAGCTCTGCTGATTGGAGCCACGCCCACTCACACGGTAAGCTACGCCCACTCGTGCAGCACGCCACTCACTCTCACAATACCGATCAAGCCCAGCTGTCAATTTCCAGGAAGTCAGGGAGAATCTGAAATGACACCACAGGAAGTCAGAGAATCTTCAGAGAGTAAGGAGCAGTTTAGGGTACAGAAGGATGTGATAAAGTAAAGTGATTATCTATGGCAGTTAATTTATATGAAAAGGACCTGTAAAATAGAGGCCAACCACTTTAATATAAGTAAAGTATGCCTTCTATAAAGCTGATCATATGTAAGTATAGTCCAGCCATTACAGATCTGCCAAAATTGTTATTTTGAATGCACTTTTTGCTACTTTCAAATCCAATCTCTCAGTGGATGCTGAGATTGCAGCCATTAAGATGTGTGGCGTACAGAGCATAATATTTTTGGGGTGTATGAAATAGAAAAAACAGAAATTAAACTAATGTTTCTAGGTTTGATTTGATGTCACTCATCGTTCATTATAAATTACATGGTAACTATTCTTCAGGTCACTACAATTATGACGATACTGTATATTTTTTATAGGTTTAATTGCTTTTATATAATAAAATATGTTTTTAATAAAAAATATGTTTTTATGTTTCCATATTCTGAAATCTTTTGTATTTCTTTTGTTAACAGAGCTGTCACTGCACGGTATAGATAACAATTGATATGCATCTGATGATACTGCATTAGTATAATTTTATGTTTACTACTTCTGCACAATAAATTTACTTTTTATAACAAAAATCACTTGTTTTGTGTGTTGCTGTAATTTAGAAGTCTTAACTATTTTTCCTCCGCCAACAGAGGGTTTTTTTTAAGGAAGAGATATTATTTCTATGTGATTTTAGCGCATGTGCATCTTTATGTTGGGATAAACAATGTCACAAATAAAAAGCACAGTTTGTTATGGATGCGGTAATGCCATTAATGTCAATTTTGTTTGATGAGTCACTGTGGGGAAATGAGCATTTCCTTCTAGTTTAAACTGAAATTTCATTTTACATTTTTTTTCTTTTTTTCTCAATCCAACTACAGAACATGAACATTTATCTCTTTGATAACTGGTATAATACACAGCAATGTTTCAGTATTGCAGTGTACAACAAATGATAGTTTCACGCCTTAGTCATACTCAACACTAGAGTTGAGCGATACGGGTCAGTCAATTTCAAAAGTCCCCGACTTTCGCAAAAGTCGGGTTTCATGAAACGAAACCCGACCATAGCGTGAGGTCGGCCACGAGGTCGGCGACCATGGCACCAAAGTCGCGTTTCAAATGATGCTTCCAGTGCCCTTTTTCAGCCAATGATGGAGGACGCACACTGTGGACAACGCGATGACATAGGCAGCGGTCACCACCATCTTTGAGAAGGGCATGCAAGTGATTGGCTTGCTTTGTGTGGCGTCACAGGGCCTATAAAAGGGCATGCACGCTGACCGCCATCTTACTTCTGCTGGTCTCAGAATAGGGAGAGCTGCTGCTTCTGCTGATTCTGTAGGAAGAGCGTTAGGCAGGGAAGAAGATACAAAAAACTGCTTCTGCTGCTAGCGATTTTGCCTGTACAACACACCAGTTAGTGTGCAGTGCAAGGGGAGGCTATATTTTGGTGCATCAGCTCTGTTGGTTATTAGGCTGCCTTATAAGGCTCTCTGATAGCTGCATTGCTGTTTTCACACTGCTGTGCAAACTGCTTTTTTAAAAGCAAAAATACTTTTCATCCTCTTTTTTGCCCAGTTACTAAGCGTTCATTTTTCCACCCTTTTGTGTGGAGCAGTCCTGCTTATTAGGCTGCCTGCTGCCATACTTGGGACTGAGAGCATCAATGTCAGCTTGCTAAAATCTCTAGGGAGATTCAAATTCTCCCCAGTCCTATATAGACATTTTATACACCATCCAATTTCAGCCTGTTATATTGAGGTGTAATCTACACTGGGCCTGAGATAATAGTTCAGTGTCCTCATGTCTGTAGGGAGATTCAAATTCTTCCCAGTCCTATATAGACATTTTATACACCATCCAATTTCAGCCTGTTATATTGAGGTGTAATCCACTCTGGGCCTGAGAAATTAGTTCAGTGTCCTCAAATCTGTAGGGAGATTCAAATTCTCCCCAATACTATATACACCTTGTACCTTGATTTACAGTACCATATTACTGGTGGTATTTTGGGTACATTTTCCCAAAAATGAGGAAGTGTGTTGTAAGAGGCCATGGAAGTGGGCGTGGGTTGCCAGCTGGTAATGATGGTGTTGGTGGTGGTGGTGGATCTGCTGGTAGTGGCAAAAGCACAATAGCACCTAATGCAGGAGGTGTTGAGACTGCGTCATCGTCTGGCTCCACAAGGCCTCGAAGGCTCCCTTTTCTGGGAGTAGGTAAACCGCTTTTAAAGCCGGAGCTTCAGGAACAAGTTTTGACTTACATTGCTGACACAGTCTCCAGCTCTATCGACTCCTCTTCTGAACTTTCAAAAAATAAAAGCACTGAGTCGTCATTTGAGGCTCATGGTCAGGAACCACACCTTTCCTTGTGTCCTTCACCCCTACCAAAAGTAAAGGATGCGGCAGGCCACACTACAGATTACTCCATGGAGCTCTTTTCACATACCATGCCTAGGTTATCAAGTCAAATCGTGAATTACCAAGTTCAAGAAGAATCTGACATGGAGTGCACTGATGCACAGCCACTGCTAGATTTATCTGCTGGTACATTCACTCAGAGCACTACATTGTCCTCGCAGTGTACTGAGGCAGAATCAGACCTGATGAAACTCAGGTGCCCCTTCCCGCATACTATACCACCTTACATGGTGACACAGATGAAGGTGCACATGACATTGAAGAGGAGGTGATGGATGACCCAGCTGTTGATCCAGATTGGCATCAATTGGGGGAAGAGGGTGCTGCTGCCAATAGCTCATAAGAGGAGGAGGAGCATCCGTAGCAGGCATTGACATCGCAACAGCTGTTATCTGGCAGGCCCAGAGCAGTCCAAAAATGGGTTGCAAAAACCAAAAGAGTTGCAGGACAGCTAGGCCAGACGGCCAAATTAGCACAGCGTGCAAGGCCTCAAAATGTCTTCCATAGTAGGAAGAGTGCAGTGTGGCACTTTTTTGAACAAAATCCTAATGATCAGGCAAAGGTTATCTGTAAGAAGTGCGCAAAGACCTTTAGCCGAGGAAAAAATCTGTGAAATTTGAATACCAATTGCATGCTTAGACATTTAACCACCATGCACTTGCAAGCCTGGACAGACTAACAAACCTCAAGTACCACATGTGCAACTGCTCCCAATGAAGGTAGTCAGCAGCGCTACATCATTTCCCCCACTGTAAGCCCACCGGTTAGCACACCACCAGCAGCAAATGTTGAGGTGTCGTTGCAAGGCAAAAGCAGTCAGGGAATCACAATGTTATTGTTACGAAAGACTGAATCTAGGCCATCGGAAAGAACACCAACTCCATCACCCTCTGTCAGTACGCCATGTCCACCGCTAGTTCCACCATATGCAGCTCTCAAGTCCAGCTCACCCTACCAGAGACTATGACTAGGGCAAGAAAGTACTCATCCTCTCATCCGCGTACACTGGGTTTGAATGCCCACATCGCCAAGCTAATTTCGTTAGAGATGATGCTCTACCGGTTGGTTGAAAGCGAAGCTTTCCGCGAACTCATGGCCCACGCAGTACCACGCTATGACCTACCCAGTCGGCACTTCTTTTCTTGCAAAGTCATCCCAGCCCTTCACCTTCATTGTCCATGCACTCAAGCAATCAGTGAGTGGAAAGGTGCACCTCACAACAGATGCATGGTCCAGTAGGCATGGCCAGGGCCGTTACGTGTCCATCACTGCGCACTGGGTTAATGTGGTGGATGCAGGGTCCACAGGGGACAGCGGCGGTGGGACAGTGCTGCCTAGCCCACGGTATAGGAAACAGTTGGGTGTAGGCGTTCGGTTCACCTCCTTCTCCAGAAGCGAAAGCTCGTCCACAGAGCGCAGTCGCACGAGCACTCCATCCGCAGCTGCAAGTGTTGCACACTCGGTGTCCGACTATCGAACAGCTAGTGGTAAGCGTCAGCAGGCTGTGTTGAAGATGATGTGTTTGGGCGACAACAGACACACCGCAGAGGTACTGGCCGACTACTTGCAGCGACAAACTGAGTCATGGCTGGGCAGTCTACATCTTGAGGCAGGCAAGGTAGTTTGTGATAACGGCCGGAATTTTGTGGCAGCCATAGCCCTTTCAAAACTCCGACACATACCTTGCCTGGCTCACACCTTGAACCTGGTGGTGCAGTGCTTCCTCAATAATTATCCGGAGTTAACAGGCCTGCTCCAGAAGGTCCGAAGACTGTGCTTGCACAGCCGCCGGTCACCCGTACACTCCAGTCATATGCAGAAGCTGCAGCGATTTCTCCAACTTCCCAAGCACCACCTAATTATCGACGTTGCAACAAGCTGGAACTCCACCCTGCACATGGTTGAGAGGCATGCGATCAGAGGCAGGCTGTAATGCATTTGTGGGAGGATACACGGCCAGGTACTTTGAGGGCAGGCATGGAGTTGTCGGGTGTGCAGTGGTCGAAGCTAAAAGACCTCTGTAAAGTCCTTCAGTGTTTTGAGGAATGCACACGACTTGTAAGCGCAGTCGATGCCATCATAAGCATGAGCATCCCACTTATGCATCTGCTCAAGCAAACTTTGACGCACATTAAGGAGCAGGCGTCTGTAGCCAAGGAGGATGAGGAAGAGGAGTGAAGCCTTGATGACAGTCAGCCATTGTCTGCTCCGAGATCTCTCCTGGACGAGGTGGAGGAAGAAGAGGAAGAGGAGGAGGATGATGATGGGGATGATTATTTAGGGGAGGAGGATGCTTCTCGTGGGGCAAGAGAAAATGTTGGCGTGGCAAGGTCTGGTACAGGGTTTGTGTGTGACTGGAGGGATGTAGATTTGCCAGAAAGTGCTTCCACCCAGCACTTGCAGTGCATCATTGACACCTGGAACATTGGCCCACATGTCAGATTGTGCCTTGCAGATCCTAAAAAGGGACCCCCGCATTGCCAAAATGATGAACGATTACGACTACTTGTTGGCCAGCATCCTGGATCCACGCTATAAAGGCAAATTCCAAAACATCATGCCACAGGAGAACCTTGACCTAATATTGGCTAACAAACAAGCAACTCTGGTAAATCGTTTGTTTGAGGCATTCACAGCACACAGCAGCGGTGATGGTTCTCCAACGAGCCTTAGGGGTAAACATGGTAGAGGTGTTCGTGGTGCACACATCAGAAGTGGCGTTGGAGTTCCCATTTGACTATTGGGCCGCTAAACTGGACACCTGGCCTGAACTGGCACAATATGCCTTACAGGAGCTCGCTTGCCCAGCTGCAAGTGTGCTATCAGAAAGAGTCTTCAGTGCTGCTGGATCAATCCTGACAGAAAAAAGGACCCGTCTGTTGACCCAAAATGTGGATGATCTAACGTTCATTAAAATGTACCATGCATGGGTTTCAAAGGATTTTGTCCCACCTTCCCCTGATGACACATAGATTGCCAGAAAAATGGCTCGCTTTTGTCCTCCTCTTCCTCGGACTTCTCTGATTCCTCCATTTGAAGCTGCTGAATGTCCAACATCAACATATGCCATTTGTTAAACCTCCCTAACTGGGCTGCCTCCCCCCCCATGGCCGGGGTCACCACCTAGCGCACGCAACCGTGCGAGTGCCATTGCCCTGGACAGGTGGGTGGGCCGACTCTTGGGCGCCGGCACTGGCACAGTGTCCCTCATAGTGCAATCAAGTGTCTCGGACGGTGGGGGTGCACACCCGCCGTCAGACACACCAGCGTACTATGAGGGACCCAGTGCCTGTACCGACGCCCACGAGTGGGCCCCCTTGCTTGGGCAGGGCTCCAGCATTTGCAATATTTACCTCTCTCTGCTCCTCCGCTGTGTAGTCTGGGCTGTCAAATCCTTCCCTGGGACTGCACCTACAAATTTGGTGAACTGATAGATGATGGTTGTAGGTGAAGACATAGCTATGCCCTGTCCTGCTGGCCGGGCTCTAGCTTCAGATGATCAATGGCTTCCATTTCTTATGGACGTCGACTCACAATGAGATGCAGTGGTGGTTTATCATCAGCTTTCACAGTTTTCCAACTCACAGACGTGTGACATTCCTGCCCACATTTTTAAATGTGCCCTCTCATGCCAATTCAATAGAATCGCCTACAGCCTGTGGCTTCTGTCTTTTGCACTCCAAAGTTACCTGACAGATAATAATATAATAATAATAATAAATTTTATTTTTATAGCGCCGACATATTCCGCAGCACTTTACATTTCAGAGGGGATTTGTACAGACAATAGACATTACAGCATAACAATAATCACATACAGTAGATTATAACAAATACCAAGAGGAAAGAGGGCCCTGCTCACAAGCTTACAGTCTATGAGGAAAGAGGGAGACACGAAAGGTGGGTGGTAACAGTTACCCTGATTGTATGGACCAGTCATAATGTTAAGTGTGTAACAGTACAGACACAGAGGGCTAATGGAGGCATAAAGCATGTGGGAACATGATGCGGGGAACCTGGTTATGGTAAAACTTTTGGCTCTGCCACACAGGGATAGATTAGGTTAATGTGTTGGGGTGGTAGGCCAGTCTGAATAAATGCGTTTTCAGGACACGCTTAAAATTGTGGGGATTGGGGACTAATCGTATTGACCTGGGAAGTGCATTCCAAAGAATTGGCGCGGCACGTGTAAAGTCTTGGAGACGGGAGTGGGAGGTTCTGACTATTGAGGATGCTAATCTCAGGTCATCAGCAGAACGGAGGGCGCGGGTAGGGTGGTATACTGAAACAAGGGAGGAGATGTAGGGTGGTGCTGAGCCATGGAGGGCTTTGTGAGTGAGGGTAATAAGTTTATACTGAATTCTGGAGTGGATGGGTAGCCAGTGTAATGACTGGCACAAGGTAGAGGCATCGGTGTAACGATTGGTGAGGAATATGATCCTGGCTGCAGCATTCAAGACAGATTGGAAGGGGGAGAGTTTGGTAAGAGGGAGACCGATTAGAAGAGAGTTACAATAGTCGAGACGAGAATGAATAAGAGAAACAGTAAGAGTTTTTGCTGAGTCAAAGGTAAGAAAAGGTCGAATTCTAGAAATGTTTTTGAGGTGCAGATGACAAGAGCGAGCCAGTGATCGAATGTGGGGGGCAAAGGAAAGCTCGGAATCAAGTATGACCCCAAGACAGCGGGCCTGTTGCTGGGGAGTAATAGTGGAACCACACACAGATCATGATAGGCAGTGAGGACAATGTCTACATCTCGCCCTGTGATCAAAATTTGATAGAGATGAGTAACGCTGATGAGATCAACGGTACTGCGATACAGCAACCCTTTCTTCACAAAGAACTGTTTTCGCTGTCTCCACACACAAAGTAATTGAGGGTCAGCATCGCCTTTGAGAATTCTCCCGGGAGTTTTTCCCGTGATTAGTAATTCCTAAATTTCTGCAATCACTCGACTTTATGTCTGTACTTTTATCCATCTCGTTTCCTCTTGCGGAGAATCTGGACTGTCTTACTGAGTCAGAAATATATATGAAGATTTAAAAATACCCCAACAGTGTATACTGGTGTACGCTTCAAAAACATTTCCTTTTTTCTACTTTTTAGATTGTTGTCTAATCCATATTGAGGCTGTGAGTGTCTTTGTCGGACTCCGGAAATAAACACGGAGATTTTAAATGTTTAAACTATGCTATATACACCTGCTATCCGGTGATACTGTACCCTTTCTCAACTTTCTGCAATCTTGTCGAATCCATACTGTGCCTGAGACCATCTGAGTCTGCCTCCTGATTACAGATGAGTGGTGTTTGAGTGGAACTGTTGGCCAAGTTCAAATTCTAGCTGTTTTGGGCGGTGTTAGATCCGTTCGTCGAACTACAACACTTTGATTAAATTCGACTGTTCGAGTTTCCGTTCGAGAACGTTTCGTTAAACAAAAGCGTATCTTTTTTTCACATTAATAATGGTTTTCAATGATAATAGACAGTTTTAGGGCATAGTAGTGGTGTCTGATAGCCAGCGGTGTAGTACACCTGTGAAGGAGCTACACCGTGTGGGTTTCTAATAATTTTTTACTGCATATTGTCCTGAAAATCCTTTTGGGTCTAGTAACTGTGTCTGCTACTCAGAAGAGGAGCCCACCCGTGAACCGAGCTATGCCGCCTGTTTATGAAAGAACCAGTTTTTGACTGCATTTACACCACTTAATACTTTGGGCCTAGTAACTATGTATGCTACTCAGCAGAGTTGGCCACCCGTGAACCAAGCTATGCCGCCTGTTTATGTAAGAACTGTGTGCTACTCAGCAGAGGAGCCCAGCTGTTAAGCAATCTACAGCACCTGTAGTTTTGACACATAATTTTTTCACATTCTTTCTGGAATGTCGTTTAGGCCTATTTCCGGAATTACGGTTGACCTGCAGTTACTGGGAAATGCTTGTTTGCGGGGAAGAATTGTAATCCCAGATCCCCATCACTAACGGGGTTCAGCGTGTTATCTGCACCTGTAAGCAATACACGCTGGTCCATTCACTGTAGCACGCGTGCAGCCCCAGACATGTAAGGGCATGACAGACCAGTTATTGGCCGATCTCGCATGCCAGAGCCTCGTGTGTCCCTCTAATAAGCTGGACGCGAACCGCGGGGGCATGCCTGAGTCTCGTTCATTAATGGAATTAAGCTTGCAATCTGTGCAGCTTTTTTGTGGATGGCAAGGTTGAGGTTGCCCGTGTTGAGTCCAATTAAGTCGCAGGCTCCACTCCTGGTGGTGCCCTTCTGGACATTCCTTTAAGGTTCAGCTTTGCAACCATACTGCCCCCGGAAACACACTTTTCCTGACAGTGACGTTCTGGTCAAAGAGCGCGATGACATCACGTCTGTACGCCCTCTGCCTAAACATTCCAAGTGCAGAGAGATGGAAGATGGGGATGACAAGGAGTCCAGAGTACAGGGATTCCCTAGTGAGGTGACTTATTTAATTGTTTTAAAGGTAAGGAGCAATTTTTGGGGAGCACGATACTCTGGAGAATGATATCTGGGGCCCACCATACACTGGAGCATTCCAAAGGTGGACATCACACACTGGAGCAGCATTTACAGGGCCCATTATACACTGGAGCATTAGAAATGGGGCCCATTATATATGGAGCATTATTTGGGGACAAAAGACACTGGAGCTTCATCCATGGTGAACAACATATACTGTAGTATTATGTGGAGCTCATCATATACTGTATGAAACATTATATGGGACCAATGATTCTGTATGGAGAAATATATGGGCCTCATTACTCTGTATGGTGCACTATGCGGTGGCCATAATGCTGTATGGAGGAATATACTGTCTGTTTTGGAGCTACTGGAGAATTTAAAATGGATATCAGTCATGTGATGTAAGAATTGAAGTATTTTTCATTGTACTGTACTGCTATTTCTCTGCCGTATCAAAGGATCACGAATTGTGTCATGTGTTAAAGGAGCCCAGTGACACTCTTTGGCCCAGGGCCCACGAAAATCTGGAGCCAGCACTACCCCCCCAACTTTAGCCAAATAACCCCCAGTTTTAAATGTCTAACTATTATTAGAAAGAAAATTAAGGTTGACAAGCTTAAGAAATAAGAATTGATGTTTTTGGCATTAAAATGGGCACTGTAGGTGTGTTTCCTGTCCTCCACTCCCTGCCGATTTTTCTTCCCCATTGACTTACATTGGGTTTCATGTTTCAGTCGGACTTCGACTTTTCACAATAATCGGCCAATTTCGTTGGACCCAACTTTTGCGAAAGTCGGGTTTCACGAAACCCGACTAGACCCGAAGAAAGGCAAAGTCGCTCATCTCTACTCAACACATGAAAAATGACTCCGATTTTGATGGTTGAGAATTGCACCAATGTTCTCTGTACAGTAATCCGTGTGTAATCTGTTTGCAATGTGAGAATGCGATTTCCTTGCATCCATGTATCCGTGTGACATCCGTATGGCATCGGTATGTGATTCGTATGCCGTGATTTTATCGCAGCCTTGCAAAATGGACATATAATGGATCCATGGCCTTAAATTAATTTAAATCCTAATCAGCAATCCTATTTATTGGCTCTACAACCGGTTCCACCTTCCAATCTTTGGATTATAGTCCGCGCTTGTGTTTTGGTATTACTTTTTTGTGTCAAACATGTCAGGCAGGCTTACTTTCAACACTACTGAGCGGGTTCCTTTCCACTGGGTTTTGTTGTGACGTTTTGGGGAGCGTTACCCAGTGGTTTTGGATCCGAGGAGGTGGAGAAGAATGTGGGTACATCTGCTTTTGAGGTGATGGCTGTCGAAAGGGCATTTTCACCGTCTGTATGCTTCTCTATGCAGCCATCCTGACAAGTTCTACCTGTATTGTTGGATGAGCATGCCCACATTTGACATTCTGCTGGAGACTGCGCCCTGGGATCACCTTCAAGGACTCCAAGATGCGCAAGCGTATTTCCACAGAGGAGCGCCTTTTACTTATTTTACGGTATGTATTCATCCTCTATGTTAATGATGTATTTTACTTGTGTTTTAGGGAAATACACTCATCCATTCCTTTTGTTGTTCCCTTTTTGTATCCTCAAGTTTTGTATCCCAATTTGCCTTTGACATTATATGCTGTTTGTAATAGGACTAAAGACATTGAATAATGTTATCTTTTATTTAGGCAGGGCTTATTTTCCACTGCCCAAAACTTTTAGGAAGGCCTAAACTGTTTAGTTCAGGCAAGGATATGTCAATTATTTTTTGCTTTTCTATTCCCTAATAGATTCCTATCCACTGGGTTCTCCTATGCAGCTCTTCATCCTGAATTTTTAATTGGGAAATCCACCATCTCTTCCATTGTCCATTATATGTGCTCTGAAATATGGTCCCGAATGCCTGAGCTCAAAAAACAAGACTGGCTGTGGATAGCCTGTGGCTTTGAGGAAACGTGTCAGTTTCCAAACTGCATTGGATCCCTGGATGGGAAGCACAGGTGTGTGCGTAAGACCCCAAACTCAGGGTCTCAATATTATAATTATAAACATAAACCGTATTTTTCTGTAGTGCTGTTGGCCCTGGTCGACAGTGCCTATAGGTTTATAATTGTAGATATTGGGGCCTATGGAAGAACTGGAGACTCCAGAGTCTTCAATTCTTCCATAATGGGTCGGCGGCTGCACACTAATGAGTTGTACCTCCCACCCCCACGTCAGCTACCAGGGTCCACTATGGAAGCGGAGTACTGAAGTAGATGCTGAACAAGAGTAGTGTAGATCTTTTTGGTAATCTTTATTGGAAAGTACAGAGTGTAGCAAAAATATGGGTGAAAATAGAGAACTTTGCACTAATAACCCAATTTTGGGGTTTTCTAGTGAGCAGAGACGGCAGTGCTATTTTGGCACCAAAAATAACACAATCTGAATGTATCTCAGTCTATCTGAGTATCTGTTTGCATACATTGAAAGAAAGATATTACATTGCTCATGGCTCCATTATAAAAAAAAACAATACAAAACAAAAGAAGTTCCCTAATATAAAGAAGAGCCCAGCTCGCTAATATTCACGCGTAAAATGTACAAGGCTTTGTTCACACTGCCGCCATGTTTGGTTTTATTGTTTCATGATGGCATGAATAATCTGCATCACTAGGCTTGGCATAAAAAAGTATTGAAATAATCCAAATTTACTTTGTTTTATGTATCGTATTGTAAATTCTCCATTTACCATTAAATATATAAAGTGCAAGATTCCGATTTCCATTTACTATTTTAATTAACACGCAATAAAATATCCCACTGTGTTGCAGGAGTACGGAGGGAACAAGGCAAATAAATGTGTGTGGTGTGCGCTTAGGAGCTGCTCTTCATCATCAGAATATTTATCCATCCTCGTAATAATAACACTGCTCACTGCATTAAACCCATTCTCAAGTGAATAGGACAAAAGTAGGTTAGTAGAATGGGTTGCTAAGAGACCAATGTCGGCATCATCACTGACCTTGTAGGGCACACACACTATATGGATTTATTGAGCACTGTGGCACATTGTCTACATTTTGACTATGGCTGTCTCATTCTATTTCTTAGTGCATGAGTTAACATACTCACAACACATGTGCACTCAGGAAATCAGACCCTCTGGTTAATGAAACTCTTTATAAATGCTCCTGCAATGTCTGCCCCTAACAACATCACACTTCACAACACTTGAATATCTCGACATCGCAAATCTAGACTCAGCACAACTTTATCCTTTTTTTTTAAAGCTTTCTTCTTCATTCCTGTCGCTGTAGGAAATATGGGAATCAGACATTTCTACAGGGAACCGTGTTATGAAAAATGTATAACCATCGCTAAGTAATTTTGCTGTCACATTCAAAATGTTTTCCCAAAAGTTGCCTTCCAATTTTTTTTTTTATACAGATGAGCCAACTTAAGGTTAAAGAAATGACACTAACTACAATATTCCATATGATATGTGATTTATTTCTGGAGAAAAAAATATTTTGTGAACTTATTAATTGACATATGATGTAAATAATCATTACACTGCTACCAAATGGTTGGAATCTTAGAAAGAAAAATGTATTAAAAAATCTTAATATACAGTATCTAGATATCTCATGAATTGGCCAATTTACCTCAATTTTTCTAGGTATATTCTATGTAGCATTAATTCAGTCCAAATTTCATATATTTAATGTTTGCATATATTTTAGCACTTACAATGTGCGGTTGTATTCTTTTGTTCGTATATATATATATATATATATATATATATATATAAATATATATAGAAAAAAGTTGAAAAAGCAGCACAAAAAAAGAAAAAACATTCGAGTGGAAGCCTTCCAGGCATATGCCAAACCTCCAAATAGTAATTCACAGATGAAAGCAGCACACCATATAAGCTTCAATAAAGTACTATTTAATAACTGATCTGGCTATGTGCCCATGCAGCAAAGTTTCGGTCCAGTGGGTGCAGACCTTTCTCAAGCTTGTGTGTGCTGCTTTCATCTGTGAAGGACTATATAAATGTCACGGTCACGTGTGTCAGGACGCAGCGAGTACCGCAAGGCGAACCCATGACATACGTGACCCTGGATACACCGCCTCCAGTAGGGCAAATTTAAATAATAAAACGTGCAGCTGGATACACCGCCTCCAACTGGCGAATTTAGGTAATACACGTTATATATACAGTAGTCTGGAAACCCCGCCTCCAGTAAGGCAACTTTAAATAATAAAGGGGAAACCTGGGTAACAATAACAATGGTGGGCCCTGCGATAGGGAATAGGGATGTGGAGACTTCCTGTACTCCCCTGAGCCAGTGTCCCTGCACTCCTAACGTTCCCTATGTCGGTTCCGCATCGGGCGACGCACAGGAACCTTAAAACCCTGACTCGCCCTGCACCTAAACCCTCACTAGGGAATTGGTCGGTGCGGAAACTAATCCCACCACTGCACTAAACACACATAAGGAAAAGTGACAAAACAGGGGACCATCACTTAGCTTTGCTCTGTTGCTTATGCTCCCCGCAACAGAGCCCACCACCTGCGTGCATCTTCTCCTTCAACTGGATCCATCACCATAACAGGATCCATCACCATAGTGCAGCCTTGGAGCAGAGTCCACCACCAGTTGCAGCTGCCCAGTAAACAGAGTCCCAAAGATGAGTCCAGCTTCTGCCAAAAAGTCCAGCATGCTTGAGTCCAACTTTTCTTCCAGTAAGTCCAGCATGCTTGAGTCCAGTTTTCAGCAACCAAGTCCAGCATGCTGATTGCAACTCTCACCATAGTCGCCACTCCACCAAGCCATGCAAGCACTTCCAGCTGACACCATAAACTGCGACTCCACCACGCCATGCCAGCCCTTCCTGCAGACCCCATCGTTGGACTCCACCAATCCATGCCAGCACTTCTTGCAGACTCCATAGCTGACTCAACCCCTCTGGCTGGGCTGCCCAGGACTCTCATTCAGCTCCTTCATCACCCAGGCATGCTTCCAAAATGACGAACTAACAATATCACCAACGATCATCAAACACACCTGAAACTCTTTTATAGAGCCTCACACCTGATTTGTAATACATGCACATTAAAACTAAAGTGTAATACCACTCACCACCACCGGGGCAACTTAGAACAAATGACACCACGTGTAATAATTCTAATGGCCACCGGGGGCAATCAACCCACTTTGGCACCAAGCCAAAGTCAAAAAAGTTCAACTTTGTCCATTTACTTGTCAGATCGACCTTGGATCATGACAATAAATGTATATATATACATACTGTATATATAAACTGTATATATATATATATATATATATATATATACATACACACACATCTATATATGGATATATACTGTACAAAATAATTAGTAGTGGGCGACCCAGTGAATGTTCTGGTCCATTTTAAAATAGTTTGGTTCAGGTACCAAAATGGAACCTGAACTCGAACCCAGACCGGGCCCGAATAGCTGGCATTCCAAAGGAGAGGTCAAAAAAGGACCACAGTTCATAGCCGATGAACTCCGGTCACCTTTTGACGTCAGCACTTGGCACTGAAACTGTGTGCTCAGGCTCAGCTCAGCGTCTCCAAGATTCACAGCTGAGCGGTCACATCATGCCACCACTCAGCCATGCAATCCAAATGAAGCAGAGTTGGCTTCTTCATGGGACAAATGGATTATTAGCGTATATGTGAGCAATATGGTGTTTTATTACTTTTAATTTTACAGTAATAAATGGGTAAAAGTGGGTGGGGAGTGTTAATTTCAAATCAAGGATTTTCTTTATGTGTTTTTTGACCAATTTAAGGACTTTTTTAATGTGTGTCTTTATTTAATTTTCACAATGGAGTTAGTAATGAGGGTGTTTTATAGACTCCTCTCCATTGCTAACCCATGGGCTTGATGTCAGCAGACATAAAACAGCTGGCATCAACCCCAAAACTATTATCCCACTTGCCATTGCACGAGGGCAAGTGGGAAGAGCTGATACTAAGCACTGGATTTATGAATATAATGGGTACTCCATTTCTGGGGATGATGAGGGCTAGTATTTTGAGTCTGGGAGGGGACCAATGTCAAAGGTCACTTTACAGCCTGTTAATATCAGACTGCAGCTGTCTGTTTAGACTTTTCTGGTTAGTAATATTAGGAGGGACTACATGTCATTTTTTGTCTGGTCAATCCTTAACTAACCAGTAAAGGCAAGGCAGACAGCTGTGAGCTGATATTAATAATCTGAGAAGCTTCACTGATATTGGCCTCTTCTCAGTCCCCCCTAGTAGTCAGATTTCCCCTCAGCTGGTTAGGAAAATTAAGGGGAACCCCACATCATTTTTTTCAATTATTTATGGATTAAAAAGTAAATGTACAATAAGCTTCTGCGCAGTATGTGAAAAATAAATTAAAGAAAAAAATAGTGTCCCCTATTTTTGATATCAGAGCAAGTAAAGCTGACAGCTGTGAGCTGCAGCCTCCAACTGACAGTTTTATCTTGGTTAGTTATCAAAAATAGAGGGGTCTCACGCATTTTTTTTTAATTATTTAAATAAACAGTTTTAAAAATGGTGTGAGTGTCCCCTATTTTGACAACCAACCAAGCAAAAGCAGACAGCTGGGATAGACTTTCCCAGCCTAAAAAAAGTAGTATGCAGCTGCCCCAGAAAAGGGGCATCTATTAGATGCTCCATTTCTGGTGCTTTGTCCAGCTCTTCCCATTTGTCCTGGTGCGGTCGCAAGTGGAGAAATATTTCTGGGGTTGATGTCAGCTTTGTAATGACAGCTGACATCAAGCCCACAGGTTAGTAATGGAAAAGCGTCTATAAGGCACCCCTATTACTAACACTGTATTCAAAAGTAATAAAAACACACACAGGAAAAAGTCCTTTATTTGAAAAAAACACTCCCCACCGTCTTTCACTTATTTATTCCTGTAAAATAAAAAATATTAAAACATCATATTCCTCACTTGTCCTTATGTTCCAAAACGTGCTCCAAATCTGCTACATTGGGATTCACGGCTGAGAGGTGGCATGATGTGAACACTCATCACCCTCTTTCACTTATTTATTCAATTAAATTATTTTTTCCAGTGTCTGGGTTTGTGCTACTTTTGATTACAGGGTTTAGTAATGCAGGTGTCTTATAGACACATCTCCATTACTAGCCTGTGGGCTGGATGCTAGCTGATATTACAAAGTTGACATCAACCCCACAAATATTACCCTACTTGCCACTACACCAGGGCAAGTGGCAAGAGCCTGGCAAAGGGCCAGAATTGACGCATCTAAAGATGTGCCTTTTCTGGGGTGCCAGCAGGCTGCTATTTTTAGGCTGGGATTACCAATATCCATGGTTCTTTTCCAGTCTAAAAATATCATCCCCCAGTTATCTGCTTTAGCTTGGCTGTTTTTCAAAAATGGGGAAGGACTCCACACCGTTTTTTAAAATATTTATTTAAATAATTTAAAAAAACGGTTTCTGACTCCTCTATTTTTGATAATTAGCCAATAATATAAAGCTGACAGCTGGGGACTGCAGCCTGCAGCTTTCAGCTTTACTTGCGCAGGTTAGCACAACCAGAGCAGACCGTACATCAAGACTGTTATTGAACCATAAGTGTCCACACCAACAAACCTTGCTGATTGTCTGCGATACAGCCCTTAAACAAGCTTTTGGCTGCCGAACTCGAACAGTAGACTTTCTGGAGACGTCCATGTTTTGGGGTCCATGCACAGACACTAGGTGTTCAGTACAGACTCTGAACTTTACCACTTGGGTTTACCCATCTCTAATAGTAATTAAATATAATAATAACTAGAGTTGAGCGAAACGGGTTGGTCTAATTCATAAGTCGCCGACTTTCGCTAAAGTCGGGTTTCGCCGATCGAAACCCGACCATAGCGTGAGGTCGGCCATGAGGTCGCCGACCCGCGTGCCAAAGTCACGTTTCCCATTATGCTTCCAGTGCCTTTTCTCAGCCAATCATCAAGGATGCACACTGTGGTCAATGCGATGACATGGGCAGCGGCCACCACCATCTTAGAGATGGGCATTCGTGTGATTGGCTTGCTTTGGTGTCACAGTGGCTATAAAAGCACTGACTGTTGACCACCATTTTACTTCTGCCGATCATAGCATAGGGAGAGGTTGCTGCCGCTGATTCTCAATAGGGAGAGCGTTAGGCAACAAAGAAAAAAAAAATCTGTGCTTCTTCTGATTTTTTCAAACACCGTATAGAGGTGTATGCTCCTCACACACTACCGTGTACTGGCTGGTATCACGGTCAAATACAGAGACAGCGTGTGTGTGTGACTCCATAAAAAAATAGACAGAGATTTAAAATTTTCCATACATACACCGCATAGAGCTGTCTGCTTGTCAAACAGTTTCGTATATCTGCTGTTTGGATAGAGGTCAAATCTATACAGAGAGAGTGTGTGTGTGTGAGACTCAGTAAATACATATACGTACATTTCCATTTTTCCATACACCGTATAGAGCTGTCTGCTTCTCAAACAGTATCGTATATATCTGCTGTTTGATTACGGTCAAATCTATACAGAGACAGCATGTGTGTGTGTCTCCGTAAAAAAATAGATGGAGATTTAAAATTTTCCATACATACACCATATAGAGCTGTCCGCTTGTCAAACAGTATCGTATATCTGCTGTTTGACCACTGTCAAATCTATACAGAGACAGCGTGTGTGTGACTCGGAAAAAAAAATAAATGGAGATTTAAAATTTTCCATACATACACCGTATACAACTGTTCGCTTCTCAAACAGTATCGTATATCTGCTGTTTGGATAACGGTCCAATCTATACAGAGACAGCGCATGTGAGTGTGAATCTGTAAATACATAGACAGACATTTCCATTTTTGCATACACTATATAGAGCTGTCCGCTTCTCTAACAGTATCATATATCTGCTGTTGACGCCGTCAAAAAATAGACGGAAATTTAAAATTTTCCATACATACAGCATATAGAACTGTCCGCTTCTCAAACAGTATCGTATATCTGCCGTTTGTCTTATGGTCAAACCTATACAGAGACAGCGTGTGTGTGTGTGACTCCATAAAAAAATAGACGGAGATTTAAAATTTTCCATGCATGCACCAAATAGAGCTGTACGCTCCTCACACACTACCGTGTACCGGCTGGTATCAGAGACAAATACATGCTATCTGGGTGTGACTCCATAAAAAAAGGACGGAGATTTTCATTTTTCCATACATACACTGTATAGAGCTGTCCGCTTCTGATACAGTACCGTATATCTGCTGGTTGGATTACTGTCAAATACATACTGGGAGAGCATCTGTGACTAAGGAAATATATACGGAGATTTAAATTTTTACCTACACCTTATACAGCTGTACGCTCCTCATACAGTACCATATATCTGCTGGTATTTTTGTTACATTTTCACAAACATGAGGAAGTATGGTGGAAGAGGCCGCAAATGTGGGCGGAGGGCAGCTGGTACTGATGGTGGTGGTGGTGCATCTGCTGGTTATTCCAAAAGCACAATAGCAGCTAAAGCAGGAGGTGTTGAGCCTGCATCATGGTCTGGCTCCGGAAAGCCTGTAAGGCTCCCTTTTCTGGGAGTAGGTAAACTGCTTTTAAAGCCGGAGCATCAGGAACAGGTTTTGGCTTACATTGCCGAAACAGCCTCCAGCTCTATCACCTCCTCTTCTGAAGTTTCAAAAAATGCAAGCACTGAGTCGTCAGTGCAGGCTTCTGGTCAGGAGCAACCCGTTTCCTTGGGTCCTTCACCCACACCAAAAGTGAAGGATGCGGCAGCCCACACTTCAGATTACTCCATGGAGCTCTTTTCACATACCATGCCTGGGTTCATTCTAAATGGGGTGCATTATTTGGGCCCATAAGACACTGGAGCATCATCCATGAGGCCCATCATATACTGGAGCATTCTATATGGGGAAGATTATATATGGAGCACTATTTGGGCCCATAAGACACTGGAGCATCATCCATGAGGCCCATCATATACTGGAGTATTCCAAATGGGCGACATTAGACACTGGAGCAGCATTTACAGGGCCCATTATAAAACGGAACATTAGAAATGGGGCTCATTATATATGGAGCATTATTTGGGCACATAAGACACTGGAGCATCATCCATGGGGCCCATCATATACTGGAGCATTCTAAATGGGGCAGATCAGTCACTGAAGCAGCATCTATGGGGTCCATTATACACTGGAGCATTTGAAATGGGGCCCATTAAATATGGAGCATTATTTGGGTCCAAAACACACTGGAGCATCATCCTTGAAGACCATCATATACTGTAGTATTATGTGGAGCTCATCATATACTGTATGGAACATTATATGGGACCAATTATTCTGTATGGAGAAATATATGGGGCTCATTATTCTGTATGGCGCACCATGTGGTGGCCATAATACTGTATGGAGTAATATACTGTCCGTTTTTTGAGCTAGTGTAGAATTTAAAATAGATATCAGTCATATCATGTAAGAAGTGAAGTATTTTTCATTGTACTATACCTATATTTCTGTGCCTTATCGGAGCATCATGAATTGTGGTATGTATTAAAGGGGTGCACTGACACTCTTTGGCCTGGGGCACACGAAAACCTGGAGCCAGCCCTACCCCCCCCCCACAACTTTATCCAAATAACCCCAAGTTTTCAATGTGTAACTATTATTATAAAGTAAATTAAGGGTGACAAGCTTAAGGAATAAGAATTGATGTTGTTGGTAATGAAATGGGCCTAGTAGGTGTGTTTACTGTCCTTCACTCCCTTCCAACTTTGCTTCCCCAATGACTTGCATTGGGTTTCGTGTTTCAGTCGGACCTCCGACTTTTCCCTATAGTCGGCCAATTTCGTTCGACTCGACATTTGAAAAAGTCGAGTTTCATGAAACCCGACTCGACTCTAAAAAAAAACAAAGTCGCTCATGTCTAATAATAACATTAAATTAGCAATTATGCACTTCTCGTCAATGAAATTGCAACACCAAGTAGGAAAAGTCATAGAATTATAGAAATCACAGTATCAATAGACATGTTACTGCTATGTATAACAATATCTAGACTATTATTGTTATGGATGTGTCATAGGCTGCAGACCATTGCACTGCATCTGTCTGCAGAAGGTCTCGGTTGTTTGCTTTGCAGACTTGTGGCCACCTCCCCTGGTGCTAATGACCACACCTGAACTTGGGTGTTTATAACCACCCATTTCCTGCTGGGAGTGGTGGGTGTTATTTCCTATATGCTCTTCTTTGTTGAAGCTTGGAGATGTAGCAGTCTGCTGGCGTACTCTTGGAGTTTGGAGGGCGTCGGCGGTTCTCTCTGAGTGTACTCAATCTAAGTGTCCCCCTGGTTTCATTTATCCTTACTGTCTTTAGTGTTAGTGGGATTGACTAGCTTTAATAATGTCCTTCCCAGTGCAGGGCTTATTGCCCGGGTCACACAGGTACTAGGTATTCTGTTCAGCGATAGGTGCGGAACCTTTATATGGACGATAGGATAGACAGGGTGACATTAAATCAATCTAGGGGTCTCCACTTTAACCTTCCCTAGAGTTTTTTCCCCTCCCATTATCCCTTTGTGTTCCACTTAGTCTGTCCAACACTGTGCATGACAATTCTTTTTTGGCAATTGCAAAGGGAACTGCCAACATCGGATATTGATGATTTGTCTAAGTGCATTCAGCATGATAGAACAATCCTCAGACAATCATTATAAACCTCACTGATAGCATGCTAAGGTGCATAAGCAAGGCAGCAATCAGGGTATTACTGCCATTACTGGTGTATGGGGCGTGGTGAGCAGAAGTAATGATCGGGGTCCTGGTCCCGTCCACCCCTTTTTTTGCATCTGCTCACAGGTCCCCGGGGGCAGGATTCAGATGATTTAGTAAAAAACTGCCTTATCAATTTTACCACATGTGGAACGGTGTAAACGCCCCCCAAAAGATATTGATGAATTGCTAGTTTTTGCTCATTCTCTCTACCAAAAATGGGAATAGAATGTGATCAAAAAGTCATGTGCCCAAAAATTATACCATTAAAAATATCAGCTCGTCCCACAAAAAAGACCTCACATGACTCTGCTGGTCAAAATATGGAAAAATTGTAGCTCTCAAAATGTGGTGATGCAGAAACTATTTTTTGCAATAAAAGCGTCTTTTAGCATGTGAAAGCTGCCAAACATAAAAACTCACTATAAGGCCTTTTTCACACATCCTGATATTTCCGGTACCGGAGATGTCAGTGTCCGTGTGTAATACTTGCGGCACATGTGTGGCATGTGTGTGCCGTATCAGTACTACACGGACGGGCACCAGGGAAGAAGCGTTACAGTTAGCGCTGTTCCCCAGTGCCGGGTGCTGAACACAGGTCTCATCATTCTCCCCAGCTCTGCCGGTGATCAGTGCGAGCAGGGGAGAATGATGAGAGTTACATTTAACCCCTTAATGACTGTTGATACACCTTTTAACAGCGGCAGTTAAGGGTACTTAAACCACAGCACCACTTTTTAACGGCGCTGAGGATTAAGGTTATAGCGCCCTCCAGAGTCAGAATTTCTTTGGGGTCTTGGCTGCCCGGGGTAGCCAAGACCCCAGAGAACATGATCCAGGTCAGATTTTAATGACCCTGGGATTGCAATCGCCATTATTAATGTTATAACGGCAACCGCAAAAAAAGTCAGATTTTCCATTTAATTTCTCAATCCTCTGATGTGATCACACATCTGAGGAGAGAGAAATACGGTCCTCCGGTCCCCTGATCTCACCCCCCGGTACCTCCGTTGTCCCTTCAGACCCCCCTGAAGTCTTCCGTTCCATCGGCTTCTTTTTCTGGGAGAAAATGGCGGGAGCATTCACAGTGCACCTGCCGAGATCTGGTGGCCGGCACCCAGCAACAATAGGAGATTTTTTCCTATTGGTTCATTTTGATCACTGTGATAGACCCTATCACAGTGATTAAAATAAAAATATAGTAAATCAAACCCCCTTTATCACCCCCTTAGTTAGGGAAAAATAATAATATAAAAAAAATATTTATTTCCATTTTCCAATTAGGGTTAGAGTTAGGCTACTTTCACACATCAGTTTTTTGCCATCAGGCAGGATCCGGCTATTTTTAGAAAAAAACGGATCCGGCATAAATTTTGGAGAACTGTAGAAACGGATCTGTTTTTCTGCTGGATCCATCTAGCAGGTTATATCTGTTTCCTTGGGGCTGGCCAATTGGATCTGAGCATGCGCAGACTTAAAAAAACGGATCCGGTGGCTGGGTCCGTCTTTTTCTGGATCCGGCGCATACCGGCGCCCATAGACTTTCATTGTAGCAAAAAGCTGGAAGCGTCGGACCGGCTTTTTTGCCGGAGACAAAAAACGTTACAGTAGCCGTTTTTTCCAGATGCCGGAATGAGACAAGTAGCCGGATCTGGCAAAAAACGGATGAAACGCAATGCCATCCGGCGCAATCCGGCGCTAATGCAAGTCAATGGGGAAAAACTGGATCCAGCATTGCATTTCGCTGGATCCGGTTTTACAAAAAAAAGCCGGATCCTGCCTGATGGCAAAAAACTGATGTGTGAAAGAGGTCTTAGGCTAACGTGGGTTGGGCTAAAGTTAGGGTTAGGGTTGGGGCTAAAGTTAGGGTTAGGATTATGTTTGGGGCTAAAGTTAGGATTAGGGTTGGGGCTAAAGTTAGGGATAGGAATAGGGTTGGGCTAGAGTTGGGGTTAGGGTTTGGATTACGGTTACGGTTGGGATTAAGGTTAGGGTTGGGATTAGGGTTAGGGGTGTGTAGGGTTAGGTTTGTTGTTAGGGTTATGGTTAGGGTTTGGATTATGTTTAGGGGTGTGTTGGGATTAGGTTTGCAGTTAGAATTGGGGGGTTTCCACTGTTCAGGCACATCAGGGGCGACATGTCATCTGATCTCAAGTCCAGCCAATTCTGCGTTGAAAAAGTCAAACGGTGCTCCTTCAATTCCGAGCTCTGCTGTGCGCCCAAACAGTATTTTACCCCCATATTTGGGGTATTGGCATACTCAGGACAAATTGGACAACAACTCTTGGGGTTCAATTTCTCCCGTTACCCTTGGGAAAATAAAAAAATGGGGGTGAAAAAAAATCATTTTTGTGAAAAAAAAGGTTTTATTTTTATTTTTACTACGTTATAAACTTTTGTGAAGCACTTAGAGGTTCAAAGTGCTCACCATACACCTAGATAAGTTCCATAGGGGGTCTAGTTTCCAAAATGGTGTCACCTTTGGGAGGTTTCCACTATTTAGGCACATCAGGGGCTATCCAAACGCAACATGGCATCCGATCTCAATTCCAGACAATTTTGCATTCAAAAGGCAAGTGGCACGCCTACCCTTCCTAGCTCTGCCATGCTCCCAAATAATGGTTTATCTGCATATATGTGGTACCAGCGTACTCAGGACAAATTGTTCAACAACTTTTCGGGTCCAGTTTCTCCTGTTACCCTTGGTAAAATAAAAAAAATCGGATCTGAAATAAATTTTTGGTGCAAAAAAAATTAAATGTTCATTTTTTAAACATTCCAAAAATTCCTGTGAAGCACCAGAAGGGTTAATATAATAAAAATAATTATTATTATTGAATGTGGTTTTGAGCACCTTGAGGGGTGAAGATTTTAGAATGGTGTCATTTTTGGGAATTTTCTATCATATAGATCCCTCAAAGTGACTTCAAATGTGATGTGGTCCCTAAATAAATGGTGTGGTCAAAATGAGAAATCATTGTTTAAATTTTAACCCTTATAATTTCCTAACAAAAAAATTTTGGTTCCAAAATTGTGCTGATTTAAAGTAAATATGTGTGAAATGTTACTTATTAAGTATTTTATATGACATATCTCTGTGAATTAAGGTCATGAAATTTCAAAGTTGGAAAATTGCAAAATTGTTGCCAAATTTCCTTTTTTCACAAATAAACACAAGTCATATCAAATAAATTGTATTACTATCATGAAGTACAATATGTCATGAGAAAACCATGTCAGAATCACCGGGATACATGCTAGCATTCCAGAGTTATGACCTCATAAAAGGACAGTGGTCAGAATAGTAAAAATTGGCCCGGGCATTAACGTGCAAACCACCCTTGGGGGTAAAGGTGTTAAGTATACTAAGCTCTATATTATTTTTGCTCACATGTTTGATTTGGTTATATTTATCTATACAGCTTCTGTGAAAATCTGGAGTACGTTTAGGTAAATTTTAAATGGAAATATGGAAATTTCTGAAGGGTTCATAAACTTTCATTCAGTATTGTAAGTACATAGCATGCTATTATACTAGCTACTCTGCCAAGGTTTCTTTCCATCAATGATTATTTGCCATCTCTTTTGCCAGGCTTGTGATGCATTTCTTCCCTTTGTTTATATAATAACACATAAGTTGTGCAGATCATGTGGACTTTTACTCAAACACCTGTTTCTCTTCCCTTTAAAGAAAGGCAAATACAGAAAAGCATGTTGTGAAGTTAATGTCATATAAT
The DNA here is from genome assembly GCF_039654945.1 of Dendrobates tinctorius. Taxonomy (NCBI): domain Eukaryota; kingdom Metazoa; phylum Chordata; class Amphibia; order Anura; family Dendrobatidae; genus Dendrobates; species Dendrobates tinctorius. The sequence continues at coordinate 17,761,014 of NW_027361802.1, read as the reverse complement.
AGGATCAGCACTTTGAGATTCTGCTGAATAGGGAAATCTGGGCCACTGTATGCAACGAGAGCATATTTAAATATCTTTGATATATTTTATGAAATAGATTTAAAGACCCTTGGGTACAACACATTTCATCTTGTTTGTACTTCTTCTACTTTATTAAATAAGCAAAAAAATATCTGTTACCTGGGAGCAAAAATAAGAAAAAAAATCTGTAATTGAAAACATTTATTTTATATTTTTCTATCTACTATTTAGGGGATGAGAGCAAAGTTTTGATAAGAAAAAGAAATGTCTAACTGATTGAAATATAATGTCATGTGTAATGGATTCAATTATGATAAAATGCATTTACTGATGTGCAAAAATATATCTAATATACACTGCATCAGTTTTTCAACAACGTAAAGCCTCCTTATAAAAAAGATATCATTAGCTGCATAAACTTTTTCAGTAACTTGTTGAGTGAATCAAATCTGCAATATGACAATCTAAATGTTTTAATGACCATTTACAACGATCATGTCTATGGTGCTAACTAGAGATGAGTGCATCAAACTGCTGCAAATCAACTTTGAGCTGAATTCTCTCCATGTGAATTCAACTAATTTGCACCATTTCACCCATTGGTGCCATTTCAGAGACTGCTGAAGATTGCATCAGCAAAAAAAGCATGTTCCTACAGTCAGGAACAACTGAGCGGGCTTCCCACAATGTCTTGCACCTACTGTATCATATCAAATGATCTAGAGCAGCCAATCATGAGGGAGACTAACAAAGGGACTAAATAAGATAAGAACAGTGAAAGCAGTGCCCGTTATTACACTAAATCGAGACATTTAACTTTACTGGGCTATTTTGGCACACCTGTTTAATTTGGCAAAATTTAGACACAAAAATACCACATTGACTTTACAGGCATTAGTCTTTTTGGCCACTAGCATTTCTAGTTGATTCCATATTTTTACAATATATTATTAGAAGTACATCTTGGAGCCAGGGCCGTATTTGCCACTAGGCACTCGCGGGCACTTGCCTAGGGCGGTACGATTGCGGGGGGCGGCACCTGAGCAAGGCAAGTTTTTTTTTGTTATAGTCCGCAAAAATGCAATGTGTGAACACAGCCTTCTTAGAAATGTTTTGTACTATTAGTAATATTGTCGTTCTTAAGTGAGTCAGCCCCTGAATAATCTGTTCCTGCTAATGTTAACAATGAGGTTGAGCATCAATGAAAGGGTTAAATAACTTTGGGCCACTGATCTTACACTGCATACACATAGATCATGATGCCCAATATCAAATTCAGGTCCCTTTAGCCTGTCTTATGTGTTCTGGGTATCAGTACTGGCATCAAAGTGGGCAGACAGGCGATTTTGATTTGGTTAAGTGTTATTTTTCAGGGGTTAAATGACTTGAAGCCGCTGATCTCACATTAGCATTACATACATAGTGATGGCCTGCATCACATTCAGGTCACTAGACTGGCCCAAATGGGCTCTGGGCATCAGACTGACGGGCAAATATCCAGTTTTCACAGCTTTGAATAAGTAACTGATGTTTTTAATAATAATAATAATAATTATTATTATATTATTATTATGTTTTTCAGGGGTTAAAAGACTTTGGGCCACTGCTCTTATAACACAAGCACAAAAAGGGAAGATCCACATAAGCCGTTTTCTTTCAGGATGGCTGGAGTGGCTGCTGATCAAAAAAGCTGGATCTAAGTTGTTAAATTACAACTTTGGACTGATCTGAATAAGTTGGTTATTTCTTTTAAGGGTTAAAGGTGTTGTCACTTAAGCTAAAAGTCTGCAGTCTCTCCATGGGAGTCTGTCACTGCAGACTTGTGTATCCTTAGGTTCTGTGCATATGTTGCGGATTTGTCTGCAGATCCGCAGTGGATTTGGCCCTGCGGATCCACAGGAGTTTTCCATGCAGTGTACAGTACCATGTTATCCTATGGAAAACAAAAACCGCTGTGCACATGCTCCAGAAAACTCAGCACGGAAACGCAGCAGTATATTTTCCTCAGCATGTCAATTCTTTGTGCGGATTCCACAGTGTTTTTACACCTATTCCATTATAAGAATCCACAGGTGTAAAAGCGCAGGGGAAATCCGCAGAAAATCAGCAGTAAGGCTAAGTGCACACGTAGCGTTTTAAAACGCTCACTAAAAACCGGACTCCTTCCCAGAAATCGCGCGTTTTTTCCACGCGATTTCACCGCGATTATGATCGCGATTTTGCCGCGATTTTCACGTGCGATATTCAAGCACTTTCCAAGCGATTTGAAGCATCGCTTGGAAAGTGATTGACAGGTTGGTCACACTCGTCAAACATAGTGTTTGACAAGTGTGACCAGGATATTACTATTGAGGCCGCCTATGCGGCATCAATAGTAAAAAATAGAATGTTAAAATGCTAAAAAAAAAATAAAAAAATTGGGGTATATTTACCTTCCGGCGTCCCGCGCTGCATTCCCGGGCCTCAGCGTTCCCAGTAATGCCTTGCGAGACCTGTGATGACGTAGTCTCGCATTGCTATAGACGGCTAGAGCCACGCGAGACTACAGGGCCTTGCCGCAAGGCATTACTGGGAACGCTTAGGCCGGGAATGCAGCGCGGGACGCCGGAAGGTAAATATACCCCGATTTTTTATTTTTTATTCTTTTTTTTACAGGGGTATGGTACCCAGGGCCTGGAGGACAGTCTCCTCTCCTCCACACCGTGGTTACCAACCGCACATGAGACGCTTAACTTCCCGCATGGTGGGCATAGCCACATGCGGGAAGTAAGCGGTTCCCATGCATTCCTATGGGTGCGGAATCGCGGCAATTCTTTGCGATTCCGCACAAAAGAATGAGCATGCTGCGATTTTTTCCGCGATGCGATTCCGCCGCGGAAAAAAGCGCAGCATTAGCACAGCATGTGCAGAATGCCATAGGAATGCATGGGGAGCGGTCTGTACACGATTTTTAAACGTTTTCGCTACATTTTCGCTCCAAAAATCGCGGCAAAAACGCTTAAAAATCGCTACGTGGGCCCACAGCCTAATTCCGCAGTGAATCTGCAGGTAAAACGCAGGTCATTTTACCTGCGGATTCTGCAGAGGAATCCGCAACGTGTGCCCATACCCTAATATCTCACTGTGAGGATTCTCCTGTGCCAGTGCCGGGCGTGTGACTGCAAAGATGTCATTTCCAAAAAAATTCACATCTTTGTGAAAAACATAAGTGTGATCATTGTACAGTGAAGTGATTTCTGGCTAATATACAGCACAGATGGGTTCATAATGAAGGTTTCTGCCATACAAATTCACACACTCAGCTATAGTGCCTAGGTAATATCACTATGACAGTACTCCCGGGGTCACAGATTGAGTATAGCTAGGAGAGTCTCCCTTATTATTAAAACATAATTTTTAATACAACATATTTTCATTGAGGGTTCAATTTTTCATGAGAAGGGGAGGTATAGGACAGAAATAATTTTCTCTGACTCCCCGTTGTGCCCCTGTATAGCTCCTGGGCACACCAATGGCCCACACATAGGCGGAGGCACAGACATCCACATTGGCTCTAGGGACCTTCTGCCACTGCGGGGCCCTATAATGAAGACGGATATACAATAATAATTCTACCACAGAATTAATTTGGGTAGTTCCCCGATGAATCCCCCGAAACGGGGAGGAAACGCGTAGGGAAGTTGCAATCTATCTGGATCGTGGGTTATCCATAGTAGGGCACACTCGAGGCCTGTCCTTCTAAGGACAGGAGCTATACAGGGGCATGACAGGGAGTCAGAGAAAATTATTTCTGTCCTATCCCTTCCCATCTCATGAAAAAATGGACCCTCTATGAAAATACATCTACTACAATGGTGAGACCAAACCATTTTTTAACTTGAGCACTGGTATGCACGAGCACTTTATACACATGGTTTTCTTTGTGTCTTTTTTGTCCATGATTTTAGTGTTGTATTAAAAGTTATGTAATAATAATAAGAGAGACTCTCCTAGCTATACTCAATCATGCCATACAAATTCATCAGATTAAGAGAGCTGCTGTTAAAATACCATTAGAAAGAGCAAACATTTTTAAAGCTGCTGGTGTCTCTGGTGTCTGTGAACCCCAAGGTGCAGGATTCTCCTGCTGCCCCTAATATACCCCTGCGCGTGTATGGGCTGTACAGTCTGGGTCCGGGCGCAGTGCTCATACTGAAGCTGGCCCATACATCTGATAAGCCCCCACAATGCACCGGACCAGAACTGACGTCCGGCTGTGTGTCATACTATGAGGAGGAGGCGGGAATTTCAACATAGGGGGTGAGAAGAGAAGGAATGATGACGCCCAGTGGGGCATGATACGAGCAGCGAGGGGAGAGAATGGAGACCCAGAGACTGCCCATCCCAGTCTACGCCGTAGCCTGGAGCCCTCATTATCATAGGAATATGTAAGTTAATTGTTTTTCTAAAGCTTTATAGTGTAGTTTTAGGTCAGCGAGGAAAGTTTATGGATGAGCTAGCAAGGTGCAGGGACAGGTAGTGATGATTACCTGCGGACATGTGCTGCACTTGTGGTTTTGCACTTGTGGTAAGACAAAAAAACATCGCTAGCAGCATTTTTTGCCATTGCTGCAAGTACCGCATTTGCGGGATCACGGCAAAACCGCAAGTGCCGCACATGTCCGCAAGTCCCATAGGGATTGAATGAGACCGAATGCTGAGTTGCCATAATTGATCCATTACGTGGCAGATGCGGAAAAACTGCAGGATCTGCCGCGAATGGCAAAAATCGCTGATGTGAAAGTAGCCTAAGTCAGTGCCGACATTATATGCATTAGTCATACACGCCAATGGGGGCGGGGCAGCACAAAAAGTGCCTAGGGCAGCACAAACTCTAAATACGGCCTTGCTGACATGTCTCTATTTTTCTAGCATATGGCTATTGTCACCTAAATACATCTCCCATGCTTATCCCTGCCACTGTCATTAGACAATAAAATACTTCTGTGCTTACTCAGTGTGTTGAAAAGCTATGCTGTATTGCTGATGGGAAGTGTACTTATCATTTACACAAATATGTAATGGTTCCTAAAAAAAGGAATTTTGGTACTGGCTTGTTGATGATAGAACTGTAGGAAAAATCAGCGCAAATAGGGTCTTATCGATTGGCTATCATCAATATATGCTCAGATTTTACTAACTTGATGAATCCTTCGGTAAAGTCAGAATATCAGCTGCAGCAGATCCACGTGTCAGTAAGTGACCTTTTCAGAACCAAACTAAAAGAAATCTTGTGGATATTACCAGCGCTGTTGAATAAGACATCTATCCAGACATAATAGATGAAGGAAAGTGGTTTATTCTATGCATTTTGAAGTATATAGTTACTTCTTCAACAGGAAATTACCACATGAATGCAGAGAATAAAGGAGAGTGATTGTTTAATTAAATCTGACTTTTGAACCACATGACAAACAGTGTCAAAGTTCAGTAGCCCTCTGAACTTTGACACTATGTCATGTGGTTCAAAAGTCAGGTTGAGGGAACCCATCTTTATGTGCTTGGGGCCCCTGACTGGCCAGCACGTGTTAAGCGGTTAAGGTGCTGCCTCTCCTTTTTTCTTTCCGGGCGCAGGGAAAGGGTTAAAAGTAAAGTCTTGGATTACCTGGTGGTAGGTGCTCATTGGCTTCTGGTGCTGGTTCCTCCCCTTCCAAGGGGTATAAATTGTGGAGTTTAAGGGAGCCCGGACTCTTTGACCAGAAGGATCGAGAGTTGAGCTGCACATGATGGTGAGGCAAGGAAGGCAGATTTAGAAGCGGCGATTCCTGAGAGGATTAGCAGGGAGGGAGCGGGGTGGATTGCGGTGCTGATGCAGAAGCCGCGGGCCATGCAGGAAGGAGAGGCGGGTCCGCTGGTGGCTAATAAAGCTCCGGACAGCCAGTAGTAGGGGCGCGGGCCACGCCCCCGAGCGCTGGAGCCCGGCTTCTTCTTTGCAGCCGGGTCAGGCGTGCAACACAGCCGCGGCTGTGAATAGCGCGGTAAATTTGAAATCTGAGGGGAAAAAGGGGCCATTTGTGGCCCTGCCCCCCGAAGTACAGGGAATAAAAGGAGCGGAAAAGTGTCAAGGCGAGGCCACCCTGCATCACGGTCCCAGTTTATAAAACAGACCAAAGGGACTGGGAAGGTGATAGCTACTAGTGGGCACAGTGGGGGAGAGGTATTGGCGGCAGCTCACAAAATACGGCATAAGGTGGCTAATAAAATCATTAGAATGGGGGGTACTCAAAGTGCTAGTTCATCAGCTAGTGATGAAGGCAGGCACAGGGAAGCAGGTAATGGACAGCAAGGGGCCATACAGCAACAAGGCAGAGGCCAGTTGTCAGGGGATGGTGTTAGGAGGGGAGAAAAAGAAAATAGTCAGCAGCCAGTCCCTACGCCTCTCAGTGTGGACGCAGTGCTATCGCAGCCTGGTCCTACACAAATGCCACTAAATGTGCAGATGAATTTGCCCCCTTTACCTAGGGTTTCACAGGCTTTTTTACTCTCTCCAGCAATGGTGGCCCCGGCTGTGGCAGCGAGTTGTGGAATTACCTCACAGGTACCGGGGCGGTGTTATCGCCAGCACGGAATCAGTCACAGTAAATGTAGAGGATATGACAACAAATTCTGCTTTGTTCAGCAATTTGGGAGCATGGGCTATATCACAGCAACAGGGTCTGCTTTTGGCCTCCTCAAGGGGTGTAGTTCCTTCATCCTCAGCTCCTATGGGAATTTCTATTGAACCTCTGAGTCGCAGGGGTGAAGTGAGAAGGAGATGTAGCAGGGCGTCGTCCTCTTCCTCTGATTCAAGAAAAGGGAATGTCAGATGTCATAGTCGGCACAGTCATCGTAGGAGGAGGAGATCTGTGTCCAGGTGCAGTCGCCGGTCAAGGTCTTCTAGGCATTATTCATCTTCTTCATCTGGTTCCAGAGGAAGGAGTCGTGCGTCAACTCTTCATTCAGCTGATATACAAAGGGAGCAGCAGGGAGTACACAGTGAAGAAGTGGTTGAAGTTCCATCAGGAATTTCGGTTACCGAGGTATCGAGGGGTGAGTTTAATTATACGGGAGCTTGGGGGGTTGGAGGTGACAGATTTGTGACGATGGATAACTTGAGGAGCTTTTTGGGGGGTAAAAAATTGGTTGTGAACCCAAAAATAATATCTCAATTTAAAGGTTCCAATCCTCCTCTTCCTATTGCAAGATCTGATATTCACAGGGATGCATTTTACTGTGGGGTAGCCCCTTTGGGTTCGCATTTGGAGCAGGAGACCTTGGAAAAAATTTGGGCAAATGAATATGTAGATATTTGGAGTCTCGTTTCTACGGAACAAACTACAGTTGATCGTGAGCGGCGGCAAAATGACAGGGTTTTTGAATGCCGGCCGAAAGTGGCAAAAACTATTAATAATGATGCAAGCTTTCTTTGTTTTAGGCTGTGTTATGGGAGGAAAGCACTCTGAGCGTTCTTCTGAATTGTTTTTATACATGGATGCGATTTATAATTCATATAAAATGCATGGCGGGACAACGTGGTGGAGGTATGATGAAGATTTTCATCGGAGACTTGCCATTAACCCACAGTTGGGTTGGGGGGTTAACGCCACGGATTCATGGTTACGGCTCATGATGTTGCAGCGGAGTAGTCAGCCCTTTCACTATGGGGCCCCCAGCCAGCAGTCAGTCTCGGGGTCAAGCGGAGTGTGGAGACCGGGTACCTGCTGGCTATTTAACGACGGTCATTGCAGGTTCTATGGATTGTGTAAATATAAACACGAGTGTTTTACTTACGGAGGTTCGCATGCAGCCACAAAGTGTCTGCGGAGCAACACAAAAGGTGGTGTTGGCAGAACAGCAGCACAGCATGAAATTAAGGACTCTGGTGAAAATCAGCATGATACAGCCATGGTTAAGCAGGTACCCCAATGAAGTGGCTGCAGCGCAGTTGAGAGTAGGTTTCAAGTATGTTTTTTTCATTCCTTTCAAGTTTTCCAAAGTTTCATAGTTTTTGTCAAATCTGAAATCAGCAAGGGAGCTTCTTTTAGTTTTGCTATCAAAAATAAAAAGGAGGTGTCTCTGGGTTGTATGGAGAGCCCGTTTAATTCCTCCCCTTTTTCTAACTTCAGGGTGTCCTCCATAGGTATTGTTCCCAAAAAGGAGCCTGGGGAATTAAGGCTTAGGCCTCTTTCACACATCAGGTTTTCGCCGTCAGGCGCGATCCGGCGAAATGCAATGCCGGATCCGGTTTCCCCCCCATTGACTTGCATTAGAGCTGGATCGAGCCGGATGGCCATGCGTTTCATCCGGTTTTCGCCGGATCCGGCAATGTGTCGCGATCCGGCGTCTGGAAAAAACGGCTACTGTAACATTTTTTGTCTCCGGCGAAAAAGCCGGACACGCCGGATCCGGCGTGTCCAGCTTTTTCACACAATGAAAGCCTATGAGCGCCGCAATGCGCCTGATCCAGCGACAGCCGGATCCGGTGGCCGGATCCGGTTTTTTTGGTCTGAGCATGCTCAGTAGCTCTGCCCACAAGACATATATAAAAGCAAGACAGTGGGACCCTCAGCCACACCCAATATGCCACCCAAGCCAAGAACCAGGAGCAGGAGAAGGCAGGAGACATCTGCAGCAGCACCATCAGCACCACCACCACCACCCCAAATGGAGCAGCATGCTGAACAATGGGAGGGGAGTCCAGCAGCAGATGAGTGACGGTAATTATCAAATCCCCCATTCCTCCAAACTAGGGCCATGGAATATCAAGATATTCATTGGCCCTTTGTTTCTCTTTATTCAACAGCCGCCCAAGAGATGCAGCAGCAGCAGCAATGGCAGCAGCAGGAACACCACCCACAGCCATGGAGTCTGGCCAGCAGGAAGACAGCACATCTTCTTCTGGGAGCCCTCCCTTGCATCGTCAGCGTTTGACGGTAAGTTTTTATTTCCAAAATCCATCATCTCTGTAATATATGTCTATTCATTGCCTTTTATTTCAAAACAGGAATCACAAGATGAAGAGGAGCTCCCAGAAGGAGAAGGAAGGGGTGGACAGACACCTGGAGTGAGCTCACAATTGGTAAGATTTTGGCATCAAACGCAGAAACACAACATCACACTATACACAACACATAGAAAACAATGTTCTGAAGACCACACACAGCAAATAAATGCCTACATCCAAAGACATAACATTTTTTGTTTTCTTCTCTAGTCTTCCCAATCTGGTGCTCGGCCAAGAGGTCCTCGCAGTGCCTCCCAGGGTCGTCGGCGACAGCAACGCGGCGGTCACCAGCGTGTAAGTATAAATATTTTTGCTTTGTTTTTTTGCACTTTTTATTTCATTTCTTTTGTGGAGGCTAATTATGTTATTTTTGTCTTTTTCTTTAACAGCCTTCACAGCGTGCTCCCGACTCTGACGGTGAGGATGGAGGAATCGATGTGGACCACCTCATCGATCTCGTCAGAGAAAGGGAGCTGCTCTGGAATATGGCTGACCGCCGCCACGCTGACCTTATCGTTACCCGACGACTCTGGGAGGAAATCTGTTCGCTCCTTGTGGACTGCTGGGAGGACCTCGATGTTCGGGCCCAGATTAAAGAGCGTAAGTATATACAGTACCGGTTGCTTGATGTAAACCAGTGTTTCCCGAACTCCAGTCCTCGTGGTCCCCACGGATCATGTGTTCAGGATTTCTATTTACTTTGGAAATCCTGAAAACATGACCACTGGGGACCATGAGGACTGGAGTTTGGGAAACACTGATGTTGTATACTAACCACTTTGTCCTTTCTCGTTTCAGGGAGAGAATTGTGAAGCAGTGGCGGTCTGTGAGGGATCGTTTCAAGAAGGAGTTCAATAAAGAGATGCGGGCCCCGAGTGGATCTGGAGGACGCAGGAGCAAGTACAAGTACGCACGAGCCCTGTCATTCCTCCGGGATACAATGGTCACCAAAAGGTAAATATTACACACCACATATGACAAAAAAATGTTTAGATGTAACTTTTTTTGTTCAGCCAGGGCCATACCATGTCACTATTTTAATTGGTTTTTTTTCTCTTTATTCCACAGCACGGTGAGCAGCACTCGGGAGCCTGCATGATTGGACCCTTCTGAGGCGATCCCTGAGGAGACCGGCACCGAGGGACACTTCGACCGCCCCGGTACATCTGCACCTTCCCAGCCTTCCCACACATTCGACCCATCTGTCCCATCCTCCAGCACAGGAGCATCGTGGCCGCCTACATTACATGAAGCTGCTGGTGAGGAGATCGCTTTCCCTTTACCCCACCCTTCTGCCCCTGCCACCTCTAGTACACCTGCGGGTACTGGGCGGCAGCGGCAGAGGGGTCAGGAAAAGACTTTTGCGCAAGAGTTCTTGCATCTGAATGCATCTTTCCAGAACTGTCTAAAAGTCTTGTCAGAGCAAATCTCCGCAGGCTTTCAGCAGATCAACTCCAGCATTCTGGAGGTGAAGACACTTCTGCAAACCATGTATTCAGAAGCAAGATCTTCGCCAAACCACACCTTTTTCAGGTCTGTTGCGGAGCGCTTGGAAACGCTAACTCCTACCCAGCAGATGCATGTAATGCATTCATGCCACGGTGCTCTCCAGCACGTTACCTCCCAACCTCCTCCTCCAACCACAGTAGTTCCTCCACCTGCACCCCCTCCAGCCACTTTCCATCCTCCCCCTCCTATTACATCTGCACCCCCTCCAGCCACTTTCCAACCTCCCCCTCCTATTACATACCATCCACCTCCCCAGTACCAGCAACCTCCCCAGTACCAGCAACCTCCCCAGTACCAGCAACCTCCCCAGTACCAGACATCTCCCCACTTCCAGCAACCTGCCCCATACCAAACTCCTTCCCCGTACCAAACTCCTTCCCCATACAACTTGCCATCAACATCATCTGCTCCTACAGTCCCTGCCCAACCCTCCACTCCACCGCCCACCACCTCTTCTGCCTCCCACATGTCCACCCATTCTGTAGCTTTTTCCACACCATCACCTCTAACTGTTCCTTCCCCACCACGATCCCAATCCTCTCTCCACACTCCCAGTGTCGAAGTGTCCCGCAGCCCCTCCAGCAGTATTTCCACCCCACACTACACAGATTTATGATGTGTTTTGTAATAAAAATGCCCAGTTGGTTTCAAACCTTTATTAAAAAAGTTTTTTTAACTTTAAAAACAGTTTACAAAAAAAAATATTTTAAATAAAAGTTAAATTATTTTTTACATTGGTTGTCTGTCATTTCTTTCTGCGGCGAAATATGTTTAAAAAAAAGGTTAAATACAGGGTATTTAAAAGGTAAAAAAGTGTTCAAAACCAGGTATATAACTGTGGGTAAATTTTAGCTTTTTGCCACAGTTGTGTTCCTGGTTGTGTTTGAAGCAAAGTATTTCACCTAAAAAGTTGTGTTTATTGTTGGAGATTTCCTAACAATGTACACAACTTTTGTTAAAAGGTGAAATACTTTGCATAAAACACAACCAGGTGCACACCTGTGGCCTAAAGCTAAAAATAGAGACCATGACAAGATAGCCAACTTTGGTTGGCAAAGGTATATACTGTTGGTACAGAAGGTACACAAGTTTGGTTAAGGGCACAAATCTTTCACACTCTGTCATCCTGCCAGTGTACTCTGCCTTGAGGTGACATAAAGTATAGTGCAAAATTGTCCCTCATTACTGAAACCGTCACAGAACTTCTAGTGGTAATGTCATGGTAATCTTGCAAGGTGGTTTCTTCAGAGGTGTCCTCAATGGAAATGGGTTCCTTGCAGATAACAAAATTGTGGAGTACCACGCAAGCTTTGATCACCTCGTCCACAGTTTCTGTCTTGAGGTTGATCGCAGTCAATAGGACCCGCCATTTGGCTGTCAGAATACCAAAGGTACATTCAACCATTCTTCTTGCTCTTGTGAGGCGGTAATTAAAAATGCGTTTTGTTCTTGTCAATCCTCTGCTAGAGTATGGTTTCAAAAGGTGTTCTGACAGCTGGAAGGCTTCATCCCCTACACAGACAAATGGCATAGGTGGACCAAAAGTTTGCGGCAGCGGTCTAAGTGGTGGGAACTGGAAGGTGTTTCCATACAGTTTACGCCCCATGGCAGACAGTTTGAAAACTTGAGAGTCATTGGAGCGGCCATAGGCCCCAATATCAACAGCAATAAATTTGTATTCCGCATCAGCGATGGCCATGAGGACAATTGAAAAATATTTCTTGTAATTGAAATATTCCGATCCCGATCCGGCTGGCTTTACAATGCGGATATGTTTCCCGTCCACAGCGCCCAAGCAGTTGGGAAACTGGCATATCTGTTGAAACTTTTCTGAAATTTCAATCCACCTCTCTGTTGTGGGCTCTGGTAAAAACTCTTCTGCTAAGGAGTCCCACAGTGCACGGCATGTGTACTTCGCTATTCCAGATATGGTGGAAATCCAGAGTCTGTGCTGGAAATGCAGTGACGAAAGGGATTCTCCAGTTGCAAGAAATCTGTGGGGAATTAAAAAACAATCAATTAGTTTTAAATCACAGCATTACATACCAAAACTGAGCTATAACACTTGGAGATACAAACTACCACCAACAAGATTGCAGTGAAAGTGTGCTCTGATGCGAGCACATCCAATAAATGTGGCTTACCTTAAAGTCACCATCAGACGCTCTGCGGGTGAAACAGAGAAGCGGCAATAGGTGTCCGCTTTTCTTATGAGGTGTGCAATGCGCTCCACCAAGTAATCAAAATTCTCCATTTTCATCCGAACATATCCTAAAAATGTATCCGGGTTTCGTCGAAGGTCCATGCAGAGTGTAGAATGGACCCCACGCGTCATTCTCTTGGCTGTGATGGGGTGCATCCACAAACGTCGTCTACGATGCCTGATGCGCTGCTGTCTCGCTCTCTCCTTCTCCAGAACAATCACCCTCAAACGATTCGCCTCCGCTGTAAAATCCGCCAAATTCTTCAAAATATTTCCAATCACAACATCCATCTTCGCCAGTAACTTGCTCTTCTCTCCAACCTGCACTTTCTCCTCTACAACCTGTCAAAGAAGGGCTGTAGGAACACGCTATATATAGTTTTCCAGTAGCCAATCCTGTTCGGAAGGCCACAAGGGGTGTTTTTAAAAACCGGATCCGGCGTAATCTGTCGAAAAACGGATAGAAAAACGGATGAACCGGATGAGACGGATCCGGTTTTGTCTGTCAAGAACAAGACGGATCCGGCAGAAAACCGGATCCGTCACATCCGGTTTTACAAAACATTTGCCGGATCCGGCGTTCCGGCACGATGCCGGATCGCGCCTGACGCCGAAAACCTGATGTGTGAAAGTAGCCTTATTCATCATTTGTCCCACCCCAAAGGCTGGTCAGTAAATGATGGGATTAGTGCTAAGGAATCATCAGTGGTAGATGCTTCTTTCGATCGAGCGATAGTCTTGGTACATGGGGCAGGGCATGGGGCATTATTGGCCAAATCAGTCATTGCATCGGCTTTTCGCCTGTTACCGGTTCACCCGGATTGACATCATTTATTGGGATGCTGTGTAGATGGAAAATAATATTATTATGATATGTGCCTTCCCATGGGTTGTTCTATTTCATGTAGGTATTTTGAGCAATTCAGCAGTTTTTCGGAATGGGTTACAAAAAGTGAAGCTGGGTCACAGTGGGTAACGCATTATTTCGATGATTTTTTGTTTGTAGGCCCAGCCGAATCGGACAGTTGCAGTAAAGTATTGAAAAAATTTTGTGAGATCATGTTTCATTTTGGAGTTCCTTTGAATGAGGAGAAAACGGTTGGTCCAGTCACTTGCCTTTCTTTTTAAGGTATTGAGATTGACACTGTTGGCATGGCTTTTCGTTTGGGCACTCAGGAGTTATTTCAGCTCACCTCACTGTTTCTTTGCTGGAATAATATGATCTGAGCACGGATTGGTCTCTGCAAACCTGAAGAATGTTCCAAAAAATGGGGAAATCCAGCTCACAGGATAAAAATGATTTTTATTTTGACTTTAGTAAAATTATTGGTACAAAAGGGCAGCTATGTACAAATAGGTATACCCCATGAAGGGAACTACCTTGGACTGAATTACAGAGCACCTGGGCGCGCTTTGAATACACAGGTTCTTAGACTCAGGATAAGCTCTGAGGCAAACATTGCATCATATAAAGACAATAAACAGGCGAAATAAATAATTACATAAAAACACATGTGATGTCAACATACATGAAAATATAAAAATAAAAATGCAATGTGCAGACAATGAATGAATTTGTGCAAATGAAAGTAAAAAAATAAAAATACAAAAATTCAAAAATCAATAATATAACATGAATTCTTTACTTAGATTAAGACCCGTGGGTACACGTGTGTCCAACAGAAAAGTCCAAAAAGCTTCTCTATTGTACAGCACTTGTTCGCGATCACCTCCTCTAGGAAGTTTCTTAATACGTTCAATTGCATAGACCCTGCAAGAAAAAACACTTCTATTGTGTACAGACACAAAGTATTTGGAAATGTTAGACATGTGTCTAGTGGAACTATGTACGATATCATATAAATGCTCATGAAATGTTTCTCTTAATTTGCGGATAGTCGATCCGATATATTTCAAAGCACAATGCGTGCATTCAATGTTATAAATGACATAATCTGAATTACAATTGAGAAAATTCTGAATTTTATATGATTTCCGTTTGCTGCATTCTGAAAATGAGTAGTTTTGTGAGAAAAAGAACATGTTTTGCATAATGAATGTCCACATTTGTGATAACCCACAGTTGATAACCAATTGCTTGCAACAGTATTTTTTTGTCCATCCAGAAAACTAGGCAATAGAACATTTCCCAAAGTGGGCGCTTTTCTTGAAACAATTTTGATACCTTCCCCCAGTAAATTGTTAGTAATGTCATCACTAGAGTTGAGCGAAACGGGTCGAACAATTTCAAAAGTCGCCGACTTTTGGCAAAGTCGGGTTTCATGAAACGAAATCCGACCCTAGGATGAGGTCGGCCACGAGGTCGGCGACTTACGCGCCAAAGTCGCGTTTCAAAAGTTTGTTTAGCGCTCTTTTTCAGCCAATCAGGATCCATGGACACTGTGGGCAACGTGATGACATAGGCAGGGGTCGCCACCATCTTTCAGAAGGGCATGCAAGTGATTGGCTTGCTTTAGTGGGCGTCACAGGGGTTATAAAAGGGTGTGCACGCCGACCGCCATCTTACTTCTGCCGATCTTAGCATAGGGAGAGGTTGCTGATTCTATATGGAGAGCGTTAGGCAGGGAAGAAGACAAAAAAACTGCTTCTGCTGCTAGCGATTTTGCCTGTGCAACACACCAGTCACTGTGTGTACAGTGCAAGGGGAGGCTATATTGTGGTGGATCAGCGGTGTTGGTTGTTAGGCTGCCTTCTAAGGCTTCCTGACAGCTGCATTGCTGTTTCCCCACTGCTCTGCAAACTGCTTTTTTAAAAGCATTCCCAATTTTTTTTTGTCCTGCTAAGGTACTGAGCGTGCATTTATTCACACCATACAGCGGTGTACGCTCCTCACACAGTACCGTGTAACGGCTGTTATCACAGCCACAGTGAAGCTATCTGTGTGTCACTGTGGAAGGATAAGTGGAGGACTTGTTCCGTTCTTACAGACCTACACTCTAGGGAGATTCCTATTCTGCCCAATTCTACAATTCACTTTTTTCACACCTGTGCCATCGAGCCTGTGACATAGCGCTCTGATATTCAGTGGGCCTCACACAAACCAAAAGTGTCCAGTGTCCACAAGTGTCTGCAGAAATTCAAAATCTCCCTTATGCTGTAGTCACTTTTTTCACACCTGCTGCATCGAGCCTGTGACATAGCGCTCTGATATTCAGTGGGCCTCACACAATCCAAAAGTGTCCAGTGTCTGCAGAAATTCAAAATCTCCCTTATCCTGTAGTCACTTTTTTCACACCTGCTGCATCGAGCCTGTGACATAGCGCTCTGATATTCATTGGGCCTCACACAATCCAAAAGTGTCCAGTGTCCACAAGTGTCTGCAGAAATTCAAAATCTCCCTTATCCTGTAGTCACTTTTTTCACACCTGTGCCATCGAGCCTGTGACATAGCGCTGTGATATTCACTGGGCCTCACACAATCCAAGTGTCCAGTGTCCACAAGTGTCTGCAGAAATTTAAAATCTCCCTTATCCTGTAGTCACTTTTTTCACACCTGTGCCATCGAGCCTGTGACATAGCGCTGTGATATTCAGTGGGCCTCACACAATCCAAGTGTCCAGTGTCCACAAGTGTCTGCAGAAGTTCAAAATCTCCCAGAAATTCAAAATCTCCCTTATCCTGTTGTCACTTTTTTCACACCTGTGCCATCGAGCCTGTGACATAGCACTGTGATATTCAGTGGGCCTCACACAATCCAAGTGTCCAGTGTCCACAAGTGTCTGCAGAAATTCAAAATCTCCCTTATCCTGTAGTCACTTTTTTCACACCTGTGCCATCGAGCCTGTGACATAGTGCTGTGATATTCAGTGGGCCTCACACAATCCAAGTGTCCAGTGTCCACAAGTGTCTGCAGAAATTCAAAATCTCCCAGAAATTCAAAATCTCCCTTATCCTGTAGTCACTTTTTTCACACCTGTGCCATCGAGCCTGTGACATAGCACTGTGATATTCAGTGGGCCTCACACAATCCAAGTGTCCAGTGTCCACAAGTGTCTGCAGAAATTCAAAATCTCCCTTATCCTGTAGTCACTTTTTTCACACCTGTGCCATCGAGCCTGTGACATAGCACTGTGATATTCAGTGGGCCTCACACAATCCAAGTGTCCAGTGTCCACAAGTGTCTGCAGAAATTCAAAATCTCCCTTATCCTGTAGTCACTTTTTTCACACCTGTGCCATCGAGCCTGTGACATAGCACTGTGATATTCAGTGGGCCTCACACAATCCAAGTGTCCAGTGTCCACAAGTGTCTGCAGAAAATCTAAATCTCCCCTGTCCTATAGACACCTTGTACCTTGTTTTACATTACTATATAGTTTGTTGGATTTTGTCTACATTTCTACCAAAAATGAAGAAGGCTGGTGGAAGAGGCCGTGGAATTGGGCGGGGGTTGTCAGCTGGTAATGATGGTGTTGGTGGTGGATCTGATGGTAGTGGCAAAAGCAAAATAGGACCGAATGCAGGAGGTGTTGAGCCTGCGTCATCGTCTGGCTCCATAAGGCTTCGAAGGCTTAGTTTTCTAGGAGTTGGCAAACCGCTTTTAACGCCAGAGCATCAGGAAAAAGTTTTGTCTTACATTGCTGACTCAGCCTCCAGCTCTATCGCCTCCTCTTCTGAAGTTGTAAAAAGTAAAAGCACTGAGTCGTCATTGGAGGCTCATGTTCATGAACCACACCTTTCCTTGTGTCCTTCACCACAACCAAGATTGAAGGATGACGCAGGCCATACTACTGATTACTCCATGGAGCTGTTTTCACATACCATGCCTGGATTATCAAGTGAAATGGTGAATTACCCAGGCCAAGATGAATCTGACATGGAGTGCACTGATGCACAGCCGCTGATAGATGATTCTGCTGGTACATTCACTCAGAGCACTACATTGTCCTCGCAGTGTACAGAGCCAGATTCTTACCCTGATGAGACTCAGGTGCCCCTTCCCGCACACTATACTACCATACACGGTGACACAGAGGAAGGTGCACATGACATTGAAGAGGAGGTGATGGATGACCCAGTTGTTGACCCAGATTGGCATCCATTGGGGAAGAGGGTGCTGCTTCCAATAGCTCAGATGAGGAGCATCCACAGCAGACATCAACATCGCAACAGCTGTTATCTGGCAGGCCCGGAGCACTCCAAAGACAGGTTCCAAAAATCAAAAGAGTTGCTGGACAGCTTGTCCAGAGGGTCAAAACATCACAGCGTGCTAGGCCGCAAAATGTCTGCCAAAGTAGGAAGAGTGCAGTGTGGCACTTTTTTGAACAAAATTCTCATTATCAGGCCAAGGTTATCTGTAAGAAGTGCGCAAAGACCTTTAGCCGAGGGAAAAATCTGAAAAATTTGAATACCAGTTGCATGCTTAGACATTTAACCAGCATGAACTTGCAAGCGTGGACACAACACCAAACCTCAAGTGCCACATGTGCAACTGATCACAAAGAAGGTAGTCAGCAACGCTACATTGTTTCCCCCACTGTAAGCCCACCGGTTAGCACAGCAGCAAATGTTGAGGTGTCGTTGCAAGGCCACAGCAGTCAGGGAATCCCACTGTTATATCAACAAAATACTGAATCTAAGCCATCAGAAAGAACACCAACTCCATCACCATCATCAACCCTCTCTCAGTCCGCCCTGTCCACCGCTACTTCTACCATATGCAGCTCTCAAGTCCAGCTCACCCTCCCAGACACTATGAGTAGGTCAAGAAAGTACTCAGTCTCTCATCAGCGTACACTGGGTTTGAACGCCCACATTGCCAAACTAATCTCGTTTGAGATGATGCCCTATCGGTTGGTGGAAAGCGCAGCTTTCCGCAAACTCATGGCCTATGCAGTACCACGCTATGACCTATCCAGTCACCACTTCTTCTCTCGCAAAGCCATCCCAGCCCTCCACCATGATGTGAAAGACCGCATTGTCCATGCACTCAAGCAGTCAGTGAGTGGAAAGGTGCACCTCACAACTGATGCATGGTCCAGTCGGCATGGCCAGGGCCGTTACGTGTCCATCACTGCGCACTGGGTTAATGTGGTGGATGCAGGGTCCACAGGGGACATCGGTGGTGGGACAGTGCTGCCTAGCCCACGGTATAGGAAACAGTTGACTGTAGGCATTCCACCCTCCTCCTCCTCCTCCTCCTCCAGAAGCGAAAGCTCGTCCACAGAGCGCAGTCGTACGAGCACTCCATCCGCAGCTGCCACTGTTGCACACGAGGTGTCCCCCTATCGAGCAGCTAGTGGAAAGCGTCATCAGGCTGTGTTGCAGATGATGTGTTTGGGCGACAGACACACCACCGAGGTGCTGGCCGAGTACTTGAAGCGACAAACTGAGTCATGGCTGGGCAGTGTACATCTTGAGGCAGGCAAGGTAGTTAGTGATAACGGCCGTAATTTTGTGGCAGCCATAGCCCTTTCTAAACTCAGCCACATACCTTGCTTGGCTCACACCTTGAACCTGGTGGTGCAGTGCTTCCTCAAAAATTATCCGGAGTTAACAGCCCTGCTCCATAAGGTGCGAAGACTGTGCGCGCACATCCACCGGTCGCCTGTACACTCCGTTCGTATGCAGAAGCTGCAGCGATTGCTCCACCTTCCCAACCACCACCTCATTATCGACATTGCAACAAGGTGGAACTCCACACTGCACATGGTGGAGCGGCTGTGCGAGCAGAGGCAGGCCATAATGCATTTGTGGGAGGATACACGGCCAGGCACTTTGAGAGCAGACATGGAGTTGACAGGTGTGCAGTGGTCGAAGCTGAAAGACCTCTGTAAAGTCCTTCAGTGTTTTGAGGAATGCACACGGCTGGTAAGCGCAGACGATGCCATCCTAAGCATGAGCATCCCACTTATGCATCTGCTCATGCAAACTTTGACGCACCTTAAGGAGCAGGCGTCTGCAGCCAATGCTGACGAGGAGGAAGAGGTGGAGGGAATCCTTGATGACATTAAGCCATTGTCTGCTCAGGGACCTCTCCTGGATGAGTTGGAGGAAGAAGAGGAGGAGGAGGATGATGATGGGGATGATTACTTAGGGGAGGAGGATGCATCTCGTGGGGCAAGTGAAAATGTTGGCGTGGCAAGGTCTGGTACAGGGTTTGTGCATGACTGGAGGGATGTGGATTTGCCAGAAAGTGCTCCTCCAACCAGCACTCGCAGTGCATCATTGACACCGGGAACATTGGCCCACATGTCAGATTATGCCTTGCGGATCCTAAAAAGGGACCCCCGCATTGCCAAAATGATGAACGATGATGACTACTGGTTGGCCAGCATCCTGGATCCACGCTATAAAGGCAAATTACAAAACATCATGCCACAGGAGAACCTTGACCTAATATTGGCTAATAAACAAGCAACTCTGGTAAATCGGTTGCTTGAGGCATTCCCAGCACACAGCAGTGGTGATGGTTCTCACACGAGCCGTACGGGCCGGGGGCAGCTTGGCAGAGGTGTTCATGGTGCACACAGCAGAAGTGGCGTTGGATACAGGGGTTTCATGACATTGTTGTGGACTGATTTTTCAAGTACCGCTCACACAACTGGTAATACAGCATCGATGGAAAGTGACAGGAGACAGCAGTTGTCAACTATGGTTACAAACTACTTTTCCTCCCATATCGATGTTATCCCACACAGGTCATTCCCCTTTAACTATTGGGCTGCTAAACTGGACACCTGGCCTGAATTGGCACAATATGCCTTACAGGAGCTCGCTTGCCCAGCTGCAAGTGTGCTATCGGAAAGAGTCTTCAGTGAAGCTGGATCAATCCTGACAGAAAAAAGGACCCGTCTGTCAACCCAAAATGTGGATGATCTAACCTTCATTAAAATGAACCATGCATGGGTTTCCAAGGATTTTGTCCCACCTTCCCCTGATGACACATAGGGTGACAGAAAAATGGCTTGCTTTGGTCCACCTCTTTCTGGGACTTGACCTATTTCGCCTTTTGCATCAGCTGAATATCCAACATCAAAATATGCCACTTTCTAAAGCTGCCTAACTGTGCTGCCTCCCCCCCATGGCCGGGGTCACCACCTAGCGCATGAAACCATGCGAGTGCCGTTGCCCTGGACAGGTGGGTAGGCCCACTCTTGGGCGCGGGCACTGGCACAGGGTCCCTCATAGTGCAATCAAGTGTCTCTGACGGTGGTGGTGCACACCCGCCGTCAGACACACCGCCTTACTATGAGGGGCCCAGTGCAAGTACCGATGCCCACGAGTGGGCCCCCCTTGCTTGGGCAGGGCCCCAGCATTTGCAATCTTTACCTCTCCCTGCTCCTCCGCTGTGTAGTCTGGGCCGTCAAATCCATACTGTGCCTGACACCATCTGAGCCTGCCTCCTGATGTATAGACATATCTTTTGAATGTGTTCGCTATCCATACATGTTATCCGGGGATACGGTACCCTTTCTCACCTTTGTGCAATCACTTGCAAGCCATACTGGGCCTAACACCATCTGAGCCTGCCTCCTGATGTATAGACATATCTTTTGAATGTGTACGCTATCCATACATGTTATCCGGGGATACGGTACCCTTTCTCACCTTTGTGCAATCACTTGCAAGCCATACTGGGCCTTACACCGTCTGAGCCTGCCTCCTGATGTATAGACATATCTTTTGAATGTGTACGCTATCCATACATGTTATCCAGGGATACGGTACCCTTTCTCACCTTTGTGCAATCACTTGCAAGCCATACTGGGCCTTACACCATCTGAGCCTGCCTCCTGATGTATAGAGATATCTTTTGAATGTGTACGCTATCCATACATGTTATCCGGGGATACGGTACCCTTTCTCACCTTTGTGCAATCACGTGTAACCCATACTGGGCATGAGAACGGCTGGCGAGCTGTTAAGCAAGCTACAGCACCTGTGGTTTGCACACGTAAGTTTTTCATTTTTTTCAGGAATGACGGTTAGGCCTAATTCCGGAACTGCGGTTGACCTGCACTTACTGGGAAATCATCGTTCGCGAGTAATAATTGTAATCAGTGATCCCCATCACTAACGTTGTTCAGCGGGTTATCTGCACCTGTAAGCGACAAACGCTGGCCTTTTCAGTGTAGCGCACATGCAGCCACGGACTTGTAAGGGCATGACACACCAGTTATTGGCCAATCTCATGTGCCAGAGCCTCACGTGTCCCTCTAGTAAGCCGGACTCAGACCGCGGGGCATGACGGAGTCTCGTTCGTTAACGGAATTAAGCTTGCAATGTGTGCATCTGTTCTGTAGCTGGCATGGTTGAGGTTGCCCATGTTGAGGCAAATTACGCTGTAGGCTCCACTCCTGGTGGTGCCCTTCTGGACATTCCTTTAAGGTTCAGCTTTGCAACCATACTGCCCACGTAAAACAAACTCTTTGCCTTCATGAACGCTGTTTGGAGGGTCATGACTAGTGGGAATAACGCCGCCCAATCAGTTAACCTGCTAGAGAGATCCTTCGTTGCTCCCAAGCATGACATCACACTCCCTAGGAGGAAGGTAATGCCACTGTGGCGACCGTACTCCTGGGGGCGACACAAGTGCACTGAGGCCCAGCCACTGCTCGATGAATCTGCTGGTACATTGACCCAGACCACTACATTCCCCTCGCACGCTACCCGGCCTGAATCTGACCCTGATGAAACTCAGGTTACCCTTCCCATATACAGTTCCATCTTACACAGTGACAAAGAGGAAGCTGCAGATGAAAGTGCAGGTTCGGCCCACCCGCCATCAGACACACCACCGTACTATCAGGGGCCCTGTGCCAGTGCGGTCGCCAACGAGTGGGCCCCCCCTGCTTGCTCAGGATCACAGCACTTGCAAGGTTGAAATACTGTGCAGTGAGATGGAAGATGAGGACGACGAGGAGTCCAGACTAGTACAGGGATTCCCTAGCGAGGAGACTTATTTCATTGTTTTCAATGTTGGGACGGCAATTTTTGGGGAGCACTATATGCTGGAGAATGATAGATGGGGCCCACCATACACTGGAACATTCCAAAGGTGGACATCAGACACTGGAGCAGCATTTACAGGGCCCATTATACACTAGAGCATTAGAAATGGGGCCCATTATGTTTGGAGCATTATTTGGGCCCATAAGACAGTGGAGCTTCATCCATGGGGACCAACATATACTGTAGCATTATGTGGAGCTCATCATATACTGTTTCAAACATTATATGGGACCAATGATTCTGTATGGAGAAATAGATGGGCCTCATCAAGTGAAGTATTTTTCATTGTACTATACCGCTATTTCTCTGCCGTATCGGAGCATGATGAGTTGTGGTATTATGTGCTAAAGTGGCGCTCTTTCGCCCAGGGCACATGAAAACCTGGAGCCAGCCCTACCCCCCCACAACTTTAGCCAAATAACCCCCATTTTTCAGTGCGTAACTTGTATTATGAAGTTAATTAAGGTTGACCAGCTTAAGTAAGAAGAATTGATGCTTTTGGCATTCAAATGAGCACTGTAGGTGTGTTTCCTGTCCTCGTCTCACTGCCGACTTTTATTCCCCATTGACTTACATTGGGTTTCGTGTTTCGGGACGACCCCGACTTTTCCCTATAATTGGCCGATCTTGCTCGAAACGAAACTCGACCATAAAAAACCAAAAGTCGCTCAACTCTAGTCATCACTTCTTAATATATGCAAATTGTTTTGTATAATGTTTGAAATGGAACGAAAATAAGAGCTATACGTTAATACTAAGGTTGGACAATCAAAGGAATATTTTTGCAGGCAAGACTGCTTCTGGATGAGAAAATCCCTAGATTTAATATCAGTAAAGTTAATAGCGCGATTTATGGTCCAAGCAGGATAACCGCGATTTCCCAATCGATTCTTTATGATATTAACTTCCTTATTGTCTAAAAATTAATTGCTACAATTTTGCTTGGCTCTTGTCAACTCTCCTACAGGTATCGATTTTATTGTGTGTACTGGATGAAAACTGGTGGCATGTAAAATGGTGTTCCCTGTGATTTTTTTTCTGAAAGTGGTGCTAGAGATGTGCTGATGAGGTGCACCTGTTAAACATAAGTCCAAAAAGCAAATTTCTTTGGAATCAAAAATATGGGTAAAACTCAAATTAAATAAATTGGAATTAATGTATTCTATGAATGGAGGGATCAAATTGACATCTCCTTTCCAAATAAACATCAAATCATGTATGAAACGATAATACCATTGTATATTGTCTGAAAAAGGAATATTGCAACCAAAAATAAATATCTCTACCCACCATGCCATGGCTAAATTTGCAACTGAAGGAGAAAATTTTGCACCCATTGAAACACCATTGTTCTGCAAAAATTTTTTTTATCAAATAAAAAATAGTTGTGAGATAATAAAAATTCCAAAACTTAAATGATGTAATTTTGTAAGTCCAAACTAAACAAACTATATTTATTAAGATGAAATAAGGACTAAGGAGTGCCAACAAAACGAATCATTAGATGTGATTAATTTATCCTCAACTATTCTATCTCAAGCAGAAATTAAACTTCTATCCAAGGGTTTGAACTTTGCACCCTCAAACTATAAAGTGGACATTTTTTACACATTGAAAGATATCAACAAATTTATCAGAGACCTCACAGTCAAAAGACATTTTTTTCTACAGATATATCTGAAATGTAGTCTCAAATTCTTCCTATTAATTAATTTTTTGGTAACAGTTTTGTGGAGCAGAATTGTCTGTTAAATTTAAATGATTTGGATTTTTTTGATGTCTCATCCAATACTTTAGTCTCTTATTTTCCATACAAAATTAAAAATCCTTCATTTTATCCAGTTCAAACCAGAACAGAAGAAATGGTTAAGTTCCAGGAGAATGTTGAGCGAGACATCAAAAAATTGTTTAAAGGGAAGCTGCCATCCCCATAAAAATTTTTCAGCAATTGAAAAAATGTAAAGAATTAATGGGAAAAGAGAGGATGGCATCTAGGAACACAGTGAGCAGCCATTTTGATGGGGCCTGCAAAGTTACTGACTGTCTTTTCATGTAAAGTCTGGATCAGAACAGGCCATCAATCAGCAGAAATGTTTCCTGGATTTCTGTGGAGCAGACAAGCAGACGGATGGCAGGCAGCAAGGATTCTGGGAGCAGGGTGACAGCAGCACAGAGTATTTCAGGAGAGCAGTGTGCTGGTCTATGGGGGGCACAGAGGGAGATATATGGTGGAGGAGCAGGGTGACAGCAGCACAGAGTATTTCAGGAGAACAGTGTGCTGGTCTATGGGGGGGCACAGAGAGAGGAGCAGGGTGACAGCAGCACAGAGTATTTCAGGAGAGCAGTGTGCTGGTCTATGGGGGGCACAGGGGAGATATATGGTGGAGGAGCAGGGTGACAGCAGCACAGAGTATTTCAGGAGAGCAGTGTACTGGTCTATGGGGGGCACAGAGGGAGATGTATGGGGGAGGAGCAGGGTGACGGAGCACAGAGTATTTCAGGAGAGCAGTGTGCTGGTCTATGGGGGGCACAGAGGGAGATATATGGGGGAGGAGCAGGGAGACAGCAGCACAGAAATCCAGGAAACATTTCTGCTGATTGATGGCCTGTTCTGATCCAGACTTTGCATGCAAAGACCCCATTCCCCTTCTCAGATTCTGTCCTGGCGATGTGTGAAAGCGAGGCGACAGGCGCAGTCCGGGGTGATGCTGGGAAGCAGGCTGCGGGGAATGGAGCCATACAGTAATGATAAAAATGAGACCCCTCTCTTCAGCTGCCTCCCCAGCCCTCCCCTGACTGCACCTATTACCCCTGACCCGTGTGCAGGTACTCAGCCAGAACCACCCCAGAATGGGTCCCCTTTTAGCAGATCACAAATAATACCGCCATATACTTCACACACAATGCCGCCATATAGATCATACACAATACCACCATGTAGATCACACATAAAACCAGCAGGGTGACAGCAGCACAGAGTATTTCAGGAGAGCAGTATCACATGGCAGAGAATTAGATACACAGCTCAGCAGACAGTATCACACAGGAGAGGATTAGATACACGGCTCAGCAGACAGTATCACACAGGAGAGGATTAGATACACGGCTCAGCAGACAGTATCACACAGGAGAGGATTAGATACACGGTTCAGCAGTCAGTATCACACAGGAGAGGATTAGATACACGGCTCAGCAGTCAGTTTCACACAGGAGAGGATTAGATACACGGTTCAGCAGTCAGTATCACACAGGAGAGGATTAGATACATGGCTCAGCAGTCAGTATCACACAGGAGAGGATTAGATACATGGCTCAGCAGGCAGTATCACACAGGAGAGGATTAGATACACGGCTCAGCAGTCAGTTTCACATAGGATAGGATTAGATACACAGCAGGCAGTATCACAGGAGACAGTATTACAGATATGCCCACACTGGTGAAACTTCCAGCCCCCCCCAATTATACACTAGACTATGGGCTGTATATGTCACTGTCCTCAGACAGCCATAAAAGCTGTCATAAAAGCAAAGGTGTCAGATTACCGGAGATCACTGGGGCTGTGAGTGAGGAGGCGGAGACAGAGCAGGAGGACAGTGGAGCTGGAGCAGGAAGCACGGTGCAGAAAGTCGAGCTCAGCAGATAGCACTGGGCTACAGTAAAATGGCGCCCAGCCACACCTACAGCAGTGAATGGTGCAGCCCACAGGGGCGTGCCCAGTTCACTGCTAATGAGGCTGCATGGTGGGGTCAGGAGCCGACCGCAGTCTCCTATGTCCAGGGACGGCCATATTTGCAGACTGTATGAGTCCTCCACAGATCTGCAAATCAAGATGGTAGCGCCCAGTGGCTACATTAAAACATTATTACAAACAAACCATAAATCCTAGTTAGTACAACATTTGCTGAAACAACATGTTTTGTTACTTACTCTTTTTTTGCAAATTATATAAAATTGCGGCACCTTCCCTGTAATGGTAAAAATCCATCATATGATAAAAAATCTTCCAATTTGACATATGCAGAGAGAGAAGCTTTGAATTCTTGGAAATCTCATTCTGATTTAATTGTGAAAATGTCTGATAAAGGTGGCTCTGTGGTAGTAATGAACATTTCTGATTATCTAACATCCATCTATGAATTAATTTCAGATACAAATATTTATATTCCTCTCCAAAGCGACCCCACTGAAGATTACAGCAAAGCATGTAAACTACTTGTTCAGGAGGGCTTATCTCAGAGTTTTTTTTCTAAAAAACAATTGGAATTTTTGATTGTGGATTTCCCTAAAATACCAATTTTACAAGCCCTTCCAAAAACGCATAAGAACCTTTTTCCTCCTCCCATGCGCCCCATAGTGGCGGGTATTGGTTCTTTTAGCGAACGTTTGGGAGAGTGGCTTGATTCTACTCTACAGCCCCTTGTGCAGCGCATCCCAGGTTATCTTAAGGATACCGGGGATGTTCTGTACTTATTACATGAGACGACATGGGAATCTGATCGGACTTGGCATTCATGTGATGTCATTTCACTGTACACATCAATCCCTCACCAAATTGCAAATCCCAAATAAAGTTATAATTTGAATGATGGTTTGTGTTGCTTTCTTTGTGGCAAAGGAAAAAAGAGGGGCAAGTTTATGAGGTATGGAGAGTCTGAGGGAACCCGGCTTTATGTGCGGGGGGGCCCTGACTGGCCATCAGGTGTTAAGGGGTTAAGGTGCTGCCTCTCTTTTTTTCCTTCTGGGCGCAGGGAAAGGGTTAAAAGTAAAGTCTTGGATTACCTGATGGTAGGTGCTCTTTGGCTGAGAAGGGTCCTTCCGGTGCTGGTTCCTCCCCTTCCAAGGGGTATAAATTGTGGAGTTTGAGGGAGCCCGGCCTCTTTGATCGGAAGGATCGAGAGCTGCCCACCCTTCCCTCCCTTCTTTGTTTTTTTTCCTTTATTTATGGTTATGGGATGTAAAAGTTGGTTGGTTGTTTGCAATGCTGGTTGAAAGTCGCAGTGTTGGCGGAAGAACAAGACTGGGTAACATGTGCCGGGAGTCCGGTGGCATATCCCCACACACACTTTCCGATGGTTAACATTGAGAGCTGCGACCTTACCCCTCCAACGTTTGGGTGTTAATATAAAGGAGGAGTTCGGTTTGTAAATGATTACTCCCAAATAAAGTTATAATTTGAATGATGGTTTGTGTTGCTTTCTTTGCAGCGGGGGAAAAAAGATGAGCAAGTTTATGAGGTATGAACAGTCCTATATAAACAGTGACTTTCCTTTGTTTTCTGTATACATTTGGTAATATCCTGAAGAAGTAACTATATACTTCAAAACACATAGAATAAACCACCATTCTTCATCTATTACGTCTGGATTGATGTCTTATTCAACAGCACGGGTAATATCCACAAGATTTCTTTCACTTTGGCTTGTTGACAAGACATTGATTCTTCATTTTCAAATCAGCTAGCCTTTTCCTTCTCTCTAAATAAATTGATAATTTTTGAACAGTTTTAAAAAAAGTCATTGCATATGTATAGTCATTTTGAAAATAGGAAACTTATTGAAGATCCAAAAAAGTATAATTATTTCATTCAGTTGAGAAGCAATGGCTTTTTCAATTTCAAAACAGCACACCTGTTTCTGCTGTCTAAATAAAGGGATAATTTTTGGATGGTTTGTGAAAAGCTTTAGCTTCAAACAAATCTCTCCACAGATGTGAAATTTTTTGTATCACTTCTTGTGAAAAAAACATAGCTTTTCCTGTATACATCACCTGAATATAAGCACCAGCAAGGCAGGCACTGCCCCTCAAAATTAATAATGTTTTAACCATTTTTACCATTTAAGTTGCCTAAAAACTCTATTACTGCAGTGTGTTGCAGCTTATGACCGGTTAAGATACATTTTCCCCTAGCCACTAAGGATGATGTCACATTCTATATCCTTCCTGAATTTCCCTGTAGCCCACCAGGATACACTCTTTAACCCCATCACGACCCAGCCTATTTTGACCTTAATGAGCTAGCCATTTTTTGCATTTCTGACCAGTGTCCCTTTATGAGGTAATTGTCATGGTTAGGACATGGTTAATGTCCTGTTCTCACAGGGTTAACTTTTGCCGGCCTCTCTGTGGATCTGGGAGGGGTATTATTACTCACTCCAGACTAGCATTCTCTGTCAGCTATACTGTTATTCTGGCTGTGTGTCTGACCGACACCCCTGGTGTGCGTGTACTGCATTGCTTGTTTGATTCCCGTGTATGACCCGGCCTGTCCCCTCACTCTGAACTCCATCTCACGTTTTAGGTACTATTGTCTTCTCTGGTTCTGACCTCCTGGCTTGGCTATTGTTACTCCGCTACCGTTTGCCTCTATTGTACCGTCTATTGCCCGTTCTGGTTTTCTGATCTATTGCTACGTCCTGACTATCCGCTCTGTCTAACCCTTTGGTACTGTCCTGCTATCTCATGCATTGACCCCGGCTTGATCTGGTTTCCCCCCTGTCTATGCCCCTTGGTAGCTTGTCCTGTAGTTACCTTTCTAGGAGTTTCCCTGCAGCTCCTAGCTCTGTGGAGCTTATACCATGCCCCCAGCAGTCACGTGCTTCAGGTCCTGATAGTTTGAAACACGCATTGTCGCCGCTGCTGCCCTGCTCCACAGGTATCTTTGAGCACGGTTTTTTGTACTCACGACATGCGCACTGGCTCAGTGAGCGAGTGTAGTGTGGTGTTCCTGACAGTAATAACTCAGGAACGCTTCAATGCATCCTAGCGATTCTGAGATTGTTTTTTTCGTGACATATTGGGCTTCATATTAGTGGTAAATTTAGGTTGAAAATTTTTGCGTTTATTTGTGAAAAAAATGGAAATTTGGAGAAAATTTTGAAAATTTCGCAATTTTCAAATTTTGAATTTTTATTCTGTTAAACCAGAGAGATATGTGACACAAACTAGTTAATAAATAACATTTCCAACATGTCTACTTTACATCAGCACAATTTTGGAAACAAATTTTTTTTTTGTTAGGAAGTTATAAGGGTTAAAAGTTGACCAGCGATTTCTCAAAATTTACAAAACCATTTTTTTTAGGGACCACCTCACATTTGAAGTCACTTTGAGGGGTCTATATGGCAGAAAATACCCAAAAGTGACACCATTCTAAAAATTGCACCCCTCAAAGCTACTCAAAACTACATTCAAGAAGATTATTAACCCTTCAGGTGCTTCACAGGAACTAAAGCAACGTGGAAGGAAAAAATGGACATTTTAATTTTTCCAACAAAATTTTGTTTTTAGCATCAATTTTTCATTTTCACCTGTGCAACAGGATAAAATGGATAATAAAATTTGCTGAGCAATTTCTCCTGAGTACACCGATACCTCACATGTGGTCATAAACCATTGCTTGGGCGCACAGCAGGGCTCAGAAGGGAAGGAGCGCCATTTGACTTTTGAATGGAAAATTAGCTCCAATTGTTAGCGGACACCATGTCGTGTTTGGAGAGCCCCTGTCTGCCGAAACATTGGAGAACCCCAACAAGTGACCCCATTTTGGAAACTAGACACTCCAAGGACCTTATCTAGATGCATAGTGAGCACTTTGAACCCCCAGGTACTTCACAAATTGATCTGTAAAAATGAAAAAGTACTTTTTTTTCACAAAAAAATTCTTTTTGCCTCAATTTTTTCATTTTCACATGGGTAACAGGATAAAATGGATCCTAAAATTTGCTGGGCAATTGCTCCTGAGTACACCGATACCTAATATGTGGTCATAAACCACTGTTTGGGTGCACGGCAGCGCCCTGAAGGGAAGGAGCACCATTTGACTTTTGGAATGGAAAATTATCTCCAAAAGTTAGCGGACACCATGTTGTGTTTGGAAAGATCAACTCACCCCATGAGATGGTTGTACGCCAGGACACAGTCCGGTTTGTGCACCGTTGCTGGGGTACCTCGAACGGTGGTGGCCGTGGTGCCGGGACTATGGATTGTGGTCAAGACAAAGACGTCTCTTTTTCTTTGAACTTGACCACAAGCATGTTGCCGCTACATTGGGATCGGGTCTCACCCTTTCGGAGAGGCTGCTCAATTAGTGGCAAAGGAAGACCCCTCTGGTTTCTGCGCACGGTACCGCAAATGACGGTACCGTGCGCAGAGAGGGATTGAAATAGTGTGATGCTTGTATAAAAGTTATCAACGTACAGATGGTAACCTTTATCAAGCAGAGGGTGGACCAAATCCCACACTATTTTCACACTCACCCCCAGAGCAAGTGGACTTTCTGGGGGCTGGATCCTACTGTCCTCTCCTTGGTAAACTCTAAAGCTGAGAGTGTACCCTGAGGTACTCTCACACAGCTTGTAGAGTTTCATCGCGTACCTTGCCCTTTTGCTGGGCAGGTACTGACGGAACTGAAGCCTCCCTTTGAAGTGGATGAGGGATTCATCCACACAAATTTCCCTTTCAGGAATGTACACTTCAGCAAACTTGTTGTTGAAGTGTTCGAGGACTGGCCAAATTTTGAACAGTCTATCAAATTTCGGGTCATCGCGGGGAAGGCTTTCAGTGTTGTCCCTGAAATGAAGAAATTTATAAATAGCCTCAAAATGTTTCTGAGTCATAACCATGCCAAATACTGGAGTTTGATATAAAATATCAGTACTCCAGTGTTGGTGAATTTCTGTTTCTTCACAATCCCCATGTGAAGGAACAGTCCCCAATATTTAATCATTTCTACAGAGTTAACGGGAATCCAGATAGAGAATGAAGAAATTGGGTGTTCGGCCAAAAATTGCTGGGCATACAAGTTAGTTTGCTCCACCATGAGACTGACGATTGACTCCGAGAAAAAAGTCTTTGAAAAAGTCTATTTCCCTGAAGTTGGCAGTCTCAAACTGGATTCCTGATTGGGGAACGAAATCAGGAATCTGTGGAGCAAAATTTTCAGGGACGGGGGTCCAGGAGGGAAGCCTAGTGCTAGGTTGGGCGTGACTAGCACTAGGTTGGGGGAAGCTCACACTTGGCTGTGAGACTTCCTCCAAGGTCTCCAACTCTTCCTCTAAGGCCTCCGACTCTTCCTCCCTGGGCTCCGGACGATTTTTCGTCCTGCGACATCTCGGTAGTGGCAAGTCCGTGTCGCTGGAAGAGGAAGAGTGGGAGGAATAGAGAAAGGTGGGGTCCTCTCTCTCACTTTCAGTATCAGAGGCAATAATTTCATATGCCTCCTCAACTGAGTAGACCCTTTGGGACTGGGATGACTGGATGAGCGGGACATTGTGCGTGTGATGTGTGCATGTGTAAAAAACCTTTATTATAGTGTGCGTGTGCATGTGTATGTGCGAATGTTTGGTGAAACTTTTTACTGGAGGAATGGGCTGTCAGGAGGGGACTGTCAGGCGTGCAGGGGCAGGAGGGGACTGTCAGGTGCGTGGGGGGCAGGAGGGGACTGTCAGGCATGCGGGAGGAAGGAGGGGACTGTCAGGCACACGGGGGGCAGGAGGGAACTGTCAGGCACGCGGGGGGCAGGAGGGGACTGTCAGGCACGCGGGGGGCAGGAGGGGACTATCAGGCGCCCGGGGGCAGGAGGGGACTGAGAAGATGGAAGTGGAGAAGGAACCAGCAGTAGCATCTGGGGGGGTGGTCAGGGGGGCAGACGGTGATTAGGGATGATCATTGGGGCTGGGGGATGGTCACCAGGGGCCGAAAGGGGCTGTCAGGAGCAGGAGGGCGCTGAGGAGAATTAGGTGGAGATGGAACCAGCGGCGGCAGCAACAGTGGGTGTGATCAGGGGTGCAGGGGGATGATCAGGGGTGCAGGGGGATGATCAGAGGTACAGGGGGATGATCAGAGGTGCAGGGGGATGATCAGGGGTTTAGGGGGATTATTAGGGGTGCAGGGGGATTGTCATGATCTGAAGTGATCTGACAGTTTTAAAAGCACTGTGTGAACTTTTTTCCTTTTGGCAAGTTGCCAAGGTGACTTGACTGTCCCCGGTGGTGGTTAGTGGTATCGCACCTTAGGTTTCAGTTTAATGTGCACGTAATTAGGAATCAGGTGTGGGGCTCTATAAAGGAGTCTCAGGGTGTGCAATCACTGCTGGTGATATTGATTCATTCTTTGATTCTGAGTTGGTGAGAGCCTGGTGGAAGGATGGAGCTGTGAAGGAGTCCTGCGCAGTCTAGCCAGGGGGGACGTGTGTCAGCTATGGTGTCTGGGCGAAGGGCTGGCATGGCGTGGTGGGGTCGCAGTGATGGTGTCAGCAGGAAGTGTCTGCATAGACTGGTGGAGTGGCTACTATGGAGAGTGGCACTCACCATGTGGGACTTGGCTGCTGAGCTGGACTCAAGCATGCTTGACTTCGTGGCAGAAGCTGAACTCATCCTTGGGACTCTGTTACTAAGCAGCAGCAACTGGTGGTGGACTCTGCTCCAAGGCAGCACTATGGTGAAGGATCCTGTTATGGTGATGGATTCAGGTGGAGGAGAAGACGCACGCAGGTGGAGGGCTCTGTTGCAGGAGCATAAGCACAGAGCATAAAGCTAAGTGGTGTCCCCCTGTATTGTCTCTTTCCCTCATGTGTGTTATTAGTGCAGTGGTGGGATTAGTTTCCGCACCGACCTATTCCCTAGTGAGGGTTTAGGGTCAGGGCGAGCTAGGGCGTTGAGGTACGCGTGCGGCGCCCGGTGCGGAACTGGCATAGGGAACGTTAGGAGTGCAGGGACACTGGCTCAGGGGAGCTCAGGAGGTCTCCAATTCCCTTTTCCCTTTCGCAGGGCCCACCACTGTTATTGTTTCCCAGGTCCCCCTTATTATTTAAATTCGCCGTACTGGAGGCGGGGTTTCCAGAATGTTTATTAACGTGTAATACCTAAATTCGCCTGGTGGAGGCGGTGTATCCATCTGCACGTTTTATTATTTAAATTCACCCCACTGGAGGCGCTGTATCCAGGGTCACGTGTGTTATGGGTTCGCCTTGCGGTAACACCTGAGCCCAGACACACAGTGACCATGACAGGGATGATCACCAGGGGCAGAAGGAGGCTGTCAGGTGCGGGGCGGGCAGGAGGTGGCTGAGGAGATGGAGGTAGATATAAAAAACAGCAGCAGCAGGGGTTAATAAGGGGGGCAGGGATTGATCAGGGGTTGATGGAGGTGATCACTAGGCCTGAGGGGTGATCACGGGGGGCAGGAGGGGGCTGTTAGGCACAGGAGGCAGCTGAGGAGCCTGCAGCAGCAGGGGGAATGATCAGCGGTGCTGGGGGATGATCAGAGGTGCTGGGGGATGATCAGAGGTGCTGGGGGATGATCAGGGGTGCTGGGGGATGATCGGGGTGCTAGGGGATGATCAGGGGTGCTGGGGGATCACCAGGGGCAGAGGGGGGTTGTCAGGCACAGGGGGGCAGGAGGTGGCTGAGGAGATAAGGAAATAAAAACCTGCAGCAGCAGGGGTTAATCAGGGGGCAGGGGTTAATCAGGGGGGCAGGGGTTAATTGGGGGCAGGGGTTAATGAGGGTGGTCATTGGGGCACAGGAGGGGGCTCTCAGGCACAGGAGGCAGTTGGCGGCTGAGGACCTGGCACAGCTGGAAACAGCAAGTGGATGATCGGGGGTGCTGGGGGAGATCGGGGGTGCTGGGGGAGGATCAGGGGTGCTGGGGGATGATCAGGGGGCAGGGGTGAGTGAGCGGAGGTGGGAGGGGCTGGAATTAGGCAGCGGAGGAGAGAGATATACTACCGGAGGGCAGTGGTGGCAGCGGCGGCGGTGAAAGCGGTGGCAGTGGCGGTGATCGCAGGTTATGGCAGCAGTCTGGCACCTCGTTCCTCAGCTTGCACGGACGGGATGAAGTTGAGGAACAAGGCAGCCATGATTTTACTCCGCCCCTCCACATCTGATTGGAGGGCTAGTGTCACATGGACGCTAGCTCCAATCAGATGCGAGGGGGTGACAAAAAGGTCACTGGGAGTGATCGTATCCCCAGGGGGGGTGAAGCCACCCCCCCTGGGGTCAAGTCTAGGTCCCCCTGTACCGGTGGGTCGGTTGAACTTTCATTGAACCCGCTCACCTGGCCCGCAGGAGGGAGATCTTTTCATGACGCTGCATAGGTGTCATGGGTCGTTCTGGCACGACTTTTCATGATGCCTATGTGGCGTCAAAGGTCGTGAAGGGGTTAACATGAGATTCCCACTTGGAATGTTTTCTTTGGGATCATGTACAAATACTTTTCCTCTGAATATTCTTATGTGTTGTAATTAAGGCTTCTTGCTCTTCCATTGCTCAAATGGAGTATTCTTAGTAGATTTTCCTGGTAGTCTATTTTAAAGATAGCAAACTGTCATGATTGCTTCTCTTCAATATGTGGCTGTCAAATCTGCATAAAGTAGCATACTTCTTCCTTTCTTTCTGTCAATGTTCTTTTTATTGAACATATTAAAATGAAACAAACAGTGAAGTGAGATATGACCGATATCAATAACATATGCTTAAGTACGTCTTATATGTAAAACCCAATAACTTCAGGTCTAGAAAATATAAAAAAAAATGTTATTTATTATAAAGAGGGAGAAAAATTAATAATCAGTATGGAAAAGTGTGTGTGGGAGAATTGAAGAGAGGAGGAGTGGGAGAGAAGGAAGTGAAGCTGAAGAAAGGGGGGTGGTACCTTGGGACATGCATTAAATATAAAATTATGGAGCAATTGTTGAATAAAAGGATGATTGAGTCCTAAAGTGGATCCAGTGTTTCCAAATGCCTTGAAAATTTATTGTATTGTGATTTACCTTTGCCGCTAATTCTTCTATTTTAGCATAGAGTTGTTGAATAGTGGGCAAAGTTGAAGAATTCCAATTAATAGGGATCAGAGATTTCCCAGCTGCAAGGATGTATTGTGCTAGTTTAGTATCATCTTTATTCTGCCATAGTGGAAGGTTTAGTAATATATTTTCTGGTTTTAAGGTGGCGCATTTGCCCAACACCTCTTTTATAACTGTGGATATTTTCTCCCAAAAAGGTCGAAGGACCTGACAAGACCACCAAATGTGAATATAACTGCCATCATTTTTTCCACACCTCCAACAGATATTCACTGAAGCGTGGAGCAACTTATGGATCTGGTCCGGAGTGATATACCATCTAGTGATAATTTTGAATGAATTTTCTTGAATTCGCATGCAGTGTGAGGGGTCATGAGTGCTTCTACAGATTTGTTTAACTTGTGTTTTGGAAAAGGTGATACCCAAATCCTTTTCCCATTGAGCTAAATATGCTCGTTTTAGACACACATTAATCTTGAGTAGGGATCTATAGATTACTGAGAGAATTTTGGTGGATGGTTTAGTTTTGGCACACAAGGCTTCATAGGGCGTTAGAGATCTATCTAGATTCACTAGATGATTTTGCTGTCGGAGAAGGGGGGGATTTTTGGCATTCTCACAAATTTGTAATATACTTACGCAATATTTATTTCAAATTTCTCTGGATCTTCATCTTTTCTGTGAAGCAGATAGACAGCTGTGTATCTTGAATATTCATCGAAAAATGTAAGAAAATATCTATTCTTTCCAGGACTTTGAGTACCCATTGGACCATAAACATCTGTGTATTTTAAGTCCAGAAGCTGTTCTGATTTTGTAGTACTATTCTTAGGAAAGGACATTTCCCCTTTAAGACAGCTAGTACATTTTATTGTCTGGTTACACAGATTGACTGTAATACCATCAGCAAGTTGTTTCATACCTAACTTTCTTATTGCTTCTGAACATCTATGTGCTAGATGCCTGTGCCATACATGGATACAATTCTTGTGCAGTTCATGTCTAACTGTACATACACTTTCCTTGCATTTTAGCAGGTATAATTCGTCTTTAAACTTCCTTCTTCTAGTGTGTGACCTTCTTTTGAGATGATACAGTTGCCATCTTTAAATGTAACTTCAGTTCCTTGTCTTGTGAATTTCTTCACAGATAACAGATTGCTTTCAAGACTAGGAACTTAGAGTTAAGGGCCTTTTACATTTAGCGATGCACCAGCGATCCGACCCGCGATCCGACCCGGTCAGGATTGCTGGTGCATCGTTAAATGATCGCTAGTGAGCTTTCACACAGAAAGACCTCACAGCGATGCAGCAGCGACGCAGCGCACGATACTTACCTTTCACACACGGCGATGAAGACGTCCTCCCGCCCGCCTCCACGCGTCGCTCGTCGTCACAGCAGGAAGCCCCAGCAGGAAGCTGACGACGAGAAATGGAGCCGGACATTCTCGCGCGATCAGCGATGGACAGCGGGGGAGCCGGTCTGAGGTAAGTATCACACATAGCGATGTCGCTAGCGATATCGCTATAACGTCACAAAATCGGTGACCTTATAGCGATATCGCTAGCGACATCGCTATGTGTAAAACCCCCTTTAGTCCTTCACTGGGATCTTTCTGCTTTGTGTTGGGGAAACTTGACAATTAATGTAACCATCTCCTCTGAATTCAAACACACTGACCATTAGTCAAGATCATTTTCTCTGACTTATTTTGGTTTAGGATAGAGAAGAAGCTTCTGTCATTAGTCATATGACTAGTTGCCCCAGACTCTATACACCATGCATGCTTTGATGTACTTGCATAAACAGCCAACACAGCTTCAGTACTAGAAATATAATATTCTTTAGTAATGGCAATTTTAACCCCTTGATGATGATTTTGCTTTTTCAGCTGATTCTTTCTAAATTACCAGACTTTGCAGTCAGCCCTTAGGTGCCCTGATATCTTGCAGACAAAGCACTCACATTTCCTTCAAATTACTTTTATTTTTGGGTACATCTTTGGTTTTTAAAACTGATTCTGATTTGGGTACCCCACTGCTGCTTTTCTTTGTTTTTTGCTTTTACTCATCTACAAGCTTTCCTCTGATTTACTACAATGTAAGCTCATAATCTGGGGGTGCATCTAGTGCAGTTACAAGTGTGTCAAAGCTTTGTGGTAGACTGCTTAGTAGTAGTGCAGCAACATGGAAATCCTTTCACTCTTCCCCAATGCCCCACAGGTGCTCCACAATCTCTAGAGTATTTCATATGTTATTCTGCATATCTTGGCCCTTATTTAGCTTAGACTGATACAAATTTCTCGTTAAAGAGGTTTTTGTTGACATTTATTCTTTCATGCAATTTCTGCAACTGTTCCCACATTTCTTTCACAGTTTCACATTTGCATACATACACAATCTGATCATCATCTATACTGAGGGAGATAGTGCTTTTTGATTTTTCTCTACCGTGTCTTCTGGTAGTGGCTCAGGTCTAGACTCCTGTGTGTATTTCTGTGCACCTTCTCTTATTAGTAACATCTTTACCTTGAATTTATACGATTGGTAGTTCTGGTTAATCAGACTCAGCACTGTGAAGTTCACAGAGGTACTGCTGGGCGGACATCTTTGCTTCTTCTTCTTAGTATACTGATGTTTTCTGTCCTTTGGGCTGTTCTCAGGTTCTTTGCATTTCTGGGCCCATAACCTGTTGGCAGCTGATTAATCTCTGTACTGTCCAGCCATTCAACAGTGACTATATATTTATTCAGAAACAAAGATAACACAGCTTAAAATGGTATTTCTTATAGCTTAGGATCTTAGCATCTTGTCTGTCAGCTGGCACAGTGAAATTAAAACATGTGATTCCTCAACACACACAGTGAACATAAACTTCCTGGTTCTTTCTTTTTTAACAGTGCTTTACTGGCAATATAACATTATTGCTGGATAGTCATGCACCATTAAACAGTAGTAAATAGTAGTTGATGCAATATATGCAATAATAAGCATTATTCCAACAGAAATTCTAGGTACATGTAGCAACAGGCCACTGTATTCATGTGGCTTGTATTGGTGTCAAATTGGACCAGTATAAATGCACTTGGCAAAAGAAGACAAGAAGTGTAATTGGTCTGGATATTTGGACATATTGAATTGATTTTTAAAAAAAAATAATTATCTCTCCATCCTAAAAATGACATGAAAGAAGTACAAG
Source organism: Dendrobates tinctorius (assembly GCF_039654945.1). Lineage (NCBI taxonomy): Eukaryota > Metazoa > Chordata > Amphibia > Anura > Dendrobatidae > Dendrobates > Dendrobates tinctorius. The sequence continues at coordinate 17,722,284 of NW_027361802.1, read as the reverse complement.
GTAAGTGGATGTACATACTAAATAAAAACTGCAAAGGCACACTGTATCAGTGCATTACATACGGATATGAAATTTGACTAGTAAAATGGTTGTGCAAAAAAAAAAAAAAATACATTCACGACATGCACATAACCCACATTGGGAGGTAGAGAGTCTGAACTTAATGTCTTTTTTTTTGTTAATTTTCTTTTAAATTTTTAAAACAATCATTTCCACTTTACCAATGAAAATTGCAAAAGAAATGTACAAAATTCAGTAGTCACTTTTTTGTGGTAAGTACACTTTCTCTAATGCAGAGTTCTTTATTTTTTTTAAAAAAATATTGTGTTGGATCTTTTCTGCTTTCTAGTGCATAAAGATTGAAGGCAAAATGTGTTATTCAAATTAAAAGAAATGTGCCACCATTTTTTCTCTATCTCATCTGAGGGCAGCATAATGTTGAAAAAGAGACCCTGAATCCAAAGTTGTATCACAAAGTTTACTGGGTGCAGCAGTTATGACACAAGCAGAGTGTTTAGATGTAGTATGTGCCAAAGCTATCCCCGCCCACACCAGGCTTTTTATGTACATTGTCTTTTGAAAGTGAGCTGGTTATTAGAGGAGGAGGCGGAGTCGGACCACTTGCCAGGAGGGAGCTAGTTTGTGCAGCGATAATGTCCTGGTGATAAAACATACAAACTGTATGGTGTAGGCGACTGACAGAGAAGATACTGAACGGAGTGTATATCTCTTCCAGAAAGTTAAGCTGGGCAAGATATTAAAAGCTGGGAAGCACTGGTTGGTGCAACAGCTTAGGTGCTGAGCAGTTTTAATTATCATAGCCAGGTTTTATTGGAATGATGAGGAAGATTTTGTGGTGGGACTCATCACTCCCATTCCTACTCCAGTATGAGTTTTGCAGAGGCTTAGCCAGCTTAGCTGAGACAGGTTGCCTCTTTACTGACACAGAAAAGGCTGAAGGAAAAGCTTCAGTGTAACACAGCCTCTGGACTGACATGATGTGTTCTTCAGGAGAAAATGCACAGTGATGTGCTAAATACCAACTCGATGGAAAGCCAAGCCTGAATACATCCCTAGTAGGGTTAGTAAGCGGTATGGTGTGGTATGTTAGTTAGCACCTAGCCAGGCAAGCCTATTGCTTTTGGTTTCTTTACTGTTAAATACCGTATTTTTCACTTTGTAAGGCTAGTTTCACACTAGTGTTCTTGGGCGCAGCGCAGGGCCGGCACTAAGCCCTGCCCCCAGCCGTGCCCCCTTTGGTCAGTTCCTCGTCTGATTGCATGACGCTGCATACGATCAGTGTACCCTATATTTATCGTTGGGTACGCTGACCTTGCGCTGGTCGTGCACTGGTATGATTTTGCTGGCGCTGCGCCCAGCACACTAAAACACGCTGTGTTGCATTTTTGTGCGCTGGGCACAGCGCCAAAAGGGCGCAGCGCCAGCAAAATCATACCAGCGCATGGACAGCGCATGGTCGTGATCTTGTGCAGCGTCAGGCGATCAGAGGAGGAACTGACCGGAGGGGGCGTGGCCAGGGGTGGGGTTCAGTGGCAACCTTGCGCTGCGCCCAAGAACATTAGTGTGAAACTAGCCTAAGACACACTTTTTTCCCAAAAATTTTTTGGGGGAAATGGGGTGCGTCTTGCAATGTGGATATACCGCTTACCGGTAACTTGTTGCAGGCTGGGATGTGGGGGTGTCCGCCACTGTTGCCCAGGGTGTCTACCAAAGCTGCCGCTGCTGCTGCTGTCCGGGGGTCCGCCGGTGCGGTGGGCTCTGCCGACAATTCGTGAAAGGGCAGAGCATGTGCAGATAGAGATCTTGGCATCAAGATCACGGGAGATGAGACTTCAGCACTGAGATCTCATCTCCCAATATCTTGGTGCTGAGATTTCCATCTGCGCATGCGCCGCCCCCCAGCGGCTATATTCCCAGAGTCTACAGCACAAACAATGGATCTGCGGGGGGCTCTGGCCTTTCACAAAATGTTGGCAGAGCCCCGCACCAGGTGCTGGAGCCCCCTGCCCAGCAATGGAACCCCTCTGCCCAGCACCAGAGACACCTGCAGCAGCACCAGGGACCCCTATAGCGGCACTAAACACCACTGAAGAGGCACCAGAGACCCCCAGAAGCAGCACCAGACACACTGCACATCAGAGCATGCCCTCATCCCAGCCTGTGGCCTATAGCATCACCACGCTTCTGCCTCCTCCAACAGTGACCCTGCTTCACCACGGCCACCACCCCCAGTAAGCAATAAGATGCATGAATTATAAGAAGCACCACCAATTTATTAAAAAAAGGTTTTTTTCCTATTTTCCTCCTCAAAATTTCGGGTGCGTCTTATAATCTGGAGCATCTTATAAAGCGAAAAATATGGGTTGTTTATTGGCTAAAAATAAAGTCCCATGCTTCATTAAAATGGACTGTGTCTGCCTGTGTCATGGTCATGATGCCTTACAACGTCCTAGCGTGTTATAATGGAAGCGACATCATAAAGCCTAATAAGGGTGATATCACTGAAATTTGTCAGCAAAATAAAGTAACAGCCGAAAGCACATACAAGATCATTCAGGTGATGGATGCTTCCAGTCCAGAGACCCAAATGGACATGAAGATTCCAGGAAAATAATGTGAAGAAGCAGCATCCAATCCGGGTGAAAGATACTCACAAAAGTTTATTCTGCCATTAGAAAAACATACAACGTTTCGACCACTGCGTGGTCTTTTTCAAGTATAACAAACAGCGGCTTTAAATAGAGAGGATAAACCAATCCATGACAGAGAACCGCCCACATAAAACAGTCACAAAAAAGACATACAAATATGCGTATAAATATCAATCACATAATCATATATACTTTAGAAACACTATGTATCATGATAAGACACAATTTGAAAACAATACATTAATATTAAAAACAGACTTATGTAAACAACAGTATGCAGAAACACACATGCATATATACCAATCATACAATGGCATCAGGATCCCCATGGTGATATTCCAACCAATCGCCAGCATTATAACAAATGAAAAGGTCAAATAGTCAATATGACCAATGCACAGAGGTTTTGAATCTAGCGCCAAAAACAGCCTGTCAGAGTTAACTATACTGTTGCTGCTCACTTGGAAGCGCTATCCTGTGCACCAAAATCTCTATCCCTCCTAGCAACAGCAATACATATTCCCAGAGTGAATGACATCCCCGGGCGTATTCTCGCTTTATCTCGTGCAATCTCAGCAAGAGTGCATGCGCAGTACTATACTCATTCTTTAAAGCCCTCATTAGAAGCACACTAAAGGCGCATGCACAATGAATGCACAGCGGGTAAAATGGTCATTGCCATATAAGTAGCACTCACATGACAAAGTCATGTGACCGCAAACTATCATAAAGGCAAATCGCGGTTTTTAATAACATACAAAAACTATTGAAAACCAGCAGGAGCGCTTACACACTAGCCCCCCAGTGGTGACCTGTTCTCTAAAACCATATCGCAAATGCGATAAGAGCACATATGCAAAAAAGGGGGCAAAATGATCACTGTCCTAAAGAAAGCAGTCACATGACAAGGTCATGTGACCGCAGAATATCACAAAAATTAATACCTAAAAAACGTATAGTGACCAACACATGGCAACACATAAACCTATTCAAAATAGAACATATAGCAAAAATCAAGTTACAAAAAATTATGACAGTGAGTCTTCACAAAAATATATAAAGGTTCTCACTATGGAAACAGGTAAGTACATACAATATACACCACAATTTGCATTATTTATTCAATAGCACCAAACATAAACTTTTAAGCCAAGATTAAAAATACTTTAATCAAATAATCAAAAATATAGCAGAGCTATAAAAATCAACATTTTCCACAAGTCTACTTTACATCAGCACAATTACAAAAAGAAAATACATTTTGTTAGGAAGTTATAGGGGTTAAAAGTTGACCCACAATTTTTCATTTTTCCAATAAACTTTACAAACCATTTTTTAGGGATCACCTCACATTTGAAGTGACTTTGAGGGGGTCTATATGACAGAAAATATCCAAAAGTGACACGATTATTAAAACTGCACCCCTCAAGGTGCTCAAAACCACATTTAAGAAGTTTATTAACCCTTCAGGTGCGTCACAGGAATTTTTGGAATGTGGAAAAAAATGAACATATACAGTACTTTTTTTGACTAAAAAATTATTTTAGACCATTTATTTATTTTTACAAGAGTAACTGGAAAAATTGGACCGCAAAATTGTTGGACAATTTTTCCTGAGTATGCCGATACCCAATATGTGGGTAAAGAACACTGTTTGGGCGCACGGCAGAGCACAGAAAGAAGGGAGCACCATTTGTTTTTTTAATGCAAAATTTGCTGGAACAATTAGCGGACTCCATGTCGCATTTAGAAAGCCCCTGATGTGCTTAAATAGTAAAAAATCCCCCTTTTGGAAACTAGAGCCTCAGGGAACTTATGTAGATGTATCATAAGCACATTGAACCCCCAGGTGCTTCACAGAAGTTTATAACGTTGAGCCGTGAAAATAAAAAAAAAATCAGATTTTACCTGCAAAAATGTTATTTTGACCCCAAATTTTGCATTTTTATAAGGGTAATAGGAGAAATTCCACAATACAATTTGTTGTGCAATTTCTCCTGAGTACACCGATGCCTCATATGTGGTAAAAAACTACTGTTTGGGTGCACGGCAAGGCTGAGAAGCAAAGGAGCGTCATTTGACTATTCGAATGTAAAATTAGCTGGAATCATTACCAGGCGCCATGTCCCTATTGGAGAGCCCTTGATGTGTCTAAATGTCTAAACAGTGGAATCCCCCCAAAATTGACCCTATTTTGGAACCTAGACCTCACAAGTAGAGTTGAGCGATACCGTCCGATACTTCAAAGTATCGTATCGGATGGTATCGGCCGATCTTTAAAAAAAGTATCGGTATCGCCGATTCCGATACCGGAAGTCCCATTCAAGTCTATGGGACTTCCGGTATCGGAATAAGAAAAACCCTTTCCTGCCCTTGTACAGCCTCTCTGGGGTCTGTACGGGCCTTTCGGGGGGCTGTGCCGGCCTGCCAGGGGGTCTGTGCAGGCTCCGGTGGTCTGTGCCGGCCTGCCGGTGGTCTGTGCAGGCTCCGGGGGGCTGTGCCGGCCTGCCGGGGGGCCTTGCCGGCTCCGGGGGGCTGTGCCGGCCTGCCGGGGGGCTGTGCCGGCTCCGGGGGTCTGTGCAGGCATCGTCCGATGGGACTACAAGTCCCATCGGGCGATGCCTGCTACCATGACAGTGATTGACACATTAGCCAATGATGGGACAGTAGTAGTCCCATCATCCGGCTAATGTGTTAAATGTAAAAAAAAAATAAAAAAAAAAAAATTACATGCTACATACATACAACGTGCATACTACATACATGCTACATTCATACTACATACTACATACATGCTACATACATACTACATATATACTACATGCATGCTACATACATACTGCATGCTACATACATACCACATACATACTACATACATACTACATATATACTACATGCATGCTACATACATACTACATGCTACATACATACCACATACATACTACATATATACTACATGCATGCTACATACATACTACATGTTACATACATACCACATATATACTACATACATACTACATATATACTGCATGCTACATACATACTACATATATACTACATGCATGCTACATACATACTACATGCTACATACATACTACATACATACTACATACATACTACATATATACTACATGCTACATACATACTACATATATACTACATTCATGCTACATACATACTACATATATACTACATGCATGCTACATACATACTACATGCTACATGCATGCTACATACATACTACATACATACTACATGCTACATACATACCACATATATACTACATACATACAATACATTCATACAATACATACATAGACATACAGTACATATAACATAGAGTAACATACTTACCAATACTTGTCACATTGTTCCCCGAAGCCATTGTCGTCTACGGAATAAATATTAACATAACAAACCACAAAAATACTCACCCACGATCCGAAGCAGTCCACGAGTGTGTCCCACGACGATCTTGGGTAGAGAACTGCAGCATCAGATGATGCTGCCGTTCTCTACGGGCTGCAGGAATCCAATGACGGAAGGTAGGTATCCTTCCGCACTGTATTCCTCCGCCACTTAAAAAAAAAAAGTCCCTAGTCTCACTTTATGCCATTGCTGTGTGGGAATTTCCCACACAGCAATGGCATAAAGTGAGACTAGGGACTTTTTTTTTTTAAGTGGCGGAGGAATACAGTGCGGAAGGATACCTACCTTCCGTCATTGGATTCCTGCAGCCCGTAGAGAACGGCAGCATCATCTGATGCTGCAGTTCTCTACCCAAGATCGTCGTGGGACACACTCGTGGACTGCTTCGGATCGTGGGTGAGTATTTTTGTGGTTTGTTATGTTAATATTTATTCCGTAGACGACAATGGCTTCGGGGAACAATGTGACAAGTATTGGTAAGTATGTTACTCTATGTTATATGTACTGTATGTCTATGTATGTATTGTATGAATGTATTGTATGTATGTAGTATATATGTGGTATGCATGTAGCATGTAGTATGTATGTAGCATGCATGTAGTATATATGTAGTATGTATGTAGCATGCAGTATATATGTAGTATGTATGTAGTATATATGTGGTATGTATGTAGCATGTAGTATGTATGTAGCATGCATGTAGTATATATGTAGTATGTAGTATGTATGTGGTATGTATGTAGCATGTAGTATGTATGTAGCATGTAGTATGTATGTAGCATGCATGTAGTATATATGTAGTATGTAGTATGTATGTGGTATGTATGTAGCATGTAGTATGTATGTAGCATGTAGTATGTATGTAGCATGCATGTAGTATATATGTAGTATGTATGTAGCATGCAGTATATATGTAGTATGTATGTAGTATATATGTGGTATGTATGTAGCATGTAGTATGTATGTAGCATGCATGTAGTATATATGTAGTATGTATGTAGCATGTAGTATGTATGTGGTATGTATGTAGCATGTAGTATGTATGTAGCATGCATGTAGTATATATGTAGTATGTATGTAGCATGCAGTATATATGTAGTATGTATGTAGTATATATGTGGTATGTATGTAGCATGTAGTATGTATGTAGCATGCATGTAGTATATATGTAGTATGTATGTGGTATGTATGTAGCATGTAGTATGTATGTAGCATGCATGTAGTATATATGTAGTATGTATGTAGTATGTATGTAGTATGTATGTAGCATGCAGTATGTATGTAGTATGTATGTAGTATATATGTAGTATGTATGTAGCATGCATGTAGTATGTATGTAGCATGTATGTAGTATGTATGTAGTATATATGTAGTATGTATGTAGCATGTAGTATGTATGTAGCATGCATGTAGTATGTATGTAGTATTTTTTTTTTTTTTTTTTTAACATTTAACACATTAGCCGGATGATGGGACTACTACTGTCCCATCATTGGCTAATGTGTCAATCACTGTCATGGTAGCAGGCATCGCCCGATGGGACTTGTAGTCCCATCGGACGATGCATGCACAGACCCCCGGACATCAGCACAGCCCCCCGGCAGGCCGGCACAGCCCCCCGGCAGGCCGGTACAGACCCCCACAGGGTGCACAGACCACCGGCAGGCCGGCACAGCCCCCCGGCAGGCCGGTACAGACCCCCACAGGGTGCACAGACCACCGGCAGGCCGGCACAGCCCCCCGGCAGGCCGGTACAGACCCCGGGCAGTCCACACAGCCCCCCGGCAGGCCGGCACAGCCCCCCGGCAGGCCGGCAGAGACCCCCGGAAGGCCCGAAATGACGGCGCATCATGATGCGCACACACCGCGCATCATGATGACGTCAGGCCGTCAATCAACTGAACTTCCGATTCCGATGCCGAATTCCGATATTGAAAAAATATCGGAAGTCGGTATCGGAATTCCGATACAGCAAGTATCGGCCGATACCCGATACTTGCGGTATCGGAATGCTCAACACTACTCACAAGGAATGTACTTAGAAGTGTGGTGAGCACTTTGTATTCCCAGGTGCTTCACAGAAGTTTATAACGTTGAGCCGTGAAGACAAAAATATCACATTTTCCCCACAAAAGATTTTTTTCGTAGCCCCATTTTTTTCACAACTGTAATTGAGAATAGAGAAATTGCTAAATAAAATATTGTGCAATTTCTCCTCAGTATGCAGATACCCTATATGTGGGGGGATACTACTTTTACGGGACAGTGCAAAGCACGGAAGGGAAGAAACACCAAACTAGAGTTCAGATTTTGCTGCAATGGTTTGAGGGAGCCATGTCACATTGGCAGAGCACCTGAGGTGGCAGAACAACAGAATCCCCCCATATGTGAACTCACTTTACAAGCTACACTAGCCAATGAATTCATCTAGGGGTGCAGTGATCATATTGACACCACTTATGCCTCACAGCATTTTGTAACTTTGAGCGGTGAAGAAAGAATAAATTACATTTTTACCACTAAAGTGTTGTTTTAGCCCCAAGTTTTTTAAATTTTCAGAGGGCTAATAGGAAACTTTTTTTGCAACAAACTGAGGTTAATTTTTCCCTTACTGTGTCAGTACCCCATATGCAATCATAAACTATTTTCAGGCACATTGCAAAGCTCATAAGGGAAGGAGCACCATACTATGGTGCAGATTTTTCTGTCATGGTTTGCAGGTGCCATGACCCACTGGGATTGCCCCTGAGTTGCCAGAACAGCAGAAACCCCCATAAGTGACCCCATTTTACAAATTACACATCTCAACGAATTCACCTAGTGGGGCAGTGATCATACTGACACCACAAGTGTGTCAATGAATTTTATACCATTGGGCATTGAAGAAAAAATTACATTTTTACCTCCAAAATTTTGTTTTAGCCCCAGATTTTAAATTTTCACACAAGAAGTAGGAAAATATGACACCGTAATTTGTCACACAATTTCTACTGAATGTGGTAATACCCCATATGTGGCTGTACAGTACTGCTTAGCCATAAGGAGAGACTCGGGAGGAACGGAGCACTATTTGGCTCCTTGAGCACAGATTTTCCTAGAATAGTTTGCAGACTTCATATACAGAGACCCTAAGAGCTAAGCTAAGGAAGGAAATGGGTTTTTATGGGAAGGGGTTGATGTTAACAGCAGTAGCATGAATCAGCATTTTTGGTTAATTTAGGTTGGCTTTCTGTCATCTGGATGGATTGCAAACTGTGGAGATATCAGTAAGTCTGCTTGCATTTTCCATGGAGTGGTGTGTGTGCCTGTCAGTGATAATTGACACGCTCTGACATCACACTAGCAGCCCGGCAGGCCAGCACCTCCAAGGCGTATAAGGAGAGGTCGGGCCAAGTGTTCAGCTTGGACACCCAATAATTAAAGGGAACTGAAACATCAGAAAGGACACACATATGATCACTTAAGTACCCCTTGACCATGCTCTGCAACGTCTCCCTCCTTGGCATTGTTACAGGCACAGATAGTCCTTGCTGCTGTGCTGATTTATTGAAAATTGTGCACATTTTCCCCTACCTCTGTTAGACCTGGTGTTCATGTCTCTCCTCATTATGCCTAGGTTTTGAAAACAGCCACTACCTCTGCCACCAGCATTATCTGAGGGTGATGTTTTCAGCAACTGATACACAACGGCCCTCTTGAACGATTCCATTGTAAAACTCTTTGGTGACTCCAAAAGGAGAGAAGGAAATTTCTCATTGTACCGTGGATCGAGAAAGGTGACAGCCAGTATTGATTGTTGGATAAAATGTGTCACGAAAGAGTCTTGCCAAAGACACTTACACATGAACTGTGCCATGTGTTTAAGCTGCAAAAAGGCAAATGTTCTTCGTCCCCAACAGTAGGAACAGTACCCATCCCCTCCTCATTCTGACTCACCTCCTCCTCCACCTCCTCCTCTCCAGCCCATCCAGGCTGCACAGACATGAAACTTGTCACGGGTGTGGTTTGTGGATCCACTGTGTCACGGACCGTGGAGAGCCTGGAGGGACATGGCTAAGCGATCACCTGACTATTCACTAGAACCTCTGATGGTGAGGTTAGACTTGGCTCCCAGTGAATGCCACATACCACTCCAGGGCACACCAACGGTCGCGCAGCAGCTGGACCCGCAGAACAGACTGGAAGAAGCAGTTGGCAGAGCTTGCATCAGTGTGCAGCAAACAGAGTTGGTGTCAGAGACAGAATTTGAGTTAGAGTGCATTGCAGCTAGCAGGAATTGCTTCAGAGTACAGCAGGCAGGATTCATACATGGAGTACAGCAGGCAGGATTTGTACATGGAGTACAGCAGACAGGATTTGTACATGGAGTACAGCAGGCAGGATTCATACATGGAGTACAGCAGGCAGGATTTGTACATGGAGTACAGCAGACAGGATTTGTACATGGAGTACAGCAGGCAGGATTCATACATGGAGTACAGCAGGCAGGATTTGTACATGGAGTACAGCAGGCAGGATTCATACATGGAGTACAGCAGGCAGGATTTGTACTTGGAGTGCAGCAGACAGGATTTGAACTTGGAGTACAACAGGCAGGATTTGCATTTGGAGTACAACAGGCAGGATTCGTACTTGGAGTACAGCAGGCAGGATTAGTACTTGGAGTACAGCAGGCAGGATTCGTACTTGGAGTACAGCAGGCAGGATTAGTACTTGGAGTACAGCAGGCAGGATTCGTACTTGGAGTACAGCAGGCAGGATTAGTACTTGGAGTACAGCAGGCAGGATTTGTACAAAGAGTACAGCAAACAGGATTTGTACTTGTATGTGACCTTACACAACCTAGACTGAAACAGGAAGGATGCTCAAGCACCTCCCCAGTGGAGAGGAAGCAATATATACATAATGCCTCAAAACCATTGGCTGGGGATGAAATAGCAAGTGCATGTGATGGCCCTTTAGGAGGGCGGGAGCGCGTGCGTGTGCCCTTAGAACTTGGTCAGAGGCCCGGCTGGAAGTGCTGCTGGAAGCATGCGGAGCCTGTGGGGCAGAGGGACCACCTGCAGCACGGGTGAGTGAACTGACTGGTGCTAACAGCGTGAGTTGGGTGTCCCCTCTGTAGCATTAGGAGTCCCCTTGGCAAGGCAGGGTAACTTTTCAGAAATTTCTGAACAACTAGGTACAACACGTGATCCATGCATGGCACGTGTACCAGCTTGCCGACCTTTAAAGCAGCCACCAGGTTACTCCCATTATCGCAGATGACCAAACTGGGTTGGATGTGCAGCAGGGAGAGCCACTGATTGGTCTGTGGTTTTAAAGCTTGCCTTAGCTCTGATAATGTTTGGTCTACTGCTTTGCATAGGGCACTAAATGCCTTTTTCAGTGGACTAATGTGGACAGCAGAAGACATGTTGTGACCACAAAAACAGCAGGGAAAATGGCCTGGTGTCTGCTTTGGTACCAGGCAGTAGGAAATGTTTGGACTACTTCTTTGTGTAGGTCACAAATTACCTTTTTCAGTGGACTAATGTGGACAGCAGAAGGCAGGCTGTGACCACAAAAACAGTGGGGAAATGGCCTAGTGCTTGCTTTGTAGCAGGCAGTAGGAAATGTTTGGACTACTTCTTTGCGTAGGGCACTAACCCAAAAACAGCAGGGAAAATAGACCGGTGCTGTAGAAAAAAAGGCAGCAAAAAATGTTAGTACTCTGTGTGCTGGAAAAATATTGATTTTCCTCTAACAAGATGAACACTGGAAGACCACTTTAACCTCTCCTTATCCAATATAAAGTCTGTCCCTCCCTGTACTCTTACTTTGTTGTGTGTCTTCAGCTCTGAAAAGAGCTATTTTTGGTGGTAATATGGAGCTAGTAAACTGTCCCTGCTCGAGTATCTCTCTCTCCCTAATCTACACTGACCTAGTATACACTGCAGGTAGCCCTGAAAAGGGCTATTGTGTTATCAAGAGGCCTAAAGACTCTCCCTAGCAGCTGAGCGATCTCTCCCTATGCTTATAGATGTAATGTTCGCAAAATGGCGGCGGCAGGGCTTAAATAGACCCTATGATGCTGGGCGGCCAGCCAATCACATTAATGCTACAGCCAAAATGTCTGTGGCATTACTGTGATTGGTTAAGAAGCCCAGCATGCTTAATGGCTGCAAAGGAGGCACCAAAACTGCAGGGCGGGACATCCGAATAGAGTGATGAGAGTATACAAATACACGCAATGTAACGAGTAACCGGAATACCATACTATCCGTGCGAATAGCAAATAGTAACGAATTTAATCGCTCCTCACTAGCTATAATGCTTCCACAGGATGCGGCTTCTTTCACTTCACAGGTCCTGGGTCCCTTCTGTTCTTTAACAGCTTTTACAGCAGGAATTCCCTTGCATCTGGAAAGGTTCGGATACCGGTTCAGTTCAGCTTCAATCTGCCGCTGCTCTTTACTCAGTCTGGTACTGTCACGAGGGGATGTCACCATATCCCTCTCCAGCACAGCCTCAAACACTCCTCATTCCTGCAGACTCTTCCCAAGATGGCCGCACTTCCTTTTCATGTCTTTCACTTTGATAAAACCCTCCCTTTAACATCTTACAGACATATCACAGTCTCTTAACTATGTTCAAACAACAGCGACATCTTGTAGAGATTTATCAGCGTTAATTATAAAGAAACAAATATATTGAGAACAAGTACAAAGATTATTCAGGCTTGAGTACAATTGCATTTGTCTTCAACTATATCGCCCTGGTGAGCAGACACACATCTCACACTATGATAGTTCCTCCTGTTTGGCTGTGTTATTTTATGTGATGTAATAGATGTAGGGCATTATAGGGAGACCTGTACCTCCATGTCTTAGATCACATCAGCTATCTGTGGCTGAGGTTATGGAGGTTGACAATTTGGGTTCCCCTGAATAACTACCTATGTTTTTCAGTTGACATAAAAACAGACTTAGAGCAAGCTAATAAAAGAGGAAGACAATGCCAAATGGTTTACAAATGAGGCATTAAATGCTTTTTAGGTATATTGGTGGCTGAAAGAAGAAACATGCTGAATAACAAAAAGTAGGAATGAAGAAAATAACTGTATTGAAAGGCATTAGACTGTTACCCACAATTTGATCAGTTTTAGTTTTTTCAGAAGGTGGTCTTGGTACTGTATTATCCACAGCTACAGTGTTTCTGAACTGGTAAAATTAAATAAGGTGATGATTTCATCTTGCAACCACCTCAGAGTTCTTAAAAAAACTCCTTCGTAATTACTGCATCTCTAACTGATTTGCTTCTAACAGATAATGTTCCTGATAAGAAAATAGACAATATTGTTTCTATTCATTAAAAGGAAGGTAGAAAGAGAAAACGGTAACTACCAGTCAGTTAGCTAGACATCTTCACTAGAAAAAAAATAACACAAACTTTCACGAAAAAGCAGATAAATGACCAACTAGGACCAACCAACTTGTTGGAACCTAAATGATCATAATCTGACTTTATTCTAGGCATATCATGGTCGAACTGATCCAAATGATTTCTGCAAATGTTTGTCACCAAGATTTTGCCTTGGATACTGCCTCTCCATATCTGTATAGAAATTTGAACTGTTCCATTTAAATAGCACATAAGTAATTGAACATTAGACTAATATCAAGGATAGTTCTATGGATTTGTAGTTGGTTTGAGGATAGAACACATTATTGGGAGAGATCGTAATCCAAATAAACAAAACTCTTGGGAAATAACATTTTTGTTTAACCCCTTCATGACTTATGATGTATAAATACGTCATAGTTCATGTATTCTCCTTTGATGCAGACTATTTGTACAGTACTTAATAAAGTGATTATTCTTAATGGGACTTTATGACTGCTTTCTCTTTTTTTTCTAAGCATGTTTGGTATCTGCAAACTTGTAATGACCTGGAAAATCATAATGGCAGGTCAATTTTAGCATTTAGTGAACTTGGTAAAAAAAAAAAAAAAAAAAAAACTATTGTGGAATTGCTTTGGAATTTTTTTTCCGTTTTCCAGTACATTACAGTTGTGGCCAAAAGTATTGACACCCCTGCAATTTTGTCAGATAATACTCAGTTTCTTCCTGACAATGATTGCAAACACAAATTCTTGGTATTATTATCTTCATTTAATTTGTCTTAAATGAAAAAACACAAAAGAGAATGAAGCAAAAAGCAAAACATTGATCATTTCACACAAAACTCCAAAAATGGGCCAAACAAAAGTATTGGCACCCTCAGCCTAATACTTGGTTGCACAACCTTTAGCCAAAATAACTGTGACCAACCGCTTCCGGTAACCATCAATGAGTTTCTTACAATGCTCTGCTGGAATTTTAGACCATTCTTCTTTGGCAAACTGCTCCAGGTCCCTGATATTAGAAGGTTGCCTTCTCCAAACTGCCATTTTTAGATCTCTCCACAGGTGTTCTATGGGATTCCGGTCGGGACTCATTGCTGGCCATCTTAGAAGTCTCCAGTGCTTTCTCTCAAACCATTTTCTAGTGCTTTTTGAAGTGTGTTTTGGGTCATTGTCCTGCTGGAAGACCCATGACCTCTGAGGGAGACCCAGCTTTCTCACACTGGGCCCTACATTATGCTGCAAAATTTGTTGGTAGTCTTCAGACTTCATTTTGCCATGCACATGGTCAAGCAGTCCAGTTCCAGAGACAGCAAGGCAACCCCAAAACATGAGGGAAGCTCCGCCATGTTTGACTCTAGGGACCGTGTTTTTTTCTTTGAATGCCTCTTTTTTTCTCCTGTAAACTCTATGTTGATGCCTTTGCCCAAAAAGCTCTACTTTTGTCTCATCTGACCAGAGAACATTCTTCCAAAACGTTTTAGGCTTTTTCAGGTAAGTTTTAGCAAACTCCAGCCTGGCTTTTTTATGTCTCGGGGTAAGAAGTGGGGTCTTCCTGGGTCTCCTACCATACAGTCCCTTTTCATTCAGACGCCGACGGATAGTACAGGTTGACACTGTTGTACTCTCGGACTGCAGGGCAGCTTGAACTTGTTTTGATGTTAGTCGAGGTTCTTTATCCAACATCTGCACAATCTTGGGTTGAAATCTCTTGTCAATTTTTCTTTTCCGTCCACATCTATGGAGGTTAGCCACAGTGCCATGGGCTTCAAACTTCTTGATGACACTGCACACAGTAGACACAGGAACATTCAGGTCTTTCGAGATGGACTTGTAGCCTTGAGATTGCTCATGCTTCCTCTCAAGTTGGTTTCTCAAGTCCTCAGACAGTTCTTCGGTCTTCTTTCTTTTCTCCATGCTCAATGTGGTACACACAAGGACACAGGACAGAGGTTGAGTCAACTTTAATCCATGTCAACTGGCTGCAAGTGTGATTTAGTTATTGCCAACACCTGTTAGGTACCACAGGTAAGTTACAGGTGCTGTTAATTACACAAATTAGAGAAGCATCACATGATTTTTCGAACAGTGCCAATACTTTTGTCCACCCTCTTTTTTATGTTTGGTGTGAAATTATATCCAATTTGGCTTTAGGACAATTCTTTTTGTGTTTTTTCATTTAAGACAAATTAAATGAAGATAATAATAACAAAGAATTTATGTTTGCAATAATTTTCAGGAAGAAACTGAGTATTATCTGACAAAATTGCAGGGGTGTCAATACTTTTGGCCACAACTGCATATGGTAAAATCAATGGTGTTGTTCAAAAGTACAACTTGTCCTACTAAAAGAAAGCCCCCACATAGCCATATTGCTGAAAAAAAAAGTTGTGCCTCTGTGAAGAAGGGGAGCAAAAAACAAAAATGGAAAATCCCAAGGGCATGAACGGGTTAATTTTAGAGACATCAGCTGCAGAAAAATTTGATCTAGTTTCTCTATCAGTATGTCTTGGAGCATTGGAGAAAACCCATGCATAAACAGTAAGAACATACATAGTCTGCAGAGGTTGTCCTTGGTGAGAATGGAACCCAAGACCCCACCACTGCAATGTAACAATTCTAACCTCCGAAACACCGCACTGCACTCTTGAACCTCTTACTTTTATATAAACTTAAGGAAAGTAGGGGACATAATTGAAAACTTTAAATACGTTTTTAGTTTAAAACAAGATTTTGACGGAATTGTTTTAATAACAAACTTAGAAGGCAAAAAATAAAATTAATTGAGGGAGTGAGTAACAGTGGTAGATGCTTGGAATAAACACGTAGCAAATGAGGTTGGGAAAGAAACAGTAAGTAAATTCATGCATGTGTAACACCCCTCTGTGTGCAGACTGGTAGTTCTCATTATACCGCAGTGCCTCCATTTGAATCTTGCTGGGAGTTCTAGTGGGATGCAGGAGGGTCTAGCTCTTCTGCCAGGGGTTGACTCGGGAAACCCCTGTACACACTCCGCATATACTCTCAAGGAGATGAGGTTGAAAACTTAAAACATGTTTTTTGTGGAGGAAGGTAAGTTTTTATATTTATTTGTCCACAGTGGAACTACAAACTCCAACAAGCTACTCACTCTGTGAAGTAGCTGTTCTCTATACATAGTGTTTTCCAGCCTTGGGCTTCAGGATTCACTCCCTTGGGAATGGGAAGCAGTATTCTACTTCTTTCTGTGAAGCCAGGGGGAGTAGGGCATTCTGGATAGTGGGTTCTGGTGCAATTTCACTGCTCAGTCCTTTCACAGGGATTAGCAGAAGCATCAGTCTGCTCCTGTGGTGTTCTGGTCTCTTCTCAGTAATGGCTGGCCACCCTCATGTCCACAGGTCTCCACCCCTCCTCCCTTCTTTCCCAGTTTGCACCCCAATCAGTCTCTTCCTCTGCTGCTGATCTTCCCCTCTGATGCAGAGAGGAGCAATGTGTACTGAGTAGTGCTGAGCGACTTTTGTTTTTTTAGGGTTGAGTTTCGTTTCATGAAACCCGACTTTTCCAAAAGTCGGGTCGAGCAAAATCGGCCGACTATAGGGAAAAGTCGGGGTCGTCCCGAAACACGAAACCCAATGTAAGTCAATGGAGAATTAAAGTCGGCAGTGAGAGGAGGACAGGAAACACACCAACAGTGCCCATTTGAATGCCAAAAGCATAAATTCTTGTTACTGAAGCTTGTCAACCTTAATTAACTTCATAATACTAGTTACGCACTGAAAAATGGGGGTTATTTGGCTACAGTTGTGGGGGGGAGGGCTGGCTCCAGGTTTTCGTGGGCCCAGGGCCAAAGAGCACCCCTTTAACACATACCACAACTCATGATGCTCCGATACGGCAGAGAAATAGCAGTATAGTACAATGAAAAATACTTCACTTCTTACATCTCATGACTAGAGTTGAGCGATACCGTCCGATACTTCAAAGTATCGTATCGGATGGTATCGGCCGATCTTTAAAAAAAGTATCGGTATCGCCGATTCCGATACCGGAAGTCCCATTCAAGTCTATGGGACTTCCGGTATCGGAATAAGAAAAACCCTTTCCTGCCCTTGTACAGCCTCTCTGGGGTCTGTACGGGCCTTTCGGGGGGCTGTGCCGGCCTGCCAGGGGGTCTGTGCAGGCTCCGGTGGTCTGTGCCGGCCTGCCGGTGGTCTGTGCAGGCTCCGGGGGGCTGTGCCGGCCTGCCGGGGGGCTGTGCCGGCCTGCCGGGGGGCTGTGCCGGCCTGCCGGGGGGCTGTGCAGGCTCCGGGGGGCTGTGCCGGCCTGCCGGGGGTCTGTGCCGGCCTGCCGGGGGGCTGTGCCGGCCTGCCGGGGGGCTGTGCAGGCTCCGGGGGTCTGTGCAGGCATCGTCCGATGGGACTACAAGTCCCATCGGGCGATGCCTGCTACCATGACAGTGATTGACACATTAGCCAATGATGGGACAGTAGTAGTCCCATCATCCGGCTAATGTGTTAAATGTAAAAAAAAAAAGAAAAAAAAAATTACATGCTACATACATACAACATGCATACTACATACATGCTACATTCATACTACATACTACATACATGCTACATTCATACTACATTCATACTACATGCAACATACATACTACATATATACTACATGCATGCTACATACATACTACATGCTACATACATACCATATACATACTACATGCATGCTACATACATACTACATGCATTCTACATACATACTACATGCTACATACATACTACATATATACTACATGCATGCTACATACATACTACATACATACTACATGCTACATACATACCACATATATACTACATACATACAATACATTCATACAATACATACATAGACATACAGTACATATAACATAGAGTAACATACTTACCAATACTTGTCACATTGTTCCCCGAAGCCATTGTCTTTTCCGGAATAAATATTAACATAACAAACCACAAAAATACTCACCCACGATCCGAAGCAGTCCACGAGTGTGTCCCACGACGATCTTGGGTAGAGAACGGCAGCATCAGCTGTTGCTGCCGTTCTCTACGGGCTGCAGGAATCCAATGACGGAAGGTAGGTATCCTTCCGCACTGTATTCCTCCGCCACTTAAAAAAAAAAAAAGTCCCTAGTCTCACTTTATGCCATTGCTGTGTGGGAAATTCCCACGCAGCAATGGCATAAAGTGAGACTAGGGACTTTTTTTTTTTTAAGTGGCGGAGGAATACAGTGCGGAAGGATACCTACCTTCCGTCATTGGATTCCTGCAGCCCGTAGAGAACGGCAGCATCATCTGATGCTGCCGTTCTCTACCCAAGATCGTCGTGGGACACACTCGTGGACTGCTTCGGATCGTGGGTGAGTATTTTTGTGGTTTGTTATGTTAATATTTATTCCGGAAAGACAATGGCTTCGGGGAACAATGTGACAAGTATTGGTAAGTATGTTACTCTATGTTATATGTACTGTATGTCTATGTATGTATTGTATGAATGTATTGTATGTATGTAGTATATATGTGGTATGTATGTAGCATGTAGTATGTATGTAGTATGTATGTAGCATGCATGTAGCATGTAGTATGTATGTAGCATGCATGTAGTATATATGTAGTATGTATGTAGCATGCATGTAGTATATATGTAGCATGTATGTAGTATATATGTGGTATGTATGTAGCATGTAGTATGTATGTAGCATGCATGTAGTATATATGTAGTATGTATGTAGCATGTAGTATGTATGTAGTATGTATGTGGTATGTATGTAGCATGTAGTATGTATGTAGCATGCATGTAGTATATATGTAGTATGTAGTATGTATGTGGTATGTATGTAGCATGTAGTATGTATGTAGCATGCATGTAGTATATATGTAGTATGTAGTATGTATGTAGTATGTATGTGGTATGTATGTAGCATGTAGTATGTATGTAGCATGCATGTAGCATGCATGTAGTATGTATGTAGCATGCATGTAGTATGTATGTAGCATGCATGTAGTATGTATGTAGCATGCATGTAGTATGTATGTAGCATGCATGTAGTATGTATGTAGCATGCATGTAGTATGTATGTAGCATGCATGTAGTATGTATGTAGCATGTATGTAGCATGTATGTAGTATATATGTAGTATGTATGTAGCATGTAGTATGTATGTAGCATGCATGTAGTATATATGTAGTATGTATGTAGCATGCATGTAGTATGTATGTAGTATGTATGTAGTATGTATGTAGCATGCAGTATGTATGTAGCATGTATGTAGTATGTATGTAGTATATATGTAGTATGTATGTAGCATGCATGTAGTATGTATGTAGCATGTAGTATGTATGTAGCATGCATGTAGTATGTATGTAGCATGTATGTAGTATGTATGTAGTATATATGTAGTATGTATGTAGCATGTAGTATGTATGTAGCATGCATGTAGTATGTATGTAGTATTTTTTTTTTTTTTTTTTTAACATTTAACACATTAGCCGGATGATGGGACTACTACTGTCCCATCATTGGCTAATGTGTCAATCACTGTCATGGTAGCAGGCATCGCCCGATGGGACTTGTAGTCCCATCGGACGATGCTTGCACAGACCCCCGGACATCAGCACAGCCCCCCGGCAGGCCGGCACAGCCCCCCGGCAGGCCGGTACAGACCCCCACAGGGTGCACAGCCCCCCGGCAGGCCGGCAGAGACCCCGGGAAGTCCACACAGCCCCCCGGCAGGCCGGCACAGCCCCCCGGCAGGCCGGCAGAGACCCCCGGAAGGCCCGAAATGACGGCGCATCATGATGCGCACACACCGCGCATCATGATGACGTCAGGCCGTCAATCAACTGAACTTCCGATTCGGATGCCGAATTCCGATATTGAAAAAATATCGGAAGTCGGTATCGGAATTCCGATACAGCAAGTATCGGCCGATACCCGATACTTGCGGTATCGGAATGCTCAACACTACTCATGACTGATATCCATTTTAAATTCTCCAATACCTCCAAAAACGGACAGTATATAACTCCATACAGTATTATGGCCAGCGCTTAGTGCGCTATACAGAGTAATGAGGCCCATATATTTCTCCATACGGAATCATTATTCCCATATAATGTTTCAAACCGTATATGATGAGCTCCACATAATGCTACAGTATATGTTGGTCCCAATGGATGAAGCTCCACTGTCTTATGGGCCCAAGTAATGCTCCATATATAATGGGCCCCATTTCTACTGCTCTAGTGTATAATGGGCCCTGTAAATGCTGCTCCAGTGTCTGATGTCCACCTTTGGAATGCTCCAGTGTATGGTGGGCCCCATATATCATTCACCAGAGTATAGTGCTCCCCAAAAATTGCTGTCCCAACATTGAAAACAATTACATAGGTCTCCTTGCTAGGGAATCCCTGCACTACTCTGAACTCCTTGTCGTCCCCATCTTCCATCTCACTGCACTTGGCTGTTTAGGCCTTCCCAACGGCAGAGACACTTTTGCGTACTATGCGGTGCCCTGTGCCAGTGCCATCGCCCATGAGTATGCCCCCCCACCTGCTCAAGGAACCTGCACTTTCATCTGCACTTTCCTCTTTGTCACCGTGTAAGGTGGTATAGTATGCGGGAAGGGAAACCTGAGTTTCCTCTGGGTCAGATTCTGGCTGTGTAGAGTGCGAGGGGAATGTAGTGGTCTGGGTCAATGTACCAGCCGCATCATCCAGCAGTGGCTGGGCCTCAGTGCACTTGTGGCGTCCCCAAGAGTACAGTCGCCACTGTGGCATTGCCTTCCTCCTAGGGAGTGTGTTGTCAAGCTTGGTAGCAACGAAGGTCTCTCTAGCAGTGAAACCAACACACAACACATTTCCCACTCCAGGCCAGCAGGGAGACCTCTGAACCTGACTGCTGAGGAGCTGCTCTCTGTGGTCGGGAGGAGGTAAGTTTGGGCACTCTGTGCAGGGAAGGGGAAGTGTGTGGAGGTTAGAAGGGGACCTGGAGGATGTGCAGAGTTAAGGCTCACTCCTAGCTGGAGCGCATGGTACGGATTCCGGTCTCCGAGTTTGTAGGGACACTGACGTTCCTGCAGCAGAAACCGGGGGAAGTAGCAGCTATAAATGCTCTGCACCCAACTAAGGCTCGGAGGCCCCAGCATCGACGTGTGCGAGGCAGAAGGAAAAGGCTACAGCTGTCTGCCATACAAGTAAAGTCTGAGGAACATCTGTTAGACAGGAGGATTTCAGTGAACCACGGTCCTGTGAGTGCTTCCCCCACAAGCACTAGAAAGGCGACGTTCAGGAAGGTACATGTTGGTGGAGTGTTGGAAGGGAGCTTTCCATTCTGGTCCCAGAGGTTGGCAGAGGTCCTGACCCGGAGGACACAGCACAGAGGCAGGCATCTGTGTAACCTGCAGACTGTGAGTAAAGCTTTGGAACTGCACGCTCTGGTGTCCTACAGTTATTCCAGCACCGCTACATCTGGGTACCAGCACCTACACCGCCTGTGCCTTTCCCCCATCACTACATCTACACTTCCCTGGGACTCCAGCTCCACCTGTGGGGAGCTTCACCATCTTTGCTGCACAACACCATCAGTCCCAGAGGATCTGCATGCAGTGTCGGCCTAACATCTATGTTGCCGAACACCACAGGTGGCGTCAAACTATCTATATAAACTCTTTACCATTATACCACGCCATTTACATGGGCGCCCAGGGCCACCGTCCAGGTCACCGCTGCTGTGACACATCCCACTGACACCGGCCCGGTACCGAGTACCCCACTGCCCTGGGAGGGCAACCCATATGCCGACTGCTGATCGGGCGGCGTTATTCCCACGAACCTCCAAACAGCGTCCCTGAAGGCAAAGTTTTTGGTTTCCGGGGGCAGTATGATTGCAAAGCTGAACCTTAAAGGAATGTCCAAAAGGGCACCACCAGGAGTGGAGCCTGTGGCTTAATTGGACTGCACCCGGGAAACCACTACCATACAAGCTACAGACAAGATGGACAGATTGCAAGCTTTGTCGATTCTGTGTGTGGTGTGGTATGTCCATTTGTAGTTGTGCTAGCGATTTCTCAGCTTTATTCCGTTAACGACCGAGACTCTGGCATGGCCCCGCGGTACGCGTCAAGCTTACTAGAGGGATACGCGAGGCTGTGGCACGTGAGATCGAGCAATAACAGGTCTAGAATTCCAGTACATGTCCGGGGCTGCATGCACGCTACACTGAAAGGACCAGCTTTTGTCGCTTACAGGTGCAGATAACCTACTGAACTCCGTTATTGATGGGGATCTGGGATGCAGATTATTCCCCGCGAACGATGATTTCCCAGTAAGTTCAGGTCAACCGCAATTCCGGAGTTAGGCCTAACCATCATTCCTGAAAAAAATTACGTGTCCAAACCACAGGTGCTGTAGCTTGCTTAACAGCTCGGCAGCCGTTCTCAGGCCCAGTATGGATTCAACAACATTGTAGAAAATTGATAAAGGATACAGTTTCACCGGATAACACGTATATATGTAGCCTAGTTTACACATTAAAAATATATGTCTATAGATCAGGAGGCAGACTCAGATGTTCTCAGGCCCAGTATGGATTTGACCAGATTGTACAAAGTTCAGAAAGGGTACTTTATCACTGGATAGCAGGTATATATAGCATAGTTTAAACATGTAAAATCTCCGTGTTCTCAGTATGGATTACACAGGAATCTAAAAAGTGGAAAAAAGGAAATGCATTTGAGGCGTACACAACTATATACTTTTGGTGTTATTTTTAAATCTTCATATATATTTCTGTCTCAGTAATACAGTCCAGCCTCTCCGCAATAGGAAATGAGATGCATACAATTAGTGACATAAAGGCTATTGATTGCAGAAATCTAGGAATTATTATTCAGGGGAAAAACTTCCGTCACAATTCTCATAGGCGATGCTGACCCTCAATTAATTTGTGTGTTGAGACAGTGAAAACATTTTTTTGTGAATAAAGTCTTGCTGTATCGCACTTCCGTTGATTCCATCACTGTTACTCATCTCAATCCAATTTTTATCACAGGGAGCGATGTAAACATGGTGCTCACTGGCTATCATGATCTGTCACGTAACTTTGGAGTGCAAAAGACAGAAGCCACAGGCCGTAGGCGATTCTATTTGATTGGCATGAGAGGGCACATTTTGAAATGTGCACCGGAATGTCACACGTTTGTGAGTAGGAAAACTGTGAAAGCTGATGATAAACCACCACTGCATGTAATTGTGAGTCGACGTCCATAAGAAATGGAAGCCACTGATCATCTGGCTAGAGCCCGGCCAGCCGGACAGGGCATAGCTACATCTTAACCATCATCTTTCAGTTCAATCAATTTGTAGTGGCAGTCCTAGTGAAGGATTTGACAGGCCAGACTACACAGCGGAGGAGCAGGGAGAGGTAAACATTGCAAATGCTGGGGCCCTGCCCAAGCAAGGGGGGCACACTCGTGGGAGTTGGTACTGGCACTGGGCCCCTCATAGTATGGCGGTGTGTCTGACGGCGGGTGTGCACCACCACTGTCAGAGACACTTGATTGCATTATGAGGGACCCTATGCCAGTGCCCGTGCCCAAGAGTCGGCCTACCCACCTGTCCAGGGCAACGGCACTCGCACGGTTTTGTGCGCTAGGTGGTGACCCCGGCCATGGGGGGGCCGCCCACTTAGGGAGGTATACAAAGTGGCATATGTAGATGTGGGTCATTCAGCTGCAGCAAAAGGCGAAATAGGTCAAGTTTGCGGAATAGGAGGAGGACCAAAGCAAGCCATTTTTCTGGCAACCTATGTGTCATCAAGGGAAGCTGGGACAAAATCCTTGGAAACCCATGCATGGTTCATTTTAATGAAGGTTAGATCATCCACATTTTGGGTTGACAGATGGGTCCTTTTTTCTGTCAGGATTGATCCAGCTGCACTGAAGACTCTTTCCGATAGCACACTTGCAGCTGGGCAAGCGGGCTCCTGTAAGGCATATTGTGCCAATTCAGGCCAGGTGTCCAGTTTAGCGGCCCAATAGTCAAAGGGGAATGACCTGTGCGGGAGAACATCGATGTGGGAGGAAAAGTAGTTGTTAACCATAGTTGACAACTGCTGTCTCCTATCACTTTCCATCGATGCAGTATTACCAGTTGTGTGAGCGGTCCGTGAAAAATCAGTCCACAACATTGTCATGAAACCCCTGTCTCCAACGCCACTTCTGCTGTGTGCACCACGAACACCTCTGCCAAGCTGCCCCCGGCCCGTACGGCTCGTGTGAGCACCATCACCGCTGCTGTGTGCTGGGAATGCCTCAACCAACCGGTTAACCAGAGTTGCTTGTTTAGTAGCCAATATTAGGTCAAGGTTCTCCTGTGGCATGATGTTTTGTAATTTGCCTTTATAGCGTGGATCCATGATGCTGGCCAACCAGTAGTCATCATCGTTCATCATTTTGGCAATGCGTGGGTCCCTTTTTAGGATCTGCAAGGCATAATGTGGGCCAATGTTCCCGGTGTCAATGATGCACTGCGAGTGCTGGGTGGAGGAGCACTTTCTGGCAAATCCACATCCCTCCAGTCACGCACAAACCCTGTACCAGACCTTGCCACACCAACATTTTCACTTGCACCACGAGATGCATCCTCCTCCCCTAAGTAATCATCCCCATCATCATCCTCCTCTTCTTCCTCCACCTCGTCAAGGAGAGGTCCCTGAGCAGACAATGGCTGAATGTCATCAAGGATTCCCTCCACCTCTTCCTCCTCGTCAACATTGGCTGCAGACGCCTGCTCCTTAAGGTGCGTCAAAGTTTGCATGAGCAGACGCATAAGTGGGATGCTCATTCTTACGATGGCGTCGTCTGCGCTTACCAGCCGTGTGCATTCCTCAAAACACTGAAGGACTTTACAGAGGTCTTTCAGCTTAGACCACTGCACACCTGTCAACTCCATGTCTGCTCTCAAAGTGCCTGGCCATGTATCCTCCCACAAATGCATTATGGCCTGCCTCTGCTTGCACAGCCGCTCAACCATGTGCAGGGTGGAGTTCCACCTTGTTGCAATGTCAATAATGAGGCGGTGGTTGGGAAGGTGGAGCAATCGCTGCAGCTTCTGCATACGAATGGAGTGTACAGGCGACCGGCGGATGTGCGCGCACAGTCTTCGCACCTTCTGGAGCAGGGCTGTTAACTCCGGATAATTATTGAGGAAGCACTGCACCACCAGGTTCAAGGTGTGAGCCAAGCAAGGTATGTGGCTGAGTTTTGAAAGGGCTATGGCTGCCACAAAATTACGGCCGTTATCACTAACTACCTTGCCTGCCTCAGGATGTACACTGCACAGCCATGACTCAGTTTGACGCTGAAAGTACTCGGCCAGCACCTCCGCGGTGTGTCTGTCACCCAAACACATCATCTGCAACACAGCCTGCTGATGCTTTCCACTAGCGGCTCGATAGGGGGACACCTCGTGTGCAACAGTGGCAGCTGCAGATGGAGTGCTCGTATGACTGCGCTCTGTGGATGAGCTTTCGCTTCTGGAGGAGGAGGAGGAGGAGGGTCGAATGCCTACAGCCTACTGTTTCCTATACCGTGGGCTAGGCAGCACTGTCCCACCACCGCTGTCTCCTGTGGACCCTGCATCCACCACATTAACCCAGTGCGCAGTGATGGACATGTAACGGCCCTGGCCATGCCGACTGGACAATGCATCAGTTGTGAGGTGCACCTTTCCACTCACTGACTGCTTGAGTGCATGGACAATGCGGTCTTTCACATGATGGTGGAGGGCTGGGATGGCTTTGCGAGAGAAGAAGTGGCGACTGGATAGGTCATAGCGTGGTACTGCATAGGCCATGAGTTCGCAGAAAGCTGCGCTTTCTATCAACCGATAGGGCATCATCTCTAACGAGATTAGTTTGGCAATGTGGGCGTTCAAACCCAGTGTACGCGGATGAGAGACTGAGTACTTTCTTGACCTACTCATAGTGTCTGGGAGGGTGAGCTGGACTTGAGAGCTGCATATGGTGGAAGTAGCAGTGGACAGGGCGGACTGAGAGAGGGTTGATGATGGTGATGGAGTTGGTGTTCTTTCTGATGGCCTAGATTCAGTCTTTCGTTGATATAACAGTGGGATTCCCTGACTGTTGTGGCCTTGCAACGACACCTCAACATTTGCTGCTGTGCTAACCGGTGGGCTTACAGTGGGGGAAACAATGTAGCGTTGCTGACTACCTTCTTTGTGATCAGTTGCACATGTGGTACTTGAGGTTTGGTGTTGTGTCCACGCTTGCAAGTGCATGCTGGTTAAATGTCTAAGCATGCAACTGGTATTCAAATTTTTCAGATTTTTCCCTCGGCTAAAGGTCTTTGCGCACTTCTTACAGATAACCTTGGCCTGATCATGAGGATTTTGTCCAAAAAAGTGCCACACCGCGCTCTTCCTACTTTGGAAGACATTTTGCGGCCTAGCACGCTGTGATATTTTGACCCTCTGGACAAGCTGTCCAGCAACTCTTTTGATTTTTGGAACCTGTCTATGGAGTGCTCCGGGCCTGCCAGATAACAGCTGTTGCGATGTCGATGTCTGCTGTGGATGCTCCTCCTCCTCATCTGAGCTATTGGAAGCAGCACCCTCTTCCCCCAATGGATGCCAATCTGGGTCAACAACTGGGTCATCCATCACCTCCTCTTCAATGTCATGTGCACCTTCCTCTGTGTCACCATGTATGGTGGTATAGTGTGCGGGAAGGGGCACCTGAGTCTCATCAGGGTCAGAATCTGTCTCTGTACACTGCGAGGATAATGTAGTGCTCTGAGTGAATGTACCAGCAGAATCATCTATCAGTGGCTGTGCATCAGTGCACTCCATGTCAGATTCATCTTGGCCTGGGTAATTCACCATTTCACTTGATAATCCAGGCATGGTATGTGAAAACAGCTCCATGGAGTAATCAGTAGTATGGCCTGCGTCATCCTTCAATCTTGGTTGGGGTGAAGGACACAAGGAAAGGTGTGGTTCATGAACATGAGCCTCCAATGACGACTCAGTGCTTTTATTTTTTACAACTTCAGAAGAGGAGGCGATAGAGCTGGAGGCTGAGTCAGCAATGTAAGACAAAACTTTTTCCTGAAGCTCTGGCTTTAAAAGCGGTTTGCCAACTCCTAGAAAACTAAGCCTTCGAGGCCTTGTGGAGCCAGACGATGACGCAGGCTCAACAACTCCTGCATTCGGTCCTATTTTGCTTTTGCCACTACCATCAGAAACACCACCAACACCATCATTACCAGCTGCCAACCCCCGCCCAATTCCACGGCCTCTTCCACCAGCCTTCCTCATTTTTGGTAGAAATGTAGACAAAATCCAACAAACTATATAGTAATGTAAAACAAGGTACAAGGTGTCTATAGGACAGGGGAGATTTTGAATTTGTGCACACACTTGTGGACACTGGACACTTTTGGATTGTGTGAGGCCCACTGAATATCACAGCGCTATGTCACAGGCTCGATTTCGCAGGTGTGAAAAATGTCACTAGAGGATAAAGGAGATTTTGAATTTCTACACACACTTGTGGACACTGGACACTCTTGGATTGCGTGAGGCCCACTGAATATCACAGCGCTATGTCACAGGCTCGATGTCGCAGGTGTGAAAAATGTCACTAGAGGATAATGGAGATTTTGAATTTCTGCACACACTTGTGGACACTGGACACTTTTGGATTGTGTGAGGCCCACTGAATATCACAGCGCTATGTCACAGGCTCGATGTCGCAGGTGTGAAAAATGTCACTAGAGGCTAACGGAGATTTTGAATTTCTGCACACACTTGTGGACACTGGACACTTTTGGAATGTGTGAGGCCCACTGAATATCACAGCGCTATGTCACAGGCTCGATGTCGCAGGTGTGAAAAATGTCACTAGAGGATAACGGAGATTTTGAATTTCTGCACACACTTGTGGACACTGGACACTTTTGGATTGTGTGAGGCCCACTGAATATCACAGCGCTATGTCAAAGGCTCGATGTCGCAGGTGTGAAAAATGTTACTAGAGGATAACGGAGATTTTGAATTTCTGCACACACTTGTGGACACTGGACTCTTTTGGATTGTGTGAGGCCCACTGAATATCACAGCGCTATATCACAGGCTTAATGTCGCAGGTGTGAAAAATGTGACTAGAGGATAACGAAGATTTTGAATTTCAGCACACACTTGTGGACACTGGACACTTATGGATTGTGTGAGGCCCAATGAATATCACAGCGCTATGTCACAGGCAGAAATTGGCTAGTTTATGACAAACTACAAGGTGTATATAGAATTGGGCAGAATAGGAATCTCCCTAGAGTGTAGGTCTGTAAGAACGGAAAAAGTCCTCGACTTATCCTTACAGAGCGACACACAGATAGCGTCACTGTGGCCGTGATAACAGCCATTACACGGTACTGAGAGAGGAGCGTGCACGTACACGGCTGTCCGGTGTACGTAAAATTGTCAAGCTCCGTGTTTTTTAAGTATACGGACTGACACACGCTGTCTCTCTATAGTTTTGAATGTGATCAAACAGCAAATATATTTAACTGTTTGAAAACTAGACAAAACTTGAAGGTGCAGGTCTGTAGGAACGGAACATGTCCTCGACTTATCCTTACAGAGCGACACACAGATAGCTTCACTGTGGCCGTGATAACAGCCGTTACACGGTACTGAGAGAGGAGCGTGCACGTACACGGCTGTCCAGTGTACGTAAAATTGTCAAGCTCCGTGTTTTTTAAGTATTCGGACTGACACACGCTGTCTCTCTATAGTTTTGAATGTGATCAAACAGCAAATATATTTAACTGTTTGAAAGCTAGACAAAACTAGAAGGTGCAGGTCTGTAGGAACGGAACATGTCCTCGACTTATCCTTACAGAGTGACACACAGATAGTTTCACTGTGGCTGTGATAACAGCCGTTACAAGGTACTGTGTGAGGAGCGTACACCGCTGTATGGTGTGAAAAAATGCACGCTCAGTACCTCTCCAGGACAAAAAAAAAATTGGGATTGCTTTTAAAAAAGCAGTTTGCAGAGCAGTGGGTAAACAGCAAAGCAGCCATCAGGAAGCCTTAGAAGGCAGCCTAACAACCAACACCGCTGATCCAGCAAAATATAGCCTCCACTTGCACTGCACACACAGTGACTGGTGTGTTGTACAGGCAAAATCGCTAGCAGCAGAAGCAGTTTTTGGTGTCTTCTTCCCTGCCTAACGCTCTCCCTACAAAATCAGCAGCAGCAGCAGCAGCTCTCCCTATTCTGAGATCAGCATGAGTAACATGGCGGTCGGCGTGCACGCCCTTTTATACCCCCTGTGATGCCCACCAAAGCAAGCCAATCACTTGCATGCCCTTCTGAAAGATGGTGGTGACCCCTGCCTATGTCATCACGTTGCCCACAGTGTCCGTGGATCCTGATTGGCTGAAAAAGAGCGCAAAACAAACTTTTGAAGCGCGACTTTGACGCTTAAGTCGCCGACCTCGTGGCCGACCTCATCCTAGGGTCGGGTTTCGTTTCATGAAACCCGACTTTGCCAAAAGTCGGCGACTTTTGAAATTTTTCGACCCATTTCGCTCAACTCTAGTACTGAGAGTTGAAGTCCAGGGTACTGCAGCAAAGGGTTCATTAAGGTCTGCTGCTGTGAATGTCTGTTCAGAGACAGGAGCTGCTGGAAAAGCACACATGGGTCTCACTGCAGGTGTTACACATGTCTGAAATAAAAATGCTAAAAAAGGTGTAGATTGGCTGAAGTGTCTATTTCTGCTCTCAATCTTCTACATGTCTTTGAATGAAAAAGTAAAATAGCTGACTTTGCTCTGCTCAGTCTAATTTATGATTATATTATTTTTACATTTTGGTTTATTTACATTTAAAAATACACATATATTTTTTAATAAACTCAGACTTTTCAAAATCCATACTTTGTTTTTAAAGTAACCCATTATAGTTGTTGGACAGGAACTACTTTTATATGATTTTGTACAATTTGCCTAGCAGCATGCAGGGCAATATAAACATGTTTATTTGTGCACGTGTCTCGTACTTCATGAAAAGATGAAAAAAGTGAATTTAGCCAGAGGTTTCACATCTGTTTAGCTTTTTTTTTTTTTCTAAAACACAGAAACAAACTTAGTTTTTAAATGGAATATATGTCAATCTTGCCTGGCCTATTTTGCAGTTAATAATTATAATCTGAATATATTGGTGTACACTGTACAGTCTGCAAGAGAGCACCAAAGGCAAATCCAAAAAGTAGGGCAACAAAATTTGCCTCTGTAATCATAATCTATTCTTTTGAAGAATAAACATATGCTCATCCTTTTCATTTGAAGACACGTTAAGTATTATTTTGTAAAGTATTTCATGTATTCTTTTAGCTTTGTAAAACTGTATGCCCACAATACACAATACAGTTTTAAATGTCTACTAAAATCCTTAGGAAAGGAGGTTGAGAATGTACTAAGAAAATGGGTTTACATAATGAAATTATTATAATTATTATTATTGTCATTATATAAACCCATTTTATCAGCACAATCTAAAACAAATTTACAATAATTATAGCAATAATAATTAGTACTTATATTATTATTATTATTATTATTTGAGTAACAGTAATTATATAATTACTGTAAATTTGCATATATCCATATATATATAGCAAAAATACTTGTGATAATAACAACAACAATGTCGTAGCTGTTTTTGTTCTGACCAAGCGTCAGATCTTTCCAGATCACCAGTGAGGCCAGATTGAGAGGTTTTGTCGCCCTTCTGATGACAAGCGCTTGGAGACAAAGGACTCAACACCCACGGGTCGTGGTCAAATCACTTTATCTGACGTAATGAAATATAAGACATGTTTTTATACCATTTACAACAATATGTGACTCTGGAGCTCATTTGGCCCCCACCATCACCTCAGGGTCGTACGTACCTTGTTTACAATATACCCAGAACACGTTGTTGAGAACAAATATGATAACAAGTATAGTTTCCTTGAAGACAGAGACTACTAGTCTACATAAGAATAATTCTAGCAATAATAAGGCAAAAGGCAATTGAAGTCTTAAAGGCATTTAAAGGGATATAAAAGCAAACCATTAACTCTTCTATATCAATTTCCCCCTTTTGTAAATGGTATAACCTTTGCCACAGGGTCAGGTGATGTCCACAAAGGAGCTACTCTCTCATGGGTCTAGTACCCATAAGGGGGCTTCCTACCTGCTTCACCCATCCACCCTCAGTGTGGACACTCACCTTCCCCATCAGCAATGGCTACCTGGGGTCTATGATACACTACAGAAGGTTCAGCCTTAGATTCTTTTTTTATGCATACATTATTCAGTAGCTTAAGTAATACATATATTAGCGCTTTTACGGCTACATAAAGCAATAAGCAAACCAACAAAATTTGCATACAAGTCTATATAATGCCAAAAATCCATCCTACTAAGCCATTAAACCAATTTACTGGATTTAGGAAAGAGAATGTGTTACCTTACCAGGAGTCTCTGTTTGCACTGTGTTGTTTTAACCATTGGTCTCTAAGTTCACCTACGTTGTCCATACTGGCCTTGATCTGGAGATTGCCAGCAGGGTCGATATAATTACAACAGGTGGGACCAATTATTTGACACATTCCTCCTTCTTTTGCTGTCAGGTAATCTAGTACTATAGTATGTTGGTTAGTAACTACGATTAATTGTCTCTGTATTGTATTAGTCTCATTTAGAACTTCAAGAATCTGGAAAATCTGATCGTCCAGGTAGTCGGTACCTTCCACTAATTTATCCCACAGTTGTGTTATGAAGGGGTATATTAGCATACTACTGAATATTTTGTTATCCCCATCTCTACTAGATGCGGCCTACCATTTGGCTGGGGCTTATTGTCTGCAGCCCTTCTATACAAAGTGTGAATTGGGACTGCTGCTGTGTCTATTTTACTATGAGGAACTATGAAAGTGGCTGGTGTCAGTTTAGCAAGAGTGCAGACCCCTCTTATGTCTGGGCTCACCCACCTGTAGGCACGATGTCCGCAAACCAAGAATACTCCTTCAGGGAGAACACAAACGTGACCAGGGGTCTGTATACATTGGTATAAACTCAAAAGTCCTGACCTACTGCAGGCTTATGGGCACACCAAGTATTATTCATTGGTTTTCCCCTTATACCAGATGTACATTTACCCCTTTCTTTCCTTATTATTTTACCCGTAGATGCTCTACAGCCTTCAATACCATCCTGGTACATCGTCTTATTAACCTGTGTTTGATCATGAGTGTAATTATTGTCCTCACCACAGGTGTCTGCTCCAGTGTGCTGAAGACTGAACCACCGTCCATCATTGGGAATAGGGTCTGAGTGAGGGATCTCAGTCCTCCTCCTGGCGACCATATTTCCGACATCTGAATCATATTCCCGCCACCACATTTGTACCTTTAGTCCGCGTTATATTAAACTGAAACCAGGGATTAGCGGCCCATTCGACTATAGCCAATGAGGCAGATATATCACGGGACACACCTAGGTTGAGTCCAAGTCTCATTGTGTATGCAGTGTGGGGTTAATACCTCCCATGTCTCCAGAGGTAAGGCTAAGAACGGCATAGTCCTCACGGATACAGGGCTGTGTGTACAGATCCAACAGTCTTTCGGTTTCTGTCCTTCCATGTCCTTTATAAGAAGAGCATGATGCCGAACAAGTTTGTTGTCCCAATCAGCATTTAAGAGTTTGTCCTGTGTCTCTGTAGAGTGCAGTAACCCTGTCACTGCCAGCAAGGTGATGAGGAGAACAGTCATTCTGCTGTTGACAGGACCTTCTTGCAGTGAAAGGCGTGGATCCAGGTGGACTTTCCCTCAAGTTTTACTGAAGTGGATGTGGTCAGCTGGACGTGGAAGGGGCCGTCAAATCGTGGGTCCCGGATCCTTCTCACGTGTCTGCGTATAACCACCCAATCACCTGGATTCAGCTGATGCACATCTGCACTGGCATTAGGATCTGGAATGTATGAGAACACATGTTTATGCACCACATTAAGTCTTTCCTGCAAGGCCTGGACGTAGGCTGTCATAGCACCGTGTTGCATTTGTAGCACCTGTGGGAAGTACAGACCAGTCTTTGGTGCACTACCAAACAGGACTTCAAAGGGAGACAAGCCTGTGTTTCTATTTGGAGTGTGTCTGACTGAAAAGAGTGCAAGAGGCAAGCACTCCACCCAGCTCTTTCCTGTGTCTGCCATGGCCTTTTGAATTTTCAGTTTGTGTCCCATTTAGTCTTTCCACTTTCCCACTACCTTGTGGCCTATATGGTGTATGAAATGCTTGCTGTACACCCGGGGCCTGCATGACTTCCCTCATTATTTCTCCCGTGAAGTGTGCACCCCTATCTGTTTCTGTGGTTTCTGGGACACCATACCTGCAGATCAGTTCTTTCATCAGTTTGTCTGTAGTCATTTTAGCATTTGCACGTTCTACCGGATAGGCTTCCGGCCAACCAGAGAAGAGATCTACACATACTAGGATATTTGCATACACTCCTACCTTGGTAGCTGTATGTCGTCAATCTGCCGTCTCTGAAACGGGTAGAGAGGCCTAGGTGTCGCTTTCTTAGGGACTTTTACTGTTTTACCTGGGTTGTGCTGTGCACAGATGAGGCATGATTGTACAAGTTTCGCGGCTGCGTAACTGAAACCAGGAGCGATCCAGAAGGCATCTACCATGGCACACATGTGACTTTTTGAGGTGTGATTGGGGCCATGTGCTGCTTGCGCCATGATTGGGAACAGGGACTTTGGTGGGCACATTTTATCCTTATTCTCCCATACTCCATTTGAGTTCAGCTCAGCTCCCAGTCTCCCCCGGTGTACCTTCTCTGTTTGGGCAGCCTTTTACTGGAGGGATTTCAGGACATCTAGACCCAATGTGGCTGGAATACGCTGACTCCCCGCCACCGTCCACTGCTCTCTCTAGGCCACCTTGTGCTATTTTAGCAGCCTTGATCGCCCTTCTATTGCCCTCTACCTCCACGGAGTCACCTTTGTGTGTGCTTTTACCTTGACAATGCCAACCTGGACTGGTAACATCAATGCCTCCATCAATTGTTTCACCAGCTCTGCATTTTTAATGGGCTTCGAATCTGTGAAAATATTAGCGACTTTACCTGCAGCGGCTCTACACGCCTCAGTGAGTGCCTTCAACTCTGCCTCCTGCGCCGACATGTGAGGAGAGAGTGGTTCCGCTCGGATTACCTCATGTGAGGATACTACTGCATATCCAGTGTAGAATCGTCCATCCTGGTGGTATCTGGGGCCATCTACAAAAAAGAAACTCAAAGTCTGCATTAGGAACAGGTTTTTCATGAATGTGTGCAAACCCAACTGTCTCCTGACTCATCAGTTCTATGCAGACATGTTCATGCGTCATGTCAAAGTATCCTTCCTCACTTGCTAATACGGTCACCAATTCCCCCTTTTCTGAATCCACAGGCAGGAGGGTGGCTGGATTCAGAACGTTACATCTTTTGAGGGTGACATACTCAGGAATTAGTAGAGCACACTCAAGTCGGAGCTGTCTGGCCATAGACAGATGTTTTGGTTGAACTTGTAGGAGTATGGCATAGATGTCATGTGGGGAATAGATTGTCAAAAGAAACATCAGTGTGATCTCACATGCCTTTCCTAGTAGTGCGGCTGCTCCTACCGCACAGACACAATCAATTTTGTGTGAGGTCCCGGGTCACTAAACCTAGGAAGATGCATAGATGCTTAGGTGACCTGGGTAGAGGGAGATCTTGAATTGCCTGTTTCCTGTCAGGTGTCTGGTACCTTCGGCAATATAATGTCCCAACAAATGTCACCTTTTGTTTGTAATACTGTAATTTGTCACGTGAGACCTTGCAACCCTTAGGGTCATCCACGTACTGTAATAGTACAATCAGCGGATGAGGTGATTGCCACTACTCAAGGATCCCTGCCATCGCTGCTGAATAGATGGCAGGGGGTTTCTTTCCCCCTTTTGTGGGTGGACTGTCCAACAATATTGTTCACCTCTATGAGTAAAGGAGAAAGATACTGACAGTCTGTGTGCAGGGGTACAGAGAAAAATGCACCTGCTAAATCAATGATTGTGAAACATTTTGACATTACTGGGATCTGTGACAATATTGTGTGTGTGTGTTAGGGACGATTGAGGTCACACTCACTGTATCATCATTAATAGCCCTTAAGTCATGAACCTTTCTGTAAGTGTCAGCAAACCCTTGAGTTCCTTTTTTTTTTTTTTCTTTTTTCCTAATGGGATACAAAGTGGTGTCACAGGGGGAAGATCTTTGCAGTCCAAAGGGGGGGTTTCTTTGCACCAGAACCCCTGCCTTAACATACTCTCTAATATCTCTGCTCGGGGCAATTGATTTGGCTATTGATATTGCTAGGCTCAAGGGGTATTGCTTTAAACAAGGGGGAGTGGTTCCTTCTTTCATTTTAATCATGACAGGGGGAATGGGCAACTGACCCACATCCGTTTTTCCCCTTGCCCAAACAGTGTCTGGCACCTGTCCCATTTCCTCATCCTCAGGCATTTTGGTGTCAGGTGTTAGTTTCACCGCTTTTGTCATATACACCATTGCCGCAATCTTACACAAATGTTTATCTGAGAGGGGACTTGTGACTGTAATACCCTCAGGAGAGTACTGTATGGTGGCCTGGATCGCACTCAGCACATCTGCTCCCAGTAAATTCATAGGGGTATTGTCACTAACAATAAGTTTTGTAAGTACCACAATTCCAGCACCTCACTGTTTCTAGGTCCCTTGGTACCTTACTACGTCTCCACTGTTTTCCTTGTGCTCCAGCATACATGACAGGTCGTCTTATTGTCCTTGTTTGCTCAATTTCTTTAGCTACCTTAAGGAGGTCTTTCGGATCTACATGTCTCCATTCAGGTCTGGCTGTCTGTACTGCGTCTCGCAAGTCTTTGTTCATACCGTCAATGAATGCATTCACCAGTATTCTAACATCAAGTGGGTTTATGCAAATGTACCCCATGTCTGCCCATTTCAGCTGTAACCGTCCAAAGCACATCTCTACACTCTCTCCTCTTTGCTGTGTCACGTTAATCAGGAGTACAGACTGCTCTGATTGTTCCACTGTAGCCCATTGTCTTAGTGACTCACAGTATGTCTCCCCAGACAGTGCAGATTTATCATCCATGCCCCAAGCCTGATTCTTTGTCACATCTGTGTGTGTCTTAATTATATGTCCTAGTGCGTCACCTGCCTTTAAACTCACCAACCTCTCTAGGTCTGCCCAGGTACACTTATATGTCTGCTGTATTTCCTGTATGTGTCTGTAAAATGGGAATGGTTGGTCTTCAGGGTCAGGCAACTGTTTCAACAAAGCTAGCTGGTCAGAGGGGCTCCAGGGATAATACACCTGCATCTTTCTTATTCTAGTCGCACTGATGGGGTTGGTCGTCTGATGTCTACTGTCAGCTTACTCCTCAAAGGTCAATGTCCCCACTACCCACTCTATTATGTCAGCTTCTTATGTCACTACATATGATCTTGTCTGGACAGGATTTAGTGCAATTCGCTTAGGTCAGTAGCACAGGTCACACAAGTAGCTATTCAGTCTGGGTTTGTCTGAGTCTGATCACAGTGTTTACAAGTCCATCTGTTTTGTCTGAGTCTCTGGTTACTCTTTGTCAATCAAAACATTCATAATACACCTTCCACACTGCTGCACATTCATTCTCAAGCATCATTTATTCACTTGCTATTTTCTTCCCTTGTCTGTGCCTTTTTGTACATCCAAACATTCACACTCTGGTATTTTTGCCTTTTTTTTTTTTTTAAATTGGTCCAACCTGTATTACTGCTTCCTTTCTTCTCTGTCTTTTTCAATTTGCATAGCTCTCTTGGATCTCATTGGGGGCACCGACGGTACACAGAAAAAGTTGCCATGGCTTCAACCTTTTTCTGCCGACAGCTCACTTTTCTTCTGAAATGCCCTCCCAGTGTGCCTGGACTTCTGTCTTACAGGCCACACTTAGCAAGTCAGAGAGAGCCTGCCAAGGTGTAGCGGGAAGGCTCCTTGCCTCTCACCCGGTAGACCTACAGGATGTAGCGGGAAGGCTCTCTGCCTCTCACCCGCTAGATCAGCTGGCTAGAATAGGATCAGGCCTGCATCCTTCCAGCCCAGCTCCATGGATTGTTGTGGGAAGGCTATTTCAACCTTAGACAGCTCACCTTTCTTCTGAAATGCCCTCCCAGTGTGCCTGGACCTCTGTCTTACAGGCCACACTTAGCAAGTCAGAGTGAGCCTGCCAAGGTATATCCAGAGGGCTCCTCACCCTCGCCTCTCACCCACAACAATAAAACCTGCTGACTAAAGTAAGAAGGCCCAGGTGTGATAGGCCTCTGACCTACTTTATCAGCCGTACAGTCGGCTACCTCCTCTGTTGATACACAATTTGCTATACAAATCAATCACACAACTAGAAGCAGGTTCAAACACATTAATGACCAAACAATCACTTGCAATTTCCTTCTAAATTAGGCACCATATTTTACTTTTAACTTCCATCTTCAATTAAGTACTGTTGCTTTAAAATGCACAAATCTTTCAGCGCGTACTTTATGGATAGAATTACAGAGAATTTTGAGCACAGCTCACACTCAGCAGAGATAAGAGCGAAGGGAGAAGAAAAACTGCGCAGCGGTATCATTCCCCCCTCCCATCAGAATGCAGCGTTCTTCACTGAATTCTGTAGCTCTTTAGAGTTATCAAAATCAATTTCTACAAAGAAACTCAAAATCACGGGATTTCACTGTAAGAGCAGATGACTGTATAATGAGATTAACTGAGTCTTGCCCCTTTTATGGCCAAATGCATTCAGGAAACTTTACAATGTAATGCCACATATAACACAAGCTATATCATTACTCAATTCATTCAGTCTCAGATGTAGATTTGAAATATCTATAACGCATCTGTCCGGGATTCCACCACAACTAGAAAGGTAACAAATCTCTTGACACAAAAATGATGTGTGATGATTCATTTATACGTGCTCATTCACGGATTTTTTTTTTATACTCAATTACTCATCTCTCATCTTATTCAGAGGTTCTCATAGACATATATACAAGGATTCACACAGCCTGACTATCTTGCACTTTGGATTTGATTGACGCTTTAACCTACAGCAGTGTCCACTGACACTCCGAGAACACCAAAGCCAACTTCTTAAACAACAAGAAACATTGAAAACCAGAGCAACCAAAAACCACAGCCTCATACAAAACTGCACAGAGTCTATCCCAGACTTTGTGCTACACAGTGCAC
The DNA here is from genome assembly GCF_039654945.1 of Dendrobates tinctorius. Classification (NCBI taxonomy): domain Eukaryota; kingdom Metazoa; phylum Chordata; class Amphibia; order Anura; family Dendrobatidae; genus Dendrobates; species Dendrobates tinctorius. Next base: position 17,683,394 of record NW_027361802.1, on the reverse strand, counting down.
CAGTGCACAACCAGTTAGTATATTAGTATATTGCCAGAACAGTTTAACAGATAATACAGATGACAATTATTATCTTATTACTCTATTATTCAACTCTCATACAGACATACTCACCCCTCACTGGTGATGTGGGTTCTTTTGAACCGTGCTGTTACAGTCTTACCCAGAGGTATGTGGGCATCCTTAGAGAGGCTGCAGATGCAGAATCAATGTAAGAATAAATGTTCTCACCTGCTGCAGCCTGGATTCTGCATTTTCAACCTCCCAGGAAGCTCCCACATCCGGATTCCGAATAGACTGGTTTCCACGGTCCCCGTAGGGCGCCAAACTGTCGTAGCTGTTTTTGTTCTGACCAAGCGTCAGATCTTTCCAGATCACCAGTGAGGCCAGATTGAGAGGTTTTGTCGCCCTTCTGATGACAAGCGCTTGGAGACAAAGGACTCAACACCCACGGGTCGTGGTCAAATCACTTTATCTGACGTAATGAAATATAAGACATGTTTTTATACCATTTACAACAATATGTGACTCTGGAGCTCATTTGGCCCCCACCATCACCTCAGGGTCGTACGTACCTTGTTTACAATATACCCAGAACACGTTGTTGAGAACAAATATGATAACAAGTATAGTTTCCTTGAAGACAGAGACTACTAGTCTACATAAGAATAATTCTAGCAATAATAAGGCAAAAGGCAATTGAAGTCTTAAAGGCATTTAAAGGGATATAAAAGCAAACCATTAACTCTTCTATATCAACAATATTAGCAAATAATAAGAATACAAAATAATAACAATGCTCTTAATAACAATTATTACTGCAATTCTGTATTGTATAGACATTTCAGAAGGAAAATAATTATTTGTATTGGCCTTAGGTGGTAATGTTATATTGAGAATGTAAAGAAAATTCATATAGACAAATTTGATAGTTGAGTCCTATTTTATTAAAATTTTATTGTTAAAGAGTCTTCTTACATTGAAATACAATCCCAAAAATTATATTCAACATGTTAAAAAGGATCTTTAACCAATATGAGCATGGTAAACTGGTCACATCATGGAATAGTGGCTGCAGAGGTAAGTAAAATGTAGTTTTTATTTTTTTTTTGTTTCTCCTTTCTGTTATACAGATATTAGCTTGTAAAGTTTAGTTTATAATTTATGTTAAGTTCAAATGGGTGTTATCAGAGATTTGTCACTGTGGGCATGTACTTCTTCCCCTGTATGAGGTTGATCAATTTTAAATAGGCAGCAACATATAGGAGAAAAAAGAACATGCCCTCCTGTAACAATAATGTAAAGTGCCATGTATTTTTCCCTATTATCACTACTTCCGGACCATTCCACGGTCTGCTATTCACATACTGAACTCTGCTATGCCAATGGTGAGGGTTTGACCCCCGTTTTCACTTTTTCTGTCATGCCTGTGAATTTCTGCTCACTCACAGCCTGACACTGTCCACCCCCTTGCTTCCCCCCCAGCCGGCACACTCAGTGTAACCTGAGACACCAGTGAAGGATTTCCCTCCTCACATCAGGGAGCTTCTTTGTCTTTCCACCATGTGAGGACATCCTACAGACAATAATGGGAATCTAATCATTTGGTCATAAAGCGATGTGAAGTTGTGATTGAAAAATAAAAACTACATATCTGGGACATGCGTCGACTAAGCTTCATAGCCTGTGTTTTTCCCGGTTCCAGCGCTAACAGAATCATAGAAATGGATTTCTCCTTAACCAAGTGGAATAACTATTCTGAGTTTGGAATCACTGGAAAGCTAATTTCAATATAAGATGAATGAGAGTTATGCCGATATTATGCTAGGTTCTCAAGCCCAGTTATGATCATTATAAGGTTTCAGAACCAGATCTGTAACTCTGAGCTAGGGGAGGGCTGCCACAACTCTGCCCCTTTGGTGATGTCACAAGCCCAGGGGTATAAGTCACTTTCACACAGGACAGCCATCATTCTAGCCTGGGAAACCGCTGCATCCAGACCCCTCAACGCATTGTGATGTTTGGCTCCTCCTACCAGCATGGTTCTGCCTTAAATGATTTAAGCAATATGTGAGTTTATTTCTTCTCTTAATCCACTTTTATTTGTATTCGCATTGTATATATTTTAATTGTCTCATTTTGTAAAATCCCTTTTATACCTTCTGTAAACACTGCCTACCTTTTTGGAGTAAATATAAAATTTATTAGTCTCATATCTCCTTGCTCTATGACGAATTCACGTGCCTAAAAGTTAATTGTGCTACTAATTTGGGTTGGCTTTGTACCCCTTTATTAATTTTAAATCCTTCATACAAGTGTTGGTTTGAGGCTATGGTTTTATGGTTGTATGTCAATTAATGTTTAATAAAACATGTATTTTATGAAATGAGTGACACTCTTGGTTATTGGGTCACCTGACAGTGACATAACCTTTGTGATATATTTGTGCATTGAGAGTGTAGCCCGCTCCTTTGAATGATAATGGGCTTGGGTATTGTGCTTACCAATTGTTTCTCTGTGTTTAGACAGTGTACCCGTAAATTTATGGATTTTTCAGCTAAGGAATTTTCTTGGCGTCTTAAAGCGTCGAATATATATTTTTCGTACTACTGCCTCACAACCATCTACTGATGCATCCAATAGTGAAAGAGATCTGTTTAAACAATATAAAAATTTTGTTCACAAAAAAACTAAAATTTGGTGGACAAAAACTACACTTGAAAATTATGTGAGCCAAAAAATTATCCTTAGAGGTCTGAGAGTACAATTATTCCCAACTTTTGATCTTGGGGAACAGAAATTGGTTGAACGATGGATGTCAGCTGCTACCACGGGGTGCGGGGAAGCAGCATCCTACTCTGTGCCCAACTCCACTGAGCACACCGCTCAGGTAATATGTATTTGGCGATTTATTCATCACATTCATTTTCATGCTTTGGGTCATTTTAACCTGTATACATGAGAGGCTGTGGTAGCGCTGTAGCAGCAATGGCTGCATACATTGCATATTGTGGGTGATTAGAATCCACATATGTGTAAGGCTATGGTGGTGTAGCAGCAGCAATAGCTGATTAATGAATAGTTATTTAATGGTGTGAATTGTGTTTTAGATTCTATTCAAATTAAGGCAGTAAATTTCATTCACATCTATGCAGGTTTTTGCATGCAATTTTCTACAGCCATTTAGCCCTGTTGTATCTAATTAAAGATACTAAGTATATTGTGGGGCATATTATATGTGTAAAGCTATGGTGGTGTAGCAGCAGCAACAGCTGATTAATGAATAGTCATTCAATGGTGTGAATTATGTGTTAGATTCTGTTCAAATTAAGGCAGTAAATTTTATTCACATCTATGTAGGTTTTTGCATGCAATTTTCTGCAGCCATGTGTAAGGCTATGGCAGTGTAGCAGCAGCAACAGCTGATTAATGAATAGTCATTCAATGGTGTGAATTATGTGTTAGATTCTATTCAAATTAAGGCAGTAAATTTTATTCACATCTATGCAGGTTTTTGCATGCAATTTTCTGCAGCCATGTGTAAGGCTATGGCGGTGTAGCAGCAGCAACAGCTGATTAATGAATAGTCATTCAATGGTGTGAATTGTGTGTTAGATTCTATTCAAATTAAGGCAGTAAATTTCATTCACATCTATGCAGGTTTTCCGCATGCAAATTTCTACAGCCATGCTATGGTGGTGTAGCAGCAGCAACAGCTGATTAATGAATAGTTATTCAATGGTGTGAATTATGTGTTAGATTCTATTCAAATTAAGGCAGTAAATTTTATTCACATCTATGCAGGTTTTTTGCATGCAATTTTCTATAGTTTAATTAAAAATGTATCTAATCAATAAATACTAAGTATATTGTTGGGCATATTATATTATTCAGGATACTGTAGTCATTTTCTTTAAATTTTGACACATTATATAATTGGAATTGTATCCTTTTGCTGTTTCTCCTTCCTACAAGTGTTGGTTTGAGGCAATGGTTTTATGGTTGTATGTCAATTAATGTTTAATAAAACATGTATTTTATGAAATGAGTGACACTCTTGGTTATTGGGTCACCTGACAGTGACATAACCTTTGTGATATATTTGTGCATTGAGAGTGTAGCCCGCTCCTTTGAAGGATAATGGGCTTGGGTATTGTGCTTACCTTCTGTAAACACTGTCTACCTTTTTGGAGAAAATATAAAATTTATTAGTCTCATATCTCCTTGCTCTATGATGAATTCACATGCCTAAAAGTTAATTGTGCTACTAATTTGGGTTGGCTTCGTAACCCTTTATTAATTTTAAATATTAATAAAGAGATCGGAAGCTGGTGGCAGTGAAGTGTGTTTTGGCTATGTCGGTAGCGCTGTCAGTGATGGAGCAGGTTCTATAAGCTGACTGTCTGGCTGCGGCCAGAGCATTTAAAATTCCCTCGCTGCAGCGTGCCTAATAGCCAGTGCACAACAAGTAGGCTGTCCAGCGACCAATTTTCCTGGGGGCAGTTCCCTGACTGACCTGAGGGTAAGGGGATGCCAGAGAGCTGCAAGTTCCAAAGTGGAACCAAAAGTGGGATATACAGTACATAAATCCCGGCAGATCGTGATATGGTGTGGCAGTGGTGGGAAAACTAAAATGAGCCCCCTTGCGGTAAATTGTTAGGGCAAGACTAGCTTGCTGTTTTTCATCACATTGTGGCAGTGGTGGGATAACTAAGATAAGCCCCCTGCGCATGTGATAGCCGTGTGCGGCCAAAGGTCAAACAACCCCATTTCCTGACATTTGTTGGCAGAGCGGTGGGATCATAGAGCATTAGTGATCTGGTTTGAGCAATCATTACTCTCACTAAAGGCTTACACGGATCTTCTGAGGACCCTGCAGCAAAAGTTTTGGAGAATGGACTCAGTGTTTATTAGTCCTGAGACAATTGTGTGTACTTGCGATTACTCCCTACTAGTGTTGAGCGATACCATCCGATATAGAGAAATATCAGATCGGATTGGATCAGCCCGATACAAAAAAGTATCGGGTATCGCCTATTCCGATACCGGAAGTCCCATTCAAGTCAATGGGACAGAAATATTGGAATGAAAAAAAACCCTTTCTTTACTTGCACATCCAGTTTGGGAGGGGGGAAGAGTGTGGGCGGTGCGTGGGCGGATACTGTGCGTGTCTGTGTGTGCGGGCCTGCCCGGGGTCTGTACGGGCCTGCCGGGGGCTTGTGCCAGCTGCCGGGGGTCTGTACGGGACTGCCGGGGCTTGTGCCGGCTGCCGGGGGTCTGTACGGACCTGCCGGGGGCTTGTGCCGGCTGCCGGGGGTCTGTGTGGGCCTGCTGGGGGTCTTGTGTGTGTGTGTGCAGGCATCGTCCGATGGGACAACATGTATGTTGTATGTCTGTAGCATGCTGTATGCATGTAGTAAGTATGTAGTATGTATGTATGCTGTATGTATGTAGTATATATTTAGTATGTATGTAGTATGTATGTATGTTGTATGAATGTAGTATATATGTATGTAGTATGTGTGTATGTATGTATGTAGTATATATGTAGTATGAATGTAATATGTATGTTGTATGTATGTTGTATGCCTGTAGCATGTTGTATGTATGTTGTATGTATGTAGTAAGCATGTAGTATGTATGTATGTTGTATGAATGTAGTATGTATGTTGTATGTATGTTGTATGTCTGTAGCATGTTCTATCTTTGTATGTATGTAGTATGTATGTATGTATATAGTATGAATGTAGTATATATGTAGTATGTATGTATGTTGTATGAATGTAGTACATATGTAGTATGTATGTAGTATGTATGTTGTATGAATGTAGTATATATGTATGTAGTATGTATGTTGTATGAATGTAGTATATATGTAGTATGAATGTAGTATGCATGTTGTATGTATGTTGTATGTCTGTAGCATGTTGTATGTATGTAGTAAGTATGTAGTATGTATGTATGTTGTATGAATGTAGTATATATGTAGTATATATGTAGTATGTATGTAGTATGCATGTAGTATGTATATATATATTTTTTTCGTGTTTTACATTCAACACATTAGCCGGATGATGGGACTACTACTGCTAATGTGTCAATCACTGTCATTGTAGCAGGCATCGCCCGATGGGACTTGTAGTCCCATCGGACGATGCCTGCACACACACAAGACCCCCCGGCAGGCCCGCACAGACCCCCGGCAGCCGGCACAGGCACCCGGCAGGCCCGTACAGACCCCCGGCAGCTGGCACAAGCCCCCGGCAGGCCCGTACAGATCCTCGGCAGCCGGCACAAGCCCCCGGCAGGCCCGTGCAGACCCCAGGCAGCCGGCACAAGCCCCCGGCAGACCTGTACAGACCCCCGACAGCCGGCACAAGCCCCCAGCAGGCCCGTACACACCCCCGACAGCCGACACAGGCCCCCGGCAGGCCCGTACAGGCCCCCCGCAGTCGGTACAGACCCCCCGCAGTCGGCACAGACCGCGCATCATGATGCGCACAGACCGCGCATCATGACATCATTTCAGCAGCCAATCACAGCCACAACAGTGGCTCATTGCATTATGGGGACTTCCGATTCCGGTATCTGATATTGAAAAAATATCGGTACTCGGTATCGGAATTCCGATACATCGAATATCGGCCGATACCCGATATTTGCAGTATCGGAATGCTCAACACTACTCCCTACCTTCTCTTTGTTTTTCTATCCTGTCTTTTATTTGGCAATCATGACTACGAGGGGAGAATCTTATTATAAGCAGCTTAAGAAGGACGCCCTTAGGGCCCTGTGGACGGCAAACCAGATTGACGCCGCTGACAAAATCAAAGAGAAGTTGGTCGCGGCTCTGTTGCAATGGGAGCAGATCCAGGGCGCAGAAGGCAGCTTCGATGCTGATGGTGCAGCCGCAGAGGTCTAGCTGGTGCAGGCCGGCCTGACCGGCAGCCAGGAAGTCGTGGACCACTATCTGCAAATGGCCCTACAGCAACTCCCTGCCGAAGACCATGTTAGACGTCTGCAGCTGATCCAGCAATATCAAGAGAAAGCCGAGCACCGTGCTGAGAAGGAGGCTGAGAGGGCCCATGAACTGCAGCTGGCCCGGCTGAGGGAAATACCCTTCACAGCCCGGAGCTGTGAGCCCAGCAGTGCTCAGATACCAAAGCTCCCGCCAGAACATTTTCCCATGATGGAAAAGGATAGCGACTTGGGCACTTTTCTGTGGGCTTTTGAGAGCCTGCAGACAGTACCAGCTGCATATGGACCAATGGACCAAGTACTTGACCCCAGGGCTAAAAGGCAAAGCTCTGGAGGTGTTTGCTTCTTTCCTGCCAGAACAGGATAACTACTATGACGCAATCAAGCAGGCCCTGATCGCCAAATACCGGCTGACCCCTAAGGTGTACCGCAAGAAGTTACAGAACCTCCAACGTGGCCCACACGACAGTTATAGTGATGTGGTGCAAGGATTCAGGACCACTTTGACCAGTGGATCCACAGACTGTCAGTGACCACCTTTGAACTGCTGAGAGACCTGATGATCAAAGACCAGTTCTTACATCTTTGCCCAGCTGAGGTCCGACGGTTTATACTGGACCGAGAGCCAATGGATACGATTAAAACAGTGCAGATCACCAACACCTATGATGCCAACTGGAAACCAGAGACATGGAAGCCAGTCACCGCCAGCTGCAGAGGGGATAAGCCTGCAACCAACCCCAGTACCCCTGCCAGCCAACTATCCGGAGGCCCTGTCCCATTTGCCAATACCAGGCCTACATCAGACCCTTGCCAGTGTTTTTTCTGCAAACGGACTGGACATATTAGTGCCACCTGTCTGGAAAAGCAGAAGAACCCCCCAGCCAAGGCCTCTGGGCCCAATGCCTCTGTTCTTTTAGTGGGTGGAGTGGTTGGAAGGATTTTGTGACAATGTGCAGCAAGTCCGTGTGGGGACCAATCTCACTAGAGGCCTCAAGGACACCAAGGCCAAACGAACCCTCATCCGACCCGGACTAGTGACCCGTGAAGAGATGACTGATGGGAAAACCCTAACTGTCACCGGGATTGGGGCGTCCGCTGCCCCTTGCCGATGGCACGGGTTTTTCTTGATTGGGGTGCTGGGAGTGGGGTGAGGGAAGTGGGGGGGTGTCCAAAAACCGGCCCACTGATGTTTTATTGGGGACTGATTTGGGGATGATGGTTGCATACTACGTCTCTGACACCCCTCCCCAACCTGATATTAAGGATAACGTTAACCCTGATGATGATGATGGGAAGCTGAATGTGTTACCTGACAATGCCTTATTGAATAATAATGACTCTGATAACCATTCTTTCCCTAGGAATGATGCTGATAGTGATGTAAAGGTGCCAACTGAACCTGATAACCATTTCTCTGAGAAGGTTGATGTGTCCACAGGTACAGGAGTGCTCAGCCCCATCGCCCTGCGGAGTGAGACGGCTGAGGAACCCTTAACAGGAGCAAGCGTCAGTGCTACAGGAAATGGGAAGGTGCATGGGAACCATGAGGGAGGTGATGCCATGCCACTGACCAGTGCCACCGAGGAAGGTAATTGGCCCATAAGTAGCCCTGCTCCTGAAGTGTTGGGGTGGTTGGGGAAGTAGCGCCCATAGCCGCGCCAGCTGATGGATCTGTAGAAATCCCCGGGGAGACAGCCTACATAGCCGCTGTCACCCATAGTGAGAGTGCCCGGAACGCTGGTAGCGCCCTGCCTTCTGGATCCTCCTCCACTACAGGATTGACTGAACCAGAGGTGGACCCAGAGCAGGTCCCAGAGGGTCCCAGTGAAGAGGGGACCGTGATGTCACTTCTGGCTGCCTCCAACCAGGAGTTCCAGGTCGCTCTGCACTCAGATGCGAGCCTGGAGAAATTGAGATACCTCACCGAGACGCCCACCTCTGTGACCTGATAAGGAGAGGGTGTTCTGGGAACAAGGAAGGTAAAACCAGGAGACAGTACCTGGAGAATCCCAAAAGGAGTGGTTGAGGGAAAGACAGCTGGTAGTCCCCTATCGATTTAGAACTGAGTTGTTATGGATTGCCCATGAGATTCCACTTGCTGGACACTTGGGGATCAGCAAAACTAAGGCCCGGCTGTCTCAACACTTCTACTTCTACGTCCTGTACCACTTGTCAAAAAGTGGGGAAGGTGGGGCCTGCTCTTAAGGCTCCCCTGATCCTTTGCTGGTGATAGAGGAGCCTTTCCAGAGAATCGCAGTGGCCATCCCCAGCAGCTCTGGAAAGCAATACATTCTCACCGTGGTAGACTATGCTACTCGGTACCCAGAAGCAGTAGCTCTTTCCTCAGCCAGGGTGGAAAAGATGGCGGATGCACTGGTGACCATCTTTCCAAGGGTAAGATTTACCGGGGAGATGCTCACCGATTAAGGGACCCAATTCATGTCTCGCCTAATGGAGGCTCTCTGTAAGAAAATGCAGGTGATGCAGCTGATATCAAGTACGTATCACCCACAGACCAATGGTTTGTGTGAATGCTTCCACGATACCCTCAAACAGATGCTCCGCATGCTGGTTGAGACGCAAGGGTATGACTGGGAGCGGTACCTCCCACACCTGCTATTCGCTTACAGAGAAGTTCCGCAGGCATCGACGGGGTTCTCCCCCTTCGAGCTCCTGTACGGTAGGCGAGTCCGGGGACCCCTTGGGTTGATAAGAGAATCCGAGGAAGATGAGCCAAACCCCTCTGAAGTGTCCATCGTGAATTATGTCATGCGCTTTCATGACAAGATGCAGAACTTGACGCAGTTGGTGCGTGACAACATGGTGCAGGCTCAGGCTGACTGGTATGATCAGAACTCTCGGGAGTGGACCCACCAGGTGGTTCAAAAGGTGTGGGTGCTCGTCCCCGTACCAAAGGATAAGCTTCAGGCAGCCTGGGAAGGCCCGTACGTCATCCACAACAGCTCAAGCCGGTCACCTACGTGGTCCTACTTGACCACGCTTGGGGTAGGCGCAAGGCCTTTCATGTCAACTTGGTGAAGGCTCACCACGAACGTGAAGCCTGCGTCCTACCTGTCTGCTACTTGCCCGAGGACTGGGAGGAAGACCCCCTTATGGACATGCTAGCCCAAGCCAAGGCCAGTGGGTCCATCAAGGACATGGAGGTAAGCGACTTGTTAACTGTACCCCAGTGGTCGCAGTTGTTGAACACCCTGGAACTCTTCCGGGCAGTGTTCTCCAACCGACCCGGATGGACTGAGGTAGTGGTCCACAAGGTGGACACAAGGAATCATGCCTCACTAAGGCAAACACTTTATCGGATCTCTGAGGAGGTGCAGCAGGTTATGCACCAAGAGATCGCTGAGATGTTATAGCTGGGGTGAGTCAACGGTCCAAGAGCGTGTGGGCCTCACCTGTAGTACTCATGCCCAAAAAGGATCGGACCTCCCAGTTCTGCATGGACTACAGGGGGCTCAACTCCATCACAACCTCTGATGCACACCCGATGCCATGCATTGAGGATCTGCTTGAGCTGTTGGCGAGCGCAAAATACCTATCCATCATGGATTTGAGTCTGGGATACTGGCAAATTCCCTTGAGCCCTGAGGCTCAGGAGAGATCCGCCTTTATCACCCCCTTTGGGCATGAAAAATGCCCCTGCCACTTTCCAGCAGATGGTCAATCACCTGCTTCGGGGACTGGAGAAGTACACCGTGGCGTACCTGGATGACATTCCCATCTTCAGTTCCACCTGGGAGGAACACGTTCAGCATCTCCAGGAGGTTCTCAAGCGTATTCACCAGGCAGGTCTGACCATCAAGCCAGGAAAGTGCCAAATGGGCATGAGCAAGGTCCATTACCTGGGACACCGGGTAGGCGGGGGTTCCATGAGTCCAGAGCTGGAGAAAGTGGACACAATCGAGTCCTGGCCCACCCCCAAGACCAAGAAACAGGTGATGTCCTTCCTGGGCACTGCAGTGTACCATAGGCGGTTCGTACAGGACTATAGCGCCCTTGCAAGACCCTTGACGGACCTCATCAGGCGGAAACTACCCCAAACAGTCGACTGAACAGATGGCTGTGAGGCGGCCTTCCAAGCTTTGAAAACAGCCTTGTGCAACTCTCCAGTGTTGAAAGCAGTCAACAGCAGTCACCCATTCCTGGTACAGACCGACGCCAGCGAGTTTGGCCTCGGTGCTGTGCTCAGCCCGGTCGACTTGGGGAACCAAGAGCACCCCACGTTGTACCTGAGCTGGAAACTTCTGCTGAGGGAAGTGGCATACTCTACCATCGAGAAGGAGTGCCTGGTCATGGTCTGGGCACTGCAACATTTGCAGTCCTACCTGTACGGGCGCATCTTCACAGTGGTAATCGACCACAACCCTCTGAGCTGGCTGCATACAGTGTCCGGAACCAACTGAAGGTTGCTACGCTGGAGTCTTGCCCTCCAGCAGTACGATTTTACCGTACAACACAAAAAGGGCAGCGAGCATGGAAATGCGGATGGGTTGTCCCGCTGGGGCAAATCCGCTGAGGTGGCATTGGACGAGTACCGACTGGTCCTGCCTTCTTAGCGCACTCTAAAAGGGGGGAGCTGTAACGATAATGTAAAGTGTCATGTATTTTCCCCTATTATCACTACTTCTGGACCATTCCAGAATCTGCTATGTTTGTAATGATGCAAAACTCATCTCTACTGTATGACTACCTAGTAGTTGCAAAGATTAGTGAAGGTAAAAAAAATCTTTGAAGCAAAATTGCCACAGCTGATATGTTGTTGTTTGCAATTTTTTCTCTTGTGAATATTCCTGAAAGAGATTCTGCTAGACATTAGCAAATCTTTTGAAATTTGAATTTGCAAACTTGTGCAAATTTTTTCTACAAAATTCAATTTCTGATCAAACTACTGTAAAGCAATGAGCTGTGATATTATCCCAGTATTCAGATTCATCTCAAAATAGCTGTTGCATTTCCTGCCTCTGCTTTTATGCAGGATATATTAGTCTCAAATGATTGAATGTGCTATACAATGCAATGTGATAGCTGCAAGTCACTCATCAGTACAATAAAATTCATCAAACTTATTTTTCAATAGACATTAAAATACAGCAAGAAGAAATACAATATGTATCAAATTTTGAAAATCAGAACCAGCACTCAATAGAAGACACTACCCTGTACACTTCACAGCAATGTTGTATATAAAGTTCAAAAGATAGATTCAAAACATGCACTAAGAATAGAATATCAGTACTCAACAGCATGTTAGAATTCGGTAACCTTTTTTTCAAAGCTATTTAACCCCTTTAGCCCCAAGTTTATTTTCATTGTCACGACCAGTAGAGATGAGCAAGCCTTTCAATGTTCAGTTTGGTTTGGCAAACATCTCAAAGTTAGCTGAACATGTTTGTCGAACGGTTTGTCGCACATACCCAAAGCCAATTTAATTCAATGGAGAGCAAAACCAAACGTATACACAACAGCTTAACGGGACTTAAAAGGTTTACCAAACAGCTCAAATTAGAGGCAGACACCAGAATAAGTGGCATCAATTGACCAAGAGTACAAATAGCATAATTGAGCAGCATGGATGCCTGGGACAGGACCTGAGACATGCTCACACCAGCATTTCTAGTTTAAACATTGACCAGTAACAGGTGGATGAGTGACTGGTCTAGACCAGGTACTCTGAGGTCTGCCAAATTTCAGGAACACAAATGAAGGAGACCCAACTTGGAGTCCAAACATTTTCAAATATTAGGGGCAGACACCAGGAAAAATGGCATCTATTAAGCCACTGTAGAAATTTGGTAATGTCAAAGCAGCAGTCAGCCATGGGCAATGCTTGAAGCATCAGGGTCTGGGCCAACATTAAGAGCTTTGAATTTAATTATAAATTAAGATGAGATGGGTGAGGGACTGGTGTAAGACTGCTTTGCTGGGAACCCTGATACCTCATGCAACACCTCAAACACCTTTTTGGCTCAGCCACACTCACGTGGCTGAAATATCAGATTGGTAGAGCAACAATTGTTAGAAAAATGTAAGGAAAGTAACTCAGGTAGTTGACTGATCAATTGACCCACAGTAGAACATTTTATAAAGGCACAGAAGCAGTCAGCCATGATAAATCACTTACTAGTAAATCGTCATTATCAGAGGTGGTTGGTAGAGTTGAGCGAAACGGGTCGGTCATATTCAAAAGTCGGCGACTTTCGCTGAAGTCGGGTTTCATGAAACGAAACCCGACCATAGCGTGAGGTCGGCCACGAGGTCGGCGACCAGAGCGCCAAAGTCGAGTTTCAAAAGATGCTTCCAGCTCCCTTTTTCAGCCAATGATGGAGGACACACACTGTGGGCAATGCGATGACATAGGCATCGGTCACCACCATCTTTGAGAAGGGCATGCAAGTGATTGGCTGGCTTGGTGTGGCGTCACAGGGGCTATAAATCGGCGTGAACGCCGACCACCATCTTACTTCTGCTGATCTTAGCATTAGGGAGAGGTTGCTGGCTGCTGATTCAGAATAAGGGAGAGCATTAGGCAGGGAAGAAAAACCAAAAAACTGCTTCTGCTGTTAGCGATTTCCACTTACAACACAACACTTTGTGTGCAGTGACAGGGGAGGCTCTATTTTTGTGCATCAGCTCTGTTGGTTATTTGGCTGCCTTATAAGGCTCCCTGATAGCTGCATTGCTGTTTGCACACTGCTGTGCAAACTGCTTTTTTAAAAGCAAAAATACTTTTCTTCCTCTTTTCTGCACAGTTACCAAGCATTCAATTTTCCACCCTTTTGTGTGTGCAGCAGTCCTGCTTATTAGGCTGCCTGCGTCCATACTTGGACTGAGAGTATCATTGTCAGCGTCCTCAAATCTCTAGTGAGATCCAAATTCACACCAATCCTATAGACACCCTGCACCTTGTCATACCCCATCCAATTTCAGTCTGTTACATTGAGGTGAAATCTCGCCAGGGCCTGAGACAATAGTTCTGCATCCTCAAATTTATAGTGAGATTCAAATTCTCACCAATCCTATAGACACCCTCCACCTTGTCATACACCATCCAATTTCAGCCTGTTACATTGAGGTGTAATCTCTCCTGGGCCTGAGACAATAGTTCTGTGTCCTCAAATCTATAGTGAGATTCAAATTCTCACCAATAGTAGATACACCTTCTACCTTGTTTTACAGTACCATATAGCTGGTGGTATTTTGGGTACATTTTCACAAAAATGAGGAAGTATGGTGGAAGACGCCATGGAAATGGGTGGGGGTTGCCAGCTGGTCCCGAAGGTGGTGGTGGTGGTGTTGCATCTGTTGGCAATGGCAAAAGCACAATAGCACCTAAGGCAGGAGGTGTTGAGCCTGCATCATCGTCTGGCTCCACAAGGCCTCGAAGGCTCTCTTTTCTGGGAGTAGGTAAACCACTTTTAAAGCCGGAGCTTCAGGAACAAGTTTTGGCTTACATTGCTGACACAGCCTCCAGCTCTCTCGCCTCCTCTTCTGAAGTTTCAAAAAATAAAAGCTCATCAGTGGAGGCTCCTGGTCAGGAACAACACCTTTCCTTGTGTCCTTCACCCCTACCAAAAGAGAAGGATGTGGCAGGCCACACTATCGATTACTCCATGGAGCGCTTTTCACATACCATGCCTGGGTTAGCAAGTCAAATTGTGAATTCCCCAGTCCAAGATGAATCTGACATGGAGTGCACTGATGCACAGCCACTGCTAGATTTTTCTGCTGGTACATTCACTCAGAGCACTATATTGTCCTTGCAGTGTACTGAGGCAGAATCAGACCCTGATGAAACTCAGGTGCCCTTTCCCGCATACTATACCACCTTGCACAGTGACACAGAGGAAGGTGCACATGAAATTGAAGAGGAGGTGATGGATGACCCAGTTGTTGACCCAGATTGGCATCCAATGAGGGGAAGAGGGTGCCGCTGCCAGTAGCTCAGAAGAGGAGGAGGAGGATCCGCAGCAGGCAACAACATCGCAACAGCTGTTATCTGGCATGACCGTAGCAGTCCAAAAACGTGTTACAAAAACCAAAAGAGTTGAAGGACAGCTTGGCCAGACGGTCAAATTAGCACAGCGTGCAAGGTCTCAAAATGTCTTCCATATTAGGAAGAGCGCAGTGTGGCAATTTTTTGAACAAAATTCTAATGATCAGGCAAAGGTTATCTGTAAGAAGTGCGCAAAGACCTTTAGCCGAGGGAAAAATCTGAGAAATTTGAATACCAGTTCCGTGCTTAGACATTTAACCACCATGCACTTGCAAGTGAGGATGGACTACCAAACCTCACGTACCACATGTGCACCTGCTCCGAATGAAAGTAGTCAGCAACGCTACATCGCTTCCCCCACTGTAAGCCCACCGGTTAGCACACCACCAGCAGCAAATGTCGAGGTGTTGTCGCAAGGGCAAAACAGTCATGGAATCACAATGTTATTGCTATGAAAGATTGAATCTAGGCCATCAGCAACACCACCAACACCATCACCAACCCTCTCTCAGCCCGCCATGTCAACCACTAGTTCCACCATAGGCAGCTCTGAAGTCCAGCTCACCCTACCAGAGACTATGAGTAGGACAAGAAAGTACTCATTCTCTCATCCGCGTACACTGGCTTTGAACGCCCACATTGCCAAACTAATCTCGTTAGAGATGATGCCCTACCAGTTGGTTGAAAGCAAAGCTTTCTGCAAGCTCATGGCCTACGCAGTACCACGCTATGACCTACCCAGTTGGCACTTCTTTTCACGAAAAGCCATCCCAGCCCTCCACCTGCATGTGAAAGACCGCATTGTCCATGCACTCAAGCAATCAGTGAGTGGAAAGGTGCACCTCATAACAGATGCATGGTCCAGTAGGCATGGCCAGGGCCGTTACGTGTCCATTTCTGCGCACTGGGTTAATGTGGTTGATGCAGAGTCCACAGGGGACAGCGGCGGTGGGACAGTGCTGCCTAGCCCACAGTATAGGAAACAGGTGGCTGTAGGCGTTCGACCCTCCTCCTCCTCCAGAAGCAAAAGCTCGTCCACAGAGCGCAGTGGCACAAGCACTCCATCCGCAGCTGCCAGTGTTGCACACGAGTTGTCCCACTATCGAACGGCTAGTGGAAAGCGTCAGCAGGCTGTGTTGAAGATGATGTGTTTGGGTGACAACAGACACACCGCTGCGACAAACTGAGTCATGGCTGGGCAGTCTACATCTTGAGGCAGGCAAGGTAGTTAGTGATTACATCAGGAATTTTGTGGCAGTCATAGCCCTTTAAAAACTCAGACACATACCTTGCCTGGCTCACACCTTGAACCTCGTGGTGCAGTGCTTCCTCAATAATTATCCGGAGTTAACACCCCTGCTCCATAAGGTGCGAAGACTGTGCTCGCACATCCGCCGGTCGCCCGTACACTCCAGTCGTATGCAGAAGCTGCAGCGATTGCTCCACCTTCCCAAGCATCGCCTAATTATCGACGTTGCAACAAGGTGGAACTCCACCCTGCACATGGTTCAGAGGCTGTGCGAACAGAGGCAAACTGTAATTCATTTGTGGGAGGATACAAGGGCAGGCAGTTTGCAGGCAGACATGGAGTTGTCTGGTGTGCAGTGGTCAAAGCTGAAAGACCTCTGTAAAGTCCTTCAGTGTTTTGAGGAATGCACACGGCTGGTAAGCGCAGACGACGCCATCATAAGCATGAGCATCCCACTTATACGTTTGCTCATGCAAACGTTGACGCACATTAAGGAGCAGGCGTCTGCAGCTGAGGAGGAAGAGGAGGAGGGAAGCCTTGATGACAGTCAGCCATTGTCTGCTCAGGGAAGTCTCCTAGACGAGGTGGAGGAAGAAGAGGAAGAGGAGGAGGAGGAGGAGGATGGGGATGATTATTTTGGGGAGGAGGATGCTTCTCAGGGGGCAAGAAAAAATGTTGGCATGGCAAGGTCAGGTACAGGGTTTGTGTGTGACTGGAGGGATGTTGATTTGCCAGAAAGTGCTCCTCCACCCAGCACTCGCAGTGCATCATTGACACCTGGAACATTGGCCCACATGTCTGATTATGCCTTGCAGACCCTAAAAAGGGACCCCCGCATTGACAAAATGATGAACGATGACGACTACTGGTTGGCCAGCATCCTGGATCCATGCTATAAAGGCAAATTCCAAAACATCATGCCACAGGAGAACCTAGAGCTAATATTGGCTAACAAACAAGCAACTCTGGTAAACCGTTTGTTTGAGGCATTCCCAGGACACAGCGGAGGTGATGTTTTTCCAACGAGCCGTAGGGGACAACATGAAAGAGGTGTTCATGGTGCACATAGCCAAAGTGGCGTTGGACACAGGGGTTTCATGACCATGTTGTGGACTGGTCTTTCAAGTACTGCTCACACGACTGGTAATACTGCATCGATCGAAAGTGACAGGAGACAGCAGTTGTCAACTATGGTAACAAACTACTTCTCCTCCCATATTGATGTTCTCCCTCAGTGGTCATTCGCCTTTGACTATTGGGCCAGTAAACTTGACACCTGGCCTGAATTGGCACAATATGAATTACAGGAGCTCGCTTGCCCTGCTGCTAGTGTGTTATCTGAACAAGTCTTCAGTGCTGCTGGATCAATCCTGACAGAAAAAAGGACCCATCTGTCGACCCAAAATGTTGATGATCTAACCTTCATTAAAATGAACCATGCATGGGTTTCAAAGGATTTTGTCCCACCCTCCCCTGCTGACACGTAGGTTGCCAGAAAAATGGCATGCTTTTGTCCTCCTCTTCCGCGGACTTCTCCAATTACTCCATTTGCAGCTGCTGAATGTCCAACATCAACATATGCCATTTTTTCCACCTCCCTAACTGGGCTATCTCCCCCCCACAGGGCCGGGGTCACCACTTGGCGCACGCACCCGTGCGAGTGTCGTTGCCTTGGACAGGTGGGTGGGCACACTCTTTGGCAACGGCACTGGCACAAGGTCCCTCATAGCAGAATCAAGTGTCTCTGACGGTGGGGGTGCACACCCGCCGTCAGACACACCGGCGTACTATGAGGGACCCTGTGCCAGTACCGCCGCCCACGAGTGGCCCCCCCTGCTTCCTCAGGGCACCAGCACTTGTAATACTTACCTCTCCCTGCTCCACCGCCGTGACGTCTTCTGCATTTCCTGACAGTGACATTCTGGTCAGAGAGCATGATGACATCATGTCTGTACGCCCTCTGCCTAAACAGTCCAAGTGCAGTGAGATGGAAGATGGGGACGACGAGGAGTCCAGACTATTACAGGGATTCACTAGCGAGGAGACTTATTTAATTGTTTTCAATGTTGGGACAGCTATTTTTGGGGAGCACTATACTCTGGAGAATGATATATGAGGCCCACCATACACGGGAGCATTCCAAAGGTGGACATCAGACACTGGAGCAACATTTACAGGGCCCATTATGCATTGGAGCATTAGAAATGGGGCCCATTTTATATGGAGCATTATTTGGGCCCAAAACACAGTGGAGCTTCATCCATGGGGACCAACATATATTGTAGCATTATGTGTAGCTCATCATATACTGTTTCAAACATTATATGGGACCAATGATTCTGTATGGAGAAATATATGGGCCTCATTACTCTGTATAGCGCACTATGCGGTGGCCGTAATACTGTATGGAGTAATATACTGTCAGTTTTTGGAGCTATTGGAGAATTTAAAATGGATATCAATCATGAGATGTAAGAAGTGAAGTATTTTTCATTGTACTATACCGCTATTTCTCTGCCGTATCAGAGGATCATGAATTATGGCATGTGTTAAAAGAGCCCAGTGACACTCTTTGGCCCAGGGCCCATGAAAATCTGGAGTCAGCCCTACCCCCCCCACAACTTTAGCCAAATAACCCCCAGTTTTCAATGCCTAACTATTATAAAGTAAATTAAGGTTGACAAGCTTAAGTAATAAGAATTGATGCTTTTGGCATTAAAATGGGCACTGTAGGTGTGTTTCCTGTCCTCCACTACCTGCCGACCTTGGTTCCCCATTGACTTGCATTGAGTTTTGTGTTTCAGTCGGCCTTTGACTTTTCACGATAATCGGCCGATTTCATTCGACCCGACTTTTGAGAAAGTCGGGTTTCATGAAACCCGACTCGACCCGAAAAAAGGTAAAGTCGCTCATCTCTAGTTGTTGGTATTCTTTTAAGCAACATTGATCACAAAATTTTCTAGAGCACTAAATACTTCTATAATTACTTCAATAATCCTACCTTAGTTACTAACACTTACATGTCTAAATGGGAATCAGACCTTAAAGTTTCATTCCTTCCAGATCAGTGGGAAAATGCCCTTAAAATTTTTTTTTTTTTTTTTTTTAAAAAGAAAGCTCTGTTTATTGAATTTGCAATTTGAAACTTAATACAATACAAACTAGCGATACTGATATCTTTAACATCAAGAATGAGCACAATACATCTCCAGCATGGGGTAAGAAAAAGTAGGATCATAGAATTTTTAGATTAATTTCTTACAGGTTTCTACCGGATTTGCGAAGATAGTAATGACAAGTGCTCGGAGACCACATCAATAAATGTTCCTCACTGTGCAGGATCTGTGTGTGATGCCAACAACCGCAAGCGTCAAAGATCTTTGGTGTGCATACTGCCGATCTGTATTTTGCAATATAATCAAGGGGTATGTCAACCCTCCTTTTATTCTTTGTAAACTCCCTGTAATTCCTCTTTGAGATATATACATGGCATATGCATTAACAGATCATCTACCTTCTTCCCCTTGGTGATATCAAATGTACTAGACCTCAACAACTTCAAAATTAAAGAATATAATATTCAGATTTCCCCAAATACCCCTACCCTACCCAGCCTCTTTCAATGGCTATTGATCCGAATGTGGATTGTATTTCCAGCATTTTTGGTTGCCACTCCGATGTAATTATGATGAGCTCAGCGGGGGCGATTGATTCTGGAAGGCCCACCATTCTTAAATTATTGTGGCGAGACCTATTTTCAAGGTCATCTACCATATCCAGTAAGCCCAAGATATCTTTTTCTTTTATTATCTAATTTTTATTTAAAATTTTTTGCAACATCCTCCAAGTCCGAGATTCTCTGTTCAGCCTCTGCTATACGGGAACCCTGAGCGTTAACTTGTGTAACAATCACATCTAGAGAGGTTTGGAAAGCTGTCAGTCTATTATCCATTTCAGACATTAAACATTTTGCTATAGATTGTGGATTCTCATCATTGGTGTCAGTTGGTGTTTATTTTGGAGAGGTGCCAGCATGATTGTGTGTTGAACCCTTATTGTTCTAGTCCACAAATTTATCCATTGTCTTCCAGATTCTAGTAATAGTGAGAAAAGAAGTCGGCAATGTCACCTTCAGTTATTGATTACATCAGTGTCTGGATTGACAACCTTGACCATAGATTGGTCTCTGGCAATGAACTGGTTACCCTGAGTGTGTTTGAGGCTCAAGGAGTTATGATATCCCCTTGTGCTGCCACTTGCAGTGAATAGCTGGTGTTCCCAATATTTATTGCTGACAGTCTCATGAGGGGAGATGGTGATGATAAGTAACTCCTCCCCTTAATCCCCTTCACTGCTATTTAGACCCTTTTATTCTGGTGCTGTCTGCCCCTTGCACCATTTATTCTCCCAGGTGCTAACCTGTGCTGTGTCCCAGCCAGTGGATAGTGTAGAACAGTCCAGCCTGGCCTAAAATCGCTGCTGCTGTGCCCTGTAACTCTGTATCAAAGATGGTGCCGGCCCCCTCCAGCCTTTCTTCCATGCTTTCACCGCCAGCAGTCCGAGTTCACTGCTGCCTCTATTCGTCATTGGTCACCTCCCTTTGGTGGTCGCCAGGTAAGTGGCCTCGGGGTTGTGATTATCATGCCTCCTTTATCGTCAGGAGGTCACGTTGTGCGCGCTCTTCTCTCTGCCTCTTCCAGCTACAGAGCCATGTGGTGTGTGGTGCTGCCTGCACCCTGCGACTCTGGAGTAACTGGAGAGCTGAATCCTCTGCCACAGATTCTTGTCCAGTCCTTATCCCGGCATTCAAGCACCTACGTGCCGGTGATTGTTCCATGGCAGCCTGGGAGTTCTGTTACAATGCAGCCATTAACAGGCTCCGCCTCCTGGACGTCCTCTTAAATTTTCTTACTCTTCTAGCATCTCCATACATGAATCCTTTTATAAAATCTTTGTAAGATGGTACTATACCCCATCTAGGTTAACACAAATAAGCCCAAATATCTCACCTATGTGTTGGAAAAATTACGATTTTCATGGTAATCTTAGCCATATTTTTAGTAGCTGCACGAAAATTAAAAATTTGTGGAAACAAGTTTTTTGCTTAATTAACAGAATCCTAAATAGAAAATTTTTCTTCACTCCCCAAATGGCTCTCTTGTCTATGGGCTTAAAAAATGTAGATCCTTCCTTTCGTTATCTTATAATTCATATATTTTTAGAAGTAAAGAACTCTATTGCTTTTTTTGGAAGAAACCTTCTCCTTCTAGTTTCTTAAATATTGTCAAAAAAATTTCTCTTCATAAATCGGTTGAATATAGATATGCTATTGTTAATAGCTAGTAATGAGTGAGCACGCTCATCACTACTCAGTGTTTGCCTGAGTATCGCAGTGCTCGCGATGCTCAGAGCTCCCCAAGTACTTCCGGGGTTGCTCGGCAGGAGCTCAGGTCCCCACCCTGCTTGTTTGGCGCTCTTTAGAGCGCCAATCAACATTCAGGGATTGTCTGCTACACACTGTAATGCTGCAGCCATGATGGTTGTGGCTTTGCAGTGATTGCCTGGCCGCACAGCGTCATCAGGTCTATAGTAGACCGGATGCTGCTCTGCTTGTCACAGTTTGCTCTGGACTCAGGCAGTGTAGGGAGAGTTGCTGCTGAGATATAGAGAGATTTGCAATTTTATTGGTTAGTGTGGGTATACGGTCTGTAATACACAAATCAAACTCAACCAATAGTCCTTCTGAGGACTAAACAAGGTGTATATTGATATTAGTGCTAGGCAGGCAGGCAGTGTATGTGGGTATATAGATATCAGT
The DNA here is from genome assembly GCF_039654945.1 of Dendrobates tinctorius. Lineage (NCBI taxonomy): Eukaryota > Metazoa > Chordata > Amphibia > Anura > Dendrobatidae > Dendrobates > Dendrobates tinctorius. Next base: position 17,661,335 of record NW_027361802.1, on the reverse strand, counting down.
GCTAGACAGGCAGGCAGTGTATGTGGCACACTTCATTGCATATATAGCATGAGGGTTCATTCCAGTACTGTCTGCTGCTGCCTGTTACAGATATTTATAAACATAGTCCCAGGTATCAAGGGCCAGGAAAAATTTTTTTTTATCTTAATCCTGATTATTTTCTTTAAAAGCAATCCAGAGCACACCATTTTTCTGCTTCATTTGCTTGTTATCACTGCAGAATACAGCCAGATCCTTTCTATATAAGGGTTTAGCAGCCACACGGATCACATCTCAGTGCAGTGAAAATTCTGCCATTTCTGGCCTACTGTTAAATTTTGCTGTAGGGTCTTAGATAAGACACCAGTTTGCTGAAAAATAATTGTTACCTGCAGGCCAGATATTTTACACTGGGGTTTGTCCACCACACAGATCGCATATCAGTGCGGTCAAAATTGTGCCATTTCAGGCTTTAAGCAAAATTTTGTTGCAGTCCCTTAGGCAAGTTATTGACACCTGAAAAAAAGTTACCTACAGGGCAGATACATATTGTGCCATTTATAGTGAATGTGGAAAATATAATACTCCATTTAAAATCGGCGATGCGCGTGGAAAGGGGCGGAGATGTGGACGTGATGGTGATGGTACATGCAGAGGACAAGGCCATGGTCAATCTGAAATTGTGCCACAACAAACTCCCACATCTTCTTACCAGACCTTCCTGTCCCAATCACTAGAGGACTGCAGCAGCACACCACTATTGAACCCAGAGCAGTGTCAAAAGGTTGTTGGTTGGATAGTGGATAATGCTTCCAGTCACTTTTCTGCCACCACCACCCTGTCTTCCACACAATCAAGTCTGAGTAGCCATGAGTCTGGACCGCATATTCCTCACCCTGATAATCCTTACTCCTACCATACCGAGTGCCCGGAGATGACTGATGCCACACTTCGACACTCTGAAGAGCTATTCACTTTTCCATTTAGAGATTCTGGCCTCTTGCCCTGTCCACTTGAAGTGAGGTAAGAGGAGATCACATGTAGCAATGCCCAAATATTTGAGAAGCCACAGTCACATGAAGGCGATGGTGAGAAATGGTCACAAGTAGAGTTGAGCGAAACGGGTCGAAAAATTTCAAAAGTCGCCGACTTTTGGCAAAGTCGGGTTTCATGAAACGAAACCCGACCCTAGGATGAGGTCGGCCACGAGGTCGGCGACTTACGCGCCAAAGTCGCGTTTCAAAAGTTTGTTTTGCGCTCTTTTTCAGCCAATCAGGATCCACGGACACTGTGGGCAACGTGATGACATAGGCACGGGTCACCACCATCTTTCAGAAGGGCATGCAAGTGATTGGCTTGCTTTGGTGGGCGTCACAGGGGGTATAAAAGGGCGTGCATGCCGACCGCCATGTTACTCATGCTGATCTCAGAATAGAGAGAGCTGCTGCTGCTGCTGATTTTGTAGGGAGAGCGTTAGGCAGGGAAGAAGACACCAAAAACTGCTTCTACTGCTAGCGATTTTGCCTGTACAACACACCAGTCACTGTGCAGTGCAAGGGGAGGCTATATAGTGGTGTATCAGTGGTGTTGGTTGTTGGGCTGCCTTCTAAGGCTTCCTGACATTCCTGCATTGCTGTTTACCAACTGATCCGCAAACTGCTTTTTTAAAAGCAATCCCAATTTTTTTTTTTTTGTCCTGCTGAGAAGAAGAAAAAAAAACTGCTTCTGCTGCTAGCGATTTTGCCTGTACAACACACCAGTCACTGTGCAGTGCAAGGGGAGGCTATATAGTGGTGTATCAGTGGTGTTGGTTGTTGGGCTGCCTTCTAAGGCTTCCTGACATTCCTGCATTGCTGTTTACCCACTGCTCCGCAAACTGCTTTTTTAAAAGCAATCCCAATTTTTTTTTTTTGTCCTGCTGAGGTACTGAGCGTGCATTTTTTCACACCATACAGCGGTGTACGCTCCTCACACAGTACCGTGTAACGGCTGTTATCACAGCCACAGTGAAGCTATCAGTGTGTCACTCTGTGATAATAAGTCGAGGACATGTTCCGTTCTTACAGACCTTCACTCCAGGGAGATTCCTATTCTGCCCAATTCTACATACACCTTGTAGTTTGTGATACACTAGCCAATTTCTGCCTGTGACATAGCGCTCAGATATTCAGTGGGCCTCAAACAATCCATAAGTGTCCAGTGTCCACAAGTGTGTGCACAAATTAAAAATCTCCCTTATCCTCTAGTCACTTTGGTCACAGCTCTGCCATCGAGCCTGTGACAGAGCACTCAGATATTCAGTGGGCCTCACACAATCCATAAGTGTCCAGTGTCCACAAGTGTGTGCACAAATTAAAAATCTCCCTTATCCTCTAGTGACTTTGGTCACAGCTTTGCCATCGAGCCTGTGACAGAGCGCTCAGATATTCAGTGGGCCTCACACAATCCATAAGTGTCCAGTGTCCACAAGTTTGTGCAGAAATTCAAAATCTCCCTTATCCTCTAGTGACTTTGGTCACAGCTCTGCCATCGAGCCTGTGACAGAGCGCTCAGATATTCAGTGGGCCTCACACAATCCATAAGTGTCCAGTGTCCACAAGTGTGTGCAGAAATTAAAAATCTCCCTTATCCTCTAGTGACTTTGGTCACAGCTCTGCCATCGAGCCTGTGACAGAGCGCTCAGATATTCAGTAGGCCTCACACAATCCATAAGTGTCCAGTGTCCACAAGTGTGTGCAGAAATTAAAAATCTCCCTTATCCTGTAGTGACTTTGGTCACAGCTCTGCCATCGAGCCTGTGACAGAGCGCTCAGATATTCAGTGGGCCTCACACAATCCATAAGTGTCCAGTGTCCACAAGTGTGTGCAGAAATTAAAAATCTCCCTTATCCTCTAGTCACTTTGGTCACAGCTCTGCCATCGAGCCTGTGACAGAGCGCTCAGATATTCAGTGGGCCTCACACAATCCATAAGTGTCCAGTGTCCACAAGTGTGTGCAGAAATTAAAAATCTCCCTTATCCTCTAGTCACTTTGGTCACAGCTCTGCCATCGAACCTGTGACAGAGCGCTCAGATATTCAGTGGGCCTCACACAATCCATAAGTGTCCAGTGTCCACAAGTGTGTGCAGAAATTAAAAATCTCCCTTATCCTCTAGTGACTTTGGTCACAGCTCTGTCATCGAGCCTGTGACAGAGCGATCAGATATGCAGTGGGCCTCACACAATCCATAAGTGTCCAGTGTCCACAAGTGTGTGCACAAATTAAAAATCTCCCTTATCCTCTAGTGACTTTGGTCACAGCTCTGCCATCGAGCCTGTGACAGAGCGCTCAGATATTCAGTGGGCCTCACACAATCCATAAGTGTCCAGTGTCCACAAGTGTGTGCACAAATTAAAAATCTCCCTTATCCTCTAGTGACTTTGGTCACAGCTCTGCCATCGAGCCTGTGACAGAGCGCTCAGATATTCAGTGGGCCTCACACAATCTATAAGTGTCCAGTGTCCACAAGTGTGTGCAGAAATTAAAAATCTCCCTTATCCTCTAGTCACTTTGGTCACAGCTCTGCCATCGAGCCTGTGACAGAGCGCTCAGATACTCAGTGGGCCTCACACAATCCATAAGTGTCCAGTGTCCACAAGTGTGTGCAGAAATTAAAAATCTCCCTTATCCTCTAGTGACTTTGGTCACAGCTCTGCCATCAAGCCTGTGACAGAGCGCTCAGATATTCAGTGGGCCTCACACAATCCATAAATGTCCAGTGTCCACAAGTGTGTGCAGAAATTCAAAATCTCCCTTATCCTCTAGTCACTTTGGTCACAGCTCTGCCATCGAGCCTGTGACAGAGCGCTCAGATATTCAGTGGGCCTCACACAATCCATAAGTGTCCAGTGTCCACAAGTGTGTGCAGAAATTCAAAATCTCCCTTATCCTCTAGTGACTTTGGTCACAGCTCTGCCATCGAGCCTGTGACAGAGCGCTCAGATATTCAGTGGGCCTCACACAATCCATAAGTGTCCAGTGTCCACAAGTTTGTGCAGAAATTAAAAATCTCCCTTATCCTCTAGTCACTTTGGTCACAGCTCTGCCATCGAGCCTGTGACAGAGCGCTCAGATATTCAGTGGGCCTCACACAATCCATAAGTGTCCAGTGTCCACAAGTGTGTGCACAAATTAAAAATATCCCTTATCCTCTAGTCACTTTGGTCACAGCTCTGCCATCGAGCCTGTGACAGAGCGCTCAGATATTCAGTGGGCCTCACACAATCCATAAGTGTCCAGTGTCCACAAGTGTGTGCAGAAATTCAAAATCTCCCTTATCCTCTAGTGACTTTGGTCACAGCTCTGCCATCGAGCCTGTGACAGAGCGCTTAGATATTCAGTGGGCCTCACACAATCCATAAGTGTCCAGTGTCCACAAGTGTGTGCACAAATTAAAAATCTCCCTTATCCTCTAGTGACTTTGGTCACAGCTCTGCCATCGAGCCTGTGACAGAGTGCTCAGATATTCAGTGGGCCTCACACAATCCATAAGTGTCCAGTGTCCACAAGCTTGTGTAGAAATTCAAAATCTCCCTTATCCTCTAGTGACTTTGGTCACAGCTCTGCCATCGAGCCTGTGACAGAGCGCTCAGATATTCAGTGGGCCTCACACAATCCATAAGTGTCCAGTGTCCACAAGTGTGTGCAGAAATTCAAAATCTCCCTTATCCTCTAGTGACTTTGGTCACAGCTCTGCCATCGAGCCTGTGACAGAGCGCTCAGATATTCAGTGGGCCTCACACAATCCATAAGTGTCCAGTGTCCACAAGTGTGTGCAGAAATTAAAAATCTCCCTTATCCTCTAGTGACTTTGGTCACAGCTCTGCCATCGAGCCTGTGACAGAGCGCTCAGATATTCAGTGGGCCTCACACAATCCATAAGTGTCCAGTGTCCACAAGTGTGTGCAGAAATTAAAAATCTCCCTTATCCTCTAGTCACTTTGGTCACAGCTCTGCCATCGAGCCTGAGACAGAGCGCTCAGATATTCAGTGGGCCTCACACAATCCATAAGTGTCCAGTGTCCACAAGTGTGTGCACAACTTCAAAATCTCCCTTATCCTCTAGTGACTTTAGTCACAGCTCTGCCATCGAACCTGTGACAGAGCGCTCAGATATTCAGTGGGCCTCACACAATCCATAAGTGTCCAGTGTCCACAAGTGTGTGCAGAAATTAAAAATCTCCCTTATCCTCTAGTCACTTTGGTCACAGCTCTGTCATCGAGCCTGTGACAGAGCGCTCAGATATTCAGTGGGCCTCACACAATCCATAAGTGTCCAGTGTCCACAAGTGTGTGCAGAAATTAAAAATCTCCCTTATCCTCTAGTGACTTTGGTCACAGCTCTGCCATCGAGCCTGTGACAGAGCGCTCAGATATTCAGTGGGCCTCACACAATCCAAAAGTGTCCAGTGTCCACAAGTGTCTGCAGAAATTCAAAATCTCCCCTGTCCTATAGACACCTTGTAAGTTGTTTTACATTACTATATAGTTTGTTGGATTTTGTCTACATTTCTACCAAAAATGAGGAAGTCTGGTGGAAGAGGCCGTGGAATTGGGCGGGGGTTGGCAGCTGGTAATGATGGTGTTGGTGGTGGATCTGATGGTATTGGCAAGAGCAAAATAGGACCGAATGCAGGAGGTGTTGAGCCTGCGTTATCGTCTGGCTACATAAGGCCTCGAACGCTTAGTTTTCTAGGAGTTGGCAAACCGCTTTTAAAGCCAGAGCATCAGGAAAAAGTTTTGTCTTACATTGCTGACTCAGCCTCCAGCTCTATCGCCTCCTCTTCTTCAGTTGTAAAAAGTAAAAGCACTGAGTCGTCATTGGAGGCTCATGTTCATGAACCACACCTTTCCTTGTGTCCTTCACCCCAACCAAGATTGAAGGATGACGCAGGCCATACTACTGATTACTCCATGGAGCTGTTTTCACATACCATACCTGGATTATCAAGAGAAATGGTGAATTACCCAGGCCAAGATGAATCTGACATGGAGTGCACTGATGCACAGCCGCTGATGGATGATTCTGCTGGTACATTCACTCAGAGCACTACATTGTCCTCGCAGTGTACAGAGCCAGATTCTGACCCTGATGAGACTCAGGTGCCCCTTCCCGCACACTATACCACCATACACGGTGACACAGAGGAAGGTGCACATGACATAGAAGAGGAGGTGATGGATGACCCAGTTGTTGACCCAGATTGGCATACATTGGGGGAAGAGGGTGCTGCTTCCAATAGCTCAGATGAGGAGCATCCACAGCAGACATCGACATCGCAACAGCTGTTATCTGGCAGGCCCGGAGCACTCCAAAGACAGGTTCCAAACATCAAAATAGTTGCTGGACAGCTTGTCCAGAGGGTCAAAAGATCACAGCGTGCTAGGCCGCAAAATGTCTGCCAAAGTAGGAAGAGTGCAGTGTGGCACTTTTTTGAACAAAATCCTCATGATCAGGCCAATTTTATCTGTAAGAAGTGCGCAAAGACCTTTAGCCGAGGGAAAAATCTGAAAAATTTGAATACCAGTTGCATGCTTAGACATTTAACCAGCATGCACTTGCAAGCGTGGACACAACACCAAACCTCAAGTGCCACATGTGCAACTGATCACAACGAAAGTAGTCAGCAACGCTACATTGTTTCCCCCACTGTAAGCCCACCGGTTAGCACAGCAGCAAATGTTGAGGTGTCGTTGCAAGGCCACAGCAGTCAGGGAATCCCACTGTTATATCAACGAAAGACTGATTCTAGGCCATCAGAAAGAACACCAACTCCATCACCATCATCAACACTCTCTCAGTCCGCCCTGTCCACCGCTACTTCCACCATATGCAGCTCTCAAGTCCAGCTCACCCTCCCAGACACTATGAGTAGGTCAAGAAAGTACTCAGTCTTTCATCCGCGTACACTGGGTTTGAACGCCCACATTGCCAAACTAATCTCGTTTGAGATGATGCCCTTTCGGTTGGTGGAAAGCACAGCTTTCCGCGAACTCATGGCCTATGCAGTACCACGCTATGACCTACCCAGTCGCCACTTCTTCTCTCGCAAAGCCATCCCAGCCCTCCACCATCATGTGAAAGACCGCATTGTCCATGCACTCAAGCAGTCAGTGAGCAGAAAGGTGCACCTCACAACTGATGCATGGTCCAGTCGGCATGGCCAGGGCCGTTACGTGTCCATCACTGCACACTGGGTTAATGTGGTGGATGCAGGGTCCACAGGGACAGTGGTGGTGGGACAGTGCTGCCTAGCCCACGGTATAGGAAACAGTTGGCTGTAGGCGTGCGACCCTCCTCCTCCTCCTCCTCCTCCAGAAGCGAAAGCTCGTCCACAGAGCGCAGTCGTACGAGCACTCCATCTGCAGCTGCCACTGTTGCACACGATGTGTCCCCCTATCGAGCAGCTAGTGGAAAGCATCAGCAGGCTGTGTTGCAGATGATGTGTTTGGGCAACAGACACACCGCCGAGGTGCTGGCCGAGTACTTGAAGCGACAAACTGAGTCATGGCTGGGCAGTGTACATCTTGAGGCAGGCAAGGTAGTTAGTGATAACGGCCGTAATTTTGTGGCAGCCATAGCCCTTTCAAAACTCAGACACATACCTTGCTTGGCTCACACCTTGAACCTGGTGGTGCAGTGCTTCCTCAAAAATTATCCGGAGTTAACAGCCCTGCTCCAGAAGGTGCGAAGACTGTGCGCGCACATCCGCCGGTCGCCTGTACACTCCGTTCGTATGCAGAAGCTGCAGCGATTGCTCCACCTTCCCAACCACCGCCTCATTATCGACATTGGAACAAGGTGGAGCTCCACCCTGCACATGGTGGAGCGGCTGTGCGAGCAGAGGCAGGCCATAACGCATTTGTGGGAGGATACACGGCCAGGCACTTTGAGAGCAGACATGGAGTTGACAGGTGTGCAGTGGTCGAAGCTGAAAGACCTCTGTAAAGTCCTTCAGTGTTTTGAGGAATGCACACGGCTGGTAAGCGCAGACGACGCCATCCTAAGCATGAGCATCCCACTTATGCGTCTGCTCATGCAAACTTTGACGCACCTTAAGGAGCAGGCGTCTGCAGGCAATGTTGATGAGGAGGAAGAGGAGGAGGGAATCCTTGATGACATTCAGCCATTGTCTGCTCAGGGACCTCTCCTGGACGAGGTGGAGGAAGAAGAGGAGGAGGATGATGATGGGGATGATTACTTAGGGGAGGAGGATGCATCTCGTGGGGCAAGTGAAAATGTTGGCATGGCAAGGTCTGGTACAGGGTTTGTGCGTGACTGGAGGGATGTGGATTTGCCAGAAAGTGCTCCTCCAACCAGCACTCGCAGTGCATCATTGACACCGGGAACATTGGCCCACATGTCAGATTATGCCTTGCAGATCCTAAAAAGGGACCCCCCGCATTGCCAAAATGATGAACGATGACGACTACTGGTTGGCCAGCATCCTGGATCCACGCTATAAAGGCAAATTACAAAACATCATGCCACAGGAGAACCTTGACCTAATATTGGCTAATAAACAAGCAACTCTGGTAAATCGGTTGCTTGAGGCATTCCCAGCACACAGCAGCGGTGATGGTTCTCACACGAGCCGTACGGGCCGGGGGCAGCTTGGCAGAGGTGTTCGTGGTGCACACAGCAGAAGTGGCGTTGGAGACAGGGGTTTCATGACAATGTTGTGGACTGATTTTTCAAATACCGCTCACACAACTGGTAATACTGCATCGATGGAAAGTGACAGGAGACAGCAGTTGTCAACTATGGTTACAAACTACTTTTCCTCCCATATCGATGTTCTCCCACACAGGTCATTCCCCTTTGACTATTGGGCCGCTAAACTGGACACCTGGCCTGAATTGGCCCAATATGCCTTACAGGAGCTCGCTTGCCCAGCTGCAAGTGTGCTATCGGAAAGAGTCTTCAGTGCAGCTGGATCAATCCTGACAGAAAAAAGGACCCGTCTGTCAACCCAAAATGTGGATGATCTAACCTTCATTAAAATGAACCATGCATGGGTTTCCAAGGATTTTGTCCCACCTTCCCCTGATGACACATAGGGTGACAGAAAAATGGCTTGCTTTGGTCCACCTCTTCCTGGGACTTCACCTCTTTCGCCTTTTGCATCAGCTGAATGTCCAACATCAACATATGCCACTTTCTAAAACTCCCTAACTGTGCTGCCTCCCCCCCCATGGCCGGGGTCACCACCTAGCGCACGACACCGTGCGAGTGCCGTTGCCCTGGACAGGTGGGTAGGCCGACTCTTGGGCGCGGGCACTGACACAGGGTCCCTCATAGTGCAATCAAGTGTCTCTGACGGTGGTGGTGCACACCCGCCGTCAGACACGCCGCTGTACTATGAGGGGCATTTGCAATCTTTACCTCTCCCTGCTCCTCCGCTGTGTAATCTGGGCAGTCAAATCCATTCTGTGCCTGACACCGTCTGAGCCTGCCTCCTGATGTATAGACATATATTTTGAATGTGTACACTATGCTATCCATACATGTTATCCGGGGATACGGTACCCTTTCTCACCTTTGTGCAATCACCTGCAAGCCATACTGGGCCTAACACCGTCTTAGCCTGCCTCCTGATGTATAGACATATATTTTGAATGTGTACGCTATCCATACATGTTATCCGGGGATACGGTACCCTTTCTCACCTTTGTGCAATCACTTGCAAGCCATACTGGGCCTAACACCGTCTGAGCCTGCCTCCTGATGTATAGACATATATTTTGAATGTGTACGCTATCCTTACTTGTTATCCGGGGATACGGTACCCTTTCTCACCTTTGTGCAATCACCTGCAAGCCATACTGGGCCAAACACCGTCTGAGCCTGCCTCCTGATGTATAGACATATACACTCACTGGCCACTTTATTAGGTACACCATGCTAGTAAGGGGTTGGACCCCCTTTTGCCTTCAGAACTGCCTCAATTCTTCGTGGCAGAGATTCAACAAGGTGCTGGAAGCATTCCTCAGAGATTTTGGACCATATTGACATGATGGCATCACACAGTTGGCGCAGATTTGTCGGCTGCACATCCCTGATGCGAATCTCCCGTTCCACCACATCCCAAAGATGCTCTATTGGATTGAGATCTGGTGACTGAGGAGGCCATTTGAGTACAGTAAACTCATTGTCATGTTCAAGAAACCAATCTGAGATGATTCGAGCTTTATGACATGGCGCATTATCCTGCTGAAAGTAGCCATCAGATGTTGGGTACATTGTGGTCATAAAGGGATGGACATGGTCAGCAACAATACTCAGGTAGGCTGTGGCGTTGCAACGATGCTCAATTGGTACCAAGGGGCCCAAAGAGTGCCCAGAAAAAATTCCCCACACCATGACACCACCACCACCAGCCTGAACCGTTGATACAAGGCAGGATGGATCCATGCTTTCATGTTGTTTACGCCAAATTCTGACCCTACCATCTGAATGTCGCAGCAGAAATCGAGACTCATCAGACCAGGCAACGTTTTTCCAATCTTCTACTGTCCAGTTTCGATGAGCTTGTGCAAATTGTAGCCTCAGTTTCCTGTTCTTAGCTGAGAGGAGTGGTACCCAGTGTGGTCTTCTGCTGCTGTAGCCCATCTGCCTCAAAGTTCGACGCACTGTGCGTTCAGAGATGCTCTTCTGCCTAGAACTGCCGCTCACTGGATTTTTTTTCTTTTTCGGACCATTCTCTGTAAACCCTAGAGATGGTTGTGCGTGAAAATCCCAGTAGATCAGCAGTTTCTGAAATTCTCAGACCAGCCCTTCTGGCACCAACAATCATGCCACGTTCAAAGGCACTCAAATCACCTTTCTTCCCCATACTGATGCTCGGTTTGAACTGCAGGAGATTGTCTTGACCATGTCTACATGCCTAAATGCACTGAGTTGCCGCCATGTGATTGGCTGATTAGAAATTAAGTCTTAACACACAGTTGGACAGGTGTACCTAATAAAGTGGCCAGTGAGTGTATTTTGAATGTGTACGCTATCCATACATGTTATCCGGGGATACGCTACCCTTTCTCACCTTTGTGCAATCATGTGTAATCCATACTGGGCCTGAGAACGGCTGGCGAGCTGTTAAGCAAGCTACAGCACCTGTGGTTTGCACACGTAAGTTTTTAATTTTTTCAGGAATGACGGTTAGGCCTATTTCCGGAACTGCGGTTGACCTGCACTTACTGGGAAATCAGCGTTCGCGGGTAATAATTGTAATCACAGATCCCCATCACTAACGTTGTTCAGCGGGTTATCTGCACCTGTAAGCGACAAACGCTGGCCTTTTCAGTGTAGCGCACATGCAGCCACGGACATGTAAGGGCATGACACACCAGTTATTGGCCAATCTCATGTGCCAGAGCCTCACGTGTCCCTCTAGTAAGCCGGACTCGGACCGCGGGGCATGACGGAGTCTCGTTCGTTAACGGAATTAAGCTTGCAATCTGTGCATCTTTTCTGTAGCTTGCATGGTTGAGGTTTCCCAGGTGGAGTCAAATTAAACAGTAGGCTCCACTCCTGGTGGTGCCCTTCTGGACATTCCTTTAAGGTTCAGCTTTGCAACAATACTGCCCACGTAATACAAACACTTTGCCTTCATGAACGCTGTTTGGAGGGTCATGACTCGTGGGAATAATGCCGCCCAATCAGTTAACCTGCTAGAGAGATCCTTCGTTGCTCCCAAGCATGACATCACACTCCCTAGGAGGAAGGTAATGCCACTGTGGCGACCGTACTCCTGGGGGCGACACAAGTGCACTGATGCCCAGCCACTGCTCGATGAATCTGCTGGTACATTGACCCAGACCACTACATTCCCCTCGCACGCTACATGGCCTGAATCTGACCCTGATGAAACTCAGGTTACCCTTCCCATATACAGTTCCATCTTACACGGTGATAAAGAGGAAGCTGCAGATGAAAGTGCAGGTTCGGACCACCCGCCATCAGACACACCACCGTACTATCAGGCGCCCTGTGCCAGTGCCATCGCCAATGAGTGGGCCCCCCCTGCTTGCTAAGGATCACAGCACTTGCAAGGTTGAAATACTGTGCAGTGAGATGGAAGATGGGGACGACGAGGAGTCCAGACTAGTACAGGGATTCCCTAGCAAGGAGACTTATTTGATTGTTTTCAATGTTGGGACAGCAATTTTTGGGGAGCACTATACTCTGGAGAATGATAGATGGGGCCCACCATACACTGGAACATTCCAAAGGTGGACATCAGACACTGGAGCAGCATTTACAGGGCCCATTATACACTAGAGCATTAGAAATGGGGCCCATTATGTTTGGAGCATTATTTGGGCCCATAACACAGTGGAGCTTCATCCATGGGGACCAACATATACTGTAGCATTATGTGGAGCTCATCATATACTGTTTCAAACATTATATGGGATCAATGATTCTGTATGGAGAAATAGATGGGCCTCGTCATGAGATGTAAAAAGTGAAGTATTTTTCATTGTACTATACCGCTATTTCTCTGCCGTATCGGAGAATGATGAGTTGTGGTATGTGTTAAAGGGGCGCTCTTTCGCCCAGGGCACATGAAAACCTGGAGCCAGCCCTCCCCCCCCACAACTTTAGCCAAATAACCCCCATTTTTCAGTGCGTAACTTGTATTATGAAGTTAATTAAGGTTGACAAGCTTAAGTAAGAAGAATTGATGCTTTTGGCATTCAAATGGGCACTGTAGGTGTGTTTCCTGTCCTCCTCTCACTGCCGACTTTTATTCCCCATTGACTTACATTGGGTTTTGTGTTTCGGGACGACCCCGACTTTTCCCTATAATCGGACGATCTTGCTCGACCCGACTTTTGGAAAAGTCGGGTTTCACGAAACGAAACTCGACCCTAAAAAACCAAAAGTCGCTCAACTCTAGTCACAAGAGGTGGGCGATTATGAGACATAATTGCCAAAAAGTCAGGAAGAGGACTAGGGTACAAAAGTGGAGGATGAGGTGGTGGATGATATAGTAACTGACCCAAGCTGGCAGGAGGACATGCAGAGCGAGGACAGCAGCACACAGGGGGAGGGAGGTGTGGCACCACAACAGGAAGGAAGAAGTGTGGTAGCCGCAGACAGAAGGCGGGCAACCATTTCCCATAACACCAACACAACAGAAATTGCCAGTACAACTGTTAGGTTTTCCTAAGTCTGGATGTTTTTTAAAGACTCTACTGATAACCCCAAAAGGCCATTGCACTACCTGGCATTCCATCATCAGCAGGGTTAGTAAAACTACCAGCCTCAACACAACCAGCATGATCAGGCACATGGCAGCAAAGCATCAACTTTGTGGGTGAACCCCAGGGTCCACGAACAGTGTTTGCAGGTGACAACACTGCTTCTTCCACTGTTGTGCGTGCAAGCCAATCCCCTGTCCATGGTGCATACGAAGAGGCCTCCTTCCCTGCACCTGTCGTTGCACACACTCAACTAGCACCATCATCAAGCACGTCCATGTCCTTGTCCCAGGGCAGCATTCAGTTGTCCACACCCAAGTTCTTGGAAAGCAAGCGCAAACACGCAGGGAACGCCCCACAGGCCACACTACTAATTTCACACATTTCCCAAATGCTTGCACATGAAATGTTGCCATTTAGGCTCGTGGAGATGAAAACTTTTCACAACCTGGTGGCGGTGGCCATGCATCGGTACTGGGACACCAGCCACCACTACTTCTTCCGGAGTGCCACCACCGCATTACACAAGCAGGTGTCCCACATTATTAGACGTGCCCTCAACAATGCAGTTACTGGGAAAGTCCCCCTAACCATGGACACATGGACAAGTGTTTATGGGCAGGGACGGTACATCTCGCTGGCAGCACACTGGGTTAACATAGTGGAAGCTGGGACCCAGTTGGACCTAGGGATGGAACACGTCCTCCCAAAGTCGAGGATTGTGGGCCCTACATCAATCAGGGTTGCCCCACACAATGTACAACTCCTGCACCTCATCTTCCTCCTCTTCAGACTCCATCTCCAAAATGACCACAACAGTCACAAGCTGGAAGCACTGCAGCACTCCCTCAGCCAAGCAGCAACAGGCTGTGCTGCAGCTAATATGCTAAGGTGACAAACTGCACAATGCTGAAGAGTTGTGGACAGCTTTGAAAGAGCAGGCAGCCAGACATGGTCGTGTGTGACAGTGGCCAGAACCTGGTGGTGGCTCTGAGGTAAGGCGAGCTCACACACATATCATGCCTGGCCCATGTGCTTATCCTCGTTTGTTGTGAGTTCATTTTTACCTTCACTATTGAGGTCTGATGAACTCCCTCCTCTGGCGAAGGAAGGTAGTGAGGCTGATTATCAGATACCTGGGCAGCTAGATGATGACTGGGTGGCTGGAATTGAGGACTGGATATAAGGCTGCTGACGCCCTTCTTCCTGGCTGGTGATTTTCCTGCTGGATTCTTGGAGACCAGTCTGATTCCTGCATCTCAAAGCTAAGTTTTTCTGCTCTGCTTTGTACTCTTCAGTTTTGTTTTTGTTTTTCCTTGTTTTTTGGGAGTTCTGCCATCCCCGGCCGGGGTTGAGCTGAATTCCATTTTTGTCTCTGATCTGTTGATCTTTTGCTCTGTCTTCAGAATATACCTGAGTGCTGATATAGTCTTTTGAAGCCTAGCGACTTCAGGGCCTGTTTTTCCTATCAGTCGGTTGGCTCATTTTTATAGGGTTTTTACGGATGGCAGACAGCAGCTTTCCTATCCTGTCCTATGTAGTTAGCTTGGGCCCCATCATTTGCTCAACCTATCTTTCTATCTGTGTTAGTGTTTTCATCTTGCTTCACCGTCATTATATGTTGGGGGCTGCCTATTGCTTTGGGGTCTGCTCTGGGGCAGTTTAGATTTTCCCCTTTCTGTCTTTAGGCTATATAGTTCTCCGGCTGTGATCGAGGGGTCTAGGGCACCGTAGGAACCCCCCACGGCTACTGCTAGTTGTTGTGGATAGGTTCAGGGGTCTGCAATCCGATAGCTGTCAACCTCTCTGTTTTTTCTGGACTTAGCTGGTATTTTGTTTTTTCCTCCTTCGGTGACTCATCATAACACTCGTTGTTCAACGGTTTCTCAAATCCTACCCAGAGCTGCTGGATCTGCTTGTCAAAGTACACCGCCTGTGTGCCCATTTTAGAAAGTCAACTACAGGTTCCGCCGACATTGCCGTGCTTCAGCAGCATTTGCAGCTTCTGGCTCTCTGACTGTAGTGTGATATCCCCCAGCCTCATCTCATCCCAGCTTGGATTGGGTGATAATGAGGAATAAGGAGGAGGAAGAACAGGAGCTAGTTTCATGCCCTTTAGATGATACTACAAGCACAACTGTCATACCATCTGTTCAGCATGGATGACCTGACAATAGGGAGGAGGAGGAGCATGGTCAGTCCTCCTCTTGGTGAGGACATGGAAGTCTTGCCTGTTAGCAGTCTGGCACACAAAGCTGAATTTATGTTATGCTGCCTTTCTTGTAACCCTCGCGTTCTCAAAATTTTGGGTGACAGTCATTACACTTCTAGACCTACACTACAAGGAGAACTTTCTATCTCTGAAAATGCTGGCTGCAGAGGTCACAGTTCGTTTGACAACCAAGGAGTACAGGCGAGAGAGACACAACTTCAATCCAGCAGGGAACACTGTTAAAGTTCTGGGAGAGTTTTCTCAGATCCTCCCATCACACTGGCCCTGAGGCATGGGGTACTCTCACAAGGAGTTCAAAGTTTTGGCAGATCCCGAGGGAGTACCTTGCTGACCGTACCAACGTCCTCTGTGCCTTATAATTATTGGGTATCCAAGCTGGACATGTGGCATGAACTGGCTCTCTACGCCTTGGAAGTCCTGGCCTGCCCTACTGCTAGCATTTTGTCAGAGTGGGTTTTTAGTGCCGCTGGTGGAATTATAGCTGATAAGCATATCCGCTTGTCAGCTGAAAATGCTGACAGTTTAGATGACCGTTTATGCTTCATGCGGACTGCGCATGTGCTGCTTTCCTTCTTCCCCCGCAGTGTGCACTTCCGCCATGCGCTCTGCGCTGGATCACATGGGACCCCATGTGTTTTCGGCACAGGCTGACTGGGCGGCATTTACGCATTGTGGTGGTGGCTGGGGTGCTATGCACCTGAGTCCTTATAATTATTTCTGGCCACAATGATATTTAATGCCCGGGTGTTTTAAAATAAGACACGCCCCCTGAGGAAACATGTGTTGGATTGGCTGGTGGACCACATGTGACCCTGCTGCTGCACTCTGCAAGATATATATATATATATATATATATATATATACTAGCTGAAGAGCCCGGCACTGCCCGGGCATAGTAACTAACTGTGGTTAGCTATAGCAAATTATAATTATCCTCCATCCCGTAGTCCCGTGCCCATATACCCATCATACATATCCTCCATCCCATAGTCGAGTGCCCATATAAACATCACACATCCTCTGTCCCATTGTCCCGTGCCCATATACCCATCATACATATCCTCCATCCCATAGTCGAGTGCCCATATACCCATCACACATCCTCCATCCCATAGTCCCATTCCCATATACCCATCACACATCCTCCATCCCATAGTCCCATGCCTATATACCCATCATACATATTTGCCATCCCATAATTGAGTGTCAATATACCCATCACACATCCTTCATCTCATAGTCCCATGCCCATATACCCATCATACATATCCTCCATCCCATAGTCCCGTGCCCATATACCCATCATACGTATCCACCATCCCATAGTCCCGTGCCCATATACCCGTCATACATATCCGCCATCCCATAGTCGAGTGCCCATATACCCATCACACATCCTTCATCTCATAGTCCCATGCCCATATACCCATCATACATATCCTCCATCCCATAGTCCCGTGCCCATATACCCATCATACGTATCCGCCATCCCATAGTCCCGTGCCGATATACCCGTCATACATATCTTCCATCCCATAGTACAGTGCCCATATTTCCATCACACATCCTCCATCCCATAGTCAACCATTATGACATCATAATGAGCGGCGGGGCTTGCAACCTATGATGACATCAGCGTCACCATAGCAACCATTTTGACATCATAATAAGAGGCGGGGCTTGATGCACACACACTTTTTCCCCATTATGTAAATAGGAGCAACATTGTTTGGTGAATTGGAACGAGCGGGGTTAAAATTTTGCCTCACAACATAGCCTAGGACACTCTCTGGGTCCAGACGTGTGACTGTGCCAAATTTTGTGGCTGTAACTGCAACGGTGCGGATGCCAATCCCGGACATACACACATACATACATACATACATACATACATACACGCACTTGAGCTTTATATATTATATATATACACTCACTGGCCACTTTATTAGGTACACCATGCTAGTAAGGGGTTGGACCCCCTTTTGCCTTCAGAACTGCCTCAATTCTTCGTGGCAGAGATTCAACAAGGTGCTGGAAGCATTCCTCAGAGATTTTGGACCATATTGACATGATGGCATCACACAGTTGGCGCAGATTTGTCGGCTGCACATCCCTGATGCGAATCTCCCGTTCCACCACATAGATGCTCTATTGGATTGAGGTCTGGTGACTGAGGAGGCCATTTGAGTACAGTAAACTCATTGTCATGTTCAAGAAACCAATCTGAGATGATTCGAGCTTTATGACATGGCGCATTATCCTGCTGAAAGTAGCCATCAGATGTTGGGTACATTGTGGTCATAAAGGGATGGACATGGTCAGCAACAATACTCAGGTAGGCTGTGGCGTTGCAACGATGCTCAATTGGTACCAAGGGGCCCAAAGAGTGCCCAGAAAAAATTCCCCACACCATGACACCACCACCACCAGCCTGAACCGTCGATACAAGGCAGGATGGATCCATGCTTTCATGTTGTTTACGCCAAATTCTGACCCTACCATCCGAATGTCGCAGCAGAAATCGAGACTCATCAGACCAGGCAACGTTTTTCCAATCTTCTACTGTCCAATTTCGATGAGCTTGTGCAAATTTTAGCCTCAGTTTCATGTTCTTAGCTGAGAGGAGTGGTACCCAGTGTGGTCTTCTGCTGCTGTAGCCCATCTGCCTCAAAATTCGACGCACTGTGCGTTCAGAGATGCTCTTCTGCCTACCTTGGTTGTAACGGGTGGCAATTTGAGTCACTGTTGCCTTTCTATCAGCTCGAACCAGTCTGCCCATTCTCCTCTGACCTCTGGCATCAACATGGCATTTCCGGCCACAGAACTGCCGCTCACTGGATTTTTTTTCTTTTTCGGACCATTCTCTGTAAACCCTAGAGATGGTTGTGCGTGAAAATCCCAGTAGATCAGCAGTTTCTGAAATTCTCAGACCAGCCCTTCTGGCACCAACAATCATGCCACGTTCAAAGGCACTCAAATCACCTTTCTTCCCCATACTGATGCTCGGTTTGAACTGCAGGAGATTGTCTTGACCATGTCTACATGCCTAAATGCACTGAGTTGCCGCCATGTGATTGGCTGATTAGAAATTAAGTCTTAACACACAGTTGGACAGGTGTACCTAATAAAGTGGCCAGTGAGTGTATATATATATATATATATATATATATGTATAATCTGCAATCTTGCATTATTAATTTATGTTTCTATCTAAATAATAACTTTTGGTGCATGTGTAGCACTGCTATTGTTATGATGTAGGGGGTCTTGTCCTGCTAGATTACTGTTAGTGCAGGCTTAATTATGCATACCTGCATTAGCATCTTTGTTGTTATTGGTTCCCCAGCCTGTTTGCATGGGTGCTGATGTCGCTTCCATATTTGTACCCTGCTTTTATTTTTGTCCTGGTATATTTAATAAGATTTTGATATTTTTTCTACATCTTGGACTTCATGACTGCTTGGTGGCGTATTTGTTTGTCTAGTACAGTTTTTGCAGTTGGTCCTATTAGTCCATATGTGTACCAAAAGTGATATATACTATTATTATTCTTCTATTGGCTAATTGCTGATCGCTCGGTGGGTGTACCATGTTTGTCCTCCATTTATGTCATTCAAAGCTAAATCATAGTGACATGGAAATTTGATTGATTAGGTAGATATACTCTTGTGCGTGCTGTGGCCTGTCCTAATTAGACAGAGTCTTATTGAGCGCTCAAGGAAGGAAAGACGCCACACCTGGTTAGCAGCAACACCTTCCAGCAAAACTCTGCTGGTTTTATTGAATATACTTGGTTTTATCAGTTCGTACAGAAAGGAGTGGTTACTCATTAACATAAAGGCTGAACTTCTTATCTAATTGGTCAGTTTAAATACATGAACATATATGGGCGTCCGACCTAAGGTGACTTAAGAATCAGATGATATACTGCCCCTTGTATTCCAATGTCAGCAAGACTCCAATATCGGCTTGGACCATCTGGCCAAACTTCCTCTTCTGTGTGTCTGGGACAAATGTTACAAGACAATGCTATCATGAGATCACATCAGCTCCCCAGACTCTCTCATGGGGGGGCAGGAGGTCATTTCCACGAACTAGTTATAGAGTTCAAACTGTAAATATGTATCTGTGTGCATATGGCTATATAAGAATACATGAGTATATGGAGTATACAGCAGTATATAGCCTATAGCAGGCAAGTGAGATCTAGATGAAATACATATACATATATATTTCCATAACAATAGTATTCTTTCTGGGGTTCCCCCATCAAGTATGGTGCCAGTACCTCTGCACACTGGCAGAAGTTTCTCCCTCTCAGCGACCCTTTCAAACACTTTCAGGAAAGCGTCAACATTGCAATTCTCCATTGTAGATTCTTCAGCCTCAACACTGCAATTCGCCACTGCGGGGTCTTCAGCCTTAACACTGCAATTCTCCACTGATGGGTCTTCAGCCTCAACACTGCAATTCATCAATGCTCGGTCTTCAACCTCAAAACTGCAATTCTCAAATGCCGGGTCTTCAGCCTCAAAACTGCAATTCGCCAATGCCGGATCTTCAGCCTCAAAACTGAAATTCCCCAATGCCAGGTCTTCAGCCTTAAAACTGCAATTTACCACAGCCGGGTCTTCAGCCGCAACACTGCAATTCGCCAATTCTGGGTCTTCAGACTCAAAACTGCAATTCGTCACTGCCGGGTCTTCAACCTCAAAATTACAATGTGCCACTGCTGGGTCTTGGGAGTACCAATGTCATAATAATGGGAACATTGCTTTCAGGTGACCATCCTGTATGTGTCTTCAAAGGAGTATTGGGGTGCGTCTAAATTTGGGGTAGGCCTTGCATTCAATGCATAGGCAAACAGTATGGGAGTCTTCAGCCTCAAAAATGCACTTCGCCACTGCTGGGTCTTGGGAGTACCAATTTCATAATAATGGGAACATTGCTTTCAGGTGACCATCCTGTATGTGTCTTCAAAGGAGTATTGGGGTGCGTCTAAATTTGGGGCAGGCCTTGCATTCAATGCATAGGCAAACAGTATGGGAGTTTCAACTTCATAATAATGGCTCATTGCTTTCAGGTGGCCATCCTGTACAGCTCTTCAAAGGAGTATTAGGGTGCGTAAAAATTTGAGGCAGGCCTTGCATTCAATGTGTAGGTAAACAGTATGGGAGTACCAACTTCCTAATAATGGGAATATTGCTTTCAGGTGTCCATCCTTTACGTGTCTTCAAAGGGGTATTGGGGTGCGTCTAAATTTGGGGCAGGATTTGAATTCACTGCATAGGCAAAGAGTATGGAAGTACCAAAGTACCAACTTCCTAATAATGGGAACATTGCTTTTAGTCAGCCATTCGGCATGGCTCTTCTAAGGGGTATTGGGGTGCACCTAAATTTGGTGCAAGGAAGGCATTGTATTCAATGCATAGACAAACAGTATGGGAGTACCATCTTCATAATTATGGTAACATTGCTTTCAGGTGGACATCCTGTACGACTCTTCAAAGGAGTATTGGGGTGCATCTAAATTTGGGGCAGGCCTTGCTTTCAATGCATAGGCAAACAGCATGGGAGTACCAACTTCCTAATAATGGGAACATTGTTTTCAGGTGGCGATCCAGTACGTGTCTTCAAAAAGGTATGGTGGTGCGTCTAAATTTGCAATCACTGCATTGGCAAACAGCATGGGAGGACAAACTTCATAATAATGGGAACATTGCTTTCAGGTGGCCTTCCTGTACATCTCTTCAAAGGGGAATTGGGGTGCCTCCGAATTTTTGGCAGCCCTGCCACTCACTGCATAGCCAATGACAGTAGAGGAGACCCACTGTTTAATATTGAGAACAAGAAAGCATAGCCGGCTGATGCATCTCTAATAATAGTAAAGGCAGCCTGATGGCCCTATAAAAATAGGCTTTGTGACTTTCAGAGTCCCTCCTTCATAAATAAAACAGGATGTGTCTGATGATGTTAATATAAATACATTTGGCACTCAACTCGTAGGTATCTGTTGAAGAAAACCATTTTTTTTTATTGCAGCCCAAAATCAAGGTGTAAATGTATCGGTCATAAACGACCTTCCTCAGTACACTGCAGTAGACAAATGAATAGAACAAGAATATATACATATATGCCAATCAATACATGAAATGACATTTAACAAAATGTGAAACCTCAAGAAAATTGTGAAAACAAGAAAAATATTGTCAAACAATTCATTGCCTACCCCCAAAAAAGAGTCATATCATACTAGAATATTGTGAACAAGGGAAAAGTAGGAAAAATGAGAAAGGAAAAAGGACACCTACCCGACTGCCAATGATGCTAATTGAATTGTTGTAGATGGTGACCTAGAATAGTATAAGTAATATTCTGAGTAATTATGTATAATAGTGTAATTATAGATGTGCGCTATGGTATAATGAGAACTACCTTAAAGGATAATGGGTCCTTTTATAGAGGATGGTAGATACAATATTATAGCAATGAGACTGATAACTCTGAACTAAAATGATGACATTATTAATACGAAGAGATATGTGTGTGTGTAATATGAAATCTCTATGCAATAGCTTAAAAGCGAGCTCACCCTATGAGTATGGATAATGTGATATCCTTAAACAGATAGGCAGAAAAAATTGGGTGCGTATCACCAAAGGCATCTAGAGTAAAAGACACACATGATAAAACCATGCTGTGTGTGTGTGTGGAAGTGAGAAACACATAGAATATATGAGTTCAGATATTGGGCTCACCTATATGATAGGTATATGTAGAGCCCAATGGGATGCCCCTTGAATGGGTAGTATTCAGTTTATAATGATGTATCTGTAATTCAATGTACTGAAAATAAAGTGCTATACATGAAGACATGAAATATAATAGTAACCAGAGTTGAAAAATGGTTGCATTACCGGTGGTGGATAGTGGTGTTTAGTCCATATAGTTAATGGGTCCCATTTCTATAGAAGACCTGGAAAAATTCAATAAGGTATGTCACATTTGTGTGTCTATGTGAGGTATAAATGTGGTCGCGAGCTTTCTGTTATCGGTGAGTGGTGGCTCCGTGTCTGCATCCAATGCGGTATCCGCTGCTGGTTGGAGTGGGGGTAATGCCTCCGTGATCATCTTTTAAATGTCCCAGGGTGAGCATTGTGCACGCATCTCTAAACCAGAAGCGCATCACCGTACATGACGCGTTTGTGTGTTCCACCGGGAAGCGCTGTATGTGTTCCACAGTTAGTGTGTAGTGGATGCTTGTAGTGGGTGTGGAATCGTGCATGAGGTATGAATGAAGCAATGTGATTGGAGCAGGGGGATGGGTAGAGGGAAGTTCAAGGGGTCAGGAAGTGAATTGCTAGACGGAGTCAGTACAATTGACTCTGTAAAAGGAGACAACATAATTAGTACAATGGATAACATGCATGGTAATATAATGCTATGTAATGTAGCCAATAGACCACATTGCAAATGACTAATAGCACACAAAATTAATAAGGCTGAGTAGATATCGTCAACAGTGACCATTTAAATCAAGGGATAACTAACGGGGTCATGGAAATGAATTATTGTAAACAACAGTGTCATATTATTATAGGAAGTAACTTCAAATAAAGACAACAAATCATAATCCCTATTGAGACTGCAGATAGAGTCTTGGAGATAGAGTCTGCAGCTCATGAATCCAGAATGCCTCTCTTTTCTTAAGGGTATGTATGTGGTTGCCACCGTGTCTCAATGCTGAGACGTTTTCTATGACTTGAAATTTGTGAAATACTATGTACCTTAGATATAAAATGATGTAGTAGTGGTAGTAATAAATTTTTATATTTAATTGTTCACTTGTGCTTGGAGATATGGTCTTTAATGGGTTGTGTCGTTTCGCCGATGTACAAAAGGCCACAAGGGTGATTGACCAGATATATCACATAAGAGCTGCCACAAGTGGAATAATCTTTTACTCGAGTGGGGATGTTGAAAAGTGTTAGCCTTAATCACATTATTGCACTGGTTTCAATGCAAACAGGGATAAGTTCCGGTCTTAGGATCATGAAGAAAACGTTGTATGGTAGTGCGTCCTCTGGATCCAATATCTGCTTTATTCAAGGAGTCCTGAATATTGGGGGGACGCTTGTAACAGGGTAGAAAATGTTGTCCAAATTCCGAAATGTTATGGTATGCTGTTTGGAGAAGACCCCAGTGTCTCCTTATTGTGCGATCTAGTATATGTCCATATGGATTATATGTATGTACAAAGCGTACACGTTTATCAACTGAACGTTGTATATTTGTAGAGGGTCGCAAAGCATCAGTCAGTATATTAGGAGGATAGCCTCATTCCCTAAATTTTAAGTACACTTCATCCCTTCTCTTAGCATAATTTGATGGGTTCATTACGATCCTCTGTAATCTCTTAAATTGTGATCTAGGGATTGATTTCTTTATAGATATAGGGTGGAGGCTTTTGAAGTTAAGTAAGCTGTTTCTATCTGTTGGTTTAGTATAGAGATCATTGCTCAATATACCACACTCATCTTTGAGAATCAGCGTGTCGAGGAAGTTTACTTGACTTGTATCACTAGTGATAGTGAAACATAAACCAGGCAATGATGAATTGAGTTTTTAAAAGAAACAATTGAGAGATTGGGGTGTGCCAGTGCGAATACAAAAAATGTCATCTATGTATCTCTTACAGATGATGGAATGAGATTGGAAGAGAGGATCAGGGTAAACAATGTCATCCTCAAACGTGGCCATATAATTGTTTGCATATGGAGGTGCCACATTCAAGCCCACCCTGGTCTCTTTGGTCTGGAGTTAAAAGCTGTCTTCAAACATGAAGTTTTTAGTCAATATCAGGGATAACAAATCTAAGACCAATTCAGTGATATTGGGATTTGTGTTAGAGGCCGCCAGTAGATGATGGACACAGCTAATACCTTGTTGATGAGGAATAGACAAGTACAAATCTTTTACGTCAAATGAGACAAGAATGGATACCTTGGGTATAGGTCCAAGGTTCCGAATATTTTGTAAAAAATCGCCTGTGTCCAACAGAAAAGGTGGTAATTTGTGTATCAGTGGCGTAACAATTTTCTCCAGAAAGATAGATAGCAGAGAGAGAATAGAATCATTAGATGCCACAATGGGGCGACACGGAGGACAGTCAAGACGCTTATGCACCTTAGGTAGTATATAGAATATTGGAGTAATGGGGTTAGGCTTGGTGAGAAACTCCCATGTTTTGGTGTCAATAACTCCTCAGTTGGTATACCCTGTAAGTGTCTGCTGAATTAGCTCTCTAATCTCCCTAGTGGGATCCGTTTGCAATTTGATGTAAACAGTGGTCTCATTAAGTTGTTGCATTACTTCTTTAACATAATCTACCTTGTTCATCACCACAATAGCTCCACCTTTATCAGCTGGTTTGACAAATATAATTTTGTCATTGCAGAGGGTTTGTAAAGCCTGTAAGTTTAGGGGTTCAAGATTGGGTGGAGAGTGTAACATACCAGTCTCCATATCATGTCGCTATTTGGAAAACGCTTGACTGACAAACTCATTGAAGGTTTCTTAAGCATGTGATCCACGTGGGGGTCTATAAGTACTTTTTGAATGAAGGCCGAGATTGGTGGCTGTGATAAGGGAATTATTGGTGGGAGGATTAGATGAAGATGTAGCACTAGAATCAGCAAAATGGACTAGCAATCTCAGACAACGAAAAAAACACTGTAAAACCAAATGCATATCAAAAGTATTAAATTTAAAGGATGGATAGAACAAGAGACCTTTTTGCAGCAGATAAATTTCAGTGGGGATAAGAGTCTGAGAAGATATGTATATGACCAATGGACAGATACCTGAGATCGTGTCACTCTTGACAGGTCTGTTTCTCTTCTATCGCTGTCCTCGGCGGGTCCTCTTCTTTTTTGTTGTCTTCTCCTTTGGCCTAAAAAAAGACCTGTTCCACCTTATGGTTCTCCTTTGTCAGTTTCTGAACCTTAAGTAGAAGGATCACAAGAGGAACGATAGTGAAATTTTGAATTGGTAGAACGAGGATTAGATCTCTCATGGCAACGATATACATGGTATTAGCACCGCTCCCCGTTGCACTGCTCCCCATTCCACGGCCCCCGCTGCTGTACTCACTGCCTCCGCTTCTGGCCCGGCTTCCTCCTCTGACACTGCCTTGACGCGCGCCCCCGCTCCTCTCGCTTTCCGGCAGCCGGCTTCCCGACGCGCTACTCCACTTCCCTCGGCCGCGCGCATGGTACCTCTGCGCAGGCGCCGGAGGGTTAGATCGCGCACCTCTGCCATCAGCCACCTGCCTGCATGACCTGACCCGGACCCTTCTCCTAACCTATCAGAGCCTACCACCAGGTATTTCAGGCTGCCCTCCCTCAGTGGAGGTGCCTGACTATTGAGTTATTTCTCGCTTGTCTAGGCCGTGCTCGCTGCTGCTTGCAGCTTGCTCCATTAACTCTCTGTGTTTCCTGCCAGTGCCTCCTGTTAACCCTCTGTGTCTCCTGCCTGTGCCTTGCCTCCTGTTAACCCTCTGTGTCTCCTGCCTGTGCCTTGCCTCCTGTTAACCCTCTGTGTCTCCTGCCTGTGCCTTCTATTAAACCCCTGCATCTCCTTCCCTCTTCTGTGCACCACCTTTCCTGCCTCCTGCTGGTTCCCGCTGTCCTCCTCCATCTCCCACTCCCTCCACTTCTGGATCCTGGTTATCCCGTCTCCTCTCTGGACCTCCCACCACTCCTCATCATCTGCTCACCCTCTTGAGCCGACCCCTGGCCCTGGCTGCCGTGGCGCGTGAACTCCCCGAGTCTGTTCCCTAATGGTCCCTGTATAGGGGTCGGTACACTTGGTGCGCTCACTCGGGGAGGGTTCGGCGTCACGGTCCAGTGGGTCCACTCTCGTTTCCGTGATCCGGAGTGTAACACATGGTTATTCTCATAATCATTAGTGTCACTCTGAAATTTAATTCTTTTCCTACTTTTAGTTTAACGTCTGTGTTGATCAGTGACAGTCTTAACCCCTTCTCGACCTGTGACACAGCTTATGCATCATGAAAGCCGATGCCAATCCGACCTGTGACACGTATGCTGTGTCATGGGGGGATTACGTTCCTGCTGGTCGGGTGACAGGGGTCACTGAAAGGTCACCTGACCTGCAGGCACAGGACCATTTGTGCTTCACCCCGGGGGGATTAGCCCCGCATGGCTACGATCGCTCTGATTGGCTGTTAAAAGTGAAACAGCCAATATGAGCAATTGTAATATTTCATCAATGAAATTTGGTGAAATATTACAATCCAGCCATGCCCGATGCTGCAATAGCATCGGGCATGGCTGGAGACTGAGATCCAACCCCCCCACTGACTGACAGGGGCGATCGGCCCCCACCACCGATCGATGGCAGCAATCGGTTGCCACCGTCATCATCTGCTCCCCATCCCCTGCCCTCCGCTCCCCCTGCCTTCTGATGACCGTCACGCCCCCCCAGTACCCTCCGATTCCTGCTGTGGCTCCCAGTGTCCCTCCTCCCTCCTGCATGGGCGCCGTCATCTTCCAAAATGGCCGGAGCATGAGCAGTGCGTCCGTTGAATCTGCCAGCTGCAGATTCAATCATTCCTTGCAGGTACATTTTGATCACTATGATAGACCATATCATAGTGAGCAAAATAAAAAAAGTAAATTAACCCCCCGTTTATCACCCCCATAGGTTGGGACAAATAATAAAATAAATAGTTTTTCTTCCTTTAAGGCTAGGGTTAGGGTTAGAATTAGGGTTAGAATTAGGGTTAGGGTTAGAATTAGGGTTAGGGTTAAGGTTAGGGGTGTGTTGGGGTTGGGATTATGGTTAGGCTTGTGGTTAGGGTTAAGGTTGGAATTAGAATTGTGGTTAGGGTTAGGTGTGTTGGGGTTAGGGTTGAGTTAGAATTGAGGGGTTTCCACTATTTAGGCACATCAGGGGGTCTCCAAATGTGACATGGCGCCACCATTGATTCCAGCCAATTTTGTGTTCAAAAAGTAAACGGTGCTCCCTCCTTTCCGAGCCCCAGCGTGTGCCCAAATAGTGGTTCCCCCCACATATGAGGTTCCAGCGTACTCACGACAAACTGGACAAGAACTTTTGGGGTCCAAATTTCTCCTGTTACCATTGGGAAAATAAAAAATTGCTGGCTAAAAAATCATTTTTTGAGGAAAAACATGATTTTTTATTTTCACGGCTCTGCGTTATAAACTTCTGTGAAGCACTTGGGGGTTCAAAGTCACACATCTAGATAAATTCCTTGGGGGGGGTCTAGTTTCCAAAATGGGGTCACTTGTGTGGTGCTTTTACTGTTTAGGCTCATCAAGGGCTCTGCAAATGTAACATGTAGCCCGCAGACCATTCCATCGAGTCGGCATTATAAAATGTCACTACTTCCCTTCTGAGCCCTGACGTGCGCCCAAACAGTGGTTCCCCTCCACAAATATGGTACCAACGTACTCAGGACAAACTGGACAACAACTTTTGGGGTCCAATTTCTCCTGCTACCCTTGTGAAAATAAAAAATTGCTGGCTAAGAAATGATTTTTTGAGGAAAAAAAAATGATTTTTTTTATTTTCATGGTTCTGCGTTCTAAACTTCTGTGAAGCACTTTGGGGTTCAAAGTGCTCACTATGCATCTAGATAAGTTTATTAGGGGGTCTAGTTTCAAAAATGGTGTCACTTGTGGGGGGTTTCCACAGTTTAGGCACATCAGGGTCTCTGCAAGCATAACATGACGCCCGCAGACCATTCCATGAAAGTCAGCATTTCAAAACGTCACTACTTCCCTTCTGAGCCCTGACTTGCGCCCAAACAGTGGTTCCCCCCACATATGGGGTACCAGCGTACTCAGGACAAACTGTACAACAACTTTTGGGGTCCAATTTCTCCTGTTACTCTTGTGAAAATAAAAAATTGCAGGCTAAAAAATTCATTCTTTTGAGGAAAAAAATGAATTTTTATTTTCATGTCTCTGCGTTATAAACTTCTGTGAAGCACCTGGGAGTTCAAAGTGCTCACTATGCATCCAAATAAGTTCCTTAGGGGGTCTAGTTTCCAAAATGGGAAGATTTGTGGGGGAGCTCCAAAGTTTAGGCACACAGGGGATCTCCAAACACGAGATGGTGTCCGCTAACGACTGGAACTAATTTTCCATTCAAAAAGTCAAATGGCGCTCCTTCTTTTCTGAGCCCTGCCATGCACCCAAATAGTGGTTACCCTCCACATATAGAGTACCAGCGTACTCAGGACAAACAACTTTTGGGGTCCAATATCTCCTGTTATCCTTGGGAAAATAAAAAATAGCGGGCTAAAAAATCATTTTTGAGGAAAAAAATGATTTTTTATTTTCACGGCTCTTTGGGGGGGTCAAGTTTCCAAAATGCGGTCACTTGTGGGAGTTTTCTCCTGTTTAGGCACATCAAGGGCTTTGCAAACGCAACATGACGCCCGCAGAACATTCCATCAAAGTCTGCATTCCAAAATGGTGCTCCTTCCCTTCGCAGCTTTCCCATGTGCGCAAACTGTGGTTCCCCCCCACCGGTGTACTCAGGACAAATTGCAAAACAACTTTTCTGGTCCAATTTCTCCTGTTAGCCTTGTGAAAATAAAAAATAGCGGGCTAAAAAATGATTTTTGAGGAAAAAAATGATTTTTTTATTTTCACAGCTCTGCGTTATAAACTTCTGTGATGCACTTGGGGGTTCAAAGTGCTCACCACACATCTAGATAAGTTCCTTTCAGGGGTCTAGTGTTGTGAATTTATTTTTCCCTTCACCATTGAGGTCTGATGAACTCCCTCCTCTGGTGAAGGAAGGTAGTGAGGCTGATTACCAAACACATGGGCAGCTAGATGAGGACTGGGTGGCTGGAATTGAGGACTGGATATAAGGCTGCCGACGCCCTTCTTCCTGGCTGGTGATTTTCCTGCTGGATTCTTGGAGACCAGTCTGATTCCTGCATCTCAAAGCTAAGTTTTTATGCTCTGCTTTGTACTCTTCAGTTTTGTTTTTGTTTTCCCTTGTTTTTTTTATTCTGTTATGATGAGTCACCGAAGGAGGAAAAAACAAAATACCAGCTAAGTCCAGAAAAACCAGAGAGGTTGGCAGCTATCAGATTGCAGACCCCTGAACCTATCCACAACAACTAGCAGTAGCCGTGGGGGGTTCCTACGGTGCCCTAGACCCCTCAATCACAGCCGGAGAACTATATAGCCTAAAGACAGAAAGGGGAAAAACTAAACTGCTCCAGAGCAGACCCCAAAGCAATAGGCAGCCCCCAACATATAATGACGGTGAAGCAAGATGAAAACACTAACACAGATAGAAAGATAGGTTGAGCAAATGATGGGGCCCAAGCTAACTACATAGGTCAGGATAGGAAAGCTGCTGTCTGCCATCCGCAAAAACCCTATAAAAATGAGCCAACCGACTGATAGGAAAAACAGGCCCTGAAGTCGCTAGGCTTCAAAAGACTATATCAGCACTCAGGTATATTCTGAAGACAGAGCAAAAGATCAACAGATCAGAGACAAAAATGGAATTTAGCTCAACCCCGGCCGGGGATGGCAGAACTCCCAAAAAACAATGAAAAACAAAAACAAAACTGAAGAGTACAAAGCAGAGCATAAAAACTTAGCTTTGAGATGCAGGAATCAGACTGGTCTCCAAGAATCCAGCAGGAAAATCACCAGCCAGGAAGAAGGGCGTCGGCAGCCTTATATCCAGTCCTCAATTCCAGCCACCCAGTCATCATCTAGCTGCCCATGTGTTTGGTAATCAGCCTCACTACCTTCCTTCACCAGAGGAGGGAGTTCATCAGACCTCAATTGTGAATGGAAAAATGAACTCACAACAGTCTAGTTTCCAAAATGGTGTCACTTGTGGGGCTTTTCACTGTTTAGGCACACAGGGTCTCTCCAAATGCAACATGGTGTCCGCTAACAATTGGGGCTAATTTTCCATTCAAAAAGTCAAATGGCGCTTCTTCCATTCCAGGCCCTGCCATGCACCCAAACAGTGGTTTATGACCACATATGAGGTATCGGTGTACTCAGGAGAAATTGCCCAACAAATTTTAGGATCCATTTCATCCTGTTGCCCATGTGTAAATGAAAAAACTGTTGCTGAAAGAAAATTTTTGTGAAAAAAAGTACTTTTTTTACTGATCAATTTGTGAAGCACCTGGGGGTTCAAAGTGCTCACCCTGCATCTAGATAAGTTCCTTGGGGGGGTCTATTTTCCAAAATGGGGTCACTTGTGGGGGAGCTCCAATGTTTCTGCACACAGGGGCTCTCCAAACGCGACATGGCAACCACTAAATATTCCAGCATATTTTCCATTCAAAAAGTGAAATGGCGCCCCTTCCCTTCTGAGCCCTGCCATGTGCCCAAACAGTGGTTTATTACCACATATGAGGTACCGGTGTACTCAGGAAAAATTGCCCAACAAATTTTAGGATACATTTAATCCTGTTACCCATGTGAAAATTAAAAAATTGATGCTAAAAGAAAATTTTTGTTGGAAAAATTAAAATGTCCATTTTTTCCTTCCACATTGCTTTAGTTCCTGTGAAGTACCTGAAGGGTTAATAAACTTCTTGAATGTAGTTTTGAGTAGCTTGAGGGGTGCAGTTTTTAGAATGGTGTCACTTCTGGGTATTTTCTGCTATATAGACCCCCTCAAGGTGACTTCAAATGTGAGGTGGTCCCTAAAAAAAATGGTTTTGTAAATTTTGTTGTAAAAATGAGAAATTGCTGGTCAACTTTTAACCTAATGTAAAGTAGACATGTGGGAAATGTTATTTTTTAACTATTTTGTGTCACATAACCCTCTGGTTTAACGGAATAAAATTTCAAATTTTGAAAATTGCTAAATTTTCAAAATTTTTCGAAAAATTTCCATTTTTTCACAAATAAACGTAAAAATTATTGACCTAAATTTACCAATACCGTGAAGCACAATATGTCATGAAAAAACAGTCTCAGAATCGCTAGGATCTGCTGATGCTCTTCCTGGGTTATTACCTCATAAAGGGACACTGGTCAAAATTGCAAAAAATGGCCAGGTCATTAAGATCAAAATAGGCTGGGTCATGAAGGCGTTAGTCCTTGTTTTTAGAATGTCAAGTTTTTCTGCGCTACCTGCAGAGGACAACTGAGTCTCAATATTTTTAATAGTTTCTTTCGTCGAAGCGATAGCTCCCTGTGGATGTTAAACCGTTAAAGTAATGAGATCAAATGAACATTTGTTCAAATTTAGCTCAAATATCTGCAATACTAGGGAGAATCACTAAAAAGTGTAGGACAAAGAGGGACCCTAAGTCTCCTGGGGATCCTCTGAACACAAAGATACTCCGAAAGGGTGGCGTAGTGAAGCTCATAGCTGATTTGTTGTAGCAATTCACGTTCAAGATCCCTCCCTCTTGTTTTTCTTGGGGGAGCTTTCAAAAAATCACTAGAAAGATGCAACTTAGAAACAATGTTACTGGTTTCATCTGGGTTATATGAAAAAGTATGAGTTGACATGGTGGACAGCGGGCACAGATAAAGGTGAAGATACTATAGAAAATAAATCATGGCACAGCTGTGTTGGTGCTCAAACAGGTTCCCAAACCGACAGACAATATAAATAAATTTGGCACTCAAATTGTCTGATGATGTGTCACACACCACAAGGCCAGATAAGGTGGAAAAATGTTAAAATTACATTTTCCAGTGAATGCGTTTGTCTTGTTGTTGTTGAAAACAATGCTTAAGTTCAAAAATGCATTAAAATGCTACGTGTGAACATAGCCTAAGGTGTGGAGGAGCATTTTTGTTTTTGGTTATTTATTTTGCCTTATATACAAGTCATTACCCCAGAAAGGATGTTCCTTGACATATTTCCCAGGAAAATCCTTTTCGGTTTCGTTTTTGTATGTTTTCCTGTGTCTGTAAAAGTGGCATAAGACTTTGACAACATTGTTCAAAGCAGTGACCTGGGAGTCAGAAATGCTTCTAGGGGTATTCCCCATGATGTTCCCATGTCATTTGAGCACTGTTCCCATAGATTTTCACAACTTATAGACCCTCTGAAGACCCCCGGGGAGGGCCACGGCAAAAATACTCGCGTTTCCCATAGACTTACATTGGGCTCATTGCTTGGGTTGAGCGACCGAACATTCCAATTTCCTCAACCTTAGCAACAAGCACCCGAGCATTTTAGTGCTCGCCCATCACTATTAATAACCTATATAAGAAGCACTGGGGATTCTACTTTTCCTTAATACCTTAATACTAGCTTGGCACGTGCAAAATTTTTGCACACTGGTCGTCGGGGGCGCAGGCAATTTCAGCAAAAGCAAGCTGGTCAAATATAAATGTATTTCATGAGCTGATGAACACACACAGGTATTTATATATGTAGATTGGTAATACAATAAATTGTTTTGGTAAGAAGAGGCCAAAAAACATTTTCTGGTTGAGGGGCCACCTGCAGGTCACTGTGTCTTTCTGCAGGTTTATGAAAATGAATGTTTAAACTGTATTTAGTGATAAAATCATGAATATGTGGGTTGTTTGGCTGTTTTCTTGCTGAAGGGAGCAAGTTTACCTTTCAAATGGTGTATCATGTGTGTGGGTGGGGTGAAGTAATCAGCAAATTAGTGCATGTTAACAAATGTGTTGGTTGTGTGCTTTGCGGTACTGTGGTGCCACCTGCAGGTCATTTTTCCTTGTTGCAGGTTTATGAAAATTAATGTCTAAACTGCATTTCGTGATCAAATCGTGGATGTGTGGTTTGTTTGGCTATTTTCTTGCTGAAGGGGGTAAGTTTACCTTTCAAATGGTGTATCATTTGTGTGTGTGGGTGTAGTGTGAACTGGGATACAAAGGAATCACCGAAGAACAGTGTTTAGAAATAATAGAATAGATCCTCCTAATTTACTGAGTTATTTTACTATAGCTTGGTACCTTAATTATGGTGTGACTTTGTTGCTGTTTCATTTATTGCTTATTATCGTAGTTTGTTCTGTAGTGTCATATTACACATTTCTTCTCAACTTTATAATCTAAAATTCTCCCTATTCCTTCCTATCCTATTTTTCCTTCTTTTCTCTCCCTTCTCATTATAATTACTATTTCTTTCCCTTTCCCCTTATACCAACTTTATCCCTCTCTTTTTTGCCTCCACATACAGTGGGGGAAATAAGTATTTCATTGTGGAGAAAGAGAAAAAGCAGGATGGCACTCACCGTTCATGTGAATCAAATCACTTTATTTCACATACACAAGGCATCAGCATAGGCACGGGAGCAATGTGCTGGAACACGGACAATGTGTCCGACTTCCAGCAAATTGCTCCCGTGCCTATGAGCAGTGGGAAGCAACAAAAAGCTGACTTTTTTTTTACCCTTTTTCTGGTTTCTGCCTCTCCTTTAGCGCTCCTATAGACC
The DNA here is from genome assembly GCF_039654945.1 of Dendrobates tinctorius. Taxonomy (NCBI): domain Eukaryota; kingdom Metazoa; phylum Chordata; class Amphibia; order Anura; family Dendrobatidae; genus Dendrobates; species Dendrobates tinctorius. The sequence goes on along the minus strand of NW_027361802.1, from coordinate 17,627,404 downwards.
GCTTTTTTTTGTTGCTTCACATTGAATTTTCCTCTCTGAGGATCAGCTTGGAGGGCAGTTGCTTATGGGAGAACCTGCATTTGCTGGGCGGTGCTGGGAAGCTCCGGGATCCTTGGTGTTCACTTACGGCTGGGATCGGTCTCAACTTCACATCCAGAAACCGGTGAGAGATGGAATGACCAGGAGAGCGGAGGTTGCTGACAGCCACGTACAGTGCCCTTCTGGGGTGCGAGGACACGCTCCCCAACTACCATTCACATTCACACCGTGGTTGTGCAAGGGTGGCACAACCCTGTAGGGTGAGCACCCTGTCGATTCAGTTAGGGAATTAATTTAAACACAGGTACACTCATTGCACCTCTCTTTGCATATTATTTTTCTTGAGAAGTGGGACCTTGCGGCACTGCAGAATTTTAAACCTTTATGACATAATGTGTTACCTATGGTTCCCCTGTGTAGTTCTAGGCTGATCTCTCACGTTCCTCATGATCAAGGTGAGATTTTGCATGGTGACCCAGATCGATGTCGATTGGCAGTCATTTTGTATTTCTTCCATTTTCTTACAATTGCGTCAACATTTGTCTTCTTGTCACCCAACGTCTTACATATGGTTTTGTAGCTTATTCCTTCTTTGTGCAGGTCTATGATCTTGTCCCTGACATCCTTATAAAGCTCTTTGGTCTTGCACATGTTGTAGAGGTTAGAGACTGACTGATTAATTGAGTCTGTGGACAGGAGTCTTTTATAAAGGTGACTATGTAAGACAGCTGTCTTTAATGCAGGTAACGATTTGATTAGGAGTGTCAAACTGCTCTGTAGGAGCTAGAACTCTTAATGGTTGGTTGGGGATCAAATACTTATTTCTCACTTCATAATACAAATATATTTATATAATTTATACAATGTGATTTTGTGAATTGTATTTTTGATATTATATCAATATTAAAATTAACCTACCCTTAAAATTATAGACTGTTCATGTCTCTGTCAGTGAGCAAACTTACAAAATCAGCAATGGATCAAATACTCATTTACCCCACTGTATATGTCTAAAAGTTTGAATACAAATTATTGAGAAAGCAGTCAGCCATGGGCCATGCATGAGGTATCAGTGTCTTTGCCAGCATTTAGAGATCTGAATTGAAGTTTCAATTAAGACAAGGTGCGTAAGTGAGCAGTGTAAACCTTCATTGCTGGGAGCCCTGATACCTCATACAAAAGCTGAAACTGCTTTTTTCCCAGCCACACTTAGGTGGCACAAACATCAGTTTTATAGACTACTAGTGGAAAAAATGTCAGCATAGTAACTCAGGTAGTTTACTGATCAATTGACCCATAGTAGACATTTTACATTGGCACAGAAGCAGTCAGCTATGGACCATGCATGAGGTATCAGGGTCTGGGCCAGCAATTAGAGCCTTCATTTGAAGTTTCATTTAAGATGATGTGGGTAAGGGAACGCTGTAAGCCTTCTTTGCAAAGAGCCCTGATACCTCATTGAATAGCTAATTTTTTTCCAAGCCACATTTAGGTGGCACAAATACTAGCTTGGTAGAGCACTAATATTAGAAAAATGTAAGGATAGTAACACAGGTAGTTGACATCAATTAACCCATAGAAGAAGATTTTACAATGGCACAGAAGCAGTCATTCATGGGCCATGTATGAAGTATCTGGGTCTGGGCCAGCATTAAGAGCTTTGAATTGAAGTTTCAATTAAGATGAGGTGGGTAAATGAGAGGTGTAAGCCTTCTTTGCAGGGAGCCCTGAAACCTCATGCAACATCTCAAACTGCTTTTGTGCTCAGTCACTCTCAGGTGGCCCAAATATTAGCTTATCTTGGTAGAGCATGAATCTTAGAAAAATATAAGGAGGTAGTTGACTGATCAATTGACTTACAGGAGAACATTTTTATAATGGCGCAGAAGCAGTCGGCCATATGCCATGCATGAGGCAACAGAGTCTGGGCCAGCATTTAGAGCTCTAAATTGAAGTTTCAATTAAGACAAGGTTGGTAAGGAAGCGGTGTAAGTCTTCTCTGCTGGGAGCCCTGATACCACATGCAATAGCTGAAACAGTTTTAAATCCCAGCCACAATCATGTGCCACAAACATCAGTTTTGTAGACTATTTTTGGACCTCTGACACCCCTTTCCAACAGACAACCCTCTAGATGGAGACCCAACTTGATTCTCCACATTTCAAAAAGTTATTGTCACACACCACTAAATTGGCATACATTTCCACAGAGTAGAAGCAGTATAATGGGCCTCTGACACCCCTTCCACAACAGGCAACCCTCCAAATGGACCTAACTTGGAGTCTCCACATATGAAAAAATTATTGTCACACACCACTGAAATGACATCAATTTCCACAGATTCTGTGAACCTTTGGAGCAGACCTCTGATGCTCATGGAATAGAATGTGCAAACGGCTCTGCAGACTAGCCCATCTGTGGTTCCTCACAGTCAGCTGGGCAGTTGGAAATTTGTGACACGGGGGAAACAAGGGTGATTGGGGTGTAACCTCTAAGGATTGTACTCAGTGTGATGCTAAGGTGGAGGAAAAGGAGGAGAGGCCACTTGATGCAGCGCTTGTAGGGATGAGCGAGCATATTCGTGGGTATTCGGTACTCGGCGAGTAAGGCGGTACTCGCGGTACTCGAATCAAAGCGAGTATTTCACTACTCGCCTCGCTAATCGGTTCTCCCACCCAGCAGTTGTCAGTCACAGTAATGCCGCACCCTTCTTGGTTGTGAGCGGCATTTCTATGATTGGCTGGCTGCCCAGCTTCCTATGAGTCATCAATCATAGCCTTGCACTAAGCCCTGCCTGCCGCCATTTTCTGCACATTGCATGCAGAGCACAGCTAGTGTAGGGAGAGTTGTGTTTTTTGGTTCAAATCAGCCAGAAATCCTCTTTGAAACCCAAAAGCTTTTTTTAGAGCTGAAAGTATAAGGTCAGGGATCGAGTAGTGACCATTTTTCTAGCTTTTTTTAGGTCACATTTACCCCTGCAGGGCAGGTTTTTTGTGCTGTTGCCGTGCTGCATTCACAGCGAATAGCACGCACGGTACTGCACAACTAACACCCAGCCAGCACCGCTGTCTTGTTTGGTGTCTGGGGTGCCTATCCTTGCTTTAAACCTCAGGGCAGTTTTTGAGCTGCTACCGTGCTGCGTTCACATAATAACAGCTAATAGTATGCACGCATGGTACTGCACAACTAACACGCAGGCAGCACCACCGTCTTGTGTGGTGTCTGGACTGCATATTCTTGCCTTAAACCTCAGGGCAGTTTTTTGTGCTGCTACTGTGCAGCGTTCACAGTGAATAGCATGCACAGTACTGCACAACTGACACACAGCCAGCACCACTGTCTTGTGTGGTGTTTGGGCTGCGTATTCTTGCCTTAAACCTCAGGGCAGTTTTTTGTGCTGCTACCGTGCAGCGTTCACAGTGAATGGCACGCACGGTACTGCACAACTGACACGCAGCCAGCACCACTGTCGTGTGTGGTGTCTAGGCTGCGTATTCTTGCCTTAAACCTCAGGGCAGTTTTTTGTGCTGCTGCCGTGCTGTGTTCACAGAGAATAGCATGCAGGGTACTGCACAACTGACACTCAGCCAGCACTGCTGTCTTGTGTGGTGTCTGGGGTGCGTATCCTTGCCTTAAACCTCAGGGCAGTTTTTTGTGCTGCTACCGTGCTGCGTTCACATAATAACAGCAAATAGTAGGCACGTGGGTCGCCCTCCCAGGGCTGTGGGGTACTCGGTACCGGGCCGGTGTCAGCGGGATGTGTCACAGCAGCGGTGACCCAGTCCGTGGCCCTGGGCGCCCAATTAATAGGGCAAGTTTGAATGGTGGAATGTAGTTGATTAAAGGAATAGTTCGTGACGCCACCTGTGGTGTTCGGCAAGTGAGATGTTAAGCCGACGCTGCATGCAGATCCTCTGGGACTGGTGGTGTGGTGCAGCCAAGATGGTGTAGCTCCCCACAGGTGGAGCTGTAGTCCCAGGGCAGTGTAGGTTTGGGGTAGAGGAGAAGCACAGGCGGTGTAGGAGCTGGTGCCCCGATGTAGTGGTACAGGGTGTGTTAGCGCAGGAATAATTGGAGGACACCAGGGCATGTAGTTCCAAAGCTTTACTCACAGTCTGTAGTACACACAGGTGCCTGCCTCCGTGCTGTGTCCTCCAGGTCAGGGACTCAGTGAACCTCCAGGTCAGATGGAATGCTCCCTTCCAACACTCCGCCAACATGTGCCTTTCTGAATGCCTCCTCTTTTAGCGCCTTTGGTGTGAAGTACTCCTAGTACTGAATTACACTGGAGTTCCTCCTGACAGATGTTCCCAAGAACCATACTTGTACGGCAGACAGCTGTAGCCTGCTTTGGGGACTCCTTACTACTGCGTCCTGGCTCACTATCCAAGTTGCTGTTGTGCCCCCAATTCTTAGATGGGAGTAGTGCATTTACAGCTCACTACTCCACCGGTGTCTGCTGCAGGACCATTAGCATCCATACAACCTCGGGGACCGGGCACCCGGCCTTGCGCTTAGAACTTCTAGGCAGGGTTCTCTCCTAACCCACGTCCTCTGTTCCCTTTTACTCCTTCATTCCGTACTAGTCTCTCCTTCTTATGGAAGATCAGGTTTCTGTTCAATGTCTTTCTCCTTCTTTCCTTTCCCGTGCCAGCAGACCCAGGTCACTGAGGTCTGCTGCAGCATCTCCTTCCTCCATCTCTCTTCCACGGATCTTCTCTCCTCATTCTCTCCAACAGACTGACTTACTGACTGATGAGACTGCCTGAGATCCTAAACCTTCCCGCTCTTTTATGTATTCTAACTCCACCCGCCTCCCAGCACGTTTCGTGTTCCAAGCAGGGAGCCACCAAAGGTGCTCTGCTACACTCCAAGCAGGGAGCTGCAATGTGGCTTTGCTGAACTACTGTGTTGTGTGGGATACAGGTGTTGGAGCGTGGTCAGGAGCCTCCAACCTACCTGGATGATGGGTTACCACACCTCAGGAGGAGGTGCAGTACCTCTGTGGTAACTGAATCCTCAGGGGCACCACACACGCATGGTACTGCGCAACTAACACACAGACAGCACCACTGTCTTGTGTGGTGTCTGGGCTGCGTATTCTTGCCTTAAACCTCAGGGCAATTTTTTAGTGGCAGCACCGCTGTCTTGTGTGGTTAATAGGCTGTAGTGCTACCATCTACAAAGCACTAACTGCTCCTTGTTGCCCAATATCTGCATCTGAACATCTGCAACTATGGCAGAAAAATACAAAATTCCTAAAAAGACTTGTGAAGGGAGAGGGATGTGGATGCGGGGTCGTTGGTGCCCAACAAGGCACAGAGTCTGGGAGATTTAAGAAGATTGATGCATCTAGTTTCCTGGTGAAGTTTCCCGGTCTGGAACATAAGCAGGCCTGGAAGCCAGAAGAACAAGAGCAGATACTGTCTTGGATGGCTGACAAGGCCTTCACGAAATGTTCTAGCAGCACCCAATCATCCGTGAAAAAACAGTCTACTGTCCATACAGATAATGCTGGGTCATCCTATTCTCAACCTGTTCCTAGTTCATCACCTGGTCAGGAGTCACAGGAAACATTTGACCCCAACCTTGGTCACTCCGAGGATCTGTTTGATCCATTTTCTTTTGTTGCCTTTGGCCTCTCACCGCGTGACATTGAAGAGGAATGTGAGGGGGTGTCGTCTGTTGAAGATGGCCAAATATTTGAAACCCCACGTCCAGAAGAAAGCCACTTTCATCCACGTGATATACCGGGTGAAGAGGTGGAGGCTGATAGTGATGACACACAGTTGCCATCTGTCCAGTCGCCAATATCAATGCGGAAGGAGGATGACATGAATGACGAGGTGGTCGATGATGAGACCACCGTTCCGACCTGGGCCGTTGTCAAGAATAGCCAGCACAGCAGCACAGAGGATGAAGGTGGATACGTAGCACCAACAAAGGCACTAAGGGCTACTGGTTTGAGCAGAGTGCGAGGTGTGTCAACTGTTGCCAAGAGCAATCCCTCTGTGCCCCAAGTCAAGGCAAGGGTGCGTTCAGCCGCTGTCTGAAATTGTTTTTCCGATAGTGCTTCTGAACCAAATGTTGTCATCTGTAGCATCTGCCATAGGAAACTGAGCAGAGGCCAGGGCAAAGGCAACCAAAGCACCACCAGTATGCGGAAATACATGGCAGCCAAGCACCCTAGTCGGCGGGCTGAACAACAGGTTACCAAATCAGTGTCTGCGACTGCGGGTCAAACCACTGCCATGTCGCCTGTGATACGGCCTCACCAATCTGCTGGGCAGGAAGCAGATGATCATCATACCTCTTGCTCACAAACTGCGGTTGCACAGACACAGGCCACAACAAGCTCATCCACTTGCTTGTCCCAGGAAAGAGTCCAATTGTCCATGCCCCAGATGTATGAAAGGAGGCGAAAATACTAAACCACGCACCCACAAGCACAAATATACTGAACGCGCACATTGCCAAGTTGCTAGCAGTGGAGATGTTGCCATTTAAGGCCCCGTCACACCATTTTGTGACACATCAGTGATCTCGCCAGTGAGATCGCTGTGTGTGACGAGGATCAGTGACCGACCGACCTGCCGGTTATCGCTGATCGTAATCGAGCAGCCTGGGCCGTTTTTTGATTGCTGGTCTCCCACTGCCCAGCGCGCATCACTGTGTGTGAGAGCGATAGACCAGCGATCAGCAACGTTGGACGCTGGTTGCTAATGTAAACGTCGGGTATCCAGGAGCCGCGTGGCTCCTGAATACCCGACGTTTACATTATAAACCAGCGTCCAGCGTCGATGGTCCTTATCACTGGGGCTGTAAGTGACAGCTCACCAGTGATCAGCCTAACGATGTCCCAGCGATCCCATCATGTCGGATCGTTGGTGGGATCGCTGGAACATCATTTAGTGTGACGGGGCCTTAAGGCTTGTGGGGACACAGTCTTTCCGTGATCTTTTGGCTGTGGCTGCCCCACGATACTCGGTTCCCAGCCAGCACTATTTTTCCCGCTGTGCCGTCCCCGCATTATACCAGCACGTCTTAAACAATCTAAAGCGTGCTCTCACTAACGCCGTAACCGGGAAGGTCCATCTTACAACAGACACGTGGACAAGTACTTGTGGCCAGGGACGATACATCTCTTTCACGGCACACTGACTGAACCTGGTGGAGGGTGGGACAAAGTCTCAAACTGGACCATCAACACATATCCTACCTACGCCACGAGTAGCAGGCCCAACCTCAATCAGGCTTTCCACCTCATCATATACGTCCAGTCTCCCCTCTTCCTCCTCCTCCACCTCGTCATCCTATGCTGAATTACCCTCCACATCACTCCCAAGTTGGGAGCTGAGCAGCAGCACATCTGCAAAGCAGAAAAACGCTCTGCTGAATCTGATCTGCTTAGGTGACACACCACACACTGCAGCAGAGCTTTGGCAAGGAATAAAACAACAGACCGATCAGTGGCTCTCCCCACTGCAACTCCAACCTGGTCTGGTTGTCTGTGACAATGGGAATAACCTGGTGGCAGCTTTAAAGCTCGGGAAGCTGGTACAAGTGCCATGCATGGCTCATGTGCTGAACCTGGTGGTGCAGAAATTTATAAAAACATACCCTGATTTGCCGTACCTACTTGAGAAGGTGCGCCGTATTTGCGCCCATTTCCGCCACTCCTCAACTGCTGTTGCCGGTCTTGCAGCGCTTCAAAAGCAATTTAATTTGCCAAACCACAGACTGATTTGCGACCTGCCAACACGGTGGAACTCAACATATCATATGTTGGCAAGGGTAAGTGAGGAGCAGAGGGCACTTTCTGAATACCAGCTTAAACATACCCATCACACTGATAACCAGCCAAGACACATAACAACTGTCAAGTGGGTGTGGATCACTGATATTTGTGAGGTGCTTGATAACTTTGAGTACTGCACCAAGCTTGTGAGCGGTGATCAGGCTATTATGAGCGTAACCATCCCTATGCTATGTCTGCTGAAAAAAATTGCAGCAGAATCAAAAAATGGAATCTTTGCATGCCCAGCAGCTGGGTATGGAGCAAGATTTCACAATGGGTGATCCTACCCAGCCCAGCCAATATCATCAGGTAACATTGGGGGATGAAGAGGATGATGGAAATGAGGAGGGAGAGGACTTCTTTTTCAGTGGTACCAAGGGGACACGTCATGCTGCAGAAGGGAATCCAACCCCCAGCTTCATGTCTGTCCAGCATCGGTGGGCTGAAGAGGAGGAGGTGGAGGAGGATAGTCAGTGTGAGGAGAGGATGGGTAATGTTACTCCTTCAGGGGTCACAGAACATTTGCCTCTTTGCAGCCTGGCACACATGGCACACTTCATGTCTGACTGTCTGTGCCAAGACCCTCACGTAATCCACATTTTCAATAGCAACCTATACTGGTTGGCCACCTTTCTAGACCCACGGAACAAGGACAAATCTCCTTTGCTACTGTTGCAGTCACCAAGGGGTTTCACAATGGAATCCTTCAAGAAGGCCGTTGTCGATAATTTGATGTTAACAGCACCCTCAGACACCACTTCAAGCAGAGATACCAGCTCTGTGCAACACCATGCATTAATGGGGAGAGATACGCCAAGCAGGTCCAAAAGAGGTGGTGGTAAAATGTCCACAAAGTGGGCCATCTTCAGTAAACCGGCTCATCACCAAGGACTAGCTTCTACAGTAGCAATGTCAATGAGGGAGAAGTTGAACAAGATGGTCAACGACTATCTAAGTGACCATACCTGCGTCCTTCCTGATGCTTCTGTACCGTTTAATTACTGGGTATCCAAGCTGCATAGTTGGCCCAATCTCTCCTTCTATGCCTTGGAGGTGCTGGCCTGCCATGCTGCTAGTGTGATGTCAGAGAGTGTTTTCAGTGCCGATGGGGCAATCATCACAGATACACGCACACGGTTGACAACAGAGAATGCAGACAGGCTGACTCTGATAAAATTTAACAAGGACTGGATTTCACAACAGTATTTAAGCCCTCCAGATGACAGTATCCCAACCTAAAGTCACCCAACACACTTTTTTTTAAATTGGTGATCACATCCATCCCATTCCCTTCCCATACAAGCCCCTTTTCTTCGTCTTACACATGTTTTCAAAACCTGCTTCTGACACATGTACCTCATGGTCAATAAGCTAAAAACAATGTTACGGGCAGCACGGTGGCTCAGTAGTTAGCGCCAAGGACAACATCTGCAAGGAGTTTGTATGTTCTCCCCATGTTTGCGTTGATTTCCTCCCACATTCCAAAGACATACTGATAGGGAATTTAGATTGTGAGCCCCATTGGGGACAGTGATGATAATGTGTGCAAACTGTAAAGCGCTGCGGAATATGTTAGTGCTATATAAAAATAAAGATTATTATGTTACGTTAATTTATATTTCCCATCAGAGGCACTTGTGATGAGAGTGAGACCCTTCTTCCTTCATCAACCATGCTATCATGCCCCTTGGGCTAATTTTTGGAGGCACTATTGCTATGCCTGGAAACTGGGCATGGCCACCTCTATGCTAGTAGTCTGACTCCTAGCTTCATCATAATTGTTTGGCCCTTCAGACCTGTCTTGCTTCCTTTATCAACCATGATACAGCCCCTTGGGCCAATTTTTGGAGACACTATGGTTATGCCTGGACACTGGGCACGGCCACCTCTATGCTAGTAGTCCTGGCTTTATCATAATTGTTAGGCCCTTCAGACCTGCCTTGCTTCCTTCATCACCCATGATACAACCCCTAGGGCTAATGTTTGGAAGACACTAAATCTATGCATATACATTGGGCAGTGGCACAGCAAGGACAGTAGTCCAAGCTTTATAATTGTGAATCCCTTGCGATGAAGATGATGATGATGGGTGGCTTCTTCCTGCGTTAACCATAACACAGCCCCTATCCCTAGGGCAGATTGCTCTCCTTACACCACTTACACACTTAGTTGTCAGTAGATTGCCTCCATCATCACTCACTCTTACGTTACTTCTGATATATCACTGGCACTGCGTAAGTGGCGTACGAGTCCCGCTCTTCTGGCAAAAAACCAAAGGACTTAAAATAGTGTTTGTACTTTCTAGTGAAGCAGTGGTGTAAAAACAATCATGCAGCCCCTGACCAGGTACCCCCATATTATATACATTTGTTTACAGCATACATTTTTTAACATTTACACATTTTTTAGTGTTTTCCTCTGCCCCCAGACCGCTTTGAAGGGTCCAGCAGACAATTACTCGCATTTTCCATTGAATATCATTGGACTCGCTATTTGTACCAAATACCCGAGTATTAGGGTATACTCGGTGCGAGTATAGCGAGTCCGAATACTTCAGTACTCGCTCATCCCTAAGCACTTGCCATCCACTGGAGCATATGCTCTTTCTGGCCATCATCTACAAGGCGTACCACTGTGTGGCTGCCAAAGAAAGGGAGTCGAGTAGCCTGTCCAGTAACTGATGTTGTCAGTTGTCTTGGATAGGACAAGACTGTGTTTGCTCAGTAGAGCTTTCAGTAACTTCAACACCTCAACCATGTACATGTCAAATACCAAGCCTATTCCCCCCTTCCCCCTTCCCCCTTTTAAGCAATTGTTTCTCAACTTTAGGCCTAGACCTGTCAGTCACCTGTCATTAAATGAACAATTAATATTTATTTTCTGCTATAGCGTGCTTGAACAATACTATTAGCGCTAACAATTTTGATTAGTAAATGGGACCTCCTGGCTGAACTCAAATATTAAGGCTATCGATTTTGATTAGCAAATGGGGCTTACTAATTTGTGACTTTAACACAGTATTAGCCCAAATGCTTTAGAGTAGGAAATGTGGACTTCGGCCTGCACAACACTACTAACCCTAATGATTTGGATTAGTAAATGGGGCCTCCTGGCAGAACCCCAATATTTGGCCAAATGATTTGGATTAGGAAATGGGGCCTCCTGATTCCTGACTTTAACACAGTTTTTAGCCCAAACGATTTGGATTAGCAAAGGGGCCTCCTGGCTGAACCCAAATATTAGGCCTAATGATTTTAAGTAGAAAATGGGGCCTCCTGATTCCTCACTGCAACACAGTTTTAACCCCCAAAAATTTGAATAGGAAATCTGGATGGACTACTGCCAGCACAAAACTATTAATGTAAACTATTTAAATGCTGGAAGACCAATTTCACACAGGACTGGTTCCTATCTAACTAAATGACAAGTTCACTTGCAGCGGCAGCAGGAGCGGTCTCTCTGAGCTGTTACACCGAGAAAATGGCACCAGCAAAACAACATGTCTACTCTTTAATTTGATGAAAATTTAGAAAATCTTGCAATTTTAACACTTTAAATTTTTAAGCCCTTAAACCAGAGAGTTAAGTCAAACAAAATAGTTAATGAATTACATTTACTCCAAGTCTACTCCACATCAAAAAATTTTTGAAACATTTCTTTTTTTAGGAAGCTAGAAGATGACCAGCAAATTCTAATTTTCCCAACAAAATTTACAAAACCATTTTTTAGGGACCACATCACATTTAAAGTAACTTTGAGGGGCCTACATGACAGAAAAAAAGCAAAAAGTTACACCAATCAAAAAATTATACCCCTCAAAGTGCTCATAACCACATGCAAGAAGTTTATTAACTCTTTAGATACTTCCATGAATTAATGGTATATAGAAGAAGAAAAATAAACATTTGACTTTTTCCCCAAAATTTTTATTTTAGACCCAATCTTTTATACTCTCACAGAAGTAACAGGAGAAAGTGGACCATACAATTTGTGTGCCTTTTCTGCTGAACATGTCGATACCTCATATGTGAAGGAAAACAACTGTTTGGACTCATGGCAGTACTCAGAAAGGAAGGAGCACAGTTTGACATGTAAGGCAAAATTGGCTGGAATCGAGAGCAGACACCTTGTCGCATTTTGAGTAGTGTTGAGCGATACCATCCAATACCGTGAAGTATCGGATTGGATTGGATCGGACCGATACCCAAAAAGTATCGGGTATCGCCGATTCCGATACCGGAAACCCCATTCAAGTCAATGGGACAGAAATATCAGAATTAAAAAAACCTTTCTTTACTTGTACATCCAGTTCGGGAGGGGGGAAGAGTGTGGGCGGTGCGTGGGCGGACACTGTGCGTGTCTGTGTGTGTGGGCGGGGTCTGTGTGGGCCTCTCGGGGGTCTGTGTGGGCCTCTCGGGGGTCTGTGCGGGCCTGCCGGGGGTCTGTGCGGGCCTGCCGGGGGTCTGTGCGGGCCTGCTGGAGGTCTGTGCGGGCTGCCAGGGGTCTGTACGGCCTGCTGGGGGTCTGTACGGGCCTGCCGGGGGGTCTGAGCAGGCTGTTGGGGGTCTGTGTGCCGGGGGTTGTGTGTGTGTGCAGGCATCGTCTGATGAGACTACAAGTCCCATCAGGCTATGCCTGCTACAATGACAGTGATTGACACATTAGCCAATGATGGGACAGTAGTAGTCCCATCATCCGGCTAACGTGTTGAATGTAAAAAAACAAAACATACATGCTACATACATACATACTACATGCTACATACTACATATATACTACATTCATACAACATACATACTACATATATACTACATTCATACAACATACATGCATAGTACATACTACATACATACTACATACATACAACATACATAAAACATGCTAAAGACATACAACATACATACTACATACAATACAAATCATACATTCATACAATACATACATACATATAGATATACAGTACATATAACATAGAGTACATACTCACCATCACTTGTCACTTTGATCCCCGAAGCCAGTGTCATCTTTAAAAAATATTAAAATAACAAATAAGCGATATACTCCCTGATCCGCAGAAATCCACGAGTATGTAGTATGTATGTTGTATGAATGTAGTATATATGTAGTATGTATGTATGTTGTATGAATGTAGTATATATATAGTATGTATGTAGTATGTATGTATGTTGTATGAATGTAGTGTATATGTAGTATGTATGTTTTATGAATGTAGTATATATGTAGTGTGTATGTAGTGTGTATGTATGTATGTTGTATGAATGTAGTATGTATGTATGTTGTATGTATGTTGTATGAATGTAGTATATATGTAGTATGTAGTATGTATGTATGTATGTTGTATGAATGTAGTATATATGTAGTATGTATGTTGTATGAATGTAGTATGTATGCAGTATGTATGTATGTATGTATGTTGTATGAATGTAATATATATGTAGTATGTATGTAGTATGTATGTTGTATATATGTAGTATGTATGTAGTATGTATGTTTTTGTTTTTTTACATTCAACACATTAGCCGGATGATGGGACTACTACTGTCCCATCATTGGCTAATGTGTCAATCACTGTCATTGTAGCAGGCATAGCCCAATGGGACTTGTAGTCCCATCGGACGATGCCTGCACACACACACAACCCCCGGCAGGCCCGCACAGACCCCCAGCAGGCCCGCACAGACCCCCGGCAGGCCCGCACAGACCGCGCATCATGATGACATCATTTCAGCAGCCAATCACAGCCACAACACTGGCTCATTGCATTATGGGAACTTCCGATTCCGGTATCCAATATTGTAAAAATATTGGTACTCGGTATCGGAATTCCGATACAGCGAATATTGGCCGATACCCAATATTTGCAGTATCGGAATGCACTAATTTTGAGAGCTGCAGATGCGCATAAACAGTGGAAACCCCCAAAAGTGACAGCATTTTAGAAACTAGACCCTGCAAGGAACTTATCTAGATGTGTGATGAGCACCTTCAACCACAACAAAAATATTTTTTATCCCCAAATTTTTTATCTTTACATGGGTAACAGGAGGAAATAGACCATAAAATGTGTTGTTCAATTTCTCCTGAGTACATCAATATCCCATATATGTGGAAAAACAAGTATTTGTGAGCACAGCAGGGCTCGGAAGGGATGGAGCACCATTTGACTTTTTGAGCACAAAATTGGCCTCACATGTGACCCCATTTTGGAAACTAGACCACTCCCAGAATGTATTAAGATGTGAGGTAAGCACTTTGAACCCCCAGGTGCTTTACAAAAGTTTATATCGTAGAGCAGTGAAAATGGAAAAATCACATTTTCCCAGAAAAATTTTCTTTTATCCCCAATTTTTTTTTATTTTCCCAAGGGTAGTGGGTCCGAGCATTCCTACAAGGAATCTGACCACCTTAGTCTAGCATTTCTTCTGCGGTGTTGCTATCAGTGTGTCAAGAGTGGGAGAAGATGGTTGCATTGACAATCCAACACAATGGGAAGCACTTTGAACACATTTTATAAATGGTCATAAACTTGTAAATAACTCATGAAGGAATAAAGTTACATTAAAATCAAGCACACAATTGTTTTTCTTGTGAAATTCTCAATAAGTTTGATGTGTCACATGACCCTCTTCCCTTTGAAAGTTAGATCCAAAATGGCCATCTTCAAATGGCCGCCTTGGTCACCACCCATCTTGAAAAGTTTCCCCCTCCCATATACTAATGTGCCACAAACAGGAAGTTGATATCACCAACCATTCCCATTTTACTTAGGTGTATCCATATAAATTGCCCACCCTGTATATTTTGGTCCACAGTGTCATGTGAGGCCTTGATTTTTGCAGGTTGAGCTGACATTTTTATTGGTGCCATTTTTGGGCACATGACATTTTTTGATTGCTTTTCATTCTGGTTTTTGGGAAGCAGAAGTAACAAAATCCAGCAATTCAGGAATTGTATTTTTGTTGGGGAGTGTTATGCTGTTCCACGTGTGTAAAATTAAATAAAGCAGCTTTATTCTTCAGGTCAGCACAATTGCAACATTACCACATTTATATATTTTTTATGTTTTGGCGCTTTTACATAATAAAAACTATACTATAGAAAAAATAAGTATTTTTTCATCATTGTATGCTGAGAGCAATACGTTTTTCATTTTTCCGCTGATGGAGCTATATGGCAGTTTGATTTGTGGGACTAGGCGTCCTTTTCGGAAACATCAATTTTATTTATATTCATCTTTTTGATCTCGTTTTATTCTACCATTTGTTCGGCGGCATGATGATAAAGCATTTTTTTGCCACAATTTTTATTTTTTTAATGATGTTCACTGAAGGGTATCGGCCGATATTCGCGGTATCGGAATTCCGATACCGAGTACCGATATTTTCTCAATATCGAATACCGGAATCGGAAGTTCCCATAATGCTATAAGCCAGTTGTGTTAGCCATGTTAACTAATGGCATGGCTGTGATTGGCTGCTGAAATGATGTCATCATGATGCGCGGTCTGTGCGGGCCTGCCGGGGGTCTGTGCGGGCCTGCCGGCGGTCTGTGCGGGCCTGCTGGGGGTCTGTGCGGGCCTGCTGGGGGTCTGTGCAGGCTGCCGGGCGTCTGTATGGGCCTGCCGGGGGTCTGTGCGGGCCTGCCGGGGGTTGTGTGTGTGCAGGCATCGTCTGATGGGACTACAAGTCCCATCGGGCTATGCCTGCTACAATGACAGTGATTGACACATTAGCCAAAGATGGGACAGTAGTAGTCCCATCATCTGGCTAATGTGTTGAATGTAAAGGAAAAAAAACCATACATACTACATACTGCATACATACATACTACATACTACATACATACTACATATATACTACATTCATACAACATACATACATACTACATACTACAAACATACTTCATATATACTATATTCATACAACATATATACATACTACATACTACATATATACTACATTCATACAGCAAACATACATACTACATACTATAAACATATATACTACATTCATACAGCAAACATACATACTACATACATACAACATATACACTAAATTCATACAACATACATACAACATAATACATACATACTACATATATACTACATTCATACAACATACTAAATACTACATACATATATACAACATTCATACAGCATACATACTACATAATACATACATACTACATATATACTACATTCATACAACATACATACTACATACATACTACATATATACAACATTCATACATCATACATAATACATACATACTACATATATACTACATTCATACAACATACATGCATACATACTACATACATACTACATATATACTACATTCATGCTACATACTACATACATACTACATATATACTACATTCGTACAATATACATACTACATACTACATTCTTACTACATACATACTATATACATACTTACTACATACATACAACATGCTACATACATACATACTACATACAATACATTCATATATTCATACAATACATACATATAGACATACAGTACATATAACATAGAGTACATACTCACCATCACTTGTCACTTTGATCCCCGAAGCCAGTGTCATCTCACTGTAAAAAATATTAAAATAACAAATAAGCGATATACTCCCTGATCCGCAGAAATCCACGAGTGTCCCACGACGATCTCCTGCAGTGCATTACTGAGAGGTGTTACTATAGTTCACTGGTCTCACTTTATGGCAAAAACTGTGTGGGAACTTTCTCACACAGCAATGACAAAAGTGAGACTAGGGACTATTTTTTTTACAGAGGCGGAGGAATACTGTGCGGAAGGATACCTACCTCCCATCATTGTATTCTCCACGGGAGATCGTCGTGGGACACTCGTGGATTTCTGCGGATCAGGTAGTATATTGCTTGTTTGTTATTTTAATATTTTTTACAGTGAGATGACACTGGCTTCGGGGATCAAAGTGACAAGTGATGGTGAGTATGTACTCTATGTTGTATGTACTGTATGCCTATATGTATGTATTGTATGAATGTGTAGTATGTAATATGTAGTATGAATGTAATATGTCTGTAGTATGTATGTTGTATGTCTGTAGCATGTTTTATGTATGTTGTATGTCTGTAGTATGTTTGTAGTATGTACTATGTATGTATGTATGTTGTATGAATGTAGTATATATCTAGTATGTATATAGTATGTATGTATGTTGTATATGTAGTATGTATGTAGTATGTATGTATGTTTTATGAATGTAGTATATATGTAGTATGTATGTATGCATGTTGCATGAATGTAGTATATATGTAGTATGTATGTAGTATGTAGTATGTATGTATGTTGTATGAATGTAGTATATATGTAGTATGTATGTAGTATGTATGTATGTATGTATGTTGTATGAATGTAGTATATATGTAGTATGTATGTTGTATGATTAAAATTCTAATTCAAATTCAAAGAAGCTTTATTGGCAGGACTAAATACACATTAGTTTTGCCAAAGCAAGTGTACAAAAGGGAATAGGGATAGGGACTGTAGGGATGTTGGGTAGGGGCTGTAGGAAAGGTGAATGGGGGCAGATCCAGGATGGGGCTATAGAAGTCCATAGCATAGGGAAGGTGAATGGGGGGCATGGGGCAGATCCAGGGTGGGGGCCATAGAAGTCCATGGCATATCATAGTTTTCTTTCTCGCAGTCTATGACATTTGCTCACATATTGTGCTGCTATCTCCACTGCTCTCTCTTCTTCCCCCAGCAGGATATATGTTTTCTCCTCCTCCTTCATGGTGAGGAAATCCGTATGAATGTATTATATATGTAGTATGTATGTAGTATGTATATTGTATGAATGTAGTATATATGTAGTATGTATGTATGTTGTATGAATGTAGTATATATGAAGTATGTATGTAGTATGTATGTATGTTGTATATATGTAGTATGTATTATGTATGTATGTTGTATGAATGTAGTATATATATAGTATGTTTGTATGTTGTATGAATGTAGTATGTATGTAGTATGTAGTATGTATGTATGTATGTATGTAGTATGTATGTATGTTGTATGTATTATATATGTTTTTTTTTTTTTACATTCAACACATTAGCCGGATGATGGGACTACTACTGTCCCATCATTGGCTAATGTGTCAATCACTGTCATTGTAGCAGGCATAGCCCGATGGGACTTGTAGTCCCATCGGACGATGCCTGCACACACAACCCCCGGCAGGCCCGCACAGATCCCCGGCAGCCCGCACAGACCCCCGTCAGGCCCGCACAGACCCCCGGCAGGCCCGCACAGACCCCCAAGAGGCCCGTACAGACCCAGTCCGCACACACAGACACGCACAGTGGCCGCCCACGCACCGCCCACACTCTTCCCCCCTCCCGAACTGGATGTGCAAGTAAAGAAAGGGTTTATTTCCATTCTGATATTTGTGCCCCATTGACTTGCATGGGTTTACGGTATCGGAATCGGCGATACCCGATACTTTTTGGGTATCGGTCTGATCCAATCCGATCCGATACTTCACAATATCGGATGGTATCGCTCAACACTACTAGTGGTACATGTTTATAGGTTGGGTTGTTTTGGACACGACAATACCAAACCTGCATACTTTTTTGTTAAATTAAGATTTGTCTGAAAAAAATATGGGTACTATATATTATTATTATTTTTGTATTGTTGTATTTTTACAATTTTTAACCTTTTTTTTAAAAAACCTTTCTATTTATTTCCTTTGTGGGACTTTCACTTTTTTTCTCTGATCTCTATATATAAAAATCCCGAACCATCTTTCATTTCACCAGAGCTGTTCAAAAGAAGCTAAACTGTGATTGGTTGCTATGACCAACAGTTTTCCTTGCAACCAATCACTAAGCATCTCTCATTTCACCAGAGCTGGTTAAAAGTAGCTGAGCTGTGATTGGCTGCTATGCGCAAGTTTTCCCACTTCACAACACCTCAGCAGACACTGACATGGTGGGAGAAATCTAGCATCCCCAGGGGCATAAGCTCCAGCCATCGTCTGTCCCCCAGAAAGGAGCAGTGAGTACATGACAGAAATGATTCCGCCCCTCCTGTGTGGTATCATAAAGTGACACACATGAATGTAGGAAAATGCACATATTAAATGTCATGTGGATTTAATATTTTCTCAGACACTTTTATGCATTATTGATGTGTTACTGTGCTCTGATGCTTTAAGTTTTTTTAAAGTGCTACTTTCCCCATAATTCACCTGAATATACCCATATAACACGTAATGCTTTTCCCATAACAACCCATTAAATATGACACTATACTGCATACAGATGCTGTACATCCAGGAGCAACTCAGCCGGACAAATTACAAGTTGAGCTGGGATATTAGTGAACCATGTTTCTGTGCAATTTCACTATTCTACTTTTACTGGCTTTGACAGGATGAAGTGGGATATTATGGGTAGTAGTCCGGTAGCTCTGGCTGCCTGGATAATGTGGGATATTATAGTGAATGTGGCTATGCGGAGTGGGCAAGGCTCTACACTCAGCTTTATATATATAACGATGTGGGATATTAGGGGTAGTAGTCCAGTGGCTCTGGCTGATGGGATGATGTGGGATATTAGAGGTAGTAGTCCAGAGGCTGTGACAGGATGATGTGGGATATTAGCGGTAGTTGTCCGGTGGCTCTGGCTGACGGGATGATGTGGGATATTAGGGGTAGTAATCTGGCGGCTGTGATGGGGTGATGTGGGATATTAGGGGTAGTTGTCCGGTGGCTCTGGCTGACGGGACGATGTGGGATATTAGGGGTAGAAATCCGGTGGCTATGGCTGACGGAATGATGTGGGATATTAGTAGTCCGGTGACTCTGGCTGACGGGATGGTATGGGATATTAGGGGTAGTAGTCTGGTAGCTCTGGCTGACAGGATGATGTGGGATATAATAGTGAATGTGGCTATGCGGCGTGGGTGGGGCTATACACTCGGCCTTGCACACTAACTAACCGTAACGGTAACCATAGTTAGTTTCTATGCCCGGGCAGCGCTGGGCTTTTCAGCTAGTTGATTATAAAGCATAGCAATGCACGAGCATGGTGTAACAAGCTTGCTAGCTCTTGAGACCTGGATGTCATCAAGACGATAATGAGTCACCATAACAACGATCTGGCCTCCATTTTTCTTTAAGGCAGTATATTGGTGCTTAATGTTTTTTGTATTTTTCGTACATTTAACTGTTTTGTTTTTTTTTAAATTTTGTCTAATAATTTTGTGTAATTTTGACCTGTTGGATTCACCTGTTGTGGGCTTCTTTTAGGAGGAGTTTCTCAGTCAGCAGGTATTTCTCCTTCCGATGCCTTCATTTTATTATGTGACCTGTGGAAGCACAGTGTGTGTGCGAAACGATCTTTGTTACTCCTGTTTTTTGCTCCCGTTCTCCTGTCATGGATTCCCTAATAAAGTCTTGAAAGCTTTTACCCGGTGAGTGCCATTCAAATTCTTTTTCTTGACAATATATAAAGTATATATATATATATATATATATATATATATATAAACTGCACTGTGTCTGAACATATAACATATTGGTCATTAGGTTATACTGATATTCTCACAAACAGTATTATTGTTGTAAAACACAATTAAAGCTATATGTGGTGAACATATAATATTTAAACCAATAATTGAATAATTCAGGCTTTGATACATATAACAAACACAGATACAGTAACAACTTTATGTTGATTGTGTAAGTTACAAATGCACACAGCTGCACCATTTCGACTTGGCCCTAGGTCTTATTGCTGTTAGCAGTGTAGCACATGGCTTAGCTCTGTTCTCATCTATGCCATGTAGTGCTTTGTATTGTAGTTATTCATCATTGGATAAGCCTGGAAGCGTGAAAGTTCTCATTATATTTCTGTTCCAGAAGTGACACCTGGGTTATTTTGTTGCCATTAAGCCTTGTTGGTGACCATTGGAGGAAGCTGGCATCTGTAAGATCCATACGCTTTGTTTTCACAGTAGTGCCACCTGGGTACAAAATTGTCCTCTTCTTGCCAACTGCATTCATAACAGAAAACAAAAAAAATATATTTCTGTATACCAGAATACTGTTTGCGCTAAGAATATGAAAACATTAACTTTTTAAGTATCGTTTGTAAAAATATGAGCTTAGGTATGCAAAAATGCTACAGAAAATAACCTATAGTTTAAATTTAAAAGTTATGTTCCTATTCTTTTCAGCTGCCATTTAACTGAAGGGGTTTTAATTAGTATAACTTGACAAATACAAACAGTATGTGATCTACACACAGTAAAGCCTCATTTAGAAGTCTGTGTTTGTTCACATATACAAAAGAATGGTACGCACCTCATCAATGTTTTTCGATCCGAATTTCATCAGTGGTTGGTTCATGTGTCATTTTTTACCATCAGTGTTTCATCAGTGTTTTTCACGTATGGATTGTACACTGGTGCCATCTGTGTTCTGTCTGTGATTTTCACTGACCCATAGACTTGAATTTGTAGTTTTCAACTGTGATGTGTATAAAAGATACACATATCTTCACAACTTTTACATGAACACATGATGCAATAAAAACACAGACATGTGAACAGCCTCAAAGGCTATAATGCGTATGTATTCTATCCATGGAAATCACGAATAAAACTATTTATCTCCCCTAGCTGGTTCAAGTGATCATCACATGATTAGAAGTTCTGATTGAAAGATTAAAATACTGAGAGAAGCGGATAAAATATTCAAAAAGCAACAGCAAATACGCAATAGGACAACCGCTCAACAGGCTACCAGAGCCAAATCCTAACAGTGTGTATATTATACACGCTTACAATTCAGCAACCTACACTAATTGCCAAAGATTTTCCAGATGGTGAAAACCCTTTTAACATCACAAGCAGAAATACAATGCAACGCAACACATTTACAATAAATGCTCAGTTAGCTAACTCAAGATCCACCAATTTTAATATGATACAGTACGTGATAATCATAGATCACCTCTTTCTCCATCATGAACAGTTGTCTGTGCTTGGATCAGAGCAGAGGTGAACAACCAGCAGCTAGAGGGACACAAAGCCCACTAGGTTAATTCTCTGTGGTCTCCTAGCCATCTCTGACTCCTCTGTGTTGAATAATTCTCAGAAACTATAGGGATCGCTGATTTCTTTGTATAGTCATCTTCTTGCCTCCTTTCTTCAGAAGTGGTAAAGAGAGAAGTAGAGGACCATTTTTGTCTACAATAGTGGACATTCCAGAAATAGAACCTCCCTTATTAGACTACGGTATATACAGTGTTATTAATATAGATCTCAGACCAGAATACTCCCTTAAATTTTATGTGGCTTTTGGCAGTGGAACAATCGCAAAATTTGGCACTTGAATCAAAAAACATTGTGCTCCTCAGATTTAGAGCACGCTTACAAAACATTTTAGTGAAAGGTAATGAGTAAAATCTAAAGATTAGTTTTACAAGGTCCATTTGGCTGCTGTATATCATATATTTGAAGTATGTAGTGCATAGGTAGGGCAGTTGCTTTGGCAAGGCGGCTGTCCTATAATAATGTAAAACAATATAAAGTTAAAAAAGGTAAAATACAATCAAAAAATCTAAAATAAAAAAATTAGAAAATGATAAAATTCAGTATCTTGTTTTATTAGGGAACAAAGTTTTTCAAAGTTGAACTGACCCTTAACAGGTCTAAAGGATTCTCAAGTGAGCCGGTTAGCTAACAAAGTAATTGAAAAAAAAAAAAAAATTGAGCTTGGCCTAATTTGGTATACATGCAGCACATAAACGTTGTTCACAATTGCTATAAAACATACAAAACCTACATAAGACAAAATGAGCAAAACCTTGTTGTAACTAAATATGTAAAAAACAAAAGTGCATTTAAATAACACATAGTTCTTAGTAATACTGTTTTTGATCAAAAATAGCATAAAAGCCGTCCGACTCTGATCGGGATGGTTCTACACTGTCTAATATTAAAAACCTTATCATGTGTCCTCAGTAGAGTTGAGCGATACCGTCCGATACTTCAAAGTATCGTATCGGATGGTATCGGCCGATCTTTAAAAAAAGTATCGGTATCGCCGATTCCGATACCGGAAGTCCCATTCAAGTCTATGGGACTTCCGGTATCGGAATAAGAAAAACCCTTTCCTGCCCTTGTACAGCCTCTCTGGGGTCTGTACGGGCCTTTCGGGGGGCTGTGCCGGCCTGCCAGGGGGTCTGTGCAGGCTCCGGTGGTCTGTGCCGGCCTGCCGGTGGTCTGTGCAGGCTCCGGGGGGCTGTGCCGGCCTGCCGGGGGGCTGTGCCGGCCTGCCGGGGGGCTGTGCAGGCTCCGGGGGGCTGTGCCGGCCTGCCGGGGGGCTGTGCCGGCCTGCCGGGGGGCTGTGCAGGCTCCGGGGGTCTGTGCAGGCATCGTCCGATGGGACTACAAGTCCCATCGGGCGATGCCTGCTACCATGACAGTGATTGACACATTAGCCAATGATGGGACAGTAGTAGTCCCATCATCCGGCTAATGTGTTAAATGTAAAAAAAAAAAAAAAAAAATTACATGCTACATACATACAACATGCATACTACATACATGCTACATTCATACTACATGCAACATACATGCTACATTCATACTACATAAATACTACATGCAACATACATACTACATATATACTACATGCATGCTACATACATACTGCATGCTACATACATACCACATATATACTACATACATACTACATACATACTACATGCATGCTACATACATACTACATGCTACATACATACTACATATATACTACATACATACTACATACATACTACATGCATGCTACATGCATGCTACATACATACCACATACATAACACATATATACTACATGCATGCTACATACATACTACATGCTACATACATACCATGTACATACTACATGCATGCTACATACATACTACATGCATGCTACATACATACTACATGCTACATACATACCATATACATACTACATGCATGCTACATACATACTACATGCATGCTACATACATACTACATGCTACATACATACTACATATATACTACATGCATGCTACATACATACTACATGCTACATACATACTACATATATACTACATGCATGCTACATACTACATGCTACATACATACTACATATATACTACATGCATGCTACATACATACTACATGCATGCTACATACATACTACATGCTACATACATACCACATACATACTACATACATACTACATGCATGCTACATACATACTGCATGGGAATTTCCCACGCAGCAATGGCATAAAGTGAGACTAGGGACTTTTTTTTTTTTTAAGTGGCGGAGGAATACAGTGCGGAAGGATACCTACCTTCCGTCATTGGATTCCTGCAGCCCGTAGAGAACGGCAGCATCATCTGATGCTGCAGTTCTCTACCCAAGATCGTCGTGGGACACACTCGTGGACTGCTTCGGATCGTGGGTGAGTATTTTTGTGGTTTGTTATGTTAATATTTATTCCGGAAAAGACAATGGCTTCGGGGAACAATGTGACAAGTATTGGTAAGTATGTTACTCTATGTTATATGTACTGTATGTCTATGTATGTATTGTATGAATGTATTGTATGTATGTAGTATATATGTGGTATGTATGTAGCATGTAGTATGTATGTAGTATGTATGTAGCATGCATGTAGCATGTAGTATGTATGTAGCATGCATGTAGTATATATGTAGTATGTATGTAGCATGCATGTAGTATATATGTAGCATGTATGTAGTATGTATGTGGTATGTATGTAGCATGTAGTATGTATGTAGCATGCATGTAGTATATATGTAGTATGTATGTAGCATGTAGTATGTATGTAGTATGTATGTAGTATGTATGTGGTATGTATGTAGCATGTAGTATGTATGTAGCATGCATGTAGTATATATGTAGTATGTAGTATGTATGTAGTATGTATGTGGTATGTATGTAGCATGTAGTATATATGTAGTATATATGTAGCATGCATGTAGTATGTATGTAGCATGCATGTAGTATGTATGTAGCATGCATGTAGTATGTATGTAGTATGTATGTAGTATGTATGTAGCATGCAGTATGTATGTAGCATGTATGTAGTATGTATGTAGTATATATGTAGTATGTATGTAGCATGTAGTATGTATGTAGCATGCATGTAGTATATATGTAGTATGTATGTAGCATGCATGTAGTATGTATGTAGTATGTATGTAGTATGTATGTAGCATGCAGTATGTATGTAGCATGTATGTAGTATGTATGTAGTATATATGTAGTATGTATGTAGCATGCATGTAGTATGTATGTAGCATGTAGTATGTATGTAGCATGCATGTAGTATGTATGTAGCATGTATGTAGTATGTATGTAGTATATATGTAGTATGTATGTAGCATGTAGTATGTATGTAGCATGCATGTAGTATGTATGTAGTATTTTTTTTTTTTTAACATTTAACACATTAGCCGGATGATGGGACTACTACTGTCCCATCATTGGCTAATGTGTCAATCACTGTCATGGTAGCAGGCATCGCCCGATGGGACTTGTAGTCCCATCGGACGATGCTTGCACAGACCCCCGGACATCAGCACAGCCCCCCGGCAGGCCGGCACAGCCCCCCGGCAGGCCGGTACAGACCCCCACAGGGTGCACAGACCACCGGCAGGCCGGCACAGCCCCCCGGCAGGCCGGTACAGACCCCGGGCAGTCCACACAGCCCCCCGGCAGGCCGGCACAGCCCCCCGGCAGGCCGGCAGAGACCCCCGGAAGGCCCGAAATGACGGCGCATCATGATGCGCACACACCGCGCATCATGATGACGTCAGGCCGTCAATCAACTGAACTTCCGATTCCGATGCCGAATTCCGATATTGAAAAAATATCGGAAGTCGGTATCGGAATTCCGATACAGCAAGTATCGGCCGATACCCGATACTTGCGGTATCGGAATGCTCAACACTAGCCCTCAGTTGACCTCAGTGTGTGAATAAGGGCAGACACGGACCGGGTCCCAACCAGTGGATACCAGTCTGGAGAAGCTTTTAAATACAATTTCCAGCTCAGGAGAGGGAGGCCATACCCCAGCTTGCACAGAATGCAAAAATACAATAAAAAACAAAAAAATTGAGCTTGGTCTAAGTTGGAATACATGCAGCAGATAAACGCATGTTCACATTGGCCATAATTTAACATACAAAACCTACAGAAGACAAAATGAGCAAAAACCCTTCTGTAACTAAATAAGTAAAAAGCAAAAGTGAATTTAAATAAGTCAGAGTTCTTAGTAATACTGTTTTTGATCAAAAATAGCATAAAAGCCATCCCACCATTGACAAGGTGGCTTTGATCGGGACAGTCCTACATTGTCTAATATTAAAAACCCTACCATGTGTCAAAGTTGAAATCAGTATATGAATAAGAGCAGACAAAAGGACTGGGTCCTAACAGGTGGACACCAGTTTGGGGAAGCTTTTAAATACAATTTCCAGCTCAGAAGAAGGAGGCCACACCCCAGCTTGCACAGAATGCAAAAATATAAAGAAAAAAATACAAAAATTGAGCTTGGACTAAGTTGGAATACATGCAGCACATAAACGCATGTTCACATTGGCCATAATTTAACATACAAAACCTACAGAAGACAAAATGAGCAAAAACCCTTCTGTAACTAAATAAGTAAAAAGCAAAAGTGAATTTAAATAAGTCAGAGTTCTTAGTAATACTGTTTTTGATCAAAAATAGCATAAAAGCCATCCCACCATTGACAAGGTGGCTTTGATCGGGACAGTCCTACATTGTCTAATATTAAAAACCCTACCATGTGTCAAAGTTGAAATCAGTATATGAATAAGAGCAGACAAAAGGACTGGGTCCTAACAGGTGGACACCAGTTTGGGGAAGCTTTTAAATACAATTTCCAGCTCAGAAGAAGGAGGCCACACCCCAGCTTGCACAGAATGCAAAAATATAAAGAAAAAAATACAAAAATTGAGCTTGGACTAAGTTGGAATACATGCAGCACATAAACGCATGTTCACATTGGCCATAATTTAACATACAAAACCTACAGAAGACAAAATGAGCAAAAACCCTTCTGTAACTAAATAAGTAAAAAGCAAAAGTGAATTTAAATAAGTCAGAGTTCTTAGTAATACTGTTTTTGATCAAAAATAGCATAAAAGCCATCCCACCATTGACAAGGTGGCTTTGATCGGGACAGTCCTACATTGTCTAATATTAAAAACCCTACCATGTGTCAAAGTTGAAATCAGTATATGAATAAGAGCAGACAAAAGGACTGGGTCCTAACAGGTGGACACCAGTTTGGGGAAGCTTTTAAATACAATTTCCAGCTCAGAAGAAGGAGGCCACACCCCAGCTTGCACAGAATGCAAAAATATAAAGAAAAAAATACAAAAATTGAGCTTGGACTAAGTTGGAATACATGCAGCACATAAACGCATAAAATAATTGGTTTCAAAGCTTAAGAGGAATGCAAGCCCATTTGAGCCTATTTGGAGTTATTCATTTATTGCTAACTACAATTTATATGTAGTTGATTTAATAACCTATTAAAATGTATACATTATGTGTCCTGTTTATGCAAACAACACAAAAGGTCGTGGCATACTTTACAATACAATTAAAAGTTGATGTGTATATGTTCCTTATGATACGTGGGGCAATAACTGAGTTACAAAGGGGGTGAATACAACAGATTTAAAAACAGATTAACTATTTCAAATGAAATAAAAATGTAATTAAAAACATATTCATCCTGCCATTTTAATGCGTCAACCTCAATTGTAGAATATGTTCACCTTAAAGTGATAAAGAAAGACATTAGCTGATATGTCTGGCCGTCCAGCAGCTAAGATTTGGCTGTACTGATGCGCGATATAATAAGATTGCAATAACAGAATGTTCTGAATAAAGGTACAAGGAACATTTTGGAAATGGAGGGAATCTAAGTGAAAGTCACAAAGATGCTGTTATTGGGAAGTGTGGTTAATTTTAGAGCAAAGGTAGGAAAACTCCTTTAAACTTCATTGCTTTTAAAAGAAATTGACTCTTGTGCTTCATATCTCTTGTGATTCTTGACCTATCTAAAGAAAATAAGAACTAGCCTATAGTTACTCAATTTTAGAAATGAAGGCAGACAGTGCAGTTATAGCTCTGCTTATCTTGACTGAATGAGCATCAGTTTTTTGGTCCTGAAGGTTCTTTATGACAGAAAATTGAGGTCACTTCTACCAAGCCAGATCATGAAACCTCTGTACTGTGCTTTAATATACAGAAGACACCTCCTTATGAAAATTTCGCAATCAATATGAGCAGCATTTATGGAATATTGAGCACATTGCCTTGATGATTTTTGACAGTATATTTCTTCTAATTTTACACTAAGATACAATATATGAAGTCCCTTAACCCAATCGCAACATACAACATAAATATCTATATAACGAGGGTGATATTTCCCACACTGTAACTGGAGAACAGCTCTACGCCATGTGCAACAGACAAGATCCATAAATTATGATCCTGACTGTTAATCATATTGTAGCAATGATTTTTGCACTTAAAAGATAAGGAGAATGATCTTGTAACAGCCATAATTTTAACATGATCGCAGTGATCCGGGAGCAAGCAGAGGGGCTGTCAGCTCTGACAGCTCCTCTGCCTTTTGATCGGAGACCCCAGGCATGATCGTTCCCATTGTAACCCGATGTCATCATGACAACTTCGGGTTATCAGAGCTCAGATTCTTCCTGTCATGCGCAGTGCTTTTCAGGAAGTCACAGAGTGTAGCACTGACAGCTTAGGCCTGTTTCACACTTCAGTTTTTTCTGTCAGTTAAAATCCGCCAAAATAGCGGAAAACGGATGCGCAAGCGGACTGACAGAAACGGGGGTTAGCGGATTGGCGGATGTACGGATCCGCCAAGGTAAAAATTTAAAGGAACCGCGCCTGGGGAAAAGGAGAGAGAGAGAGAAAGAGAGAGAGAGAGAGATTTTTTTTATCCAGCAGCCAGACAGAAATATGGGTTAAATCAAGAACTAGCTGATCCGGACAGCCAAAAAACGTTACATGCTCCGTCCGGGCCGCTGAGCGGACGCCAAACTCTTGGCGGATCCGTACAAAAGCGGATCGAATGAACGACCATCTGTCAAGATCCGCTGATAATGCAAGTCTATGAGGAAAAAAACGAATCCGCCAAGAAAAATTGCGGATCCTTTTTTTTCAAATCGGCGGATCTTGACTGATGGTCACAAACGGAAGTGTGAAACAGGGTTTATATGGCATGCAGATCTGCATGCCACATAAGTGATCAGCCTGCACAAAGTGAGTGTCCCATAGTGGGACTCAGTGTAAAAGTAAGAATGAAATAAAAAAATGTTTTTAATAATTGTAAAAATATAAAAAAATAATAAAAAATCAATTTTTATTCAATCAGTCAATAAATATTTAAATAAAAAAATCTAAACGATAAAAGTACACATATTTAGTATCGCAGCGTCCGTAACGACCCGACCTATAAAATTGTCCCATTAGTTAACCCTTTTAGTGAACACCATTAAAAAACAAGGCAAAAATACATTGCTTCATCATACCGCAAACAAAAAGTGGAATAACACGCGATCAAAAAGGTGAATATAAATAAACGTGGTACCACTGTGAACATCATCTTGTCCCGCAAAAATGAGCTGCCATATAGCTCCATCACCAGAAAAAAAAAAGTTATAACTCTCAGCGTAAAGAGATGCAAAAATAATTGTTTTCTATAAAATAGTTTTTATTGTATAAAAGCGCCAAAACATAAAAAAATGATTTAAATGAGGTATCGCTTTCATCGTACTGATCTGAAGAATAAAACTGCTTTATCAATTTTACCACATGTGGAACTATAGAATTGCCCCTCCCCCAAAAAAAAATAAATTCATGAATTGCTGGTTTTTGCTCATTCTGCCTCCCATAAATCGGAATAAAAAGTGATCAAAAAATGTAATGTGCCGAAAATTGCACCAATAAAAACATCAACTCGTCCCGCAAAAAGCAAGACCTCATGTGACTCTGTGGGCCAAAATATGGAAAAATCATAGCTCTCAAAATGTGGTAATGCAAAAACAAATTTTTGCAATAAAAAGCTTCTTTTAGTGTGTGACAGCTGCAAACATAAAAACCTGCTTTAAAAAACCTGCTATAAATAGTAAATCAAACCCCCTTTATCACCCCCTTAGTAAAGGGAAAATAATAAAATAAAAAAAGTATTTATTTATTTCCATTTTGCCATTAGGGTTGGAATTAAGGTTGGGGTTAGAGTTAAGGTTAGGGTCAGGGTTGGGGCTAAACTTAGGTTTAGGGTTGGGGCTAAATTTAGGGTTAGGGTTGGGGCTAAAGTTAGGGTTAGGGTTGAAACTAAAGTTAGGGTTAGGGTTTGGACTAGGGTTATGGTTGGGATTAGAGTTAGGGGTGTGTTAGGGTTAGGTTTGTGGTTAGGATACCTATACTGGTTGGTCACCTTTGTAGACCCATGGTACAAGGACAAATTTCCTTCGCTACTGTTGCAGTCACCATGAGGTTTCACAATTGAATCCTTCAAGAGGGCAATTGTCAATCATTTGATGGCAACAGCACCCTCAGACACTGCTGCTAGCAGAGGTACCAGCTCTGTGCAACAGCATGCATCAATGGGGAGAGACATGCCAAGCAGGTCCAAAAGAGGTGGTGGTAAAATGTCCACAAACTGAGCCATCTTCAGTAAACAGGCTCATCACCAAGGACTAGCTGGAACAGTAACAATGTCACGGAGGGCGAAGCTGAACAAGATGGTCAACGACTATCAAAGTGACCATACCAGCGTCCTTCCTGACGCTTCTGTTCCGTTTAATTACTGGGTATCCAAGCTGCATAGTTGGCCAGATCTCTCCTTATATGTCTTGGAGGTGCTGGTCTGCCCTACTGCTAGTGTGATGTCAGAGCGTGTTTTCAGTGGTGTCACAATCCCACCTGGTACCACCAATATGTCACAGACCAGGGGATGTGACCTTTGGCCGCACACGGCTATCACAGGCACAGGGGGGCTTATCTTAGTTATCCCACCGCCGGCACCATGTGATAAAAACAGCAAGCTAGTCTTGCCCTAACAATTTACTGCAGGGGGTTTATTTTAGTTATCCCACCACTGCCACAATATGTTACAAGCTGTCGGGATTTATGTATATCCCACTTTTCAGTTCCACTTTGGAACTCGCAGCTCTCCGGCGCCCCCCTTACACCTCAGGTCAGTCAGGGAGCTACCCCTGGGATAATTGGTCGCCGGACGGGCCGCTCACTGTGGACTGGCTGTTAGGCGCGCTGCAGCGAGGGAATTATAAATGGTCTGGCTGCAGCCACACAAAATCTTACAAAATCCCTTCCGTCGCTGCCAGCTTCACCCACCCAACCGGAAGCACACTTCGCTGCCACCAGCTAACAATTCTCTTAATCAATACTCTAATTAAGAGGGTCCATAGCAAACCCCAAATTAGTAGCGTAATTACATCAGGCACGTGTACATTTGTCACAGAGCAGGGTGGCAGAACTAATAAATGTTATAGTTTATTCCCAAAAGATGGGCAGTGTTTACAGACGATAAAAAGGATTTACGAAATGAGATAATAATAGTATGTACAATGCAACTAAAAATAAAGGGTTTAAAAAGAAGAAATTAAAACTTACATATAGCTTAGATAATTTCAGGCAGAACCATGTGGAGAGGAGGAGGAGCCAAATGTCACCATTCATTTGAGATCTTATTGTCCCGGCATCCCAGTAGCAACTTCCTAGGGGGGCTCAGTTGCAGACTTATAAGTCTGGGCTCATGTCCCAATGTGTAATATTTATGCCATAATCTGGCAGCTTTTTATGACCAAATGATTAGATTCTCAGTATTATCTATGAGAGAAGCTGCACATGGTGGAAAGGACAAAGGGACCCCCTGATGTGAGGCAGGAAGCCAATCACTAGTAATTCAGGTTACACTGATTGTGTGTGTGTGAGCTGAGGGGAAGGGACAGGGGGGTGAGTGGCTGCCATTGAGAGAATACAAAGCTGCAGCTGTGACAGGCTAAGGAAAGGAAGGGGGTCGGTGAAGCCCTCACATTGACATAGCATAGTTCAGTGTGTAAATGGAAGATTCTGCAATGTGATAATCCGGGGAATCTTATGTCATATTTTACATTACCATTACACCTCCCCCTTTTAGAGGGCACTAAGGAGGCCGCACCTGTCGATATGCATCCATGCGCACATCAGCCGGTTTGTTCCCGAAGGACAGCACCTTTTTCTTGTTCTTGGGGGTGGGCCAGGACACGATTGCGTCCACTTTCTCTGGTTCTGAACTAATGGAACCCCCACGCACCCGGTGCCCCAGGTAGTGGGCCTTGCTCATGCCCATTTGGCACTTTCCCGGCTTGATGGTCAGACCTGCCTGGCGAATATGCTTGAGCACATCCTGGAGATGCTGAAGGTGTTCCTCCCAGGTGGAACTGAAGATGGCAATGTCATCCAGGTACTCCACAACGTACTTCTCCAGTCCCTGAAGCAGGTGGTTGACCATCCGCTGGAAAGTGGCAGGGGCATTCTTCATGCCACAGGGCACGACTGTGGACTCGTACAGTCCAAAGGGGGTGATAAAGGCAGATCTCTACTGTGCCGCAGGGCTCAGAGGAATCTGCCAGTATCCCCGACTCAAATCCATGATGGATATGTACTTTGCGGTTGCCAACCGCTTAAGCAGATCCTCGATGCGTGGCATTGGGTGCACATCAGAGGTTGTGATGGCATTGAGCCCCCTGTAGTCCATGCAGAACTGGGTGGTCCAATCTTTTTTGGGCATGAGAACTACAGGTGAGGCCCTCGCGCTCTTGAACCATTGAATCACCCCCAGCTGTAACATCTCATCGATCTCTTGGCGCATAACCTGCTGCACCTCCTGAGAGTTCCGATAGGGTGTTCGCCATAGTGGGGCGTAATTCCCTGTGTCGACATCGTGTACTGCTAACTCAGTCTGTCTGGGTCAGTTCGAGAACATGGCCCAGAAGAGTTCCAGGGTGGCCAACAACTGCAACTGCTGGGGTACGGTTAGCGAGGCACTTACCTCCATGTCCTCAATGGACCCATTGGCCTTGGCTTGGCTAGCTTGTCCAGGAGGGGGTCTTCCTCCCCGTCCTCAGGCAGGTTGCAGACCGGTAGGGCGCAGGCTTCCCATTCGTGAGGAGCCTTCATCATGTTGACGTGAAAGGCCTTGCGCCTACCCTGAGCATGGGCAAGCGTGACCACTTAGGTGACAGGGTTGAACTGTTGGACAACGTATGGGCCTTCCCAAGCTGCCTGAAGCTTTTCCGTTGGTATGAGGACCAGCACCCACACCTTTTGACCCACCTGGTAGGTCTACTCCAGTGAGTTCTGGTTGTAAAAGTGCTTCTGGTCAGCCTGAGCCTGCACCATGCTGTCGTGTACCAACTGCGTCAAGGTCTGCATCTTGTTGCGGAAGCGCATGACATACTCCACAATGGACACTTCAGTGGGGTTTGGCTCATCTTCCCAGGATTATCTTATCAACCCAAGGGGTCCCCAGACTCGCCTGCCATACAGGAGCTCGAAGGGGGAGAACTCCGTCGAGGCCTGCAGAACTTCTCTGTAAGCGAATAGCAGGTGTGGGAGGTACCACTCCCTGTCACGCCCTTTGGTCTCAACCAGCATGTGGAGCATCTGTTTGAGGGTACCGTTGAAGTGTTCACACAAACCATTGGTCTGTGGGGGATACGCACTCGATACCAAGTGCCTCACCTGCATTTTCTCACAAAGAGCCGCCATTAGGCGAGACAAGAATTGGGTCCCTTGATCGGTAAGCATCTCCCTGGGTGATCCTACCCTTGAAAAGATGGTTACCATTGCATCCGCCACCTTATCTGCCGTGGTTGAGGACAGAGCTACTGCCTCTGGGTACCGGGTAGCATAGTCTACCAGGGTGAGAATGTATCGCATTCCAGAGCTGCTGGGGATGGCCAGGGGGTCTACAATGTCCACAGCGATTCTCCAGAAATGCTCCTCTATCACCGGCAAAGGGATCTGTCACGGGGTTACTCCGACAGAACAGTGCCAGAAGACCACAGCATCTGACGGCTCCTGCTTTGTCGCTGAGAAGACTCTCTCCGGTGTATTAAGGGTGTTTGTTTTCTTTCAGCAGGACAGGGATTAATCAGCCATGTGGAAATCCCTGCTTTCAGCTGTGCTTGGTTAACCACTCCTCTCTCCTATAAAAACTAGGTCTGCAGGCCAGATCATTGTCTGAGATAGCATTTGCTACAAGGATCTGGAGAGAGAGAGGAGCTGGTGTTTGGAGTGCTAGAGGAGTTTATTGTGTGACGGTTGCTTGGTTTGTACGCTTGAAGATTCCTCATCCATTCCTGTTTTGTTTTCTTCCCCCGTCCTTCACATCCTGGTGTATACCTCTGTTGCTTGTGAGAGTATTATTTGAGAGTGGAATTTTCTTTTACCCTTGTCTCGTTCCCCTGTCTGTTGGGTTGGTGTACTTCGGTACACGGTAGTGCCTCTCTTCCCCGTGAGGGGGGAAGGGGACAGATGCAGGACTAATGCTAGGAGACAGGGCTAGGGCGGAGGCCCCAGCATCCTCACCATCTGAGGTATCCTGGGGAACAGGGCAAGCTAGGGTGCCCTCTAGTGTCAGGGCCAGGAAAGGTGCCCCAGGTCCCAATTTACTCGCCAGCCCAATCGAGACAGGATCAGGGGAGCCTTAAGAGCAGGCCCTTATTATCAGATTGGGGAGGGGCGTCAGTGACATAGTATGCAACCATCCTCCCCAAATCAGTCGCCAATAAAACATCACTGGACAGGTTTTCAGACACCACTACTTCCCTCACCCTGCTCCCAGCACCCCAATCAAGAAAAACGTGGGCCATTGGCAAGGGACAGCAGGTTCCCCCAACAATCCCGGTGACAGTTAGGGTTTTCCCCTCAATGAGCTCTTCATGAGTCGCCAGTAGGGGTCGGATGAGGGTTCGTTCAGCCCCGGTGTCCTTGAGGCCTGTAGCAAGACGGGCCCCCACCCGGACGAGCTGCATGTTGTCATCAATCCTCCCAACCACACCACCCACCAAACGAACAGAGGCATTGGGACCGGAAGTCTTGGCTGTTGGGTTCTTCTTCCTCTCTGGACAGGTGGCAGTGAGATGACCAGTCCCACCGCAGGAAAAACACCTGCGAGGGTTTGATGTAGGCCTGCCGTTGGAAAATGGGACAGGGCCTCCGGTGTGTCATCTGGCAGGGGCACTGGGGTTGGTTGCAGGCTCACCCCCTCTCCAGCTGGCGGTGACTGGCTTCCGAGTCTCCAGTTTGCGGTTGGCCTCATAGCTGTCGGTGATCTGCCCTGCTTTGTCCGCATTCGTTGGTTCTCGGTCCTGGATGAACTGTCAGACCTCAGCTTGGCACAGATGTAAGAACTGGTCTTTTATCATCAGGTCTTTCAGTAGGTCAAAGGTGTCCACAGATAGTCCATGGATCCACTGGTCAAATGGGGTCCAGAGTCCTTGCACCACATCGGTATAGCTGTCATGTGGGCCATGTTGGAGGTTTTGGCGATCAGGGCCTGCTTGATATCGTCATAGTTGTCTAATTCTTCTGACGAGAGAGAAGCAAACGCCTCCACAGTTTTGCCTTTTAGCCCTGGGGTCAAGTACCTGGCCCATTGGTCCGTAGGCAGTCGGTACTGTCTGCAGACTTTCTCAAAAGCCTGCAGAAACGTGTCCAAGTCTCCATCCTTTTTCATCACGGGAAAATGTTCTGGCCGAGGTTTAGGACTCTCAGCGCTGCTAGGCTCACTGCTCACTGCTGTGGAGAGTGTTTCTCTCAGCCGGGCCAGCTGCAGTTCATGAGCTCTCTGAGCTTGGGCCTCTGCTTGGCGCTCAGCTCTATGTTGAGCTTCCAGGATCAGCTGTAAGCACCTGTCCGTATCATCGGTGGAGATCTGTTGCAGGGCCATTTGCAGATAGCAGTCCGCGACTTCCTGGCAGCTGCTCAGGCCGGCCTGCACCATCTGGACCTCTGCGGCCGCACCATCGGCACTGGTGCTGCCTTCTGCGCCCTGGCTCCGCTCCCATTGCACCAGAACCGTGACCAATTGGGCTCTGGTCTTGTCGGCGGTGTTAATCTGGTTTTCTGTTCACAAGGTTCTAAGGGCGTCCTTCTTAAGATGCTTATAATGATATTCTCCCTGCGTAGCCATGGTTGCCAAATAAAAGATAGGATAGAAAAATGAAGAGGAGGGAAGAGGTGATTGCAAGTACACACAATTGTCTCAGAACTAATAAACACTGAGTTTCGGTCTCCAAAACTTTCACTGCAGGGTCCCCGGAAGCACCGTGCAAGTCTTTAGTGAGAGGAAAGATTGCTCAAACCAGATCACTAATGCTCTGTGATCCCACCGCTCTGCCACCAATATGTCACGATCCCACCAGGTACCCACAATATGTCATGGACCAGTGGATGTGACCTTTGGCCGCACACGGCTATCACAGGCACAGGGGGGCTTATCTTAGTTATCCCACCGCTGGCACCATGTGCTAAAAACAGCAAGCTAGTCTTGCCCTAACAATTTACTGCAGGGGGTTTATTTTAGTTATCGCACCACTGCCACAATATATTACAAGCTGTTGGGATTTATGTATATCCCACTTTTCAGTTCCACTTTGGAACTCGTGGCTCCCTGGCGCCCCCCTTACACCTCAGGTCAGTCAGGGAACTATCCCTGGGATAATTGGTCACCGGAAGGGCGACTCACTGTGGACTGGCTGTTAGGCGCACTGCAGCGAGGGAATTATAAATGCTCTGGCAGCAGCCACCCAAAATCTTATAAAACCCCTTCCGTCGCTGCCAGCTTCACCCACCCAACCGGGAGCACACTTTCCTTTCTCAAAGTACAGATTTGGGTTCTGAAAACTTATAACAATCATATCTGAGCTTGAGAACCTAGCAGAATATCGGCAGAACCATCATTCATCTTATTTTGAAATTAGCTTTGCAATGACATCAAACACTAGCTATTTATTCCGCTCTGTTCAGGAGAAATCCATTTCTCTGGTTCCACAGGTGCTAGAAATTAATACAAAATCCCAGCAGCAGAGATCATTACAGATAGTGGTGAATATTTAATACTTTACACCACAAACAGGCATTAGCCCATGGAAAACTCCAATTCATGTATAAACACACCAGAAAAAAGGGAGTCTAAATCCACCAATAAAATTACTTCATTATTTTAATAGTACTCAACAAGATTGTATAAAATGCATAGACACAAATGAACAACCATATATATGACAGCAACAGCCCCCGGAAGAAGCCCACAGGAAACGCGCATTGGGGCGCAGTGTGCAGCGGTCCTGACAGCAAATGGGTGAGCAATGACTGTGAGATTATGACCTGAGGACTATTAGCAAGGGATTACTTTGTAACTCACACCTCATAGGGGGATTACTTTACCAATGCTAATTAGTATCCATGGGGCCTCTGGAGTATAATGGCACTGGCTCTAGATATGATAATTTTGTTTGCTGTTAGCAACCCTGCACATAGTTGCACCTTAGTCTCTTTGTAACACATTGTCATATATATGGTTGTTCATTTGTGTCTATGTATTTTATACAATCTTGTTGAGTACTATTAAAATAATGAAGTAGTTTTATTGGTGGATTTAGGAGCCTGATGGGAGCATTTCCCAATGTGTAATTTTCATATTTCTGTCGCAATCTGGCAGCTTTTTATGACCAAATAATTAGATTCTCAGTATTGTTCATGAAAGTAGCTGCACATGGTAGAAGGGACAAAAGGGACCCCTGCCGTGAGGCAGGAAGCCAGTCACAAGTAATTCAGGTTACATTGAGTGTGTATGTGAGCTGAGGGGGAGGGGCAGTGGGTGAGTGGCTGCCAGTGAGAGAATACAAAGCTGCAGCTGTGACAGGCTAAGGAAAGGAAGCGGGGTCGGTCAAGCCCTCACACTGACATAGCATAGTTCAGTGTGTAAACAGAAGTTTCTGCAATGTGATAATCCGGGGAATCTTACGTCATATTTTACATTACCAGTGCCGCTGGGGCAATCATCACAGATACACGCACATGGTGCTAGGTCCCTGCCACTGTACAGCAGAAATCCAGTGCCTTGCACTCGGCAGTCTCCCATACTCCTTCGGCCGCAGAGGAGCCTGCTCAGCAGACTCGTCGTTTCCAGCACTCTGCTCAGACCAGCACTGTGGGCTTGCTGGCTGCTGCCACCTCTGGTCCACATATAGCAACGCAGGCTTGCCCGCAGCGAGTCTCTCCAGGGGCTAAGTCCTCCTTTCGGTCCACTGAGCATGCCCGTGGAGTGATCTCCATGTGCTGGTATAGACTGCATTATCAGGCTATGAGGAGTGAGTGTTGTATGCATGTATGAATGTCTCTGGTGAATGACTCATTAAGAAATCCCTACCCTTGGTACGCATGTGTTGTGCAGCCTAGCCTGTTAAGCGTCCAGGCTTAGGTGAAGTTAGGACAGAGTCTGAGACAGGCATCAGTCTCCATCAGTGATTCGGCACGCCTCAGTGCACGTGCTCTACACTCCGTAGTCAGCGTCTATAGCGGTGTCCGCAGTTGTGATACCACATGCTCAGAAGGTTTAGAGGGACTCTGACCTCATGTCCTTGGGGCAGAGTTCTGTGACCGATTTCTGTGCGCTCATTGGCTGGGCTCTGTGAGCTAAACAGGCTCCAGCATTTATGTTCAGCGGTAATGTGGCTCTGTAAGTTTACAGAGTTCACTCCTGTTCACACTGGGTGAAGTTAACCCACGTGTGACCTTTCCACACCGCTTTACACTCCCGCCATTACCTAGCAGCAGTGTACCACTTCTGCACGGTGGACCCCGGGCTGCGAACGCACCTATTATTTTATAATTTGGTGAGTTCCACCAGCCCTAACATTATACTAGCGTCAGGGTCTGGCTAGTAATGGCAGATAAACAGCCACTACTGCAGCATATTCGGCAGCTGGGGGGGCAGGTTGGCGGCTCTCGAGCGTTCAACCTCAGCTGCGAATGTTACTGCGGCCGCTGCTCAGGCAGCCGCGGAGGTTGTTTCCCGTGTTTCCACTTCCATCCCTGCACCGATGTTATCCCACCTCCTGCTGTCCGAGAAGTTCTCGGGCGATAGTGCCTCCTGTAGGGGATTCGGGAGCCATTGTGCTATTCAGTTAGAGCTGCTGGCTGCGCGATTCCCTTCTGAGCGGGCTATGGTCAGATTCATAGTTTCCCTTTTGGCTGGCAGAGCTCTGGAGTGGGCCACCTCACTGTGGGAGCGTGGTGACCCCATGGTTCAGAGAGCCTCTCAGTTCCTAGGTTCTCTGAAGCAGGTCTTTCTGGGACCACGGGTCACACACAATACCGGGCTCCAGCTGTTGGCCCTGACACAGGGTTCGTCCCCGGTCAGCCAGTATGCCATTCGTTTTCAGACACTGGCTTCCGAGTTGGAATGGTCAGATAAGGCCCTAATGCCAATCTTTTGGAGCAGTTTGGCTGACCACGTTAAGGACGCTCTGGCCACTCGGGAGGTTCCCGGTACTCTGGAGGAGCTTATTACCAGCTCCACCCGCATTAATCTCCGCTTCTTAGAGCGAGGGTTGGAGCACTCCCAGTCCAGACAGAGGTTTAGGTTGGCTCCAACTTTCTCTAAACCTCTGGAGCCACCCGATCGAGCATCCGAGTCGTCGGTGGTTATGGAGGTGCCTCGCACGGGCTCTAAGTTCCGTTCTTCTCGAACTTCCATACCTCATTCCCACTGCCGACAGTCTGGTCACTTTGCCAATAGGTGCCCACAGCGCTCGGAGAAATGCCCACATCTAGTGGCAACAGCAGAAGGGATATGAGCCACCACACCATTTTCCTCCAAGCTAACCTTCAAGGGGGTGCTGGAGTTCGGCTCCTCCACTCTGGCGGTGGAGGTTTGCGTAGTTTCTGGAGCAGAGGGTAATTTTATGTCCTCAGCCTTCACTCTCCAGCACGCAATCCTCTTGGTTATGCTACCTCAGCCGGTCACCATCAGAATGGTGAATGGCTCGACAATACCTTCTCAGATTACCCATCAGACTGCTCCATTAAGACTCTCACTGTCTCCGTCCCATCACGAGACAGTGTCTCTCCTTTTTATGCCTGAGGGTGTCGAACAGGCTCTCCAGGGAGTTCCCTGGTTGTGTTGCCACTCCCAATATTGAGTGGTCCTCGGGGAAAATTCTTAGTTGGAGTAAGTCTTGTGAGGGTAGATGTCTGAGCAAGTGCGTTCAGGTTGCCGCCACTGTGGCTCCCGCAGATCTCTCTTTGCTCCCTAAACACTATCAGCAGTACACAGATGTGTTCACCAAGAGAGCGGCAGAGACTCTCCCGCCGCACCGCCCCTATGACTGTCCTATAGACCTCTTTCTTGGTGCAGAGCCTCCCCGGGTTCGTGTGTATCCCCTGTCTCTCCTGGAGATGGAGGCCATGTCACAGTACATCAAGGAGAATCTGGCCAGGGGATTTATTAGGAAGTCGGTGTCACCAGCAGGGGTGGG
The DNA here is from genome assembly GCF_039654945.1 of Dendrobates tinctorius. Lineage (NCBI taxonomy): Eukaryota > Metazoa > Chordata > Amphibia > Anura > Dendrobatidae > Dendrobates > Dendrobates tinctorius. Next base: position 17,586,845 of record NW_027361802.1, on the reverse strand, counting down.
ATTCTTCTTTGTGCAGAAGAAGAGCGGTGAATTGAGGCCTTGCATCGATTACAGGGGTCTTAACGCCATCACCCTTAAGAATAAGTACCCTCTGCCCCTGATATCGGAGCTGTTTGATAGGTTGCGGGGAGCAAGAGTATTTACCAAACTCGATCTGCGGGGAGCCTACAACCTGATACGCATACATGAGGGAGACGAGTAGAAGATGGCTTTTAATACCAGGGATGGCCATTATGAGTATCTGGTCATGCCCTTTGGCCTATGTAAAGCCCCGGCGGTCTTTCAAGACTTCGTAAATTATATCTTTCGAGATATGCTTTCCTCTTTGGTGGTGGTCTATCTGGATGATATCCTCATCTTCTCTGCAGATTTGGAGTCCCACCGGAGAGAGGTTTGGAAAGTCTTCGATTTCCTATGGGCAAACGCCCTATATGCCAAGTTCAAGAAGTGTGTGTTTGAGCAGGAGTCATTGCCTTTCCTGGGCTATATCATCTTGGCCCAAGGGTTGGCCATGGATGCTGCCAAACTGCAGGCTGTAATGGATTGGCAGGAGCCTCACTCCCTTAAAGCGGTGCAGCGCTTTATGGGATTTATTAACTATTACCACCAATTCATCCCGCACTTCTCGACTTTGGTAGCTGCCTTGGTTGCCCTCACCAAGAAGGGAGCGAATCCTAAATTGTGGTCTGAGGAGGTATCTAAGGCCTTCCTCTCCATCAAGTCTCATTTTGCTAGTGCTTCCATTCTACATCGCCCCAATGAGGATAAGCTGCTTATTTTAGAGGTGGAAGCCTCATCCATCGGTGCTGGAGCAGTCCTGTTCCAAAAGGATGTTCAAGGTCGGAAGCATCCTTGCTTCTTTTCCAAGACCTTCTCACCGGCGGAGAGGAACTATTTCATTGGGGACAGGGAGTTGCTAGCCATGAAATTGGCCTTCTCTGAATGGAGACACCTCCTGGAGGGGGCTCGCTATCCCTTCCAAGTTTACACTGACCACAAAAATTTGGTCAATCTCCAAATCAACCAGCGGTTAAATTCCTGCCAAGCTCAATGGTCTCTCTTCTTCTCCCGGGTCCACTTCACCCTACATTTCCTTTCCGGTGGGAAGAATGTCCAAGCCGATGCGCTCTCTCGCTCCATAATAATAATAATAAATTTTATTTTTATAGCGCCGACATATTCCGCAGCACTTTACATTTCAGAGGGGATTTGTACAGACAATAGACATTACAGCATAACAATAATCACATACAGTAGATTATAACAAATACCAAGAGGAGTGAGGGCCCTGCTCGCAAGCTTACAGTCTATGAGGAAAGAGGTAGACACGAAAGGTGGGTGGTAACAGTTGCCCTGATTGTATGGACCAGCCATAATGTTAAGTGTGTAACAGTACAGACACAGAGGGCTAATGGATGCATAAAGCATGTGGGAACATGATGCTGGGAACCTGGTTATGGTAAAACTTTTGGCTCTGCCACACAGGGATAGGTTAGGTTAATGTATTGAGGCGATAGGCCAGTCTGAATAAATGCGTTTTCAGGACACGCTTAAAATTGTGGGGATTGGGGACTAATCGTATTGACCTGGGAAGTGCATTCCAAAGAATTGGCGCGGCACGTGTAAAGTCTTGGAGACGGGAGTGGGAGGTTCTGACTATTGAGGATACTAACCTCAGGTCATCAGCAGAACGGAGGGCGCGGGTAGGGTGGTATACTGAAACAAGGGAGGAGATGTAGGGTGGTGCTGAGCCATTGAGGGCTTTGTGGGTGAGGGTAATAAGTTTATACTGAATTCTGGAGTGGATGGGTAGCCAGTGTAATGACTGGCACAAGGTAGAGGCATCGGTGTAATGATTGGTGAGGAATATGATCCTGGCTGCAGCATTCAAGACAGATTGGAGAGGGGAGAGTTTGGTAAGAGGGAGACCGATTAGAAGAGAGTTACAATAGTCGAGACGAGAATGAATAAGAGAAACAGTAAGAGTTTTTGCAGAGTCAAAAGTAAGAAAAGGTCGAATTCTAGAAATGTTTTTGAGGTGCAGATGACAAGAGCGAGCCAGTGATCGAATGTGGGGGGCAAAGGAAAGCTCGGAATCAAGTATGACCCCAAGACAGCGGGCATGTTGCTGGGGAGTAATAGTGGAACCACACACGGAAATGGCAATGTCGGGTGTAGGTACATTAGTAGCGGGAGGAAACACAAGGAGTTCAGTCTTTGACAGGTTCAGTTTCAGATATAGTAAGGACATGATATTAGACACAGCGTTTAGACAATCGCCAGACATTCTGTCGTGATGTCAGGAGAAGAAGCGTATAATTGGGTGTCATCAGCATAGAGATGGTACTGGAAACCAAATCTACTGATTGTTTGACCAATAGGGGCAGTGTACAAGGAGAAGAGGAGGGGGCCTAGAACCGATCCTTGAGGAACCCCAACAGTAAGGGGAAGGTGAGAGGAGGAGGAACCGGCAAAAGAAACAGTAAAGGAGCGGTCGGAGAGATAGGAGGAGAACCAGGAGAGAACCGTGTCCTTGAGGCCAATGGAATGGAGCATAGTGAGGAGGAGCTGATGATCCACAGTGTCGAATGCTGCAGAGAGATCCAAGAGAATTAGCATGGAGTAATGACCATTTGATTTAGCTGTTAGCAGATCATTAGAGACTTTAGTGAGGGCAGTTTCAGTGGAGTGTAAAGAGCGGAAACCGGATTGGAGAGGGTCGAGAACAGAGTTTTCTGAGAGATAGCGGATAAGACGGGAGTGGACCAGGCGTTCCAGGAGTTTAGAGATGAAGGGAAGATTAGAGACAGGTCTATAGTTAGCGGCACAGTTTTGGTCGAGGGATGGTTTTTTAAGTAGTGGATGTATGATGGCATGCTTAAATGAGGAGGGAAAAATACCAGAAGAGAGAGAGAGGTTAAATATTTTAGTTAGGTGAGGGGTGACAGCAGGGGAAAGGGACTGGAGGAGATGTGACGGAAATGGGTCACTGGTGCAAGTAGTTGGGCGAGAAGATGCAAGGAGCCTGCTTACTTCTTCTTCTGTGACTGGTTCAAAATCAGAGAGTGAGTTAGATGCAGTGGGGGAGGGAGGACAGTGCATGGTATGAGGGGATTTGGAGATAATTTCCTGTTGGATCTGGTCAATTTTTTCTTTGAAGTAATTGGCCAGATCGTCAGCTCGGAGCTCCGTGGTTGGGGCCTGTACTCTTGGATTGAGTAGAGAATGAAAAGTGTCAAAGAGACGTTTCGGGTTATTGGACAGTGAGATGATGAGGGTGTTGAAATAGGTTTGTTTGGAGAGGTGAAGGGCAGTGTTGTATGTTCTAAGCATAAACTTAAAATGGATGAAATCTTCGTGTAGATTGGATTTTCTCCACAGACGTTCGGCGCACCTGGAGCACCGCTGCAGGAAACGTGTTTGCACCGTGTGCCAGGGTTGTCGCCATCTGCGTTGTGGTGTTCTATTTATAGGGGGTGCAAATTCATCCAGGGCACTTTGAAGTGTTTCATTGTAATGCTTCAATGCAGAATCAGGACATGAGAGGGAGGAGATAGGGGCCAATGAAGACTGCAAGTTCTTCAGAAGTTTCTGGGTGTTAATGGCCTGTATGTTTCTATAAGTCTGGACAGTGGGAGTGACCTGAGCAGCCTGGCAGTTCTTTATAGAGAATGAAAGAAGATTGTGGTCAGAGAGCGGGAGAGGGGAGTTTGCAAAATCATCCACTGCACAAAGCCGAGAAAAGACCAAGTCGAGGGAGTTTCCGTCTTCATGCGTTGGAGAATTAGTAAGCTGCGAAAGGCCAAATGAGGAGGTTAGAGATAAAAGGTGAGTAGCAGATGGGGAGAGGGGAAGAGCAATGGGGATGTTGAAATCTCCCATGATGAGGGTAGGGATGTCACAGGAGAGAAAATGTGGAAGCCAAGTGGCAAAATGATCCAGGAACTGATGGGAGGGGCCGGGAGGACGATACACCACCGCCACTCGCATGGAGAAGGGGGTGTAGAGTCTGACGGCATGGACCTCAAAAGAAGGGAAGACAAGTGAGGGTACTTGGGGGATAACCTGAAAGGTACATTTTGGTGATAGGAGCAGACCAACGCCTCCACCAGCTCTATTGTCTGATCTTGGGGTATGAGAGAAGTGTAGTCCACCATATGAAAGAGCAGCAGCAGCGGTAGTGTCTGACTGCTGGATCCAGGTTTCAGTAAGAGCCAGGAGGTTAAGAGAATTAGAAAGGAAGAAGTCATGAATGAAGGAGAGTTTGTTACACACTGAGCGAGAATTCCAAAGTGCACAATTAAGAGAGACAGATGGCATGCAGGGAATATTAATAAGATTAGAGGGGTTTCTGAGTGTAGCAGTGGGGGGGTTTGACTTTCTATAACATGGGGGACCAGGGTTGGGAGCAATGTCTCCTGCAACTAGGAGAAGGAGGATAGAAAGAGTGAGCAGATGGTTAAGTGATTTGTGAGGGCGTCTCTGGTGTTGAATGATGGGACTGGCTGGATCTGTGCAATTTAACAATGTGAAAAGAGCATGAGTGCTATACATAGGAGAGGAAAGAAGCGAGGGGCCAATATGGATGGAGTGTGGAGAGTTAATGCCAGGGCGGTGGATGTGTGTGAATGCTCCATGGTATCAGTGTAGGAGGAGGAGGAGCCACGGTTAATCGTACCATCAGAGTCTGAGGACAGTGGCTCCGGTCGCCCTTGAGTCTGTACCCCCGGACAAGACTTTTGTCCCTGCCCATTTGCGTCAGGAGGTCCTCTCTTGGGCTCACGCATCCAGGGTGGGTGGACACTTTGGTACTAAGGGGACAGTTGAGCTTCTGGCAAGGACGTTCTGGTGGCCGCATATGGCTCGTGACGTCAAAGACTACATGCAGGTGTGCGTCTCCTGCGCCAAGAATAAGCCTTCCTGGCAACGACCCGCTGGGTTACTCTACCCCTTACTGGTGGTGGACAGGCCCTGGGAGATGGTTGGCATGGACTTTGTGGTGGGTCTACCCAAGTCCAGTGGCATCACAGTTATTTGGGTCATCACCGACCATTTTTCCAAAATGGTGCACTTGGTGCCTCTCTCTCGGCTACCTTCCACATGGGGTTTAGCAGTGCTGTTCATCAAACATGTTTTCCGCTTACACGGCATGCATGACAAGATTGTCAGTGACCAGGGCCCCCAGTTTGCGTCTCGCTTCTGGAGAGAGCTCTGTCGCTTGCTCAGTATTGAATGGAATCTCTCCTCGGCCTATCATCCCAAGACGAACGGGTTGGTAGAGAGGGCCAACCACACCCTGGTCACATATCTCAGACATTTTGTCTTGGCCAGGCAGGATGGCTGGGCATCTTTGTTGCCGTGGGCAGAATTCGCCTTGAACAACTGTATGGCCGATTCCACTGGCCAGACGCCATTCCTCCTTAACTACGGCCAGCATCCTCATGTCCCTGTGCCCATGCCCGTGTCATCCACCGACTCTAGGGTGGCAGTCTGGGCGGTGGAGACACGTGATATTTGGGACCGCACTGTTATGATGAGTCACCGAAGGAGGAAAAAACAAAATACCATCTAAGTCCAGAAAAACCAGAGAGGTTGGCAGCTATCGGATTGCAGACCCCTGAACCTATCCACAACAACTAGCAGTAGCCGTGGGGGGTTCCTACGGTGCCCTAGACCCCTCGATCACAGCCGGAGAACTATATAGCCTAAAGACAGAAAGGGGAAAAACTAAACTGCCCCAGAGCAGACCCCAAAGCAATAGGCAGCCCCCAACATATAATGACGGTGAAGCAAGATGAAAACACTAACACAGATAGAAAGATAGGTTGAGCAAATGATGGGGCCCAAGCTAACTACATAGGACAGGATAGGAAAGCTGCTGTCTGCCATCCGCAAAAACCCTATCAAAATGAGCCAACCGACTGACAGGAAAAACAGGCCCTGAAGTCGCTAGGCTTCAAAAGACTATATCAGCACTCAGAAAAAAGAGGGGGAGAAGCCAGCGCTGCTTGTGGTCAGAACGTAATACATAAAGTGTGAAAACACACATTGGTTTCTATCTGTATTCAAAAATGAGACATTTAGCAAAAAATTGATCAATTGTTTGAGCTACCCCGCCACGTCAAGGCAGTCTCGTATGGGGAGTCCTACTCTACGTTTTTTATGTTCGCTGTGCCATTGCGGCCTCCTAAATGTATAAAAGCAAGACCTCATTACATGCACACTGTACCTCAAGCATTTCAAAATCGTTCCTATGGCACCAGAGGACAAGCGCAGATAAAGGTTAGCCAGGTCCATGCAGACATTTCAGGTCCAACCTCCACACTGCCTGACCAGCACCACAGATAAAGGACGATCCAGGCCCAGATACAGGTGCGTAATCAAATAAAGCCTAGGGCAGGGCAGGGCCGCTGTTAATGTGAACAGCAGCCTAGATCAATCACTAAGAAAACAGAAAGAATAGCGTACATGACCCAGCGCGCACGGCTACAGTGGTGGTCAGCCACAAAACCAATATCAAGAAAAAAGAGGGGGAGAAGCCAGCGCTGCTTGTGGTCAGAACGTAATACATAAAGTGTGAAAACACACATTGGTTTCTATCTGTATTCAAAAATGAGACATTTAGCAAAAAATTGATCAATTGTTTGAGCTACCCCGCCACGTCAAGGCAGTCTCGTATGGGGAGTCCTACTCTACGTTTTTTATGTTCGCTGTGCCATTGCGGCCTCCTAAATGTATAAAAGCAAGACCTCATTACATGCACACTGTACCTCAAGCATTTCAAAATCGTTCCTATGGCACCAGAGGACAAGCGCAGATAAAGGTTAGCCAGGTCCATGCAGACATTTCAGGTCCAACCTCCACACTGCCTGACCAGCACCACAGATAAAGGACGATCCAGGCCCAGATACAGGTGCGTAATCAAATAAAGCCTAGGGCAGGGCAGGGCCGCTGTTAATGTGAACAGCAGCCTAGATCAATCACTAAGAAAACAGAAAGAATAGCGTACATGACCCAGCGCGCACGGCTACAGTGGTGGTCAGCCACAAAACCAATATCAAGAAAAAAGAGGGGGAGAAGCCAGCGCTGCTTGTGGTCAGAACGTAATACATAAAGTGTGAAAACACACATTGGTTTCTATCTGTATTCAAAAATGAGACATTTAGCAAAAAATTGATCAATTGTTTGAGCTACCCCGCCACGTCAAGGCAGTCTCGTATGGGGAGTCCTACTCTACGTTTTTTATGTTCGCTGTGCCATTGCGGCCTCCTAAATGTATAAAAGCAAGACCTCATTACATGCACACTGTACCTCAAGCATTTCAAAATCGTTCCTATGGCACCAGAGGACAAGCGCAGATAAAGGTTAGCCAGGTCCATGCAGACATTTCAGGTCCAACCTCCACACTGCCTGACCAGCACCACAGATAAAGGACGATCCAGGCCCAGATACAGGTGCGTAATCAAATAAAGCCTAGGGCAGGGCAGGGCCGCTGTTAATGTGAACAGCAGCCTAGATCAATCACTAAGAAAACAGAAAGAATAGCGTACATGACCCAGCGCGCACGGCTACAGTGGTGGTCAGCCACAAAACCAATATCAAGAAAAAAGAGGGGGAGAAGCCAGCGCTGCTTGTGGTCAGAACGTAATACATAAAGTGTGAAAACACACATTGGTTTCTATCTGTATTCAAAAATGAGACATTTAGCAAAAAATTGATCAATTGTTTGAGCTACCCCGCCACGTCAAGGCAGTCTCGTATGGGGAGTCCTACTCTACGTTTTTTATGTTCGCTGTGCCATTGCGGCCTCCTAAATGTATAAAAGCAAGACCTCATTACATGCACACTGTACCTCAAGCATTTCAAAATCGTTCCTATGGCACCAGAGGACAAGCGCAGATAAAGGTTAGCCAGGTCCATGCAGACATTTCAGGTCCAACCTCCACACTGCCTGACCAGCACCACAGATAAAGGACGATCCAGGCCCAGATACAGGTGCGTAATCAAATAAAGCCTAGGGCAGGGCAGGGCCGCTGTTAATGTGAACAGCAGCCTAGATCAATCACTAAGAAAACAGAAAGAATAGCGTACATGACCCAGCGCGCACGGCTACAGTGGTGGTCAGCCACAAAACCAATATCAAGAAAAAAGAGGGGGAGAAGCCAGCGCTGCTTGTGGTCAGAACGTAATACATAAAGTGTGAAAACACACATTGGTTTCTATCTGTATTCAAAAATGAGACATTTAGCAAAAAATTGATCAATTGTTTGAGCTACCCCGCCACGTCAAGGCAGTCTCGTATGGGGAGTCCTACTCTACGTTTTTTATGTTCGCTGTGCCATTGCGGCCTCCTAAATGTATAAAAGCAAGACCTCATTACATGCACACTGTACCTCAAGCATTTCAAAATCGTTCCTATGGCACCAGAGGACAAGCGCAGATAAAGGTTAGCCAGGTCCATGCAGACATTTCAGGTCCAACCTCCACACTGCCTGACCAGCACCACAGATAAAGGACGATCCAGGCCCAGATACAGGTGCGTAATCAAATAAAGCCTAGGGCAGGGCAGGGCCGCTGTTAATGTGAACAGCAGCCTAGATCAATCACTAAGAAAACAGAAAGAATAGCGTACATGACCCAGCGCGCACGGCTACAGTGGTGGTCAGCCACAAAACCAATATCAAGAAAAAAGAGGGGGAGAAGCCAGCGCTGCTTGTGGTCAGAACGTAATACATAAAGTGTGAAAACACACATTGGTTTCTATCTGTATTCAAAAATGAGACATTTAGCAAAAAATTGATCAATTGTTTGAGCTACCCCGCCACGTCAAGGCAGTCTCGTATGGGGAGTCCTACTCTACGTTTTTTATGTTCGCTGTGCCATTGCGGCCTCCTAAATGTATAAAAGCAAGACCTCATTACATGCACACTGTACCTCAAGCATTTCAAAATCGTTCCTATGGCACCAGAGGACAAGCGCAGATAAAGGTTAGCCAGGTCCATGCAGACATTTCAGGTCCAACCTCCACACTGCCTGACCAGCACCACATGCGCGCTGGGTCATGTACGCCATTCTTTCTGTTTTCTCAGTGATTGATCTAGGCTGCTGTTCACATTAAACGGCAGCCCTGCCCTGCCCTAGGCTTTATTTGATTACGCACCTGTATCTGGGCCTGGATCGTCCTTTATCATGTGGTGCTGGACAGGCAGTGTGGAGGTTGGACCTGAAATGTCTGCATGGACCTGGCTAATCTTTATCTGCGCTTGTCCTCTCTGGTGCCATAGGAGCGATTCTGAAATGCTTGAGGTACAGTGTGCATGTAATGAGGTCTTGCTTTTATACATTTAGGAGGCCGTAATGGCACAGCGAATATAAAAAACGTAGAGTAGGACTCCCCATACGAGACTGCCTTGACGTGGCGGGGTAGCTCAAACAATTGATCAATTTTTTGCTAAATGTCTCATTTTTGAATACAGATTGAAACCTATGTGTGTTTTCACACTTCTTGTATTACGTTCTGACCACAAGCAGCGCTGGCTTCTCCCCCTCTTTTTTCTTGATATTGGTTTTGTGGCTGACCACCACTGTAGCCGTGCGCGCTGGGTCATGTACGCCATTCTTTCTGTTTTCTCAGTGATTGATCTAGGCTGCTGTTCACATTAAACGGCAGCCCTGCCCTGCCCTAGGCTTTATTTGATTACGCACCTGTATCTGGGCCTGGATCGTCCTTTATCATGTGGTGCTGGACAGGCAGTGTGGAGGTTGGACCTGAAATGTCTGCATGGACCTGGCTAATCTTTATCTGCGCTTGTCCTCTCTGGTGCCATAGGAGCGATTCTGAAATGCTTGAGGTACAGTGTGCATGTAATGAGGTCTTGCTTTTATACATTTAGGAGGCCGTAATGGCACAGCGAATATAAAAAACGTAGAGTAGGACTCCCCATACGAGACTGCCTTGACGTGGCGGGGTAGCTCAAACAATTGATCAATTTTTTGCTAAATGTCTCATTTTTGAATACAGATTGAAACCTATGTGTGTTTTCACACTTCTTGTATTACGTTCTGACCACAAGCAGCGCTGGCTTCTCCCCCTCTTTTTTCTTTATATCAGCACTCAGGTATATTCTGAAGACAGAGCAAAATATCAACAGATCAGAGACAAAAATGGAATTCAGCTCACCCCCGGCCGGGGATGGCAGAACTCCCAAAAAACAAGGCAAAGCAAAAACAAAACTGAAGAGTACAAAGCAGAGCAGAAAAACTTAGCTTTGAGATGCAGGAATCAAACTGGTCTCCAAGAATCCAGCAGGAAAATCACCAGCCAGGAAGAAGGGCGTCAGCAGCCTTATATCCAGTCCTCAATTCCAGCCACCCAGTCATCATCTAGCTGCCCAGGTGTTTGGCAATCAGTCTCACTACCTTCCTTCACTAGAGGAGGGAGTTCATCAGACCTCAATGGTGAAGGGAAAAATGAACTCACAACAGTACCTCCCCCTTGAGGAGGGGTCACCGAACCCTCATCCATGCCACCAGGGCGATCCGGGTGAGCCCGATGAAAGGCACGCAATAATCTTTCGGCATGAATATCAGAGGCAGAGACCCAGGAATTATCCTCCTGACCATAACCCTTCCACTTAACCAAATACTGGAGTCTCCATCTAGCCAGACGAGAATCCAGTATCTTCTCTACCTCATATTCCATGTTACCGTCAACCAATATAGGGTCAGGAGGTGCCACCACAGGAACTACTGGTTCAACAAACCTCTTCAACAAGGACTTATGAAACACATTATGAATTTTAAATGTGACAGGAAGAGCCAACCGAAAAGAGACCGGATTAATAATCTCCAAAATCTTGTAAGGTCCAATAAATCTAGGCTTAAACTTAGGAGAAGTAACCTTCATAGCGATATTTTTTGATGACAACCAAACCATATCACCCACCTTAAACTGGGGACTAACGGTCCTACGCCGGTTGGAAAACCGCTGGGCCTTTTCCTGGGAGAGAGACAACTTATCCACTACTGGGTCCCAGATCTGGTGCATTCTCTCCACCACAGTGTCAACACCTGGGCAGGCAGAAGGCTCCACCTGCGCTGAAGAAAATCGAGGGTGAAAACCAAAGTTACAAAAAAAAGGTGACATCAAAGTGGCAGAACTAGCTCTATTATTTAAAGCAAATTCGGCCAAGGGAAAAATGAAACCCAATCATCCTGATCAGCAGAAATAAAACATCTCAAATACGACTCCAAAGTCAGGTTTGTTCTCTCCGTCTGCAAATTGGTCTGAGGGTGAAACGCAGAGGAGAAGGACAACTGAATTCCCAGCTTGGAACAGAAAGTCCTCCAAAATCTAGACACAAACTGAACTCCTCTGTCAGATACAATGTTCTCAGGAATCCCGTGCAAGCGAACCACCTGTTGCAAAAACAAGGGCACCAACTCAGAGGAAGATGGCAACTTAGGGAGTGGAACAAGATGGACCATCTTAGAGAATCTATCACAAAACACCCAAATAACAGTCATTCTCTGAGAGACAGGCATATCAGAGATAAAATCCATTGAAATATGGGTCCATGGCCTCCTGGGCACCGGCAAAGGCATCAACAAGCCACTAGAGCGAGAACAAGGTTTAGACCGGGAGCAAGTCCCACAGGACTGCACAAAATTCCTGACATCATGAGACAAGGCGGGCCACCAAAAAGATCGACTCACCAGATCTCTAGTACCAAAAATACCTGGATGACCAGCCAATGCAGAGCAATGAACTTCAGACATCACTCTCTTCCTCCACTGGTCAGGAACAAACAACTTTCCACTGGGACAACGCTCAGGTTTGTCCCCCTGAAACTCTTGCAGAGCACGTCTCAAATCGGGCGAGATGGCAGAAAGAACTACCCCCTCGCCTAAGATGGTAGCAGGCTTAGTCACAACAGGAGAATCAGCAAGGAAACTCCTAGAGAGGGCGTCTGCCTTGACATTCTTAGTGCCTGGAAGAAAAGAGACCGCAAAATCAAAACGTGTGAAAAACAAGGCCCACCTAGTCTGTCTAGGATTCAAGCGCTTGGCCGACTCCAGGTAAATCAAATTCTTGTGGTCAGTAAGGACCACGACTTGGTGTTTGGCTCCCTCCAACCAATGTCTCCACTCCTCAAATGCCCATTTCATGGCCAACAGTTCCCGATTCCCCACATCATAGTTACGTTCGGATGGGGAGAACTTTCGGGAAAAGAAAGCACAAGGATTCATTTTAGATGTCACAGGATCTTTTTGGGACAACACCGCTCCTGCACCAATCTCAGAAGCGTCCACCTCCACCAGAAACGGGAGTGAGACATAAGGTTGCCGCAAAACCGGAGCAGAAGTCAATCTTCGCTTCAGCTCCTGAAAGGAAGAAACAGCCTCCGGAGACCAATTCAGCACATCAGCACCCTTCCTAGTCAAATCCGTCAATGGCTTGGCAATACCAGAAAAATTAGCTATAAATTTCCGATAAAAATTAGCAAAACCCAAAAACTTCTGGAGGGCCTTCAAAGAAGTGGGCTGAACCCAATCATAAATGTCCTGTACCTTGGCCGGGTCCATTTCAATAGTTGACGGAGACAAAATAAATCCCAAAAATGAAATCCTCTGTACCCCAAAAAGGCATTTCGATCCCTTGACATACAGGGAATTCTCCCTCAAAATCCGGAACACAGTCCGAACATGTTCCACATGAGAGTCCCAATTCTTGGAGAAGATCAAAATATCATCCAGATAGATAATCAAAAATTTATCCACAAAGTCTCGGAATATATCGTTCATGAAGCACTGGAAGACAGAAGGGGCATTAATGAGCCCAAAAGGCATCACCAGGTACTCAAAATGTCCCTCCGGAGTATTAAACGCCGTCTTCCATTCATCCCCATGCTTAATGCGAATAAGATTATACGTCCCCCTGAGGTCAAGCTTGGTAAACCAGCAAGCACCTTTAACTCTGGAGAATAGATCAGAAATCAGGGGTAACGGATACTGATATTTAACAGTAATTTTGTTGAGGGCACGATAGTCAATACAAGGCCTTAATGAACCATCCTTTTTAGCCACGAAAAAAAAACCTGCACCTAAGGGTGAAGAGGATGGTCTAATATGACCCTTCTCCAATGCCTCCTTAATATAGGATCGCATAGCCTCATGCTCGGGTACAGATAAATTGAAAAGCCGACCCTTGGGGAATTTACACCCCGGGTTCAGCTCAATAGCACAGTCATAACTCCTATGAGGAGGCAAAGGCGCAGACTCATTCTCACTAAATACATCATAAAAGTCAGCCAAATAGTCAGGAACATCATGTGACTGGGGAGAGGTGGAGAAAACAGGAGCATCACTAAGGGCACACCGACAACCCCAACTCACCACAGACAAAGATTTCCAATCCAGAACTGGATTATGGATTTGCAACCAGGGAAACCCCAGAACAATGGTATCATGCAAATTATGCAACACCAAAAATCTGCAATTTTCTTGATGGTCTGGGGCGACCCGCATTACCACCTGGGTCCAAAACTGAGGTTTATTCTTCGCCAAAGGAGTAGCATCAATACCCCTCAAAGGGATAGGCGTCCACAGAGGTGTCATAGGAAATCCATAACGTTTAGCAAAATCCAAGTCCATCAGGTTCAGAGCTGCTCCTGAATCCACAAAAGCCTTGGCGGAAAATGTGGACAGGAAGCAGATCAGAGTAATTGCCAGAAGAAACTTAGGTTGAACACCACCCACAGAAAACGTGTGTGCACAACGTTTCTCTCATTTAGGGCAGACAGAAATAATATGCGAGGCATCTCCACAAAAAAAACACAGCTTATTACGCCTTCTGAACTCCTGACGTTGCGCCCTAGACAAAACTCTATCACATTGCATAGGTTCAGACATTTGTTCAACAGGTGGTAACATCTCTAGTGTAGTTTTGCGTTCACGTAAACGCTGATCCACCTGAATGGCTAATGACATAGAATCGTCAAGACCAGAGGGAACAGGAAATCCCACCATCGTATCTTTTACAGTTTCTGACAAACCCTTCCGAAAGAAGGCTGCCAAGGCACCATCATTCCAGGTAGTAAGGACCGCCCATTTTCGGAATTTTTGACAGTACAACTCTGCCGAATCCCGACCCTGGCTTAATGCCAACAGGGTCTTTTCAGCCTGATCAATAGCATTAGGTTCATCATACAACAACCCCAAGGCTTGAAAAAATGCGTTCACATTATTCAGAATAGGATCATCAGGTTTCAAAGAAAACGCCCAATCCTGGGGATCGCCGCACAGCAAAGAGATGACAATTTTCCTGCTGCGCGGAGTTCCCCGACGAGTTAGGCTGCAAGGCAAAAAATAATTTACAATTATTCTTGAAATTCAAGAATTTAGACCGATCCCCCAAAAATACATCAGGAGTAGGAATCTTTGGTTCAGCAGCATGTGAATGAGCAAGATAGGCGGAAATTCCCTGCACTTCAGCAGCGAGCTGCTCCACACGATCAGACAATTGCTTCATCTCCATTGAGAGAAAAATTCCCCCTACGGCCTCAGAGATATAGAGGAAAAAATATGCACACAAAAATTCTGACACCTTTTTTTTTTTTCTTTACAATTCTCTCCTGCTATTGAGTACCCTAGGATCTGTGGTATGGCTGGTGATTCTGTTATGATGAGTCACCGAAGGCGGAAAAAACAAAATACCAGCTAAGTAAAGCTATCGGATTGCAGACCCCTGAACCTATCCACAACAACTAGCAGTAGCCGTGGGGGGTTCCTACGGTGCCCTAGACCCCTCGATCACAGCCGGAGAACTATATAGCCTAAAGACAGAAAGGGGAAAAACTAAACTGCCCCAGAGCAGACCTCAAAGCAATAGGCAGCCCCCAACATATAATGACGGTGAAGCAAGATGAAAACACTAACACAGATAGAAAGATAGGTTAAGCAAATGATGGGGCCCAAGCTAGCTACATAGGACAGGATAGGAAAGCTGCTGTCTGCCATCCGCAAAAACCCTATCAAAATGAGCCAACCGACTGATAGGAAAAACAGGCCCTGAAGTCGCTAGGCTTCAAAAGACTATATCAGCACTCAGGTATATTCTGAAGACAGAGCAAAATATCAACAGATCAGAGACAAAAATGGAATTCAGCTCACCCCCGGCCGGGGATGGCAGAACTCCCAAAAAACAAGGCAAAGCAAAAACAAAACTGAAGAGTACAAAGCAGAGCAGAAAAACTTAGCTTTGAGATGCAGGAATCAGACTGGTCTCCAAGAATCCAGCAGGAAAATCACCAGCCAGGAAGAAGGGCGTCGGCAGTAGAGTTGAGCGACTTTTGGTTTTTTAGGGTTGCGTTTCGTTTCGTGAAACCCGACTTTTCCAAAAGTCGGGTCGAGCAAGATCGTCCGATTATAGGGAAAAGTCGGGGTCGTCCCGAAACACAAAACCCAATGTAAGTCAATGGGGAATAAAAGTCGGCAGTGAGAGGAGGACAGGAAACACACCTACAGTGCCCATTTGAATGCCAAAAGCATCAATTCTTCTTACTTAAGCTTGTCAACCTTAATTAACTTCATAATACAAGTTACGCACTGAAAAATGGGGGTTATTTGGCTAAAGTTGTGGGGGGGGTAGGGCTGGCTCCAGGTTTTCATGTGCCCTGGGCGAAAGAGCGCCCCTTTAACACATACCAGAACTCATCATGCTCCGATACGGCAGAGAAATAGCGGTATAGTACAATGAAAAATACTTCACTTTTTACATCTCATGACGAGGCCCATCTATTTCTCCATACAGAATCATTGGTCCCATATAATGTTTGAAACAGTATATGATGAGCTCCACATAATGCTACAGTATATGTTGGTCCCCATGGATGAAGCTCCACTGTCTTATGGGCCCAAATAATGCTCCAAACATAATGGGCCCCATTTCTAATGCTCTAGTGTATAATGGGCCCTGTAAATGCTGCTCCAGTGTCTGATGTCCACCTTTGGAATGTTCCAGTGTATGGTGGGCCCCATCTATCATTCTCCAGAGTATAGTGCTCCCCAAAAATTGCTGTCCCAACATTGAAAACAATCAAATAAGTCTCCTCACTATGGAATCCATGTACTAGTCTGGACTCCTCGTCGTCCCCATCTTCCATCTCACTGCACACTATTTCAACCTTGCAAGTGCTGTGATCCTGAGCAAGCAGGGGGGGCCCACTCGTTGGCGACAGCACTGGCACAGGGCCCCTGATAGTACGGTGGTGTGTCTGACGGCGGGTGGGCCGAACCTGCACTTTCATCTGCAGCTTCCTCTTTGTCACCGTGTAAGATGGAACTGTGCATGGGAAGGGTAACCTGAGTTTCATCAGGGTCAGATTCAGGCCATGTAGCGTGCGAGGGGAATGTAGTGGTCTGGGTCAATGTACCAGCAGATTCATCGAGCAGTGGCTGGGCATCAGTGCACTTGTGTCGCCCCCAGGAGTACGATCGCCACAGTGGCATTACCTTCCTCCTAGGGAGTGTGATGTCATGCTTGGGAGCAACGAACGATCTCTCTAGCAGGTTAACTGATTGGGCGGCGTTATTCCCACGAGTCATGACCCTCCAAACAGCGTTCATGAAGGCAAAGTGTTTGTTTTACGTGGGCAGTATGGTTGCAAAGCTGAACCTTAAAGGAATGTCCAGAAGGGCACCACCAGGAGTGGAGCCTACGGTTAAATTCGACTCCACCTGGGAAACCTCAAACATGCCAGCTACAGAACAGTTGCACACATTGCAAGCTTAATTCCGTTAACGAACGAGACTCCGTCATGCCCTGCGGTCCGAGTCCGGCTTACTAGAGGGAAACGTGAGGCTCTGGCACATGAGATTGGCCAATAACTGGTGTGTCATGCCCTTACATGTCCGTGGCTGCATGTGCGCTACACTGAAAAGGCCAGCGTTTGTCGCTTACAGGTGCAGATAACCCGCTGAACAACGTTAGTGATGGGGATCACTGATTACAATTATTACCCGCGAACAATGATTTCCCAGTAAGTGCAGGTCAACTGCAGTTCCGGAATTAGGCCTAACCGTCATTCCTGAAAAAATGAAAAACTTACGTGTGCAAACCACAGGTGCTGTAGCTTGCTTAACAGCTCGCCAGCCATTCTCACGCCCAGTATGGATTACACGTGATTGCACAAAGGTGAGAAAGGGTACCGTATCCCCAGATAACATGTATGGATAGCATACACATTCAAAATATATGTCTCAGGAGGCAGGCTCAGATGGTTTTAGGCCCAGTATGGATTGCACGTGACTGCACAAAGGTTAGAAAGGGTACCGTTTCCCCGGATAACATGTATGGATAGCGTACACATTCAAAATATATGTCTATACATCAGGAGGCAGGCTCAGACGGTGTTAGGCCCAGTATGGATTGCACGTGATTGCACAAAGGTTAGAAAGGGTACCGTTTCCCCGGATAACATGTATGGATAGCGTACACATTCAAAATATATGTCTCAGGAGGCAGGCTCAGACGGTGTTAGGCCCAGTATGAATTGCACGTGATTGCACAAAGGTTAGAAAGGGTACCGTTTCCCCGGATAACATGTATGGATAGCGTACACATTCAAAATATATGTCTATACATCAGGAGGCAGGCTCAGACGGTTTTAGGCCCAGTATGGATTGCACGTGATTGCACAAAGGTTAGAAAGGGTACCGTTTCCCCGGATAACATGTATGGATAGCGTAGACATTCAAAATATATGTCTCAGGAGGCAGGCTCAGACGGTGTTAGGCCCAGTATGGATTGCACGTGATTGCACAAAGGTTAGAAAGGGTACCGTATCCCCGGATAACATGTATGGATAGTGTACACATTCAAAATATATGTCTATACATCAGGAGGCAGGCTCAGACGGTGTTAGGCCCAGTATGGATTGCACGTGATTGCACAAAGGTTAGAAAGGGTACCGTATCCCCGGATAACATGTATGGATAGTGTACACATTCAAAATATATGTCTATACATCAGGAGGCAGGCTCAGACGGTGTTAGGCCCAGTATGGATTGCATGTGATTGCACAAAGGTTAGAAAGGGTACTGTATACCCAGATAACATGTATGATAGCGTACACATTCAAAATATATGTCTCAGGAGGCAGGCTCAGACGGTGTAAGGCCCAGTATGGATTGCACGTGACTGCACAAAGGTTAGAAAGGGTACCGTTTCCCCGGATAACATGTATGGATAGCATACACATTCAAAATATATGTCTCAGGAGGCAGGCTCAGACGGTGTTAGGCCCAGTATGGATTGCACGTGATTGCACAAAGGTTAGAAAGGGTACCGTTTCCCCGGATAACATGTATGGATAGCGTACACATTCACAATATATGTCTATACATCAGGAGGCAGGCTCAGACGATGTTAGGCCCAGTATGGATTGCACGTGATTGCACAAAGGTTAGAAAGGGTACCGTTTCCCCGGATAACATGTATGGATAGCGTACACATTCAAAATATATGTCTCAGGAGGCAGGCTCAGACGGTGTTAGGCCCAGTATGGATTGCACGTGATTGCACAAAGGTTAGAAAGGGTACCGTTTCCCCGGATAACATGTATGGATAGCGTACACATTCAAAATATATGTCTATACATCAGGAGGCAGGCTCAGACGGTGTTAGGCCCAGTATGGATTGCACGTGATTGCACAAAGGTTAGAAAGGGTACCGTATCCCCGGATAACATGTATGGATAGTGTACACATTCAAAATATATGTCTATACATCAGGAGGCAGGCTCAGACGGTGTTAGGCCCAGTATGGATTGCATGTGATTGCACAAAGGTTAGAAAGGGTACTGTATACCCAGATAACATGTATGATAGCGTACACATTCAAAATATATGTCTCAGGAGGCAGGCTCAGACGGTGTAAGGCCCAGTATGGATTGCACGTGACTGCACAAAGGTTAGAAAGGGTACCGTTTCCCCGGATAACATGTATGGATAGCATACACATTCAAAATATATGTCTCAGGAGGCAGGCTCAGACGGTGTTAGGCCCAGTATGGATTGCACGTGATTGCACAAAGGTTAGAAAGGGTACCGTTTCCCCGGATAACATGTATGGATAGCGTACACATTCACAATATATGTCTATACATCAGGAGGCAGGCTCAGACGATGTTAGGCCCAGTATGGATTGCACGTGATTGCACAAAGGTTAGAAAGGGTACCGTTTCCCCGGATAACATGTATGGATAGCGTACACATTCAAAATATATGTCTCAGGAGGCAGGCTCAGACGGTGTTAGGCCCAGTATGGATTGCACGTGATTGCACAAAGGTTAGAAAGGGTACCGTTTCCCCGGATAACATGTATGGATAGCGTACACATTCAAAATATATGTCTATACATCAGGAGGCAGGCTCAGACGGTGTTAGGCCCAGTATGGATTGCACGTGATTGCACAAAGGTTAGAAAGGGTACCGTTTCCCCGGATAACATGTATGGATAGCGTACACATTCAAAATATATGTCTCAGGAGGCAGGCTCAGACGGTGTTAGGCCCAGTATGGATTGCACGTGATTGCACAAAGGTTAGAAAGGGTACCGTTTCCCCGGATAACATGTATGGATAGCGTACACATTCAAAATATATGTCGCAGGAGGCAGGCTCAGACGGTGTTAGGCCCAGTATGGATTGCACGTGATTGGACAAAGGTTAGAAAGGGTACCGTATCCCCAGATAACATGTATGGATAGCGTACACATTCAAAATATATGTCTATACAACAGGAGGCAGGCTCAGACGGTGTTAGGCCCAGTATGGATTGCACGTGATTGCACAAAGGTCAGAAAGGGTACCGTTTCCCCAGATAACATGTATGGATAGCGTACACATTCAAAATATATGTCTCAGGAGGCAGGCTCAGACGGTGTTAGGCCCAGTATGGATTGCAAGTGATTGCACAAAGGTTAGAAAGGGTACCGTATCCCCAGATAACATGTATGGATAGCGTACACATTCAAAATATATGTCTATACATCAGGAGGCAGGCTCAGACAGTGTTAGGCCCAGGATGGATTGCACGTGATTGCACAAAGGTTAGAAAGGGTACCGTATCCCCAGATAACATGTATGGATAGCGTACACATTCAAAATATATGTCTATACATCAGGAGGCAGGCTCAGACGGTGTTAGGCCCAGTATGGATTGCACGTGATTGCACAAAGGTTAGAAAGGGTACCGTATCCCCAGATAACATGTATGGATAGCGTACACATTCAAAATATATGTCTATACATCAGGAGGCAGGCTCAGACGGTGTTAGGCCCAGTATGGATTGCACGTGATTGCACAAAGGTTAGAAAGGGTACCGTATCCCCAGATAACATGTATGGATAGCGTACACATTCAAAATGTATGTCTATACATCAGGAGGCAGGCTCAGACGGTGTTAGGCCCAGTATGGATTGCACGTGATTGCACAAAGGTTAGAAAGGGTAGCGTATCCCCGGATAACATGTATGGATAGCGTACACATTCAAAATATATGTCTATACATCAGGAGGCAGGCTCAGACGGTGTTAGGCCCAGTATGGATTGCACGTGATTGCACAAAGGTTAGAAAGGGTACCGTATCCCCAGATAACATGTATGGATAGCGTACACATTCAAAATATATGTCTCAGGAGGCAGGCTCAGACGGTGTTAGGCCCAGTATGGATTGCACGTGATTGCACAAAGGTTAGAAAGGGTACCGTATCCCCAGATAACATGTATGGATAGCTTACACATTCAAAATATATGTCTCAGGAGGCAGGCTCAGACGGTGTTAGGCCCAGTATGGATTGCACGTGATTGCACAAAGGTTAGAAAGGGTACCGTTTCCCCGGATAACATGTATGGATAGCGTACACATTCAAAATATATGTCTCAGGAGGCAGGCTCAGACGGTGTTAGGCCCAGTATGGATTGCACGTGATTGCACAAAGGTTAGAAAGGGTACCGTATCCCCAGATAACATGTATGGATAGCGTACACATTCAAAATATATGTCTATACATCAGGAGGCAGGCTCAGACGGTGTTAGGCCCAATATGGATTGCACGTGATTGCACAAAGGTTAGAAAGGGTACCGTATCCCCGGATAACATGTATGGATAGCGTACACATTCAAAATATATGTCTCAGGAGGCAGGCTCAGACGGTGTTAGGCCCAGTATGGATTGCACGTGTTTGCACAAAGGTTAGAAAGGGTACCGTATCCCCGGATAACATGTATGGATAGCGTACACATTCAAAATATATGTCTATACATCACGAGGCAGGCTCAGACGGTGTTAGGCCCAGTATGGATTGCATGTGATTGCACAAAGGTTAGAAAGGGTACCGTATCCCCAGATAACATGTATGGATAGCGTACACATTCAAAATATATGTCTATACATCAGGAGGCAGGCTCAGACGGTGTCAGGCACAGTATGGATTTGACGGCCCAGATTACACAGCGGAGGAGCAGGGAGAGGTAAAGATTGCAAATGCTGGGGCCCTGCCCAAGTAAGGGGGGCCCACTCGTGGGCGTCGGTACTGGCACTGGGCCCCTCATAGTACAGCGGTGTGTCTGACGGCGGGTGTGCACCACCACCGTCAGAGACTCTTGATTGCACTATGAGGGACCCTGTGCCAGTGCCCGTGCCCAAGAGTCGACCTACCCACCTGTCCAGGGCAACGGCACTCGCACGGTGTCGTGCGCTAGGTGGTGACCCCGGCCATGGGGGGGGAGGCAGCACATTTAGGGAGTTTTATAAAGTGGCATATGTTGATGTTGGACATTCAGCTGATGCAAAAGGCGAAATAGGTGAAGTCCCAGGAAGAGGTGGACCAAAGCAAGCCATTTTTCTGTCACCCTATGTGTCATCAGGGGAAGGTGGGACAAAATCCTTGGAAACCCATGCATGGTTCATTTTAATGAAGGTTAGATCATCCACATTTTGGGTTGACAGACGGGTCCTTTTTTCTGTCAGGATTGATCCAGCTTCACTGAAGACTCTTTCCGATAGCACACTTGCAGCTGGGCAAGCGAGCTCCTGTAAGGCATATTGGGCCAATTCAGGCCAGGTGTCCAGTTTAGCGGCCCAATAGTCAAAGGGGAATGACCTGTGTGGGAGAACATCGATATGGGAGGAAAAGTAGTTTGTAACCATAGTTGACAACTGCTGTCTCCTGTCACTTTCCATCGATGCAGTATTACCAGTTGTGTGAGCGGTATTTGAAAAATCAGTCCACAACATTATCATGAAACCCCTGTCTCCAACGCCACTTCTGCTATGTGCACCACGAACACCTCTGCCAAGCTGCCCCCGGCCCGTACGGCTCGTGTGAGAACCATCACCGCTGCTGTGTGCTGGGAATGCCTCAAGCAACCGATTTACCAGAGTTGCTTGTTTATTAGCCAATATTAGGTCAAGGTTCTCCTGTGGCATGATGTTTTGTAATTTGCCTTTATAGCGTGGATCCAGGATGCTGGCCAACCAGTAGTCGTCATCGTTCATCATTTTGGCATTGCGGGGGTCCCTTTTTAGGATCCGCAAGGCATAATCTGACATGTGGGCCAATGTTCCCGGTGTCAATGATGCACTGCGAGTGCTGGTTGGAGGAGCACTTTCTGGCAAATCCACATCCCTCCAGTCACGCACAACCCCTGTACCAGACCTTGCCACGCCAACATTTTCACTTGCCCCACGAGATGCATCCTCCTCCCCTAAGTAATCATCCCCATCATCCTCCTCCTCCTCCTCCTCTTCTTCCTCCACCTCGTCCAGGAGAGGTCCCTGAGCAGACAATGGCTGAATGTCATCAAGGATTCCCTCCTCCTCTTCCTCCTCATCAACATTGGCTGCAGACGCCTGCTCCTTAAGGTGCATCAAAGTTTGCATGAGCAGACGCATAAGTGGCATGCTCATGCTTAGGATGGCGTCGTCTGCGCTTACCAGCCGTGTGCATTCCTCAAAACACTGAAGGACTTTACAGAGGTCTTTCAGCTTCGACCACTGCACACCTGTCAACTTCATGTCTGCTCTCAAAGTGCCTGGCCGTGTATCCTCCCACAAATGCATTATGGCCTGCCTCAGCTCACACAGCCGCTCCACCATGTGCAAGGTGGAGTTCCACCTTGTTGCAATGTCGATAATGAGGCGGTGGTTGGGAAGGTGGAGCAATCGCTGCAGCTTCTGCATACGAACGGAGTGTACAGGCGACCGGCGGATGTGTGCGCACAGTCTTCGCACCTTCTGGAGCAGGGCTGTTAACTCCGGATAATTTTTGAGGAAGCACTGCACCACCAGGTTCAAGGTGTGAGCCAAGCAAGGTATGTGGCTGAGTTTTGAAAGGGCTATGGCTGCCACAAAATTACGGCCGTTATCACTAACTACCTTGCCTGCCTCAAGATGTACACTGCCCAGCCATGACTCAGTTTGTCGCTTCAAGTACTCGGCCAGCACCTCGGCGGTATGTCTGTAGCCCAAACACATCATCTGCAACACAGCCTGCTGACGCTTTCCACTAGCTGCTCGATAGGGGGACACATCGTGTGCAACAGTGGCAGCTGCCGATGGAGTGCTCGTACGACTGCGCTCTGTGGACGAGCTTTCGCTTCTGGAGGAGGAGGAGGAGGGTGGAACGCCTACAGCCAACTGTTTCCTATACCGTGGGCTAGGCAGCACTGTCCCACCACCGCTGTCCCCTGTGGACCCTGCATCCACCACATTAACCCAGTGCGCAGTGATGGACACGTAACGGCCCTGGCCATGCCGACTGGACCATGCATCAGTTGTGAGGTGCACCTTTCCGCTCACTGACTGCTTGAGTGCATGGACAATGCGGTCTTTCACATGATGGTGGAGGGCTGGGATGGCTTTGCGAGAGAAGAAGTGGTTACTGGGTAGGTCATAGCGTGGTACTGCATAGGCCATGAGTTCGCGGAAAGCTGTGCTTTCCACCAACCGAAAGGGCATCATCTCAAACGAGATTAGTTTGGCAATGTGGGCGTTCAAACCCAGTGTACGCGGATGAGAGACTGAGTACTTTCTTGACCTACTCATAGTGTCTGGGAGGGTGAGCTGGACTTGAGAGCTGCATATGGTGGAAGTAGCGGTGGACAGGGCGGACTGAGAGAGGGTTGATGATGGTGATGGAGTTGGTGTTCTTTCTGATGGCCTAGAATCAATCTTTCGTTGATATAACAGTGGGATTCCCTGACTGCTGTGGCCTTGCAACGACACGTCAACATTTGCTGATGTGCTAACCGGTGGGCTTACAGTGGGGGAAACAATGTAGCGTTGCTGACTACCTTCGTTGTGATCAGTTGCACATGTGGCACTTGAGCTTTGGTGTTGTGTCCACGCTTGCAAGTGCATGCTGGTTAAATGTCTAAGCATGCAACTGGTATTCAAATTTTTCAGATTTTTCCCTTGGCTAAAGGTCTTTGCACACTTCTTACAGATAACCTTGGCCTGATCATGAGGATTTTGTTCAAAAAAGTGCCACACTGCACTCTTCCTACTTTGGCAGACATTTTGCGGCCTAGCACGCTGTGATCTTTTGACCCTCTGGACAAGCTGTCCAGCAACTCTTTTGATGTTTGGAACCTGTCTTTGGAGTGCTCCGGGCCTGCCAGATAACAGCTGTTGCGATGTCGATGTCTGCTGTGGATGCTCCTCATCTGAGCTATTGGAAGCAGCACCCTCTTCCCCCAATGGATGCCAATCTGGGTCAACAACTGGGTCATCCATCACCTCCTCTTCTATGTCATGTGCACCTTCCTCTGTGTCACCGTGTATGGTGGTATAGTGTGCGGGAAGGGGCACCTGAGTCTCATCAGGGTCAGAATCTGGCTCTGTACACTGCGAGGACAATGTAGTGCTCTGAGTGAATGTACCAACAGAATCATCCATCAGCGGCTGTGCATCAGTGCACTCCATGTCAGATTCATCTTGGCCTGGGTAATTCACCATTTGACTTGATAATTCAGGCATGGTATGTGAAAACAGCTCCATGGAGTAATCAGTATTATGGCCTGCGCCATCCTTCAATCTTGGTTGGGGTGAAGGACACAAGGAAAGGTGTGGTTCATGAACATGAGCCTCCAATGACGACTCAGTGCTTTTACTTTTTACAACTGAAGAAGAGGAGGCGATAGAGCTGGAGGCTGAGTCAGCAATGTAAGACAAAACTTTTTCCTGATGCTCTGGCTTTAAAAGCGGTTTGCCAACTCCTAGAAAACTAAGCGTTCGAGGCCTTATGTAGCCAGACGATGACGCAGGCTCAACACCTCCTGCATTCGGTCCTATTTGGCTCTTGCCACTACCATCAGATCCACCACCAACACCATCATTACCAGCTGCCAACCCCCGCCCAATTCCACGGCCTCTTCCACCAGCCTTCCTCATTTTTGGTAGAAATGTAGACAAAATCCAACAAACTATATAGTATGTAAAACAAGGTACAAGGTGTCTATAGGACAGGGGAGATTTTGAATTTCTGCACACACTTTTGGACACTGGACACTTTTGGGTTGTGTGAGGCCCAATGAATATCTGAGCGCTATGTGACAGGCTCGATGGCACAGCTGTAACAAAAGTGACTAGAGGATAAGGGAGATTTTGAATCTCTGCACACACTTTTGGACACTGGACACTTTTGGATTGTGTGAGGCCCACTGATATCTGAGCGCTATGTGACAGGCTCGATGGCACAGCTGTGACCTAAGTGACTAGAGGATAAGTGATATTTTGAATCTCTGCACACACTTTTGGACACTGGACACTTTTGGATTGTGTGAGGCCCACTGATATCTGAGTGCTATGTGACAGGCTCGATGGCACAGCTGTGACAAAAGTGACTAGAGGATAAGGGAGATTTTGAATCTCTGCACACACTTTTGGACACTGGACACTTTTGGATTGTGTGAGGCCCACTGATATCTGAGCACTATGTGACAGGCTCGATGGCACAGCTGTGACCTAAGTGACTAGAGGATAAGGGAGATTTTGAATCTCTGCACACACTTTTGGACACTGGACACTTTTGGATTGTGTGAGGCCCAATGAATATCTGAGCGCTATGTGACAGGCTCGATGGCACAGCTGTGACCTAAGTGACTAGAGGATAAGGGAGATTTTGAATCTCTGCACACACTTTTGGACACTGGACACTTTTGCATTGTGTGAGGCCCACTGATATCTGAGCGCTATGTGACAGGCTCGATGGCACAGCTGTGACCTAAGTGACTAGAGGATAAGGGAGATTTTGAATCTCTGCACACACTTTTGGACACTGGACACTTTTGGATTGTGTGAGGCCCAATGAATATCTGAGCGCTATGTGACAGGCTCGATGGCACAGCTGTGACCTAAGTGACTAGAGGATAAGGGAGATTTTGAATCTCTGCACACACTTTTGGACACTGGACACTTTTGGATTGTGTGAGGCCCACTGATATCTGAGCGCTATGTGACAGGCTCGATGGCACAGCTGTGACCAAAGTGACTAGAGGATAAGGGAAATTGGATTGCTTTTAAAAAAGCAGTTTGCGGAGCAGTGGGTAAACAGCAATGCCAGCCTGTCAGGAAGCCCTAAAAGGCAGCCCAACAACCAACACCACTGATACACCACAATATAGCCTCCCCTTGCACTGCACACACAGTGACTGGTGTGTTGTGCAGGCCAAATTGCTATCAGCAGCAGAAGCAGTTTTTTTTTCTTCTCAGCAGGACAAAAAAAAAATTGGGATTGCTATTAAAAAAGCAGTTTGAGGCCCAATGAATATCTGAGCGCTATGTGACAGGCTCGATGGCACAGCTGTGACCAAAGTGACTAGAGGATAAGGGAGATTGGATTGCTTTTAAAAAAGCAGTTTGCGGAGCAGTGGGTAAACAGCAATGCCAGCCTGTCAGGAAGCCTTAGAAGGCAGCCCAACAACCAACACCACTGATACACCACTATATAGCCTCCCCTTGCACTGCACACACAGTGACTTGTGTGTTGTGCAGGCCAAATCGCTAGCAGCAGAAGCAGTTTTTTTGTCTTCTTCCCTGCCTAACGCTCTCCCTACAGAATCAGCAGCAACCTCTCCCTATACTGAGATCGGCAGAAGTAAGATGGCGGTCGGCGTGCACGCCCTTTTATACCCCCTGTGACGCCCACCAAAGCAAGCCAATCACTTGCATGCCCTTCTGAAATATGGTGGTGACCCCTGCCTATGTCATCACGTTGCCCACAGTGTCCGTGGATCCTGATTGGCTGAAAAAGAGCGCAAAACAAACTTTTGAAACGCGACTTTGGCGCGTAAGTCGCCGACCTCGTGGCCGACCTCATCCTAGGGTCGGGTTTCGTTTCATGAAACCCGACTTTGCCAAAAGTCGGCGACTTTTGAAATTTTTAGACCCACTTCGCTCAACTCTAGTCGGCAGCCTTATATCCAGTCCTCAATTCCAGCCACCCAGTCATCATCTAGCTGCCCAGGTGTTTGGCAATCAGTCTCACTACCTTCCTTCACTAGAGGGAGTTCATCAGACCTCAATGGTGAAGGGAAAAATGAACTCACAACACCGCACCCTGGATGCCATTCGGGCCTCTAAGGAGAGAATTAAGTCCTCCGTGGATGCATATCTGCGTCCTGCTCCAACCTTCTCCACTGGCGACTTAGTGTGGCTCTTTGCCGTAACATCAGGCTGCGAGTCAGGTCCAATAAGTTTGTTCCTCGCTACATTGGCCCCTTTAAAGTCCTCGAGTGGATCTGCTCTGTGGGCTACCGTCTGGCTCTTCCACCACATTTGGCTATCTTGGATGCCTTCCACGTTCCCTTCCTTAAACCTGTTCACATGTCCCGGTTCTCCGAGTCATCTGCAGGGACATTGAATCTGTCTTCGGACGAGTTTGAGGTCAATGCCATTGTGGGACGCAGGATGGTGCATGGTAAAAAGTTTTATTTGGTCAACAGGAAGGGTCATGGTCCAGAGGCTCAGACCTGGGAGCCAGTGGAGAACATCCACGCTCTGCTCCTTATCGTGGCATTTGAGCATAGCGAGGCTCAGATTGGAGGTGGCAATGTTAGGCATCGGGTTCCTGCCACTGCACAGCAGGAATCCAGAGCCTTGCACTCAGCAGTCTCCCATTCTCTTTTGGCCACAGAGGAGCCTGCTCAGCAGGCTCGTCGTTCCCAGCACTCTGCTCAGACCAGCACTGTGGGCTTGCTGGCTGCTGCTACCTCTGGTCCACATATAGCAAAGCAGGCTGGCCAGCAGCAAGTATCTCTAAGGGCTTAGTCCTCCTTTTGGTCCACTGAGCATGCCCATGGAGTGATCTCCCATTGGAGACAAAAGGTCACATGCTCAAGTCCTTCTCCAGCTCGGATTGGTCCATCTGAAAGGCCAGGAAGGTCCCGGAAGCACGCGGCTATAAAAGGATCGCATGGCCACTCGGCCATGCGCTAGTATAGACTGCATTATCAAACTATGAGGAGTGAGTGTTGTATGCATGTATGAATGTCTCTGATGAATGACTCATTAAGAAATCCCTACCCTTGGTACGCATGTGTTGTGCAGCCTAGCCTGTTAAGAGCCCAAGCTTAGGTCAAGGTAGGACAGAGTCTGAGACAGGCATAAGTCTCCATCTGTGACTCGGCATGCCTCAGTGCATGTGCTCTACACTTCGTAGTCAGCATCTATAGCAGAGTCCGCAGTTGCGACGCCGTGCTCTCAGAAGGTCTAGAGGGACTCTGACCCCATGTCCTTGGGGCAGAGTTCTGTGACCGCTTTCTGTGCACTCATTGGCTGGGCTCTGTGAGCTAAACGGGCTTCGGCATTTATGTTCAGCGGTAGTGCGGCTCTGTGAGTTAATAGAGTTCGCTCCTGTTCACACTGGGTGATATTAACCCGGGTGTGACCTTTCCACACCGCTTTATACTCCCTCCATTACCTTGCAGCAGTGTACCACCTCTGAACGGTGGACCCCGGGCTGCGAACGCACCTACTATTATTTTATAATTTGGTTCGTTCAGCCAGCCCTAACACACCGTTAACTACAGGGAATACAGACATGCTGACTCTGATCAAATTTAACAAGGACTGGATTTCGCAACAGTATTTAAGCCCTCCAGATGACAGTATCCCAACCTAAAGTCACTCAAAAGGTTATTTTTTTGCAACAGGTGATCATGTCCATTTCTTTCCATGCAATCCCCTTTTCTTCTAACACATGTTTTCAACTCCTGCTTCTGCCACAAGTATCTCATGGTCTAAAATCTAAAAACAATGTTCTGTTAATTAATATTTCCCATCGGAGGCACTTGTGATGAGACCCTTCTTCCTTCATCAACCATGGTATCATGCCTCTTGGGCTAATTACCGTGCTAGTAGTCTACTTTCATAATTGTCTGGCTCTTGTGGCCTCCTTCCTGCGTCAACCATGATACAGCCCCTAGGGCTATGATACAGCCCCTTGGGCTAATTTTTGGAGACACTATGGCTATGCCTGGACACTGGGCACTGCAACTACTGTGCTAGTAGTCCTAGTTTCATAATTGTTTGGCCCTTCAGACCTGCCCTGCTTCCTTCATCAACCATGATACAGCCCTTTGGGCTAATGTTTTGAAGACACTATGTCTATGCCTGCACATTAGGCACTGGATCTACCGTGCTAGTAGTCTACTTTCATTATTGTCTGGCTCTTGAGGCCTCCTTCCTGTGTCAACCATTATACAGCCCCTAGAGATAATGTTTTGAAGACACTATGTATATGCCTACACATTGGGCAGTGGCAGTGGAACAACAAGGACAGTAGTCCAAGCTTTATAATTGTGAATCCCTTGTGATGATGATGATGATGATGATGATGATGATGGGTGGCTTCTTCCTGCATTAACCATCACACAGGCCCTAGGGCAGATCTCTCTCCTTTCACCACTTACACACTTAGCTGTCAGAAGATTGCCTCCATCTTCACTTGCTCTTATTGCACTTCTGATATATCACTGGCACTGCGTAAATGGCATACGAGTCCCGCTCTGCCGGAAAAAACCACAGGACTTCAAATAGTGTTTGTACATTCTAGTGAAGCAGTGGTGTAAAACCACTCGTGCAGCCCCTGACCAGGTGCCCCCATGTTATATCCATTTCTATGCAATGGTTAGAAAAAAAATATAAAGAAATGTGGATAAATGTCTTGTGTAATTGTGCGGGATAGTGTTTCATCTATAAAATATTGTTGGATAAAGCCTGGGTAACGCAAAAAGCTATGGTAACATTAAATTCTATTCTTTCTTAAAGTCATTTGAATCTTTGCTATTCAATAATGTAGTTTGTATACACTGCAAAAAAAGTACAAAGGTTTGATTTCTATTATGGGGCTATGGATAACTATGTTATACAGTGTGTTCATGCTGCGCTGTCATGTTAAAGGTTAGGGCTAATATTGGACTTCCTCCTGGATAGTCGTATGTCTAATGGAGCCTCACTTCTTCCAAACAGTGGTCATTCTTCTGCAGGGTATTTCAAAAGCTGTGACCAAAGCTCAACATTAACCGACAGCTCAAAAAGTTGAATTGGATAGGCCTAAAAGGATTATTCCCTTCACATTTCACTAAGCTATGTCTTAACTTTCTTGTTAGCAAGGGTTGATTGCTAAGAGTGCCATTAATATTGCAGTTTTTCAAAAGTAGAAAAGTTCTACACTCTTTAAGATCAATCGTATTGCTGAAATATTATAAGGTTTATGTACAACGCTAATTTAATTCCAATACTGCCTTAGCTGTGCGTTATATAATAAGAGGCATTTCTTCTTCTTTGTATTCCTTTCACATAAATCCTTTTAACAGATGTGTACACATGTTGTCAGCTGTATTTGTCACTGTGCGAGCCCTCTCTTGGAGCTGCTGGATGCTTCTAGCCATGATTTATTATCTGTTGTCAGTCTCCTAGTTACTCGGCAAAGAAAAGCAAATCAGGAAACCAACTCTTAAGTAAAGGCGTTTTTGAATAATAAATAAGAAATATTTATAACTTAGCAGGGTTTTCACAATAGCTTGGAGGATTGTGCGTTTCGGGATTATTTTATGATTCATGTGTCCTTTAAAATAGGAAATCATGGAGGAATATACTCTCTTATAGTTAAATACTTATTGTTTATTTAGTTGAAAATATTAGGTGATGCTTATATTTTTAAATATCATTTTACATAATACAGGGGTTGTGCAGATTTAAGTACAAACCAAAAGGCATATGTGAAGGTGCAACATTGTTTTTCTTTTTGATTTGCACTCACCAAACTTGCAAAAGAATGAGAAAAGTGGATGTGATATCTTTGGGGGCAATATCATTCTAACAGCTATGAAGTGGATGCTGATTTTGGATGATAATATCCAGTATTTCAGCTCACTACAAGAGCGAAAATAAGTCCTGACTGTCAAAGATTTAAAAGGTTTCAAATTTAAGAACTGTTGTCATTTTAATACCTTGTCATTTAACCCTTCCGAAGTGCCTGCATGAGCGCGTAAGCCGCAATCCCAGCCAAATTGTTCAGATCTTGGTATTGGACTGAATTTAGGTAAAATCTAAAGTCAGATTTCCGACTGCTAAGTGTAGATTTAT
Source organism: Dendrobates tinctorius (assembly GCF_039654945.1). NCBI lineage: Eukaryota > Metazoa > Chordata > Amphibia > Anura > Dendrobatidae > Dendrobates > Dendrobates tinctorius. Next base: position 17,555,190 of record NW_027361802.1, on the reverse strand, counting down.
TCAGTCAGTGTGAAAAAAGCAACAGACTAAATTGGAACTATGAAAAAAAACGAAAAAAAAACCACAAAAAACAAACAACAAAATTAACAATGCAATTCAAAATTAGTATTAAAGTATTCGCATTGGTGCTTAGTATACTTTTCCTGAGAATACATAAAAAGTGAAATATTGATAAAAGTAAAGATTAAAG